>NC_091987.1:194400308-195085334 GCF_044704955.1 Pristiophorus japonicus | reverse complement strand
TCAAACCACAACAGGCAATGGACCCGGTCACCCCCGATAAACCATCCGGCCTCTCCCCCGGTGCCCCAGATAAACGGTCCGGCTGCAGCAAATCCATGGCGGGATTTATTTGTTTAATGTAAAAAAAAACTTGCATTTATATAGCGCCTTTCACAATCTCAGGCGCTTTACCCCAGTGAGATACTTTAGGCGTGTGACCACTGTTGTAATTTACAATTTTCTTCAAATAATTCTAAAATATTTATTTGATTTCTGCTCAGTTTTAATTTTTTTTGTTTCACACATTGTCTTACCTTCTGTTTCGGTCCCCCCCCCCAAAAAAAAACCTCTTTTGTTTAAGAATTATTTGAGTTGATTTTTTTTGCACCGATAAACAATCAGGCCGCGGCCTGGAGCGAGGAGCGAGGAGCGGTCTCCCCCTCCCCTCCAGCGGTTGCCTGGTGACGCGGCTCAGTGAGAGCGGGATCCGAGGTCGGCGGCCCGCGGGCGGAGTGAGTAGCTGGCGCTGGTGGGAAAGTGCAGCAGGAACACATTTGCAGGCTTTTAATTTGTATCCCTCCATTCGAAACTGTTGCAGTTGTTTTTTTGTACAACAATATTGTGTGAAAGTTGCGTTCATGCAGAACCACTATGTAGCTAAAAAAAATAATTTCGCTAAATAACCTTTCAGGTGATCAGAGGCGAAATAAGTGTAGATCTTTATTTTACATCTCTAAAGTCAGCATTTGTCTTTTCCAAACTAGTAGGCCAGATTATACTAGGAATTAGTTTGAAACTTCCCCCAATAGTTAAAGACTTGCATTTATCATCATCATCATCATAGGCAGTCCCTCGGAATCGAGGAAGACTTGCTTCCACTCTTAAAAATGAATCCTTAGGTGGCTGAACAGTCCAATACAAGAACCACAGACCCTGTCACAAGTGGGACAGATAGTCGTTGTGGGAAGGGGTGGTTTGCCGCATGCTCTTTCCGCAGCCTGCGCTTGATTTCTGCATGCTCTCGGCGATATAGTGGCTTTCACAACCATTGGTCGTCTCAAAGAGCTTTATAGCCAATGAAGTATTTTTTGGAGTGTAGTCACTGTTGTCATGTAGGACATGTGGCAACCAATTTGTGCACAGCAAGCTCCCACAAACAGCATGCAAAATGACCCGATAATCTGTTTTAGTGATGTTGATTGAGGGATAAATATCGGCCAGGACACTGGGGATAACTCCCCTGCTTTTCGGAATGGTGCCATGGGATTTTTAATGTCCACCTGAGAGAGCAGACGGGTGCTCAGTTTAATGTGTCGTCTTATCGACAGCAACTCTGACAGTGCAGCACTCCCTCAGTAGTGCACTGGAGTGTCAGCCTAGATTTTTGCACTTAAGCCTCTGGAGGTGGACTCCAGAGGGCAGTTTTGGTTTCCATATTTACAAAATGATATACTTGCTTTGGGGGCAGTCCAGAGAAGGTTCACTAGGTTGATTCCGGGGATGAGGGGGTTGACCTTATGAGGAAAGGTTGAGTAAGTTGGGCCTCTACTCATTGGAGTTCAGGTGATCTTATCGAAACTTATAAGATTATGAGGTGGCTTGACAAGGTGGATGCAGAGAGGATGTTTCCACTGATGGGGGAGACTAGAACTAGAGGGCATGATCTTAGAATAAGGGGCCGCCTATTTAAACAGAGATGAGGAGGAATTTCTTCTCTCAGAGGGTTGTAAATCTGTGGAATGTGCTGCCTTGGAGAGCTGTGGCAGCTGGGACTTTGAATACATTTAAGACAGAAATAGTTTCTTAAACGATAAGGAAATAAGGGGTTATGGGGAGCGGGCGGGGTAGTGGAACAGAGTCCAAGATCAGATCAGCCATGATCTTATTGAATGGCGGAGCAGGCATGAGGGGCTATATGGCCTATTCCTGCTCCTATTTCTTATGTTCTTATGAACCCACAACTTTCTAACTCAGAGGCGAGGGTGCTACCAACTGAGCCACGGTGGCCGTATAAATTCATTTTTGACTTTACATTTCTTTTCCGAACTCGGTCAGATTATACTAGGAATTAGCTTGAATGAAAAGTGGCTGAAACTTCCCCCAATAGTTCAGTTCAGTTAATACTTGTAGTCTTGCACAGAAGTGGCATCTCCAGAGACCGAGGACACAGATACCAGACACTACGAGTGTTCAAAGAACCTTCCAGGCTTACACGGACACGGGGCCCCATACTAGACACGAACAGTGAATGAACCGAGCCCCTATGAATGTGACGGTTTTCATTGTAGAATGCTGCCTTAGCCTCCATGTTTTTCATTGAGTGCTTTTGCAAAAATTTCAGGTTTTGCTGTTGTAATAGGGAATCCAATGCCTGTTAGCCTGTGGTACTGTGTGTGGTCATTATTCTAGCAATTGTCAGCATGTGTTCCACTACCGATGATTGCAGCTGACACAGATATGGGGAAATTTAAAAAAAGAAAAAGAGAAAATAGTGGAAATACACAGTGGGTCATTCAATGTCTATAAAGAGAAAAGTCAGTTTAATATGTGAGATGTAGATTCTTCAGACCTGGTACAGGAGTGCAAATATGCTTTTGGAATGCAAAGAAGGAAAGCAGAGGAAAGTGGAAATCTGCAGTTTCTTGGAGTGAAGAACATCTTAGCTTTATTTGTACCAGCAATTTTAACAAGTGAGGGTTGGATGATCATTTTTCTAGAGGACTTGGAAAGACAGAATACTACTAAAGAAAGACTTCTACTTATATAGAGCCTTTCATGAACATCCCAAAGCACTTTACAGCCAATGAGGTACTTTTGAATCGTAGTCATTGTCGTAATGTTGGAAGAACGACAGTGAGTGTGACCCATTTCCTTTGCTCTTTACTTGGGCACTTCCTGAAAAAGGCAGTTGATGTAAAGAGGCCTTTTATGAACCAAAACACAATCTTACGCATGTCTCTAATGGGATCTAGGGCAAACAATCTACGCTTTTCCCTCTGGGTTATCCTGGACATAGTATGGATATGTCCACCATATTCTGATCTCTCCAAATGGTGGAAAAACAACATGCTGCCACGATACATATTTCAGGCTAAATTCATTGTTGATTACGCGAAAGAGGTGAGCAGAAAGGTAAGTTAAATCCAAGGATAAAATTAACGCACAGAAAGACTTGCATTTATATAGCGCCTTTCATGACCACGGGATGTCTTAAAGCACTTTACAGCCAATGAAGTACTTTTGGAGTGTAGTCATTGTAATGTGGGAAATGCAGCAGCCAATTTTGTACACCGCAAGCTCTCACAAATAGCAATGTGATCATAACCAGACAATCTGTTTTATGTTGATTGAGGGAGAAATATTGGCCAGGACATCGGGGATAACTCCCCTGCTCTTCTTCAAAATAGTGCCATGGGATGTCTCATCCGAATGATGGCACCTCCCACTTTGCAGCACTCCTTCAGTACTGCACTGGAGTGTCATCCTAGATATGTGCTCACTCATAACTTTCATTGGTTTATAAAGTTGTTTCCTGGGTCCAGCATTATAAATTATTTCAAGATTAATAGTCTTTAAGAGTTATGTTAAAAAGGAGTCCTTTGATGCTTTTTATTTAATCATAGCCCGTGCAGTCAAGGAGTTCTGTTTTGTCGCAATGGCTGAGAAATACGGTTGATCCGAGTGAACTCGAGATGAGCAGCTCTTGCAAGAATTTTATGCTAGAAGAGGCCTCTCCTGTCACAAGTGTGAATTTTGATAGAATACCAACTGTCCGAGCAGGATAATCCCAGGTGGGATAACCATTACAGATACCTACTGTTTCTTCCTCGCAGTGGAAAACATACTAACATTGTCTGAAGAATTAAAATGGTTCTGATTGGGGTCTGCCATCAAGTCATTAATATAAACACAGGCTGGTCATGCTTTGAACCGAGCACCTCTATTGCAGACAGATCATATATTTTCCTGTCCCCATAACGAAAACAGGCATTTCTTCTAGAAAGCAGTTAACAAAGACTAGTTTAAAATTGATATGTAATGTTTCAGGAAAGCATATTATGTATTTGATCAATTCGCAATCAGTTACTTCCACATAAGGACTGTTAAGTCCCTTCCAGAATGCAAACAGAAACTAGCTTACTTTTGCCATTAATTTGTGGCGCTGTATAAATCTAAGTCTTTCTTTAATTTGTAATGCTTTCAAACAGCATCTCAAAACACACAAGGCAACAACACACCAACGTGGGGTTAAAACCCTTCCCGATGGCAATTAACAGAACTGCCAACTTTGGCGCAATGCCAATTAGTTCAAATATCAGAAAAGAATGCAAAGGTTTCAAACTTCCCTACCACAGTGATCCCACAGGAGAAATTTGTTCTGTGTGCGTACCACAGCTGGAATCTTGGCTTATCTGAGGTATCTGCTGTGTTTTTGGGGTTGATACGCAGCTATTACACCCTTTGTTCAGCAGTTGAGTGTCATAGAGTCATAACGGCACAGAAGGAGGCCATTCAGCCATCGAATCCCTGCCGGCTCTGTAGAGCAATCCAGTCAGTCCCATTCCCCGCTCTATCCCTATAGCCCTGTAAGTTTATTTCCCTCAAGTGCCTATCCAATTTCCTTTTGAAATCATTGATCGTCTCCGCTTCCATCACCCTCATAAGCAGCGAGTTCCAGGTCATTACCACTCGCTGCGTAAAAATGTTCTTCCTCATATATCCCCCCTGTATCTTTTGCCTAAAACCTTAAATCTGTGTCCCCTTGCCCTTGTACCATCAACTAATGGGAACAGCTTTACTTTGTCTACCTTATCTAAACCTGTCATAATCTTGTACACCTCTATCAAATCTCCCCTCAACCTTCTTTGCTCCAAGGAGAACAACCCCAGTTTCTCCAACCTAACCTTGTTGCTAAAATCCCTCATCCCTGAAACCATCCTGCTAAATCTCCTCTGCACCCTCTCAAGGACTTTCACATCCTTCCTAAAGTGTGGTGACCAGAACTGGACGCAGTACTCCAGTCGTTGTCTAACTAAAGCTTTATAAAGGTTCAGCATAACTCCCTGCTTTTGTACTCAATACCTCTATTTCCAAAGCCCATATGCTTGCTAACTACTCTCTCAATATGTCCTGAACCTTCAAAGGTCTATGCACATGAACCCCCAGGTCCTTCTGTCACTGCACACTCTTTAGAATGGTGCCATTAAGTCAACATTGCCTCTCCATTATCCCTTCTGCCAAAATGCATCACCTCACGCTTCTCTGAATTAAATTCCATCTGCCACTTGTCTGCCCATTCTGTCAGCCTATCTACATCCTGTTGCAGTCGATTGGTATCATCCTCACTGTTTGCCACACCTCCTAAGTTTGGTATCATCAGCAAATATTGAAATTTTACTCTGTATTCCAATATCCAAGTCATTTATATATATAAAAAAAAGCAGTGGGGAAATATTTGAATAACTGGACCTGAAACCACTATCTTGTGCTTGTTGGGACTGCAGAATGGAAAATGTAAAAGCAATATGTGCACATAAGTAAAAGTTAAGAAGCTCATGCAGAATCACGCATCCAGACCCAAGCTTTTACTTTGAGATGGCAAGTTTTCTGCAGAATTAGTGAGCTATGAAGAAGCATTGGGACAGACACAATCATTCGTGCAAGAACTCAACAGTTTTACTGCTGACAAACTACAATGTCTCTGCCATGAGGAGCCAGTGTTGGTGGGAACAGCAGGCATAAAGATATACAGGGAATTAACATGCATCAGCCATTTAATAGTACTTTGATGAGATTAATGAAGCATTCTCTTCAGTGGAGATAAGTTTGCCCAATTCTAAGAATAGAGCGAGTATTTTGCCTTTCTAACATTTCTGGCTTGAAAGACATGAACTATTGAGTCATTGGGAAAAAAAGAGCAGATTGCTCCAACAAATGATGACTCCTTTGACATTAATGCTCCAGATTATTTTTTCCAAGAGCTGAGATTATTGGCAAGCTTCTATCAAGATCTTTTGCAATTGAAAGATTCATATTTATGTGGATTTGAGGGTATCTTTACTCCTACTTCCATTGCTGGAACTTTGTGCTTGTGATTCCAGTGAATGTGACATTAGCAGATAGAAGGTAGTGTCTCAGGCTCAACATTTCATATTTTCCTTCTATTATGAGCCAAGAATACCTTTGTGGTTTGGCTAAATGTGTAATAGCCAAATCATTGGGTTGCAGTGATCTTGTGAAGAGGTTTCCAGCAAAGAATTATCGAAATCTTGGCACAATAAGCCACTCAGCTTCTCATGTCTGTGTCCATACCAGATTCCCTGGCTCTTTCCCTATACTCTTAATTTTAAAATCAATTTTGCCAAAGATGGCAGTTTAACTTTTTATTTATTCTTTCATGGGATGTGGGCCAGCATTTATTTGCCCATCTCTAGCTGCCCTCAAGAAGGTGGCAGTGAGCTGCCTTAAACAACTGAGTGGCTTTCTAGGCCATTTCAGAGGGCAGTTAAGAGTCAACCACATTGCTATGGGTCTAGAATCCCATATAGGCCAGACCAGGTAAGGACGGCAGATTTCCTATAAGAAATCTTATACGAGATTTTTTATTCCAGATTTATTTAATTAACTGAATTTAAATTCCCCAGCTGCCATGGTAAGATTTGAATTCACGTTCCCAGATCATTAGTCCAGATCTCTAGATTACTAGTCCAGTATCATAACCACTATACTACCGTACCAGAGGACTAATAGTCCTTAATGCCAGAAGCTGCTACCTTTTTTGTTAGGCAATTAAGTGCAAGCAAATTTTCATTGTACTCCATGAATCAAATTAATGCAGTTAAGGTTGAACAAAACCAGATAATCAATAAAATACATGTATCGTCGCCCAGTTATGAGCAGTAATTGTTTTGTATGTTGCTGTGATTTCATTTTTTTTAGTGTCCAATATGGCTCAGTGGGTAATGCTCTCGACTCTGAGACAGAAGGTTGTGGGTTCAAGTCCCACTCCACTTGAGCACATCATATCATCATAGGCGGGCCCTCGTATTGAGGATGACTTGCTTCCACGCCAAAAAGGGATGAGTTCATAGGTGTTTCAATGAAGGACCTAATATTCTAGGACCAGAACTACATGCCGAAGGGTGGAAGATGCCTGTGCGTGGATTTTTTTAACGTGTGGTGGCCGTTGCACACCAGGCACCACACGGGCTTGACTGAGCTAGGTCTTGGTCCAGTGGCAAGGATTGACCAAGACGACTGGAGACCAGCTCTGCTGCACGGACCTAGTGCGCACACGTATTCGCAGTGTGGGCTGGCCCGTGCTGCCCCGGGCCCTCGCCTTACCTGGGCCCCGAACTCTCACCTCTCCTGGGTCCTGATCACGATCATTCGCTGCTCCTTCGCCCCAACCTCGCCGCCCCTGATGTCCCTGCTCAAATCACCGACCTGGATTATGGTGATGTCCAAACCAGAAGCCCTCTTCACAGCCGTCGCCCCCTTTGCACCTGCACGCACTTCCACACTGCTCCCCTTTGAAGGCCCCGACCTGATGGTCCTCGCAGGTCTGGGCCGCCATGCTGAGTCTAGCACATAAATCTAGGCTGACACTCGAGTGCAGTGCTGAGAGAGCTCGGTACTGCCTGAGGTGCCATCTTGCAGATGAGACGTTAAACCAAGGCCCCGTCTGTTCTCTTGGGTGGATGTAAAAGATTCCATGGCACTATTTCTAAGAAGAGCAGGGGAGTTATCCCTGATGTCCTGGCCAATATTTATCCCTCAACTGATCTGGTCATTATCACATTGCTGTTTGTAGGAGCTTGCTGTGCTCAAATTGGCTGCCGTGTTTCCTACATTACAACAGTGACTGCACTACAAAAGTACTTCATTGGCTGTGAAGTGCTTTGGGGTGTCCAGTGGACGTGAAAGGCGCTATATAAATGCAAGACTCTTTTTATTGCATTTGTTGGTTTGTTCCAATAAATTTACAAGCAAAGTCTTTTGTGATACTGGTATATGAACTTTCCTGCAGTTTTCAAAAATACTAGGCAAATGATTCCTGGATTCAAATAAAAGCTTGAAGAGAGACTAGTCAGGAGACCAATGAGACTTGGAGGATTTTGTTAAAAGGATGCATCGTTCTCAGAGAATAAAATGTTTTGCAGAGCTTTACTGTATTGGGGAAAAAGTGACGTGTTTGTCATAGTGGCACCACAGGCAAATGATAGTGATGTGTTATAACATGATTTGTAAACAAAAAGCTTTGACAACACCTTCATAACATCCCTTATAACTGATAAACATTGAATAAGGAGATTGAATTCACCATTGTGATTTGTTGATACTTTTATTATCATCTTCCGATAACTACTTTGTAATATTTTAATTATTTTGCATAATTGCTGATTCTTGGGGCGCAGATAACCTTGTTACAGAGACTCCATCCCATTTCAATAGCCTCACTGTAACTAGCTTATTTCCCAATGCAGTGTTCCATCACTGGCAAAACGACATTTTTTTTTCATTACAGGTACAATAAGGTTGGAAAAATCGAAGATGCCTCCAAAAAGCAATAAACGTGGTAGATCTGGAAAATCAAGTAATTTTTTTTCCTGTCATTTACCAGTGATCCTATATTCATCTTTGATAATAACTTAGTATGGTGGATATGTCGCAGCGGAGTATTGTTTAATGATTTCCTATCGTGATCTGTGGTATTGATTTAAAGCTTTTAAGACAGAGCCAATATAAAAGTGTCCCTCTTTGCTAACTTATCAAGGAGTGTTTACAGTCCTGAGTTTATATATTTTTTTCCCTCTCCTTCCCTTCCGCTCCCCCTGAAGGCATTGATCCATTGCTGGAGTATTGCTCCAGGAGTTCTGAGCGACCTCTGGTACCAAGTGTCCATTATTCATGAATGACTCTCGTGGATGGCAGCAGGATATTCACAGAGGGGGAGGGCTTTGCAGCTGGGGCCACTCCTGTCTGACGTTCCCACAGATACCTGGATAGTGACTGGGGGAGGAGGGCTGGAGTCTGGAACTTCTCCAACAACTTGCATTTGTACAACAACCAGCATCGAAGCACTGACCACACTCAACTAGCTCCGTTGGGCGGGCCACATTGTTCGCATACCTGACACAAGACTTCCAAAGCAAGCGCTCTACTCGGAACTCCTACACAGGAGGTGATCCCCAGGTGGGCAGAGGAAATGTTTCAAGGACCCTCAAAGCCCCCTTGATAAAGTGCAACATTTCCACCGACACCTGGGAATCCCAGGCCAAAGACCGCCCTAAGTGGAGGAAGAGCATCTGGGAGGGCGCTGAGCACCTCAAGTCTCATCGCCGAGAGCATGCAGAAAACAAGCGCAGGCAGCGGAAGGAGCGTGCGGCAAACCAATCCCACCCACCCTTCCTTCAAAGACTGTCTGTCCCACCTGTGACAGAGACTGTAATTCCGGTATTGGACTGTTCAGTCACCTGAGAACTCACTTTTAGAGTGGAAGCAAGTCTCCCTCGATTTCGAGGGACTGTCTATGATGATGATGCATTTGTATGTTGTCGTGTGTTCTAAGGCCAAATATATCATCTCCACCAGCATCCTAAATAACCCGGGCTTTTCCTGTCCGTTATCACTGCATCATCAGGAACATTGAACATGGATGGCTTTAGATAAGGAAAGGTTTGATGTGTGGTTTAAATGCAGAGTGGTGAGGGGTGGTAGAATGGGAGCTCATGGTTGTATTTCTCAACATAGAAAGTTCACAATCGGAAGGTGAGGGGTGTGTGCCAAGTGATGACTAGGCACATTCATGTCGGGTGGAAAAATCTCCCGAAGACTCTCTGGATCGTCTAGTGGCCAGAATGAGGAAGAAATGGTATAAATTAGGATGCCTGCCTGTTTTTGTGGTCAGGACGGTGGGTGATATGAGGCGTCTTTAATATGTTTGTTTCCCCCTCCCCAATTGCTGTGTATATGTTTTTTTTTAAGCTTCTAATTCTTTCCCCTCTCTTATGGCTCCATTACCCAATTTCTCAATTCAGATGCTGGCAGATTGCCTTCTCCTAGAACTCTGCCACAGCTGCTTTGTAAAGCGCGGATTGGAAATGCAGAAGAGTGACATGCAATGTCTTTTCTCAGACCTTTTTCCTGTGCCTGTGGTGAGCAAGGGGGAAAATGCCTGGCCTCTGCTCAGTGAACATTCTGCCACTCGCGCCATTCCATGATGCAGCATGTTGGAACACTATCGCATTGTGCCACTGTGAGCATTATCTCAAGTTTTAGCTTGTTGCATCTTGGTGGAAAATGAAAACACCTACATTTTTGAGTTACTTGTACAATTGCCATTGGCTCCTGGGCCTCCATTAACACTGATATTATGGCCTGGTTCAAAGGTTTATTTTAATTGGCTCTGCCAATATATATGTATATGAATATAAGTAAAATGTTCCATTCCAATGGGCCGAAAAGCCCGGCGTTGCCGGGTTCGTACGAAGTATGCACCGACCCGGCGAGGCCTCGCAAAAGCTGGTTTCCGGGGTGCGATGCGCATGCGCCGAAAACTGGCTTTTCCGATCTGTCAAGATTTCTCTGGACAGATCCTCAACATCCCCGAGAGAAGGACATCCACGCGGGAGAGATTGGGCTATTTGCCCAACTCATACCCAGTGAATGTCCTTCAAACTTTTACACCTGGTGCATAGCTTACTTGACCAGCATAACACTTTTAAAACATATAAAAATTAAATTTAAACACTCATTTTTATTATTAAAAACTATGTCCAGTAAAGTAACCCTATTAAAACACATGAAAAAAAAATTTGAAAAAATATTTTTTGTAAAACATTTAATTACATTTAATTTCAATTAATTTAAAATATGTGAGGTGCTTTATTTATTTATTGTGCTGTGTTTCAGTGTTTTAGGGTTTCTTCTCATTGATAATAATGGGAACTTGTACAAACAGAGCTCCCATTTTTTTTATCAATGCGAATACTGCACAGTGATTGGTGGTCTTGGCCCACGTGACTCCAACATTTCCGTACGTACCTGAAAAAAATCTCCCCGTGCACTGTGCAGTGAATCTCGGTCTCCGACCGGAATCCTACATTCCTCCGGGACCACCAGGTACTTCCGTAGATTTATTTTCCGGTCGGAGGCATTCGTATGAAGGAATGTGTCCGAATCCAAGAAAAGGTTTGTTGTCTGTGGGTATTCCCTTTCTCACCTCTGGCCTACAACCTCCCTGTACTTCACAACCTTTCTTGTTTTCTCTATTTATTGAAACTGCCACCTGGTATTCTCATTGTATTATTTTTTTCTGCAT
The DNA here is from genome assembly GCF_044704955.1 of Pristiophorus japonicus. Classification (NCBI taxonomy): domain Eukaryota; kingdom Metazoa; phylum Chordata; class Chondrichthyes; family Pristiophoridae; genus Pristiophorus; species Pristiophorus japonicus. Next base: position 195,074,032 of record NC_091987.1, on the reverse strand, counting down.
TCTTATTGTTTTGAATACCAGAATCATCGTGCTGCCTTCTTTAACTCATATTTTCCCAGGATCTCTAACAGTACAGAACTTGTTACCTCCCGCTATTTTCCCTTCTCACACAAACAATAGATTTTCAAAACCCAAATTTGGTGCTCCTTAATCAGTACTGCTTGATTTATCATGTTCTCGCCATTCTCTTCAATGTTTGTGGTGTCCTGTATTATGGGCCTTGTCCCTCCCTGACCTTCTCAATTTATTTTTTTAAGAATCACTTCGTCAAAGACCAACCAAACACAACTCTAAAGCTCATTGGCTGGGGAATGGAATGGTGAACATCCTTCCAATCAAGCAGTGATACATAGAAGTGATAAGTGGCAGTTATGTAATGCTTCTTCCAGATCTCCACACACATAGTCTAGCTTGATGGGGGCAGCATGGGCTGAGAGCACACATGAAAGTATGGCCATGACATTGCAGATAGGTGTTGCCACATGGGCCGTCCCACACCCGCAGTGTCCGGTCATTTAGTGCGGTTATGAGATCCTGGGGCCACTTTGTCACCAAAAATTTGGGACAAAGTGTCCAGCCTCAAAGGTTAGCTTCAACAAACCATATAAAAAATCGATCTAATCCGGACTGCAAGGGATTGTGTGTTTCCTTTTTGAGGCCTCTCAGGTCGTCAATTGTCTCGACAATTTAGAAAATATTACACTAGGCTGCTATTTTTTATTTCAAGAAGGAAAAGGTAAAGAGACACTTCCTAAGGAATATTGGAGGCTGGAGGTTCTCTCTTACCGCCGTGCTTCCTCCATTGTCTCTGGTCCCTTGAGTAATATTAAAATACAGACTGAGTGAAAGCTATACTAGTGCCACTTTATTAGCCCTGCATAACTGTAACTCTTGGACATGAATGCAGTGAACAGAGACCACATCCTGAAGCCTTGCAGAAGAGAACTCTGTCTCTCAAATGGGGAGGCCAAATATTGGAGAATTTCAGTCTGGTTGGTGATAATGGGCCCAAATTTCCCCAGGAGTTGCTCCATTTTTTTTTGAGCAACTAGATTTTTTGGGAGTAACTTAAAAATCGCAATTCTCCCCATTTAAGTTGCTCCAGTGTAAGTGAGTTAGTTTTTTTTTTAGTTCAGTTTTTTTTTTCAAAAGGGGGCGTTACCAGCCACTTACGCCTGTTTTGGCCATTTAAGCAAGTTTAGCCGGCTAAAACTTACTCCAAACTAAGTTAGGCCAGAGTAAGTGGCCACTTTTGTACGTTCTTAAAAACCCTGCGGTGAATTAAGAGAACAGCGCATGTAGCCTCCAAATGACAGTGTTATGATAGGAATGCTAGTTTTTTTAATAATCCCAAGCAGCGACACTGCACAGGGTGTAGGTGCTATCAATCTGATTAAACTGAGTATATTTTTACTAAAGATAGCTAGATATTAAAGTACTGGAAAATCTTTGAAAATTCTTTTCCCCACCTCCCACTGGATCAAAACTCTTCCCCTTCCCGCCCCACCAGATCAAAACTCTTTCTCCCCTCCAATCAAAACTCTTCTCCTCTCTCCCCGCCCCACCCCCCATCAAAACTCTTCCCCCCACCAACCTGTCTCTTGTAGCCTTTAGTGCGGAAAGGCAGCTGCGGGCCCGGGATAGGGGCGACAAACATCGCGTCGTTCCTTCGGCCAGGGATAGGGTCGCCTGGAGCCAGGATGCGCTGGGAGAGCCAGGAGCTACTGCTCACGCGCGCAGACTCCACTACGCACACGCCCAGCTGCCGGCACTCTTTTCAGCGCAGGGCTGTAGCTCCGCCCACCATGTGTTCCGATGCGCTGCGCCACAGGCCACAGGCCTGAAACTAACGGGGAGGTCTTACTACAGTTGTACAGGGCCTTGTTAATGCAGGGCATTCATTAATAGAGCTTTAGCAGAAAAGGGAAAACAAGTTTGCAGAGTGTTCTTCTAAATCAGTTTGTCCTTTCTCAGGTGATGTCATCCATATCCTGAAGTCTCTCTAGCCTATGTTCTACATTGGTTTAAAACCTATTTCTATTCCGGTTCCTGTTGCTGTCCTTTGACTTTCATGGCCCATTTGTGTTTAAGTCGTTTGTTACTGTCCTGTTTTTTGACTGCTATTTTTTTTATTCGTTCATGGGATGTCGGCATCGCTGGCAAGACCAACCTAGACAGGAAACAAAGAGTAGGAATAAACGGGTCTTTTTCAGAATGGCAGGCAGTGACTAGTGGGGTATCACAAAGTTCAGTGCTGGGACCCCAGCTATTTACAATATACATTAATGATTTAGACGAAGGAATTAAATGTAATATATCCAAGTTTGCAGATGACACTAAGCTGGATGGCAGTGTGAGCTGTGAGGAGGATGCTAAGAGGCTGCAGGGTGACTTGGACAGGTTAGGTGCGTGGGCAAATGCATGGCAGATGTGGTATAATGTGAGGTTATCCACTTTGGTGGCAAAAACATGAAGGCAGAATATTATCTGAATGGTGACAGATTAGTAAAAGGGGAAGTGCAACGAGACCTTGATGTCATGGTACATCAGTCATTGAAAGTTGGCATGCAGGTACAGCAGGCGGTGAAGAAGGCAAATGGCATGTTGGCCTTCATAGCGACAGGATTTGAGTATAGGAGCAGAGAGGTCTTACTACAGTTGTACAGGACCTTGGTGAGGCCACATCTTGAATATTGTGTACAGTTTTGGTCTCCTAATCTGAGGAAGGACATTCTTGCTATTGAGGGAGTGCAGCGAAGGTTCACTGGACTGCTGCCCGGGATGACAGGACTCACATATGAAGAAAGACTGGATGGACTAGGCTTATATTCAATGGAATTTGGAAGAATGAGAGGGCATCTCATAGAAACATATAAAATTCTGATGGGATTGGACAGGTTAGATGCAGGAAGAATATTCCCGATGTTGAAGAAGTCCAGAACCAGGGGTCACAGTCTAAGGATAAGGGGTAAGCCACTTAAGACCAAGATGAGGAGAAACTTCTTCACTCAGAGAGTTGTGAGCATGTGGAATTCTCTACCACAGAAAGTTGTTGAGGCCAGTTCGTTAGATATATTCAAAAGGGAGTTAGATGTGGCCCTTATGGCTAAACGGATCAAGGAGTATGGAGAGAAAGCAGAAATGGAGTACTGAAGTGCATGATCAGCCATGATCATATTGAATGGTGATGCCGGCTCGAAGGGCCGAATGGCCTACTCCTGCACCTATTTTCTATGTTTCTATGTTTATTGCCCATCCCTAATTGCCCTTGAGAAGATGGTGGTGAGCCGCCGCCTTGAACTGCTGCAGTCCGTGTGGTGAAAGTACTCCCACAGTGCTATATTTCCAAGTCAGGATGGTGTGTAACTTGGAGAAGAACTTGCAGGTGGTGGTGTTTCCACGCGCCTGCTGCCCTTGACCTTCTAGGTGGTAGAGGTTGCGGGTTATAAATTGTTTCCATTTAGATGCTCACTGCTTCCCAGTTGGGACCTTAATTTAGATTTTCAGGGGTTAAAGCCTTCACTGTTCTTGCTTGGAAAGCTGCTTTGCTTTTAAGTTTCAGTTTCAGTCCAGTGGAGTATTCGCCCCAGTAGATCAGTTATATTTGACTTGCCTTTCTGATGGGTTATTCCTGTCGTTGTTATCTAACGTTACTTCCCCATTTCATTGTGTTAAGCACTTGTTGCCCCATTGCCATTTCTGATGCCACACAAGTTAGAACTGGAACGTATTTTCAATTTGCTGATTGCCTGCTGTTGCCAACAGAAACAGCTGAACCAGCTGCCAAATTTGTGAAAAAAGAACCGGATGATTCAACAGAACAACCAACGGTGGAGAGTTCGACCACTGGCAGGGGAACTACAGCAAAGTCATCCGGAGAGGATAACGGCAACAAAGAGACGCACAGCTTTTGGCTAATGAAATCAGAACCAGAAAGTCGTATTGAAAATGGTGTTGATATGAAGGTAATGCGCTGTTAACACAAGGGTGATTTACAATAATATACAGAGAATTGTAAATTGTGTTGAATTAAGTTTCTTAACCTTGACAGTTTTGGTCTTCTTATCGAAGGAAGAACATACATGTCTTCGAGGTGGTGCAATGCAGGTTCACTAGATTGATTCCTAGGATGAGAGGGTTTCCTATGAGGAGAGATTGAGTAAAATGGGCCTTTATTCTCTGGAGTTTAGAAGAATGAGAGGTGAACTCATTGAAATGTATAACATTCTTAGAGGCTTGACAGGATAGATGCCATTTAGGATTGAGATTGAGAAATTTATTCACTCGGAGGGTTGCGAATCTTTGGAATTCTGTATCTCAGAGGGCTGTGGATGCTCAGTCATTAATATAGTCAAGACTGAGATCGCTAGATTTTTGGATATTGAGGGAATCAAGGGGCTAGACTTTCCACTTTGCTGGCTATCGCCCAAAAAATGGGCGATGTTCCAACCTTAACGATGTGTCAGCCTTCATGATCGCTGGAACATCGCCCATTTTTCGGCTCAGCGATATCCCAGCAATGTGACATGGGCTCAGCGATGGGAAATGGGCCCAGCGATGTGGAAGGCAAAAGCTTCCCAAGCAACGGCCTTCTGCGCATGCGTTTTTTTTGCTGGACGTGTTTTCCCGCGTTTCGGGAGGTCGGGGTCATCCACACGTGTAGAAGGCAGAGAGAGAGAGAAGCAGGATATAGCACAGTGAAATTTTTCAGGTCGCTGTCACTTACAAAAGATGTCTGATTCGGACCAAAGTCAGCATGATACGGAGGGGAGGAGGAAGAGGGCAAAACCTTTCTCTGACGAGGCGAACGAGGCCCTCGTAGCTGAGGTACTCTCCTGGTGGACCCAATTAACCCGGGGTGCAAAAGGGAAACCCCCACCCCGGGTTTACCGCTGTGTTTGGGGCGAGATCGCCGATGTCATATCCTCGGGCGTCCCATGAGGCGAGGGGCGCTGACCAGTGCCGGAAGCGATGGAACAGCCTGGTTGCTGCGGCAAGAGTAAGTAGGATTTTTTATTGTAAAGATACAAATTGTATCTATAATTAATCACCAGGATTGAATTTAAGCTTGTTATTCTTACATATATTACATATATTCCTGGCTAGGATCCGGACAAGGCTATGAAGCTGTGCCCTTTTTAATCTCTCTGGCTGTGCACACTGGGGGAAGAGCTGTCCTTGCTCACTCTCTGCCCGGGGACACTTTCGTACATTAACTCCTGTGACTGTCTTTGCGAGTTCAATGGAGATTGTAACGAGAAAGATGTATCAAGCATCTCCTAAACACGATCTTTGTTATAACCGTGCATCAATTGTGGATAAAACCCTTGGCATATAATTTCAGAATCTGTTGACTATCCATTTTAGTATCTTAGCTCATGCCATGCTCTTGTTACGTTTGCAGAGGATATGATCTAACAACAGACGGGAGCTCAGGCGCACCGGAGGTGGCCCAGCACAGCTCCAGGAACTGTCTGCAATCGGAGAGAGCAGCAGTGCTAGTCGGGACCCAAAGTCGCTCGGCCATCACCCGTGGTATGGCAGTGCCCACACAGGCATCATGTGAGTGTTTTAAGCTGTGTTAAAAGTGTTAAAGTAATGTTTAAGTAATGTAATGCCATTTAATTATAATATACAAATTATAATATACGAATGATGTCATGTTATGCATGCTGCCTCTGTGCTACTTTCAGGTTGACATAAGAACAAATTACATCAGAGCAGGAGCAGGCTATCTGTCCGTTGTTCCCTTCTCTATTTGCTCCCCATTCAGTCCCTTATCATTCTGTCTATATCCGCAAGATGAATGTGTACCCTTCTGTTCCAATTGTGTTTTACAGGTTGCCCAGCACCAGAGGCCCAAGTGGGGCAACGGTTGTAGGTGCTCTTGAGCACAGGTGGAGAGGAGGACAAGGAAGAGGAGCATGAAACCACCGACCATGAGGAGACGGAGGAGGACGAGGAAGTCGTGCTCCAAATTGGAGCAACTGAGGGAGCTGCGGCCATCAGGCTCGGGTTCGAACGAAGAAGTAGTGGGACCAAGCAGCGTGCAGCTGGCGACGCCAAGGCGCACATTAGTGCCCTCGCAGACCCAATGGAGGTCAGGTTAGCGAGTTGAGCAAACGCCTATCCTGGCCGATCGCATAGAGGGCTTAACTCGACTGTGGCCTTTAAGGAGGCCTTCTCCCGGGTGTCGCAGCAGATGCTCGTGGAGATGCGTGCGCAGTCCGCCGCCACCACTGCCTCGCGGCATGCGTTGTTGGCGGAACACGGCGTTGCACCCCAATGTGCCGTGATGTCGCAGACCACAAGCACCAGCACACAAGCGAGTCAGGAGGAAGCACTTCATTCCCCAGCTTTGCCTTCCCTTCAACACCCCCACCCCCCCCCCCCCCCCCAAAAAGCGATCGCGCCACCATCACCCTCACCACGGCAGGAAGTCTCGACATTGCTCGCTACATGCCAGCGTAGTCTCGGTACCTCCTGGGGACGAAAACAGCTGGGTGGAGCTAAGATACGGCGGGGGGAGCAGGATCTGGAGGGAAACATGGCCGCAGGTGCTGATACTGTTACTGTTATTCTTACTGCTATTGTTGTTGATTTATTGTTGGGGGGTGGGTGTTAAAATAATTAAATCATTTTGTTAGTTTGATTTAAAAAAAAAAATTATTTCAATTTACAATTGTTGTGCAGTGTCTGCGAATAACATAAGTTAAGGAAAAACTGTTGCAAAACAATGGCCAGGCCAGACCAGGCAAGGATGAAATGTAACTCAACGCAAACGCAACTGTTGTTTTGCAGTAACCGTAACTGTAACTGTGATTGTCCCCAATGTAAGTTCATGCAAAGCGTTCATTTATGAGCTGCTGACGCAACAGTTTTGCAGCTGCGCAACTCCCGGGAGATTTTTCCAGTCTTGCGGGAGGGCATGGGGGCATGGGTTCATCATCAGGCTGATTGTCCTCCCCGAGGACCTCACCAGCCTCCTCCTCCTGCTCCTCGTCGTCTGCCTCTTCCGCCTCCAATCCTTCTTGCGGTGGATCGGCAGTCCCATCTGGCAATTGTTGTACTCTCCTTATGACTAGGTTATGCAACATGCAGCACACCACAATAAACTCAGCGACCTTGTCAGGATGGTACTGTAGGCTGCCTCCAAAGTGGTCCAGGCAACTGAAGCGCTGCTTGAGCACTCCAATTGTCTTTTCCACGATGTTGCCTGTAGTTATGTGACTTTCATTGTAACGCTTCTCGACTTCCGTCAGGGGATTACGCAGGGGAGGGTCATGAGCCAGCTGGTAAGTTCATATCCTTTATTCCCCGGCATCCAACCTTGTGGCTGACTCTCAAACAGGTCAGAGACAGCGCTCTTACGCAGGATGTGCACACCATGCTGCCTGGAAATTTAGCATTATGATTATTTGGTTATGGTCGACAACGAGCTGCACATTCAGGGAGTGGGGAATCCCTTTCGGTTATGAAACACCTCCGCGTTCTGTAAAGGTGCTTTCAGGGTGACGTGCGTGCAGTCTATTGCTCCTTGCACCTTGGGGAAGTTTGGTATTGAGAAACCCAAAGCCCTCACGGTCTGTGCCTCCCTGGTCATGCGGAAGTTTATAAAGTCTCTCCTGCGAGCGTAAAGGGCTTGAATCACCTGCCGAATGCAGCAATGTGTGGCGTGCTGAGAGATACCACAGATGTCGCCAGCTGAAGCCTGAAAGGAGTCCGATGCATAGAAGGGTAGTGCCGCAGTAACCTTTACCTCAACGGGCAGTGCGGTCCTGATGATGCTGGTAGGCTGGAGATCCCCCTTGATGAGCTGGCATATCTCATCGATGACCTCCTAAGGCATGCGTTATCAGACAAGTTGAGGTAAGATTGCTTTTCCCCGTAAGTTCGTCGGCTGTACGTTCTCCTCCTCCGCCTCCACATTAGTCTGCCACCTCTTTGTTTGGCCTCTTCACTAAACCCTTCACTTAACTCAACCTCAGACGCCAGCAGTTGAGCACTTACAAGTAATGGTAGAGAAGCTACAAGCCCCATCACTGTATCACTATTATCACTTTCACTGTTAATATAAATGCCCTTTCTACTACTAAAATGACCTTTCTACTAAAATAAATATAAATATAATTATATATATATATAAATATAAGTATAAATGTGAATGGATCTATCAGTAAAAGACCCTTAAATAACTCAAATTATAAGCCCCTTGTTTAAACAGCCTCCTCTCTTCCTCTGATATTCAAAATGGCGACCGTAAGGCCGAGTTCTGTGAGGAAGGCCAGGTTAAAAACAATTTTTCTCCAGCAATGTTCTCGGCGAGCGATCAGCCCGACGATGTGTGGGCGATGTGCCGAAAGTTGCGTCGGGCGATGTGAGGGCAATCATCTCTGCGATGTGAGCCGAAAGTTGGGCCGGCAATTTTCTGCCTATGTCCCGGCCCAACTTTCCACTTTTCGGTCAAAATAGGCGATAGCAAGCCTTTTTGAGCGATATATGGGCACTACATAGGGAAAGTCTAGCTCCCTCAAGGGTTATGGAGATAGTGCAAGAAAGTAGAGTTGATGCAGAAGGGTTTGTATGGCCTACTTCTATTTCTTGTGTTCTTTTGTTCTTAATGCTACAATATCAGTTGTGCTGTATGTCTATAAGTATTTGACAGTATTAGGGCTGATCTCAATTTAACTTGTTGACTCTTCATCAACCAAAATTGTACCAACAATAGCGTTTATCCTAAACATTTAATGGTGGGACAGTTAAATCACTCCATTGAGAAAACTGAGCTGGCTTGATTCAGCAAGTCAAAATGTCCAAGAAAGATTATTCCTGTACAACTTGAAAATAAGAGTAAAAGTGAGCCTAGTTCCTCATCATATAATTTCCCCAGCCTTGTTGTGCTTGTGTTTTTCTTGGGGGGTGGGCAAAGATTAGAAATTAGTTGACAAAACAGGGACATTTCTTACTGTTGTGAATTTTGGAAATTCCTCACATAGACTACTACAATTTTTATTTTGAGGGGGAAAGAAAGAGAAATGGTTTCACATTATGTCTAAAGTTTTTCTTTGATTCTGTTCCTAGTTTGGAGTGGAGGATTTGAAGGCACAACCAAATCAGACTGCATGCTGGGATGGTGTGCGGAACTACCAGGTACAAGAGGCACTACACATCCCAATGGCAGACTGGGATCTTAATCTTACTGGGCCAAAATTTCACTGAATTCAATCTTTATTTGTATGAAACACCTAGTGCTAGGTAAAATTAGTCTAGATCTTTGAGCTGTCATGAATAAAATAAGAGGCAAGATTCAAAAGGTTAACAATTTCAAGGTTAAACTGGATATTTTCTCAGTAACTGGTTTTGATTTTGTTTTGAATCCAGAATTGAGCAATATTGAGCTTTTGATTTATATTGAATTGCCAAGATTGCCAGCTGCCCTGAGGGTGATTTGTCGGATAAATGCTACAAGTAGTTTTTTTTTTCCTGGCTAGTAGACTCAACACAGTTCATACAAATGGGAATATAACCTCTCTGCAGCAGATGTTCATAATTATCTTCTATATATTTGCTTTCACCCTCTTCTTCCCATGGTTCCTTTTAAAGGTTTTGGAAAAGTCAGGCAGTGGAGGGTTTTTTTCATTAGAATTTCAAATGTTACTGTGAGATCAGTAAGGTAATTCATACATTTTTAATTAAGTTTTTCCTCATAATTTACCGATTGCATGTTACTCAGGCGTCACACATCTGGGCCTTGAAGTTCCTGCGTGGGCGCAGTTAGACCTGAAAATGCACCCGATCACCTGATCTGAAGAAAGTCAGAATTCCCGGCCAATCTAATCAGAATATGTCCGAATGAAAATTGGATGTAAATCCGCTTTATTGTTCAGCATGGTCTGAACGCAATTGGAACAGAACCAATGGAGCCTCAAGGTGTTAGGGTGGAGGACTATAAAAGTGGATGAGAAAAATATTTCCTCCGAGTGAGGCTGGAGAGTGCAAGGTAAACAGCACACTGTATTCAAGATTTTTAAGCTTCATTTAAGTATCCCGGTACAGAGTCTCAAATCTTTCCCTTCTCACAGATGAACGACTCTCAGGATAAATGCAGTAAGGGGGGTGCATTTACTTTCCCAGATGAGGACCTGAAGAAATTGAAGCAATTAGGGATCGGCTCATCACCTCTCCCACATCCCAGCGCTCGTGTGCAGCGGGGAAGAGGCTGTGGACAGAAATGGTAGTCACTGAGCGCCATGTCCTTTGTACCCAGGATGTCGGAGCAATTCAGAAATGTAATGACCTGACCTGAAGAGGGATGTTAAGATACTCGCCATGCTCGTTCCCTTTCTTCCTCGCCCACTGTGGACACCATGCTTAAGACTCCGGCAGAACTGGGGGATTTTGTGCACAAATCTTTGAAGGTGGCAGGACAGATTAGTTAAGTATCTTGGGCTTTATAAATAGAGGCATAGAGTACAAAAGCCAGGAGGTTATGCTAAACCTCTATAAAACGCTAGTTCAGCCCCAACCGGAGTATTATATCCAATTCTGGGCACCACACTTTAGGAAGGTCGTGAAGGCTTTGGAGAGGGTACAGAAGACAATTACTAGAATGGTTCTCGGGATGAAGGATTATAGTTACATGGATAGACTGGAGAAGCTGGGGTTGTTCTCCTTGGAGCAGAGGAGGCTAAGAGGAGATTTGATAGAGGTGTTTAAAATCATGAACGGCTTAGATAGAGTAAATAAAGAGACTCTGTTTCCAATGGCTGAAGGGTCGATAACCAGAGGACACAGATTTATGATGACTGTCAATAGAACCAGAAGCAATATGAGGAAAATCTTTTTTATGCACTTTAGTGAGTGGGTAGGATTTGTTATCTACTGCCTGTTAGGGTGGTAGACACAGATTAAGTTGTAGCCTTCAAAAGGGAATTGGATAAATGCTTGAAGGGTAAAAATTGCAGGAATATGGGGGAAGAGGGTCTAACTGGATTGCTTTTCGAAAGAGCTGGCGCAGACTCAATGGGCCAAATGTCCTCCTCCTGTGCTGTGCTATGATTCTAACTGCCTGATTGTATTGAAACCCCCGAAGATGCAGACAAGTAGTTCTTTTGTAGCACAAAAGACTTTGAGAAGGTGAAGGATGCCTCCACTTCGCCAGAAAGACCAGCTCAAAGGGGGCAAACGCCTAATGATTCATTGAACGGTGATCGGCGGCTGATGAGGCCCCTGCTGGTGGAGTATCAGAGGGACATGAGGACCCTGGGCTCCAGCAGCAGGGACACTGAGCTTCTAGTGGGTTTGGTCTCCGAGTCTGCTGCAATGCTTACATCAAAGGTGATGCAACAGCTCCTAGAACCGATGGAGTGACCGGCTGCTTCATTGAAACATGTAGCAGGTCCCCACACAAGGGGTGGTGAAGGAGTGGTCATAGCTTTCACCTTAATGCAAGCTCAGATCTCTGCCCTTGAGGCTTTCGGTGCGAGTACGGAGAGCACACTGAATCGCGGCTTCCAGACTATCACTGAGACCTGGTGTGATCTGACGGCAGCCATCGTTCCACCCCTGAGGTTGCCGAGTTTGATCGCATGCCACATCTCCATTGGGAGTGTGGCTGGTGTGATGCAAGTGCCTGCTGTTGCCACCTCTCTGAGCCTCAGCACCAGCCAGGTCTCTGGCCTTCCTACGGCAGGCCGCACGAGACAGCTCTGGATCTCTCTCTTGGTATGCAGGAGGCAGCGGCAGCCCTGGCCCAGGAGCACACAGTTGCCAACCTGGACCATCCACATGCCCACGTCTCATCGTCACACCACACACCAGGTCTCAAGTTTACTGACGGGGACCGCTCAGGGGAGCACCGGACGGAGCACCAAGGCCAAGCGAGGTGTCTCATAGGAGTAGGGGAGAATTTAATTCCTGTCTCGACTACATCCTCTGTGTCCACCTTTGTCAGGAAAGGGGAAACTGCCTGGCTGGAACATTGTGAGCACCACTATTGTTGCGGCTAATCAAAAACTTATTGTTTCTAAAAGCGAAATAATTTTTTCAATTTTTCACAGTTTTCAAATGTTCTATAAGTTTCCAATGTTTACATTAGCTGAACTCAAGTTGGCAGCGGTTCCAGACTCTAGTTACTGTTCATTGAAAGTTATCATTTTGGAGTTAGTTGCTCAGAATTCTATGAGAGTTAAGCATTGCAATAAAACTGTTAGAAATTAAACTATGTTTATCAGGGTTTGCTTAACAATTTGTTGAAAGTTCAAAATATAGTTTAACATTTTTAATGGTATTAATTTAAGCAGTTATAGTTTTGAAAAATTTCTTGTAAGTTTAATAAAGCTGTGTCCGTCCATTTTGGTTTGTGACCTCGGTGGTGACGCACATTGTGTGACGGCCTACACCATGAACAGCGCTCGCACCATCCGGTCCTCTCCACCTCCTGCAACGCCCTTGGCTCCGGCTCCCGCACCCACAGTGCAATGTCCTCTGTCATTTTGGAAGCGGGTGGGGGAGGGGGCGTTGCTGTGCGGCCCATTCAAAGTTCCGCGCGTTTTTTTCCAATTTAAAAGCCGGCTCACTGGCTGCGCCTGTCCTCTCGAGCGCTGCGTATAGGGAACCTTGCTGCAGTCTCCATCAGTTGGCTCCTATGGTGTGTCAGGTTCCTGATCCACCATCATGGTATAGTTGCACCAGGCATAGCATCTCCTGTCTGGGGAGTATTGGTGGGCCCCCCACCATGTCCAAAGACCGGAAGTAGCTCTTCAGCACCCTGATGGTCCTCTCGATCACCTGCCCAGTGGAATAATGTACCTAATTGAATCTCTCCTCCACTTCGGTCTGGGGGACATGAAAAGGCGCCATCAGCCTTGGCGTCAAGGGTGAGCCTCGTCACCTATTATCCATCAACTGCTCGGCCCCTGTCCACAAACACGCGCAATTAGTGAGTTGAGAACAATGAAAGCACCATGAAAGGCACCCGTGTTGACATGCACGTTATGTCGCAAAGCACCTGGACGTTGAGGGAGTGAAAACCCTTTTCACGTAACTGCAGGAGTGTTTTGTGCCAAGCGCGTACCGTTGACAGCGCTCTGCACCCTGGGGAAACCGGTAAAAAGATGATTGCCCTCTGCCTTTGCTCCTCTACAGACATTCCAAATGTAATGAACTTCCCAACCCTACGGAACAGGACATCAGTCACCTGTGGGAAGCAGGGCCACACTGACTCTTGACTCATCCTTCCACTGGATGCCTGTAAGGACCCAGACTCCATTCAGCAGAGAAGTTAGGAAACACTTCACACAAAGGGTGATAGACTCTCTCCCACAGAAAGCAGTAGACGCTACCTCAATTAATAATTTTAAGTCTGAGATCAATAGATTTTTTGCTATCCAAGGGTTATAAGGGATCTGGAGCCAAGGCCGGTGGATGGAGTTGGGATGCAGATCAGCCATGATCTCATTGAATGGTGGAACAGGCCCGAGGGGATGAATGGTCTCCTCCTGTTCATATGACTAACAGACGTTGAGAGCCGTGGTCACTTGCATCTTTACCGTTAAGGATCTACAGCATATGGACTAGTGCTTTAAGTCCTCACCGAGGAAGTCGCACACTCAGCCGATGGCCTCCTTTTGTAGAGTGAAACCGTCGCACAGTCAGCTCCTCGGATATCTCCTGGAATCTCAGTTGAGGCCTATGCACTCTCTGGGCCAGGTAGCTGCAAATGGATTCCTGTCTCCGCTGATGGTGCTTCACTCTCCAGGCTCTGGTTTTCTTCCTCCTTTTCCATTATAACAGCAAGCAGGGGTACAGCCAGAAAATGGATGTCTGTATGAACAAGATGAGAATGACTTCAATGCTTCCTCAAGTAGCAGACTTGCACCTGCTTCAGGTGACCATGGATGCCAGTAAATCTGGTCATAATTTGAAGAAAGAAGAAAGATTTTGCATTCATATAGCGCCTTTCATGACCACCGGAGATCCCTAATCACTTTACAGCCAATGAAGTACCTTTTGAAGTCACTGTTGTAATATAGGAAACGCGGCAGCTAATTTGTGCACAGCAAGCTCCCACAAACAGCAATGTGATGATGACGACCAGATCATCTGTTAGTGATGTTGAACCTCTGAGCAACCGCAATTTCAGGAAACTCACGTACCTGTATATTGCTCTGTAACTCGGGAGCGTGGCCATTAATATGAGAGGAGATGTGTTCGGGTAGAGGGATCGATAGACTATTGTAAAAGGTTGAGGAAATTAGGAAGTATTATAATCACGTGCATAAATCAATTGCGTCCAATTGTCTGTAATCTGTTAGATCGCGTATTTGCTTTGCGTGTGTCTCTGGATGCAAATATGCAGGAAATTCCAGGCTATTCAATGTTTCCTGTGGAGAATTTGATCATAGTAGGGACAGAATTACTTCCACTTCTGTACTTAGTTTGATATAAAATTACAAAGATAGTTTAATTATTTTGGACAATTAAAAAAATATATTTTGATACTTGAATTATTTATGGGACTGTAATACAAAACATTGTTCTTAAATGCCCTTGGTATTATTTGCTTATAAACCATAACAGAATATGTCTGGTGTTCCTCACAAGAATTGCATGTGCGGTGGTGTAAGGTTCACCGCTTCTTGTGCACTGCGCAAGTGTGAACATATCCATCGTGGATCCCGGGCTAAAAGAAAAGTTATTGTATCTAGGTGCAAGGCATAAGGTGAGATTATAGTTTGTTCTGCATTAACAGGCTCGAAATTTCATGAGGGATATGAAGGTGGGACAGCTGGCCTTTTTCTACCACAGCAATTGTAAAGAGCCCGGAATCGCTGCAGTCGTTAAGGTTTGCGTTTTTAACAGTCTATTAACCTTTTAATACAAGTTTTGAACTGTTTTGTGCTATGTTTGAACAATGTTTGGATTGTTTTTTGCACTATGTTGTGTAACAAGTGGAATTAATATTGTTGCAAACCGTAAGTATGTTTTTTTCTCTTTAAATGTTGTGCTCATCAAACTGAGGAATCTCAGTGCTGGGAATTAAAACATTATTCCATTTTTTGTAGTCCGTGTCAACATCAAGACTTTCAGGCATTGTATGGAACTGATGAGAGTAAAAATCTGAGAAGAGTGCCCTTTCCTGCTCCACTGTGTGTCTAATTTCCATACCAGTCAGGTTTATAGCCTCGGCTATATTGCGAATGTAGGGGTACTAATGTGCTGTGGACCATTTGGTTACAAGAAACTGGGCTGATAATGCTCAAACACCTCACCTTGTATCCTTACTTATGGCAGACTAGAGACCTCCATTTGAAAATTGAGTTAGATTTACACACATTTCCTGTGTGCTAAAGTGTCCCCCCCCCTACCCCAACCAGAAGTGTATTTACTTGAAAAATACATTTTTTTGGTGGTCAATATTCATTCAAAATTGTGGGAAATCAGCCACAGTGTAGCTCACAAAAAAGGATTTGAGTGATCAGTAAGGTGGCAGTATGAATGTATGGCAGACTGAGTCACAAACTGAAAATGCTACAACTTTGTTACAGGTGCCTTACACTACACCCAATTTTTGCTGTGACTCGACTACCTTCAATTGTGAGGCCACAGACTGGCCATGTACCTGCCACTCATGCTCACGCAACAGGAGCTGTGGTTATACTATGCAGGGTGGGCTTTATAATGCGCTCCTCCGGGGCCTGTGTTGAAATGTTTTTCCATCAAGAGACCAGGGGCTTGAAAAGAAAACTGCAAGTGTATCCAGCGGTGTAGGTTCATCCCAGAGCCAAGCATCTGGTTGAGAAGAAAATCCTGTCACAGCTTGGTTTCCCCCACCACTCCCCTAGTTAAGAGTTTAAAAAATAAATGTTCCTACGATGTGGATGTCGCTGGCAAGACCAGCATATATTGGCCATCCCTAATTGCCCTTGAGGAGGTGTTGGTGAGCCGCCGCCTTGATCCGCTGCAACCCGTGTGGTGAAGAACATAAGAAATAGGAGCAGGAGTCGGCCATACGGCCCCTCGAGCCTGCGCCGCCATTCAATAAGATCATGGCTGATCTGATCATGTGTTTGGGAGTTCCTGCAGTGCATCATATAGTTAGTTTAGTAGCTCTCCCTCTCACTTAGTTCAGCAGGTTAAGGTAATAATTAGCTGAGCCATGTTGACCAAAATCTTTCTCGGCTCAATTCCTAATCTGTACAGTTACACGTGCTACAATTGGTAGCAATGCCTCAAATCAGGGAGGGGAGATTCAGCCTAGATTTCTGCTTCTATTTGCTAGGTAGCAACACCTGCATGAACTGTTATACGTTGGATAAGAGAATGGGGTTGGGAGTCAACCTGGCAATGGCTAATGCCCTGCTGGCACTTTCTCTCTGGACTTGTGCGGCCATTGAGGCACAATGGAGGGTGACCATAATGTGTTGATTTGCATCCCAATTGGAATCACTGCCTTTGGGAGGGTGGGGAGAGACTGGCAGAACAGTGAGTAAAAATTGACTATTCTTATATATTGTATCCTCTAATTATGTTAAGAAAAGCAGATTTAATTAATTATTCTCCCCTCTGGGCCCAGACAGGTACAGAAATGTATACTATGTTCGACTAGATTGAAATGTGGAGCAAGTGAGCGGGTGATGTGACCCGGAGTGCCAATGACAGAATATAAAATAAACAGTGTAGGTTTATAGGAGCCAACCTTCATCCAAGTGCAGTCATGAATTTGTGTCATTGATGCTTTTAATCTGGTAAAAAGTCTAAATCCATTGCTTTGATTCCCTCTAAACAATCACTTTAACATTTAAAATAAGTGTCTCCTTTCTCATTGTCTTTGTATTTCTCACTTTTGTTTAAAAGATCGTAAAGGAAGCTTATGTTGATCACACGCAGTTTGACAAGAAGGATCCTCATCATGATCCCAGAAGCTCAAAGCAAAATCCTAAATGGTTCATGGTAACTGCCAATATTCTCTTGCTTTTTACTGCGACAGTAATAAGAAACTAGGCTTTCAGAAATATTACTATGAACGATTTCAGATTATAATCACATGGAGGAATGCCCCAATGATTACGTGATTTATTACTCCGATGTGCTTGCAAACTGACATTTTCACTGCCTCCAGGACTATTTATATAAAATTGCAACAAGTGTTGAAATTCATGGGGCATAGTGTGAGATGTTACAATGCATTAATTTGCCCTACTGATTACCTTATTGGGGGCTAAGTTCAAATATGGGGCAGGGTTTCTTGTTTGCTACCCTTTATACTCACATTTATCACAACAAATAGCAAACAGGAAGTCTTGCACCATAGTGGCCAATCATCAGCTGTGGCACTTTAAACATTACAAAGGAGCTTATCCCACCCATGCACACTTCTTTCCAAATAGAGGGAAATACTTACTCTGATGTTTTTTACTGCAAATATAAGTTCAGTTAATTCCAACTGGTCAGAGTGGTTTTAACAGACTCAGATATGTGCTAGGTGCATCTGTTCGGTGTAATATTGATCAAGCGCTTGCAAAATAAGTCTTGACATTTCTGACTTTGAATTTTTGATCAGCCCAGCCAGTATGTTATTGTGGAGTGGCAATGAAGATCTCATTAACCAGTGCCTCTCGGGATTGTTAAGCAGCATATCCACAATGATCAGTTGGCTGGTTTTGTAGGTAATGCCCAAGAAACTAGTTAACCAGATATTCTTTCAGTCCCCAGCCGCTAGAATAAATGCAGTCTATGTCTCCAGTCAGTAAAGAATCAAAGGTATCTTCAATGTTCGTGATAAATGGTTAACCATTTGACTATTAAACTATAGTCTATACTCAATTAATTAAAATATAATGTGAATGTTTAACTTTTAAAAAATCCAATAAGAACATAAGAAATGGAGCAGGAGTAGGCCACACAGCCCCTTGAGCCTGCTCTGCCATTTAATACAATCATGGCTGATCCGATCATGGACTCAGGTCTACTTCCCTGCCCACTCTCCGTAACTCCTTATTAATACCCTTATCGTTTAAGAAACTGTCTATTTCTGTCTTAAATTTATTCAATGTCCCAGCTTCCACAGCTCTCTGAGGCAGTGAATTCTACAGATTTACAACCCTCAGAGAAGAAATTTATCCTCATCTCAGTTTTAAATGGGCAGCTCCTTGTTCTAATATTATGCCCTCTAGTTTTAGTCTCCCCTATCAGTAGAAACATCCTCTCTGCATCCACCTTGTCAAGCCTCCTCATAATCTTATACGTTTCGATAAGATTACCTCTCATTCTTCTGAATTCCAATGAGTAGAGGCCCAACCTACTCAACCTTTCCTCATAAGTCAACCCCCTCATCTCTGGAATCAAGCTAGTGAACCTTCTCTGAACTGCCTCCAAAGCAAGTATATCCTTTCGTAAAGAATTCAGGAGAATTTTTTTTACCCAGAGTGGTCACAATGTGGAACTTGCTGCCACATGGGGTAGCTGAAGCGAATAGTTAGATAAGTACATGAGAAAGGAATAGAAGGTTATGCTAATAGGGTTGAATGAAGTAGGGTGGGAGGAGGCTCGTGGAGCATAAACACCGGCACAGACCAGCTGGGCCGAATGACCTATTTCTGTGCTGTAAACGTCATGTAATTCTTTGTCATGCCTTCAAAATGCCACTCCAGCTGTAACCTGCTCATCCGACTTCTTGTTTTTATTTTCAGAATAACAATGTGTTAATTGCTTCCCATCATTCAACTTTTCCTGTATGAGCAAATTGGCAGTTGCCCTATACCCAGGCCTCTGCCAGTGCTGTTCTTGACTAGCCCAATCCTTCATCTTTTATATGGGATGTAGAATTATAAAATGAGCAATTTAATAAGCCAAATACAGTCGAAAAACCTTACAGTTCTGATTTGCGATTTAAAAACGTAAGAAATAGGAGTAGGAGTAGGCCATTTGACACCTCAAGCCTGCTCCGCCATTCAATAAGATCATGGCTGATCTGATCTTGGCCGCAACTCCTCTTTCTTGCCTGCTCCCCATAACCCTTGACTCCCCTATCGTTCAAAAATCTGTCCATCTCCACCTTAAATGACCCAGCCTCCACAGCTCTCTGGGGTAGAGAATTCCAAAGATTCATGACCCTCACTTAGTATAAGGAAGTGTTGGCTATAAAGAGAGAATTGTGAGCAGCTATATAAGTCAAGAGGAAGAACTGCCATTTATATAGAGGATCACAGATTAAAATCATCAGTATGGACTGGACATGGGAGGGAGAGATGCCGTTTAAATATCTGTGCTGGAGGATTGGCACAATGGCTGATAGAAATGAACCGTACCCCGTCTAAATTTACTCTTTTCCAAGGTGGATGTGCAGTTTGTGAGGATAATGAAGCGTTTCATCTCTCTGGCTGAAATGAAGAAATACCACCAAGAACACAAAACAAATGAAGGTTCGCTGAAAAACATGGCACTCTTTACCAGGGCCAGGCTCTCTGTCCAGCCACTAACCAAAGGTGAGTTTGGGAAATTATAGATGCTGTGGTAACCCCATCCTCACTACTGCAGTTAGAACCAATGTCAGATTGTTGTAAGACAAGGGCAAAATAAATACCAGTGCTGTAGGATTAAGTTATTACTAAATTTAGATATTGTGGGTCATATTTCTTATGAAAATGGAAGGATGTGTTTTTGTCACAATTACTGTAATGAGTTTTAAATATATTCTAAGTTTGCTTTTTCATTAACTATTATAGAAATAAACTAGCATCCTTCTCATTACTGCAGAATTTCACATTCTCTTGCACCTCTTGTCAACTATTCAACAACATCAGTGCTGTGCCCTATATTCAGTCACAAGATAGTGCTTGATGATTAAAAGAGAACAAAGTGATTGGGATGGGTGCTAGTTTATAATTTGTGGTATACAGAATTCACAGTGCTGTTTTTGTTTTAAAATATCAGTTGACAACTGGTAACATAACTGAACGTTGGAAATCCGAAATAAACAAAATTCCGGCAAAATGAAGTCAGCAACTGAGAAACCGGTTAATGTGTTGAGCGTGATCATTCTTCAGAATTAATCCAATGAAACGTCCCACCTAAACCACTAACCCTTCAGATGTTGATTAACACAAATTTCCAGAATTATTTTTATTTCAAATATATTTTTAGTTCACTGTGTAGAAGCAGTATTAATTCAAACTTTGTATTTGATTGAATTATAGAAACATAGAAACATAGAAAATAGGTGCAGGAGTAGGCCATTCGGCCCTTCTAGCCTGCACCGCCATTCAATGAGTTCATGGCTGAACATTCAACTTCAGTACCCCATTCCTGCTTTCTCGCCATACCCCTTGATCCCCCTAGCAGTAAGGACCTCATCTAACTCCTTTTTGAATATATTTGTCAATAGCTGGCTGAGGCCAAGTAAACTACCAGTATTTGTTAGAAATCAGGTAGCAAGGATGTTTGCTGCTTATAATTTGATGGTTAATTCTCTGGCAGTCTTAAGTTTAGTTTCACAATTACCTATAGTGTTTCTTTAAAAGGTATCTTCGCACTGGGATGTCAACCATTGCAAAGGAGATGCTTCATTATTTGGAGCAGTAGTTTCCCTTCTCAACTGCATGAAGCACACCTGTTTTAAGTGTTAACTCGTTGCTTCAAGTGTCATCTTATTTCCTTCCCCATTCCTGCCTTGTATCCTTGACAGAGGCTCACAAAGCTAATTATATTTTTATCAATTGATTCTTTTTAAATATCAATATCCTTATGCACCATTTTATTATGAATGCTCTTCCTTTGACTTAATAGTGAGGCTTTCTGACAAAGCAGTAGCTTACAAGGATTGATGACATGAATCTATTTTAAATGCTGTGTTTGTTTTTTTACTTTAACAGAGGAGTTTGACTTTGTCCTGAGCCTTGAAGACCAAAAGCCAGTTTAAATGGAAGAGATGGCAGTTGGGAAAGTCATTAATGATCTTCAGTCTTCCAGTTATAAACTCCATTTACAGCAAATTGAATCTTTACTTTTGATGGATCGTTCTATCTGAAGCAAAATTTTTTTGGGGAAGGAGGGGGAATGCAAACTGTGTGGGATTGTTTAATTGCAAGTCAAGATGATTGTTCTGGGTTCACGCAGTCAGCATGTTTTCTTCTCGGTTTAAACAGGGACAGACGCATGTTGTCTTACAGCAGGCCAGACTCACTGAACTTTATTTTTCAATGCAGTTAATACAAGGTTTTTTTCATTGCAGTTTTCTGCAGAAAGACGCAGTCTCTACAATAAATAGCTTGTTTTGACATTACTTGCAGTCCCTCATTTCAGGATCAGTACATTTTCCGTTCCACTTGCAGATAAAGTGCAGTATGAGGGAAGCATTTGCTACCTAACCATTCTGATGTACTGTTTAAGTTAACTGTGATGTATGCCAGTAAACAGAGTTCCATGCAGAACTCTAAGATCAAAGTTTGTCCTTCAAACTCTTCAAATGTTGTCTGATAATTTTTCAAAATGCATTCAAATACTTCCTACCCGTTTGAATTCCTGTCATAACACAATGAATTTTAAGAAAAACCATTGGTGATGTGGTATTTTGATACATTTAATGCTTGAAGATCATGTGAGTTGTGTTCTCAGAGGACATACGAGGGACACAATTAATAAATGGCTTAGCTTCGTGCTGTAGAGAGAATCCTTCTATTTACAAGAACTTAGTTTAAAGTTTAGTACCTTTCATATCATGTAGATGAGTAGCAATTGGCATAATTCATTCCAATATTACTGATGTTTTAAGTGTTAACTCGTTGCTTCAAGTGTTTTGCTACATCATTGATGTAGCTTAAGGTGGTGATTACTGTTCAACATAGTTGTATTTTGATTTTATACAATAAAGTTGATTCTTTATATTTTACAGTAACTGGTCAGTTAATGAATATTTGACTTTCTGAAACCATCTCAGTTTTAATTGAGTGCAAATAGTGGTAATACATGAATAAGTCTCAGAATAGCGAGTGGAGGACAAAAATTTCTTTTACTGCCTCAGTGGATCTCTGCACTAAATTATCCTAACCAACAAGCAGGTTTGAAACCAGGACACTAGGTGGTGCAGTTGAGTAACTTGCCTACGCCATCAAGGTTGTTCTTGTCTGAGGAAATGGTTGACTTCGACTTGGTGCTCGCCATCAGTAGCAGTGTGTAGCGAAAAGGACACATCGGTTCGAGTCCTACTGTTGTGTTGCAGAGTGGCTTTAGGCTCCCATATGTTATGGGGGAGACTAGAACTAGAGGGCATGATCTTAGAATGAGGGACCGCCCATTTAAAACTGAGATGAGAAATTTCCTCTGAGGGTTGTAAATCTGTGGAATTTGCTGCCTCACAGCTGTGGAACTTGACATTGAATAAATTTAAGACAGAAATTGACAGTTTCTTAAATGATAAGGGGTTATGAGGAGTGGGCAGGGAAAGGGAGCGGAGTCCATGATCAGATCAGCCATGATCTTACTGAATGGCAGAGTAGGCTCAAGGGGCCATATGGCCTACTCCTACTGTTACACCACTATAGCAATCAAGTTTAAACTAAAAGTAAGCATCACCACAATGCACTTCTGCTAAGGCCAACTGTAGAACCAGTGATGTGGGTTTTACTATTATGTTCTTGTCTAATAAAGAATTAGGAGCACCAGTAGGTCATTTGGCCTTTCGAGCCTGCCCCGCCATTCAATAAGATCATGGCTGATCTTCTACCTCAACTCCACTTTCCTGCACTATCCCTTGATTCCCTTAATATTCAAAAATCTATTAATCTCCGTCTTCAATATATTCAACAATTGAGCATCCCCAGCCCTCTGGGATAGAGAATTCCAAAGATTCACCACCCTCCGAGTGAAGAAATTTCTCCTCATCCCAGTCCTAAATGGCTGATCCCTTATTCTGAGACTGACCCCCGGTTCTAGACTCCCGTGCCAGGGGAAACATCCTCTCTGCATCGACCCTTTCAAGCCCTGTAAGAATTTTGCATGTTTCAATAAGATTACCTCTCATTCTTCTCCACTGGAGAATATAGGTCCCGTTTACTCAATCTCTCCTCCTAGGACAATCCCTGCCATCCCAGGAATCAGTCTGGTAAACCTTTGTTCCACTCCCTCTGTGACAAGTATATCCTTTGGTCAGGAGACCAAAACAGTGCACAATACTCCAGGTGTGGTCTCATCATGGCCCTATATAATTGCAGTGACATCTTTACTTTTATACTCAAATCTTCTTGTATTAAAGGCAAACATGCCATTTTAGAAGATTATATACATTACAAAAAGCAACGCTAAGGGAATAAAAGGCAGAACAACATTTATGTTATGACAACTATATTTTGTAAAATCCAATACATAGCCATAGGAAGAAAATGTACAAATCCGCTTTCTTTCTCGAGGTTTTATACTTGCAAACTAGTCAAGGTAATTTTATTAATTGATAGATTTTCAAATAAAACTAATTGTGCATGTACAATATTAAAAGGAATGTTCCATCTAAAACAGTTAACTATAGCCTTTTGTGCCCTTTCAAAACAATCTAGTATTTATAGACATGTACAATTTTATGTGAAAACAAAGTTATTTCAAGCTAGCTACTGACACAAGCAGGCGGACTTCCTTTCAATGATGGCAGTTTCACAAAGATGTACACAAAATTCCTTTACAGTAACCAGTTACTATAAAAAGCTAAGCGGTCACATGATTAATTTTTTCACCCTCCCTTGAAAGCTGCTTGCTTAGGAGTACCCTAGCTTCAATCAGGACAGGACTTCCCAATGGCTTTGGTGAGTATTCTGTGGCAGACAGCAGTTTGTGCTGCAACATTTCGGAACTGAAAACAGACGAGTTTGAATGTCACGGCAGCTCTAGCACCTGGCCATATGACTTTCTGGTTGAGTAGAGTCCAATGCGAGAGCTGCTGGTCAATGATTTCAGCTCAAAACTGGAGAATGTAATTAATTTGAAGGTTGTTTGACAAGTAAAAGCCTTAGTCATCATAGCCTATAATAATCTATTATGATTTGGGGAAAATAACTTTTCCGTGTCGCAATACATATTTACTGTTCCTCATAATAGAAAAATCTCAGTACTTAAACTCATAATACATTCTGCCTTTCTCCTCTTAAATTTTTTTGTAAACCACAAAACTAAGATAGCAGTATCGCAAATGGAGTTAAAACAAGGCATCGCTTACCTGGATATTTAAAGTAAAACTATCCAGGCAAAATTACAATATTAATATTGTCTACCACTAAGATTATCAAGGCATTTTATAATTTGTTTCAACAAGTGTTATTGTGTCCGATAGTGTCTCAATGTCCAAATGTTGGTACCTTTGTAGCGTACTTCTTGAAAGTTAATTTCAAAGCACAAAAGCTTCCTAGAGAGCAGTATCTCCACATACAACAGTCGCAAAAGAAACAAGAGAAACTGAAGAATACACTGACTGATTACAATGAGATTGCCTTAAGAGCAGGTTCTCACTTAAAAACTTTCTTGGTTGGTTTGTGCATTAGAATTGTCCACATCGCAATTGAAAACAAAATATAACAACGTACCCAGGCCTATATTTTTGCTCAACAAAATGCTGTATGTTGGAATAATAACATAACAAAAGCAGTGAGGGCTTCAGTTAAATTCCACCTGCCTCTCCTCCCCTTACATGGAATGTGCAATTGCTATTTCCTCCCCAGAGCTCCTTTAAAAGGAGGCCATGTGGTGGGTATCTGAACATGGAGCTGATCGAGCGTGGTCAGTGCTTCAATGCTGGGCACTGACCACACATGATCAGCTCTGCTGGGCAGGCCTCGTAGTCTGCATGCCAGACACAAGACTCCCAAAGCAAGTGCTCTACTCGGAGCTCCTTCACGGCAAACGAGCCAAAGTTGGACAGCGGAAACGCTACAAGGACAGCCTCAAAGCCTCCCTGATAAAGTGCAACATCCCCACTGACACTTGGGAGTCCCTGGCCCAAGACCACCCCTAAGTGGAGGAAGTGCATCCGAGAGGGCGCTGAGCACCTCGAGTCTCAATGCCAAGAGCATGCAGAGATCAAGCGCAGACAGTGGAAAGCGTACGGCAAACCAGTCCCACCCACCCATTCCCTCAACGACCATCTGTCCCATCTGTGAGAGTCTGTGGCTCTCATATTGGAATATTCAGCCACCAAAGAACTCACTTCAGGAGTGGAAGCAAGTCTTCCTCGATTCCGAGGGACTGCCTATGATGACGATGATCTGAACACCAATGATGCTAAGCCTCTGGCCATTTGCACCTGGTGCACATGGGGCTTTGTGCTACTGGCCTCATGGGTCAAGTGCAGCTGATACTTTCAAGATTCAATGTCCTGGCCAAATGTAATCCTATACTGGTGACTGCCATCTTCATTATCACAAGTGAATTATGAAACAGACCATTTTAATAAAAATTTGTAAAAGAAAATTTCAATCTAGGAATAATCCATCATTCACTCAAAAAAGAAAAATAACTTAGGTTTGCAAAAGTTTGTCCAATTGGACGTGCTTAATTGGAGCCCTTTCGAGATAGCTTCCCAGACTTTCAGCAGTCCATGATGAGAAAATATAGCATTTCAGGCAAGAAACCATAAGATTTCAGAATTTATATCCAGAATTCAAACTGTTAGTAATAAATTGGATTATAGTTTTAAATTGAAGTTACATCAAGTCTTAAGGGGGCTTGACAAGGTGGATGCAGAGAGGATGTTTCCATTAATAGGGGAGACTAGAACTAGGGGGCATAATCTTAGAATCAAAGAGCTGTGGAAGCTGGGACACTGAATAAATTTAAGACAGAAATAGACAGTTTCTTAAACGATAAGGGGTTATGGGGAGCAGGTGGGGAAGTGGAGCTGAGTCCATGATCAGACCAGCCATGATCAGATCAGCCATGATCTTATTGAATGGCGGAGCAGGCTCGAGAGGCCATATGGCCTACTCCTGTTCCTATTTCTTATGTTATGTTAATCGATGCAACAAAAGCAGGGTGACAGTTGTGGCATGTACAACTAACTGAACAATCAGTTATAACTGAAATATTGAAGTAAGTCAGTTCGTCTTCTGCTGTTAATGGTGAAACAGAGCATGTCTACCAGGTTGGTAAACTAGTATAATTTAGACTTCAGAACAAAACAAACCCACAATAATTGTTTCTTTTGTTATCAGAGAATGTATGGAGATTTTAAAAATACGGAAAGACTTTTCTGGCAGATATTTCATTACCGACAGGCATACATTCAAATATTTTCCATTTCAAATTACACCCTTACATTAAGGCAAAGCCACTGGTTTGTAATTCAGTTTACAAACAAACGTTCGAAGACAAACTTATGAGTTCTATATTACTAGACAGACTGACATTGAACATGCAAGGGATTTTGTCTAGCAAAGCAATTACACATGTTTAAAGCTGCAGTATACTACAAGAAGAATGTAAAGCATATTTTTCCCCCGTACAAAGGCTCTTGCATCTGCTGCAGTGACAGATATTACAGCGTTTAAGGTATCATTGTTCCTCCCTCCCCCAAAAATATCTAAATCCTAGCCAATAGCCAAATTCCTTTCCCAAAACCTTGGCTCCAACCTAAATGATGGACTTTCCCATCAAAGTGGCTCTGTATTTAGGAATCAATACAGGAATCTTGTTGCCGAGCCTGCCATCCTGCACACTTTCAGTTGCCAAGTGACTCTTTGTGTGGGGTGGCACGTTGCTCATTTCACTTCTTCTGGGCAGAGATGGTTAGCAACGTTCATTGAGCAACGTAGCGGAGAATTAGTGGACCTCCTAATCTGACAACTAGCAGTGATCATGATGGTTGCACCTTGTGACAGATTAGAAGAACAACTTGTTACGATTTGGAAGCCTAATGGGAATTAATGTAGTACCTATTATTTATGATTATTAGAACATTTTTATTTTCCACAAGCTTTCATGATTCTAAAAGGTCCTTTCATTAAGGAAAGAATGGAAACACAAATGGAACAAAACACCATCACATATTAAACTAGATATAGCTACGAACAAAAATAAAGTATGTTATTTATAAAATCAATTACTATTTTGGATTTAAGAATGAGTACCCCGTAGCAATCATTAATACTGCATAATTTTTCCGAGAGTGCATGGCTACAGATCATCTGTCCCTGAAGATATGCTCTGCGGGGCTACATGCTCTTTTAGACCACCTAGGAAGATTTTAAAGTAGTTGATAATGATACTCAAAGACACACTTAAGTGCAACTTCAAATAAAATCACTATAATTCAAAGTGGAGAGTAGAAAGTCATGGTTGTCATTACTTCAGATTGTTTGATGTGGTTGGAAACAGTTTCCATCTTTCCCATCTGTAACTATTTTAGCTGATTCAAAAATGGTTACATTAAATGAAAAAGGATTACAAGCTACTATTTCAAATACAGACCACACATTTTAAGATTTTGAACGCCAATATATTGCAGCTTTAAATTGCAGTTCCTCGTGTAATCCCGGTTTAAAAATAGAGCCCGCTATTTACTACAAACAATAAAAGCACTTGCCTTGGTGTAAAAAGGGACGTTATTTCTTAGGTGAAACTCTCCTTATTACAGCATTCCTGCTTCTTTGAGCCTACCCATATCTCACATTTATATCTTGACAAATACATCACACACAGATTTTGCTAAACGTCTCTGGCTTGGAGTGAAATGTCTGCTGAATAGGAATGGCACATTGGAATGTTAAAATTAGATCATGATATGGAACGTTAGAATTTGATCATGATTTCTACAGAGGAAAATGGATGTACTGAAATTACTTAAACTAGCATTTTTATATCATTGGAATCTTATGTCTACATCACATTATTCTGGGAAAAAGCACATGAATCCATTAGTGGTTGAAACTAGTTTCAATATAAGATGTACTCTGATTTTCTTATGCTTAAGAAATGTAGGAATTTCTATTCATGTAATTTTTACACAAAGCACATCCCCATCTTTCAAATGCACAAGCAAGTTAAGAGAACAGATACATCTGGATTTTTTTGAAAAATGTGTGGAAAACCCATCAATGATATTTCATGCATCAATGATGGAAACGTTCAGATATTTCAATTTAAAGCGCGATTATATCAAATGCACTAGGGTGGGTAATAATGGCTGAATTTGAGATGTGGAGTGTAGTTCAGAATTCAGTGCAATTTGGGGTAGGTAGGCAGATACTCAATGTCCGATCAAAATAGGATTAACCAGATGTTAAAACTTTTCAAAGGAAATGGCTAGTTTTTTAATATATAGAAAAGACTGGTTGATAAGCTGATAAACCGGTATTGGATTCAGGTGCTCTTCCTGATAGGCCAAAAACTGCCTACGCCTGAGGAGCCATACAATAACGGAACCAGGACTCTTGACTCGTTAAACTTTGCTTGGTACTGTATGCTCCACCGCGTGTCTTTAAAACGTAAAATAAAAACTCTGGATTAACTCGGTTAAAACACAAAGGCTGCCGTTTAAATTTCAGTCTTATCTTCTCTTGTACCGAAGAAGTCTTCTGAAGGGAATTGGATCATCTTGAAACACACACTTTCTTTTCCATCGATTTTTTTTTGTAGGTTATGTTGTTAATCAAGCTGCCAAGCCTTTGATAGAAAAGTGGGCTAGTTATCTGCATCCTGATTTTGAATCGAAGGTTTGTTTTCAGTATTTGCCGATCCTTCGTAACGCTGTGATGCAATGGCTGCCTGGTGGGACATACTCTTTCGAACTATATCCCCTTTCCGCCACAAAGTGATTTCCTGTAAAGAGATATTGGGCAGGTAACATCAAGCACACAAGCAGATTTCTATCACCAAAATTTCTTTATGTTAAAATAATGCTTTGCTTCAAGGAAAAAAGACTTATTGGAGAACATTCACACACACAAGAACAAGCTGTCACTGATATTAAAAATAGAGGCACAGATTTCTCTGTACAGTATTGTTTTCCCCAAAATACATCCCAGTCAACTTAGCAGAAGCTTCATTAAACAAAGGAGAAAACAAAATCATGTTTACTCAAATGAAATTGTGTTGTCAAATGTCCTGCATCATGTGCTGCTGAGATAGCCAGCTTGTAATGTTTGATTTAGATTCAGACTAATGAAGAAGCCTCTGTTTGGTAGCTACATTACAAAATGCTTTTCACAGAATTCTAGTTCACAGTAGTGGTCTGTCTGGCTCCTATGTACTGTTCTTGACATCATACCACTGAGGGGACATAGTGTTGGAGGACATGCTAAGGATAATTACGTTGATACATGGGGTTGCGCAGATGCGATCTGAGGAATGACTAAAAGGTAGTAGAAGTTATTTACAATGGGGGAAAATGACTGTTTAGCGATGATCTTAAGATATTTAACTTCTTATAGGAAACAGATAAACTGGATCGCAGAGAGACTTCAAGCTCTAGATCAGAGAGAAATTAGGCAAAAAAGGGTGAATATACAATTGAGATACAACTTCAAGAAGATAGAGTGGAACAGCGCACTCAGGAGACCGTGGAAGAGAAAGGAGGTGGTTAGTTATGAGTCATTTGATGAGTCATGGGTAACCAGTGTCACTGAAACTTGCTTTATTGCCTTAGAGAGTCTGGCAGAATGGGTCTCCTCCAGGAATTAGCATCATTAGTGATCAGTGAGGGTGGTGCATGAAATTTGTTGTCTGATGGGTATAAGCTTTTTATGCCCTTTTCTTGTTAAAATAGATACATACTTTGCAAAATAATTCTGTAAGGTCGCAATGGAGCAGGATCTTTGGTGGAATTCAAAACACAAGAGAAATAATTGATAAATTTGCAATGATTACAAACTGATTTCTAAACCAAGCACATAATCTGTCCAATGGCAATATGTGAAGACTCCCAATGGTTTCAGCATCATCTCCAGTTCCGTTTTATGAGAAAAATATGAAAATGGCCATACCACGACATTCTCCATTCGCAATGCAGTCTGTGGCTTGCATTTGGTTTACAGAGGCGCCTCTGTGTAAGCAGATGGCACAGTAATTCTGTTGGCTTTGTTGTCGACAGAAGCTACAAAGTCACTGGCATCTACCAGATGATAGTAGCTACATCTGGCAAGCAGTCTCGAACAGAAGCCATAAAATAATTCAGCTTGCCAAAGCCGTTTCAAAATGGATCTGTTTGCTACAGTTGTCCCAAAGGTATGTTTCTCAGAGGCCTGGAGCTACAACCAGTCTTGTATAACCACTTAAGGGAGTGGTTCTACAACACAGATGCAACATAAACCCCTATTTTAAACCACACAAATAATTTAGGCCAATTCTAAAAGGCAGTGAACTATGTTTTTTTTCTTAGCCTTAACCTATTTAAGAATGTAGAGATCCTGTACAGTGGAACATTGGTTTAGAAGTGGGTCAATTTATATTTTCAGCAGCATGTTAATTTTGGACTGTGTCAGAAGCTTATTAGCTGTTAATATCAACAAATTAGCATTGTAATACAACAACAATTTGTATTTATTTAGTGCCTTTAATGTAGTGAAAAATCCCAGTGGAACTTTGCAGGAGTATTATGAGATAAAAAATTTGACACCGAGCCGCACAGGTAGAAATTAGCACAGGGAACCAAAAGTTTGGTTAAAGAGGTATGTTTTAAGGAGAATCTTGATGGTGGAAAGGTAGAGAGGCAGAGAGGTTTAGGCAGGGAGCTCAAGAGCTTGGGGCTTAGGCAACAGAAGGCACGGCCACAAATGATGGGCAATTATAATCAAGGATGCTCAAGAGGGCAGAATTAGAGGAGGGCAGAAATCTCGGTGGGGGGGTGGGGGTGGTGGCTGGAGGAGATTACAGAGAAAGGGAGGGGCGAGGCCAAGGAGGGATTTGAAAATAAGGATCAGAATTTTGAAACTGAGGTGTTGCTTAACCAGGAGCCAATGTAGGTCAGCGAGCACAGGGGTGATGGGTGAGCAGGACTTGGTGAGAGTTAAGACACAGGGAGCCGTATTTTAGATCACCTCTAGTTTACGTAGGGTAGAATGTGGAGGCCAGCCAGGAGTGCGTTGAAATAGTCAAGTCTAGAGGTAAGGAAGGCATGGATGAGGGCTTCAGCAGTGGATGAGCTAAGGCAAAGGCGGAGACGGGCAATGTTACTGAGGTGGAAATAGGTGATCCAAGTTATGCTGCGGATATGTGGGCGAAAGGTAATTTCAGGGTCAAATAAGACACCAAGATTGCAAACAGTGTGGTTCAGCCTCAGACAGAAATTGGGGAGAGGGAGGAGTCAGTGACTAGGGAACGGAGTTTGTGGCAGGGACGCAATGGCTTCGGGCTTCCCAATATTCAATTGGAGAAAATTTCTGCTCATCCAGAACTGGATGTTGTATTGGTAAATGCAGTATGAATTTATTATTAAGTAGAGCTGTATCCATTCTGATGCTCAGACTTGTCTGAATCTAAATCAAATATTACACTTACAGTAGAATGGTCTTAAAGTTCCTTTATAATTCAAAGTAGTTTAGCAGCAGGAAGCTGAAATGACAACGAAGAAACATGGATGTTGTTCTGTTTTAATGACAAGCCCTTTCTGCTGTACCTCTAAGGTGCAAGCATTGTACTGATTTTAGTTGGATTTACAAGTTTAACTGTGTGAGAAATCAATTTGGGGGGAGGAATGTTTTAAAAACTGTGAGCATACATGCTATAACATCTTGCACATGTGCAGATTATTATTTTTTTTTAATTCACATGCCTCCAAAACAGCTTCAACTTGTAGAAGAAACACAAAGTGCAAACATAGAAACATAGAAAATAGGTGCAGGAGCAGGCCATTCAGCCCTTCTAGCCTGCACCGCCATTCAATGAGTTCATGGCTGAACATGAAACTTCAGTACCCCCTTCCTGCTTTCTCGCCATAACCCTTGATCCCCCGAGTAGTAAGGACTTCATCTAACTCCCTTTTGAATATATTTAGTGAATTGGCCTCAACTACTTTCTGTGGTAGAGAATTCCACAGGTTCACCACTCTGTGGGTGAAGAAGTTTCTCCTCATCTCGGTCCTAAATGGCTTACCCCTTATCCTCAGACTGTGACCCCTGGTTCTGGACTTCCCCAACATTGGGAACATTCTTCCTGCATCTAACCTGTCTAAACCCGTCAGAATTTTAAACGTTTCCATGAGGTCCCCTCTCATTCTTCTGAACTCCAGTGAATACAAGCCCAGTTGATCCAGTCTTTCTTGATAGGTCAGTCCCATCATCCCGGGAATCAGTCTGGTGAATCTTCGCTGCACTCCCTCAATAGCAAGAATGTCCTTCCTCAAGTTAGGAGACCAAAACTGCACACAATACTCCAGGTGTGGCCTCACCAAGGCCCTGTACAACTGTAGCAACACCTCCCTGCCCCTGTATTCAAATCCCCTCGCTATGAAGGCCAACATTCCATTTGCTTTCTAAAACCATTGTGAGCACTCCCCGTGGAGGATATAGAACACTTTCAAAGAGTTTGTCTAGTGATGGTCAGGTTTTCAAACTCATCATAGGCGGTCCCTCGAACAAGGATGACTTGCTTCCACGAGAGTTCACAGACATTTCAATGAAGGACCCGATTTTCCAGTCCTGAACTCCAGTTGAGGGGGTGGAAGATGCCTGTGCGTGAATTTTTTTTAACGTGTGGTGACCGTTGCACATCAGTCACTACCGCTGCTGTGACTGACGAGATGAAGTGTAATAGCCCTTCACCTTTGGAAACTCACCTCTTCAGAGTATGTAAAACCTTTTCTTTTACAGTGGCAAGCCAGACTCAAATTATGGGTTAATTCCGCAATGCTTGCCAATGTAACTTGGGTATGCCAATAGCTGGGGTAGAAGTTAAAACACACGTTCTTGTTCATCATTCAATAATGACATTAACTACTACTTACCTGCTGTTTGAAGTATCTCCTTTCCTCCTCATCAATAAGAACGAGATTGAGGTAGTACCGTACAGAGAACTTCTTGTTGATATCTCTCATAGTTGGAGTCAACTCATATCCAGCCAGAAAAAGCCTGATAGGAATGGACTCGCCTAAAGAAAGAGATTAAAAATAGTGACATATTTTCCTTTTACAGTGTAGTAAACAGAGGCAGCAGCAGGAGCAACGTCAGCCGTGGTCCTCAGTACTATTGCAATGCAGCTTTTCTGGTTCTGATCCAAGGTGATACGACTGCAGACTGTTACTTGTTTAACTGGCAAGAATGCCAATCACAACGCTCTATGCTGTTTGATACAAAATAGTAATACCACACTTGGTTGCATCAGTATCACAGGAACATTCTAAGTGATTCAAAGCTCCAGTGTGCCACAAAGTGGGAGGATGTGGGTTTAATTTATAAAGGATATTTCATCCCACAAGCCCATTCCTTTTCAACTGATCGCGACATATCCATCTGCCAGTGCTTAGTGAATTCAGAAGTGCCATCATGAGGAGGTGCTGAACAGAGATCAGGAGCTACAGTACAAATTTTCTCAAGTTGGTGATTAATGCTGGGTACAGTTCCATGAACAGTGCTGGTCCACCTGCACTTCATCCAAGTGCCCATTCTTTATCAGAGAATCTGAAGAGTAAATGCTGTTCGTTCCCGATATCCACACTTCCAGCTGAGATTAGTGGGTAGCATTTAGTGGTGGAGGAATCCTGCCTGGTTTCTCTCTTAGCTTGGAGCACAAAGGCCAACTGTAAATCCTCACTCTCCATCCCAATTCAAATGGGATATTTCAGTGTAGAGATCAAACTTGATAAATTTGTGGTCTGTACAGCTCAGCACATATTATTTAATGCAGTTACCCACAGCCATCTCGCAATATCCATTTACAACTGATTTTGTTTCCACTACCACTTTGCAACATCGCTGTTGCCAGTTCATGAATAAATAACTATTGTAACAAACAAAAGCATTTTTTTGCAGCTCTCAAAGTCAAAATGAGCAATTATTGATCTTGCATGGATCATATTTAAAATTTTATGTATTGATTTGGGCATCCAACCTTCAAAAGGGCATTGGTGCATTGAAGAGAAATCAGAGCAGTGACAAGAATGATTCCAGACTACAATAGTGTAGTCATTATGTTACTGGACTAATAAACCAGGGAACACGAGTTCTACCATTATCAAGCCAGGGGGCCAACCCTGGTTCAATGAGGAGTGCATAAGAGCATTCCCGGAGCAGCACCAGGCGTACCTAAAATGAGATACCAACCCGGGGAAACGGTAACACAGGACTACATGCATGTTAAGCAGTGGAAGCAGCATGCTCTAAACAGAGCTAAGCGATCCTGCAATCAATGGATCAGATCAAAGTTCTGCAGTCCTGCCACATCCAGTCGTAGACAATTAAACAACTAACGGGAGGAGGAGGCTCCATGAATATCCTTATCCTTAATGATGGCAGAGCCCAGCATGCAAGTTCAACATATTCAAGCCAAGTTCACGCAGCCCAACATCTTTAGCCAAAAGTGCCGAATGGATGATCGATATCGGCCTCTACTGAGGTTCCCACTGGCACAGGAGCCAGTTTTCAGCCAATTCGATTCACTCTACATGATATCAAGAAATGGCTGAGTGCACTGGATACAGGCCCTGACAACATCCCGGCTGTCATACGGAAGACATAATACGGATTGAAAGGAAAATGCTAAACTTAATAAATACTAAAAAAGTGATACAAAAAAAAGGAACCCTCAACATTTTTAAATGAGTAATTTTCATTTGTCTTTGCATATTTCTCAGCATTGACTCATATAATGTGTGCTAAGCTGTGCCGACCAAAAACCATCACATTTGATCTCTAGTCTACACGTTCGTAGCAGGAGCAAAGAAGGCATGGCTGCTAAAGTGAGATGGCCAGAAAGATAAGTTTCACTGCTCTGCTTTTTAAAAAGTGAAGAAAATAAAAATAAGGTTTTGCTTAAGAGCTTCATTACACACCTCGGACTGGGGCTCCATCCATTATTTCGTACTTTGCTATCGTGTCATTTTCATGAAACACATTTGGTCCAGTTCCTGTAGTTTCTCTTTTTATGATGTCAATCTCCATATGCTTGATCTTGATTCGAACCAATAAGAAATAGATCTTTCCCACAATTACATCCTTCAAATGGTACCTAGAATTACAAGAGACATCAGGACTTGGACACTCAGACATCGCTGCTTTTATGGCATAACCCTTCAGAGTACTGGATTTCCTTCCTCCACTTTTGCACGAGAATTTTATCGAAAAATATACTGTAAAAGACAAAGAAATGCATCAATTTTCAAGCATTATTCTCTGAACCAAAATGTCAAACAAGGCGGCACAGAAGTGTTGCTACAATTCTCAACAGTTTAACATTTAGAGCAATGCAAGATCTCTCAGCTATCAGAATACACACATAATTTCGCCCACAACATACCGGATAAGATGTCATGTGCACTTATAAAACAGAATTAGAAAAGTGCAAACACCCAAATAATATCTTTTGATTCATTCGTACCACTGTCTTCAGAAGTGGAATCTCGTTACACTTTTAAATTCACAAAATGGTTAATCAATGACATAATTATGCCTTTGAAAACTTGCATTTTTATGCCTTTAAAATGGGGCTGGATGGTGCAGTAGACTAAACACTAGCCTGTCACCTTTGGGACCTTTGTTGAAATCCAGCCTTTACTGCTGGACGAACATCTCCATTGTCAGTCACTGTTCAACTGCTGAAATACAAATCTCTACAGAGGAGGTCTGCAGACATGGATTACACGGAAAGCTAAGATACATCTGGGGATACACACACACCTCTAATTAGGCCAAATCAATGAACAAATGCTTATTTATAAAGTTGCTTTCTTCTTCATGTGGTTTTAAGCTTATAGAATTAATCTTGATCAGACATTTTATACTGCAGTGAAACGAAACGTGGGTTTGATTTTCTCAGTGGACCTTGAAAAGATTTAAGGTCATTATTTACTTGCAGTCTTCAAAGAATTAAAGGGAGACTCCCCGAGAAGTAGGAATATCCAAATGGACATTGTTTTAAAATGAACCTGTCTAGCAATGGCCAAATACAAAACCATGGACTAACATACGAAGACAAACAAAGCATTCCAATATAAGGTGTTCGAAAGCACCCAAGAGAGAAGATCCAGCATAAACATGATAAAATGTAGCTACGGATTACCTCTTACCAGCTATGCTGAAGTTTGTGTTTTCATCATACAGGTATCTCTATACCATACCATATATTTCAATCTATGGACAGTCCCTCACTTTGATATTTCACACGAGTGAAACTAAAGATTAATTGCACACGTGCGAAATGATTAACTAACCATTGC
This sequence comes from Pristiophorus japonicus, assembly GCF_044704955.1. Lineage (NCBI taxonomy): Eukaryota > Metazoa > Chordata > Chondrichthyes > Pristiophoridae > Pristiophorus > Pristiophorus japonicus. The sequence goes on along the minus strand of NC_091987.1, from coordinate 195,037,692 downwards.
AACCATGGGCAGCACTCCAGCGATGTCATGAGAACACTCAGCATCTAATGGGAGAGCAGAACAAAGAGTCGGGATAAATGGTTCATTCTCTGGTTGGCAACCAGTAACTAGTGGGGTGCCGCTGGGATCAGTGCTGGGGCCCCAACTATTTACAATCTATATTAACGACGTGGAGGAAGGGACTGAGTGTAACGTAGCCAAGTTTGCCGACGATACAAAGATGGGAGGAAAAGCAATGTGTGAGGAGGACACAAAAAATCTGCAAAAGGACATAGACAGGCTAAGTGAGTGGGCAAAAATTTGGCAGATGGAGTAGAATTTTGGAAAGTGTGAGGTCATGCACTTTGGCAGAAAAAAAATCAAAGAGCAAGTTATTATTTAAATAGATAAAGATTGCAAAGTGCCGCAGTACAGCGGAACCTGGGGGTACTTGTGCATGAAACACAAAAGGATAGTATGCAGGTACAGCGTGATCAGGAAGGCCAATGGTATCTTGGCCTTTATTGCAAAAGGGATGGAGTATAAAAGCAGGGAAGTCTTACTACAGCTATATAAGGTATTAGTGAGGCCAAACTGCGTGCATGGATATACTTGCTTTGGAGGCAGTTCGGAGAAGGTTCACTAGGTTGATTCCGGGGATGAGGGGGTTGAATTATGAGGAAAGGTTGAGTAGGTTGGGCCTCTACTAATTGGAATTCAGAAGAATGAGAGGTGATCTTATCGAACCTATAAGATTATGAGGGGGCTTGACAAGGTGGATGCAGAGAGGATGTTTCCATGATGGGGGAGACTAGAACTAGAGGGCATGATCTTAGAATAAGGGGCCGCCCATTTAAAACAGAGATGAAGAGAAATTTCTTCTCTCAGAGGGTTGTAAATCTGTGGAATTCGCTGCCTCAGAGAGCTGTGGAAGCTGGTACATTGAATAAATTTAAGACAGAAATAGACAGTTTCTTAAATGACAAGGGGATAAGGAGTTATGGGGAGCGGGCGGGAAAGTGGAGCTGAGTCTATGATCAGATCAGCCAAGATCTTATTGAATAGCAGAGCAGGCTCGAGGGGCCATATGGCCTACTTCTGTTCCTATTTCTTATGTTCTTATCTCATACTGCATCATTGTATGGGAGTCACCAACACTGGTCTACTAAAAAGGAACATTTTGCAAATTTTAATGTTCGAGGAATTTAAAGAAATTGCAGTAACAGCAAAGTCTAAAGAATAAACAGAATATTACACCAGTACCAATACAATGAGCATTTCATGTGAGAGATCTAATGCCTAAAGTCCTTGTGAATTCTAACGTGTGAAATACACGGAAGTTGAGCATTGCTACAATACAGTATCTCATACACACATGCATTTTTAAAACTGACTTTTACTTACCCCAAAAAGAATGCATTTAAAAGATGTGAAAGCAAAATCAAATATTAAAGGCTACAACGTGAACCAATTATCAATGCAAGCTCCAAAGCAGCGGACCATAGTAAGCTGCTTCACTTCATCAAGACATTGAAAATGAAAAAATCTCGTTGACCATATGTTAAAGCGCTGTAATATCTATCCAGCAACTAGCAAAATTATGTTCCATGTAACAAAATGTTAAAACCATGGCATATTTTGAAGTAGACATAATTAAACCTGCCCATTTAGAAGGGAAGAAAATTTAATTGCATACAAATTTCACTAAGTATACAACATGAATTGACATTTAATGGGAAGTATATTCTACTGAACTGCATCACTCTTTTATGCTTTGGAACTGCATGTCAGGCACACCATGGAGCAGACGTTTTGTACAGAACACTCCCTGTGATGCTCACAAATCCCACCTATGTGGGTGGCGCTGACAATGCTGCATTTTTATTGCCCACCCCCAAGAAGATGGCGGTGGGCCCTCTTCTAGACCTGCTGCAGTCCTTGTGCTGATGACGCACCCACAATAGCGTTAGGCAGGGAATTCCAGGATTTTGAGCCAGTGAAGAAGGAACGGTGACAGAATATGTCCATGTATATGTTAGGATAGTGTGCGACTTGGAGGGGAACTTGAAATTGATGATCTTCTCGTGCTCTTGCTGCTCTTCTTGGTGGTAGCACTCATGAGACTGGGAGGTGCTGGCAAGTTGCTGCAGTTCATTCTGCAGATAACATATATTGCAACCACGGTGTGCCAATGGTGGAGGAGTGGATATGAAGTCCAGTGGCAAGGGTGCTGATTAAGGTTCTGGATTGTGTTGAGCTTCTTGTCTGCTGTTGTGGCTGTATCCAGACAAGTAGTAAGTATTCCATCACACTGCTGAGTTGAGCCTTGTAGACTGGAGACTTTGAAAAGTCAGGAGGTGAGCCATCCATCACCGAGTACCCAGCCTCTCCCTTGCTTTTGTAGCCACGTTGCTCCTATGGCTGGTCAAGTTAAGTTTCTGGTCAATGATGACCCCTAGAATGTTAATGGTGGGGGACTTGGCAATAATGGTGCTGTTGAAGGTTGGAGTAGGTTGTTGGATGTGATCATTACGTGGCACTTACGTGGTGCCACTTGTTAAGCCAAACCTGGATGTTGTCCAGGTCCTACTGTAGGTTTGCACAGGATTCTTCATTATCCAGAGTTGAATGGAGCTCAACAATGTTGAATTTAGTCTGGTTCCTGACCTTATGATGGAGGGAAGGTCAGTGATGAAGCAGCTAAAGAAGGTTGTGCTGGGGACACTTCCACTGCGATGTCCTATGTCCGATGATTGGCCTCCAAAAAACCATAATCACCTTCATTTGTGTCAAGTATGACTCCAGCTGAATTGTAGATGTTGAGAAGAAAACCACTTATTTTTATTCAGGCTCTTTGGTGCTGAATTTGATCAAATGATACTTGATGCCAGAGGCAGCCACTCTCAGCTCTCCTCTGGCATTCAGCTCTTGCATCCATTTCTGGATCAAGGCTGTGATGAGGTCGGGAGCCAAGTGGTTCTGGCAGAACCCGAACTAAGCAACAAAGGATAAAATGGAACAAAATATGACTGAGTCATCAATAAGTTTGGAGATAGCTTCATTACATTTAAGCTAATAGATGCATTGAGTAGTACGTGTTTCCCCTTTATTACTGATACTCCAATCTTTGAGAACCATGGAGATATTCAACAACACCCATCAGGCTATGGATGAAAGCAGTGATGAAGCAAGCAGCTTATCTGCTTCATTTTGTTGTTTTTAAACAGGGCTGATAACACAATTTTCTTGGATAATATGTTACACTAATTTTCTCTGCAGCTGGGCTAGGCAATTTCCTACTGCTGAGGAAAACCAAGTTGATCTGTTGCCACGCCCCTATGTACACTGTGACTGAGACAGTCATTAGCAGGTACAAAACAGCAACGGGTGGTTTTCCTCGCCCTCAGCTCAGCATCAGCCTCCACAGCAACCAAGACCGAGATTGGGATCTCAGCTCAGAGGAAAACCTCCCCCCCCTTCCCTCCTCCATGACTTGGTATACCAATACTCAATGTCTTGAACCACCTATAACTGTAAAGTTCATGTTTACAGTCTACTAAACAGACAACGTGCATTACTCTTTAGTTGTTTGGTCAAAGTCTACTTGAACATGAAATCTTCTACCAGTAAAGTAAATATAGACAAGTGGAGCACGAGAACTTAAATCAAATCTACGTAAGAGGCAGTATCACTTCTGTTAAAGACAGATATAGTTCACTTGGGGCTTCAAGGGATTTTATGCAGTGTCCACTTTGTCAGTTCATTATCCGGATATGGACTGACAAGATGGAAAACAACAATGAGCGTAATTTTAAATTTGGACGATATCGAATTGCCTACGCATTATATGCTTCGCCTGATTTTACATTCAAAGGAAAAGAAAATCAGGCGGAGGGTATAATGGGTATATAATAGGCGGCTAATTCCATATCGCCTGAAGTTAGAATTACCCTCTTGCATTCCGATGAGAGTTGGATTCCAGACTCTTTGACGCTCCCTCAATATTGCACGGATCCACATGTCATTTCAACTACAGTCAAATCCACAAACAGTGAAATCCTCTTGTATGCAGAACACTTCTGAAACAAAGAAAAAAAGCTTGCATATATCCAGAGTTGAGTGTATGGCTGCTGTAGTGGGGAGGACAAAATTCTAACTACTTAAATGATTGCGTCAAAGTCTCTCATGTTATGTTTTAAATTATGTGTCGTACTCAAAAATCATGTTCGGGTATGCTACCATATTTATTTACAGTTATGCTTTTGATCTGACCTCTACAGTCCATTTGAGCCATTGGACTTGCGTGTAAATCAGACATCACCCAATTATTAAAATCATATTTTCTTGCCCCCACTCCCCCCAAATATGGAGATGCACCAGTCGAAGTGGCCAGTCTACATGTGAACCAATCTGGTAGGGGGGGGGGGGGGGGGGGAGGGTGGAAATTACAAAGGAGCCTGCTCTTCTCCTCACTCAATATCCACACAGCAATCAGTAGGAAGAACCATGGCTGCTTTCCTCCTAATTGCCCAGGGTGATGATGCCAATTCTAGCATCCTGCATTACTCACGTGTATATCTTGAACCTATATTTGGAGCCATGCATTATAATGGTGAGGTGACGGAAGTGAATTTTACATGTATGCAACTTAGATACCAGCTATGTCAGTTAAATAAGTTCCAGACCCAGTCAGTAACAACTGAGCTCTCATGCGCAAGTCTGGTTATATGCAACTTTTTTCCACCTGTCCCATCCTATTGCCTACAACAGGATTTCACTGTACATACTTTGACTTGTTGTATTCAAATTCAATGTGTAGGCAGTCTTCAATCCCAACTTCCATTTTGATGGATGAATTCATCTCTGGGTAGGTACTGAGGGTGTGAACAACAATGTCCATCTCCTTTGTAATATCATTTAACCTACGGCTGATGGTTGCTCTTAGAAAGTACCTGAATTTGGGGGGAAAAGAAGAAACATTACGTGAGCTTTTCTTCAAAAAAAAACAATCAAGTTTATTTGAAACCTTTCCCCTGGTGTGACTGTTGCCACACCTCCATTTCAATATCTGCCAATATTAAGCAGCATTTCTAAATCATTATTTTCTGTTCACAATAACATGACAGACACAGGCAAGGCCACATTTATTGCCCAATCCCAAGAAGGTGATGGTGGGCATCCTTCTTAAACCACTCGTCCTAGTGGTAGTTTCGGGCCATTAAGAGTCCCGTGCAGGCTAGAGCAAGCATGGGTGCCAGCCTACAAATGAGCAGATTTATTGAAATGATTTCACAACCTCTGGGTTGGTAATCTAGTAGCATAACCTTACTGTTGATTGGCAAAATCAAGTCTACAAGGATAACAATATAACTAAGCCAGGAATAAAAACATATGTAATTAAGCCATTAATCTAAGTAGCTTTTTGACAGAGAGCAACAATTACAGGGATACTAATTATCATATTAAAATATTTATCATATTAAAATAATCACCATCACATTCATTTGTGTTCAAAATATTTTTCCTACCCCTCAGTGTTTAGATTTTAGTAAAGCATGATGATGGGCATAAGAAATTTGTATGCCAAATTGTAAAAAGTAGCCAGCATGGTTATAAATTTTCCCTTTCAGCTCTTTAGTTGAAGCCGTAGAGTGCAGTGTAAGGTGCATAACCCCAAAATTGGTCACTGGGGGTGGGAGTAACTTGAGATAATGATTACGAGTATCACACAAATAAGTGAGGTGGATTCATTGTGATTTTTCTTATAGTGCTCTGGTACCAATACATTTAACAGGTTTACTAATAACAGTACTTTAGTTTTAATTTAGCTGAAACAAAACCCCCACACAGAGTGAAAAGCCTCCTGTCAATTTATGTGGAGAAAGAAAGGTAACTAGAGCAGAGGTATAAATTACCCATGATCTAATGGAATAGCGGAACATGATCGAGGGGCTGAATGGCCTACTACTGTTCCTAACCTCTTATGTTCCTAACCTCTTATGTTCCTGTATCTGTTCAGGTGCTTGTTCAAGGTGTTTAAAGTTTTGGTTCCAACCCTGATGGTAGAGCTGCAAAACACTTTTTAAAAAAAAAAAGGCTGCATGCATGCATATACATCAGGGTATTGAATAAAAAACAAGGCCATTATGTTGAATTTGTACGACAGTAATTAGACCACACCGAGTATTGCATGCATCTCTGGGCACCCCATGATAGTAAAGATGTTAGAGCCATTGAAAGAGTAGGGTGAAGATTCACTAGAATTGATACCGAGAGGCGCTATAGGTATTACGAAAGTTAAAAAAATTCTAGACTTTTGTCATTGAAACAGTGAAGACTAAAATGATCAAAGAGGTTTCAAAAATTATGAAAGCTTTTGAAGGTAAACGGTGAAAGATTAGCTGGGCGGAATCTCGGTATAAACTTGGATGTGTTAGTTATTATTAATTCAGTCGAACATCAACCTGCTTCCACTGGTTGGCGAATTGGTAACTAATGGACATAAATGCAAGATCATCTTTCAGGCAGCCACTGCAAATAATTGTGTCAAGAATTGCAAGTCATTTAGTCTAACATTTTACTGGCTTTCTCTGAATTTTCTTTTTTTGGGGACTCCAGTTTTTGTCCCTGATTTTCTCTCGGTTTTCGACATGGAAATAAAAGCTGAAAAACACCTGAACGAAAACAAAAAATGATTTTAATGACCCTTAACAATTGTCCAGCTAATAAAGAAGAATCGAATACCACACCTACAATAATTATTGTTGCTTTTGCTTCAAAATTATCCTGGAGTTCAAATTAAGCAGTTTTAACACAAAATAGCAAAGGAGATTTTTTGCGCAAGATTTCAATTCACATAAAATTTGAATTTAACAACTTCAAGTTAAGAGGAACAGATTGCATATGTCAGTATTTATTTTGCAGAGCCTGTTCCCTCTTAAATAACCACATCCATCATGTTTCATCACAGCACTTATATGCAGATAGTAATTACTTGGTCAAATACAGTGCAAACCAATTTAATCAAATACAACTGCTTGCACAACCCATGAAAATTGTTAACTATATTTAAACACCTTCAAGAGCATTTCCTAGAAAGTTCCAAACGAATTCTGTGGTTTTACGAGGAAATATTTTATCTGGGCAAAAGATGCCTGCAGAGAAATTTGTATCCCACGTTGATGCAAGGAAAAGGGTGCCACACACATATCTGGTTTGGCCATACATTAACAGAAATTGGATAAAGAGAACACTTGTCATATCAATGTTCCCTGTTGCATTTATGTCCATTAGTTACCAATTAACAAACAGTGGAAACAGGTTGATGTTGGACCGTGAATGAATAATAACTAACATATCCAAGATGTCTACTATCATCTGAAATTTCTTGGTAACATTGCAACAATTCATCTTGTACATCTATACAAAGCTTATCAGACACTGAATTGGACAACTACACACAATTCAGGCCCTTTGTAGTGAATTAATGAAATCATAGAAATTTGCAGCACAGAAGGAGGCCATTCGGCCCATCGTATCTGCGTCGGCCAAAAAAGAGCTATCCAGCCTAATCCCATTTTCCAGCACTGGGTTCATAGCCTCGCAGGTTACGGCATTTCAAGTGCATATCCAAGTACTTTTTAAATGCGATGAGGATTTTTGCCTCTACCACACTTTCAGGCAATGTGTTCTAGAACCTCACCACCCTCTGGGTGAAAATAATTCTCAATTCTCCTCTAATCTTTCCACCAATTACTTTAACTCCATGCCCCCCTCTTTGCTAAAGTCCTTCCTATCCACTCTATCTAGTGACCTGCTACTTAATACTATTTACTTCCAGCTGCTTCCCTGAATAAAATTCCAGTTCCAACAGCTTCATTATGACTATAAATGGCTCTCCTGGCAATGCTCACATTTTCTGGGGTATGATTGTGAAGTTTCACTGCTAAACTGACAGTCACTTTAAGGCCAATAATTAAGTATGGCCTGTGGCAATTGAAATACTTATAGCTGCTCCGAATTGTACATGATCCATCAAGATTTAGTAAATTGTGTGAAAATTTTAGGCTCAGGTTAACGACTGACAAGAAATTTTGCTCCGAACACAGAATGTGATAAATCAACTAGTGGGAGAAAGCTAGGAAGCAGCAACTGAGGTGCAAAACAGCAGGCAGGGCAGGGAGCCTTGGCTTGGAGGGAGCAGGATAGTATGCAAAGAAAGAAAACCTACAAACTTGTATTTATATAGCAGCGGCCGAGGTAATGGAGAGAGGGCAGGTGGGATAGGGAACAGGCTGTGGAGACCAGAGACCAAGAATGGAAAGTGAGCGTGTTACAGAGCCTTTGGGGCAAAAAGAGGTAACTCCCTGAAAATACAGCAGGCAACTAGCTTTTAATAAGAGAAAGGCCTTCAACTAAGATAGCAGGAGGGGACAAACAAGAAAAAAAAAGCAAGCAGAAGAGAGCTGCTAGTGGAGGATATACTTTCCGAACCGTCTGGGCTGGAAAGACCACATGATCCTTTCTCAAGTCAATCAGTTAAATATGAACAAAGATTTGTATTTCCATGTCACCTCAAAGGAGCGAATCTGCTCCATTAAATATGAAAGCCAGGTGTGACAGAAAGAAGTCATTACATTCATGTAAGATTTAAAAAAATTACTAGAGAATCACCCATGGTCTTGCTCATGGTTAGCTGGAGGGAATGGTAGTTGCATTTGTTGTAACAGGCTGAGCGAGGTTACAGTGCCACCTCGGAGCAAGCAAGAACAGGAAATCTTGCAATATTGTTTTTAAGAGGAAAGATGAATCGCAGGCGTTACCTTTACTAGCGAACACACAAACTCCAGAAATGTTGTCAAAATAACTAAAGGTGAAGTTAAAGAGATCTGAGGGTGTATACTTGATGCCTAACAATTCCAGTAACTGCGAGCAGCAATCAACAAAGCAAATAGAATGCTATACTCAAATATGCAGAGGTACAAGTCTAAGGGTGCCATGCTAAACCTGTGCAATACTTAAGTCAGATTGCAGCTCGAGTATTGGATATAGTTTTTACCATTGAGACACAGGGAGCCATTCAAGCCCTGAAGCGAGTGTAAGAGAAGAACTACAAGAGTGACTGTGTTTACAGATGCCTGGGTTATGATAAAAGCCCGGAGAAACACGCACGATTGAGCCATCAAACAACTTGACGAACAGCTGACCTCAAAGAGAAGTACACTGTATATGTTGGTAAATAGTATAGCAAATATAAACTGGGAGCATGAATTCCAAGTTAAACCATGCAAGCAAAACGAGGGACATAGAAACCGGAGTAGCCCATTTAACCTCTCGAGCCTGGGCCGCCATTTAATTGGATCCTGGCTGTATCTGTACCGTAACTCCATCTACCCACCTTGGTTCCGTAACCCTTAATACACTTGCTGAACAAAAATCTATCATCTCAGTTTTGACATTTTTAATTGACCTAGCCTCAACAGCATTTGGGAGAGGAGGGGGCAGGAGAAATAGTTCCAGATTTCCACTAGCTTTGTGTGAAGGGTTGCTTTCCAACATAAACCCTGAATGGCCAAGTCTACTTTTCAGGTTACGCTCCCTTGTTCTGGTCTCTTGCACCAGAGGAAATAGTTTCTCTCTGTTTACATTATCAAATCTTTTAATCATCTTAAACACTTTAATTAGATCACCCCTTAATCTTCTATATTCTAGGGAATACAAGCCTAGTCGATGCAACCTGTTGTCATAATTTAACCCTTTTAGTCTGAGACAGGTCTAAAATTGGCAAAAAGCAAATTAAGGACTAATGCCAGTTAAGTTTTTTTTTTAAACAGAGTGCTTAACATGTGGAATGGAATTATGTAGTGCAGGAGGCAAATATATTCAAATCATTTAAATTAACTTGCTGCAATGGGAGATTTTTTTCTGGACGGATGAATTAAAGTCGGTGAGCTGGGATGGGTATATATGATCTTTATCATCCCTATCTATTGTGATCTTGCACACACAATGTTTTTCAGTTCCAGCTTACATTCTTGAGAATCATGACAAGATTCAGACGGAGGCAGGACTCACCGTAATTTCACATTCTGGCCAGTGTACGACTCGTATGGCTTTTCTACATGTGTAAACTCAAAGTCAAACGTCTGGGACTGTGTCATCTCACCAGGTCGGGCCAGGTCTTTTACCAGAGACACAAACTCATGATGGTTCCCTCGGTCGTAGTACAGCTCTGTTAACAGAAAGCACAATTTTGTTTTTATATCGCACAAAGGGCCAAACTTTCGGCTTCATTGTCGGCGATTTTCTCAGCGTTACAGCTGTTTTTTTTGCCTGGCGAGAGTTTGCACGCCAGCTTTTTCCTTGGTATCGCACACACCAGAAGTCGTCTGCCGGGACCAGATCGCCCACGTGCAACGCTGAGAATAACCACCAGGGTGTAAGTTTAGCCTCAACCTCCGGCGTCCAGATCGCCGAGTGAACTGCCCTGTAAAAGCTGCTTTTACAGGGCGGTAAGGGGGGTCCCTGCAAGGAAAGGGAAGTGAAAGGTTATGTAATTATTTATTTAAAATTTTACCACGGCGATTAGGTTTAAAACTGTCTTGGGAATGCTTTGTATGTGTTTTTTTCATTTATAATGAATTTTTTCTTTAGCTTTTCCCACCACGCCGCCGTAGGCCCAAACGCAGCCTCGGCCTAAATATTTGTACTTACCGTCCATTCCGGTAATGACTGCCCATTTGGCTAACTTTCCACTTACCCACCGAGAGACCGCCAAGAATGAGTGTGCAGCGCTGACTTTTTTCGCCGGGCGATCAGTTCCACACAACTTTACCATCAGAAAGTAAATTCTCGCTCACTTTTTTCGCCAAGCGTTAGCGATCCTTCTCAGCGGCCAATCGGGCGTTGAGGGCCCTTTATGGAAAGTCTGGCCCAAAGTGTTTTCTCTCCCCAAACTTGGCTGCTCGAGTCACCAATGTAATGTCATGGAATTCTGAGAGAGCGCGCAAGTGGGTCTCTGAGTTTTTCCAATTTCCTTCTTTTACATTACCCATTATGCTGAGATACAATTCAGCAACACAGTAACAACCGGGGAGACATTCACCACAGTGAACCTAGATAATACGTATTGGCAGACTTTCGGTATTTCACATTTGTACACAGTATTAACAAAAATCCTGATTATGTTTCCTTTCCACAATTTACTGCCCATTTCAGATGCCACTACCAAATGTTCCAAATAAGCAGGCCGTGTGTGAAAAATGTTGGCATTTTGAAAACTTTAGTTTGGGGAAACCCAAGTACCTTCAAAGCCGAGGCTCAGGCGGAACGTGCAGGATAAACAAACTGCTTACAAATTATAATTTAATCTTGTGTAATATTTCTTGTACAGTACATTTGCTCTTCTCAAATTCAATTTTATTTTAAATCCTTTCAGCAGTGATTCTACCATTCGACAATAATTTGATTTTGCGAATAGGGAATGCAAACAATTGCCACTTACCCGTATTCATTCCACAATGATGCAAGAGCCCACAAATGTTCTGAATACTGCATTGAATTGCACAAAAGCGCAGAACATAAGCTTTAATTCTGAAAGCATTTTGTATTGATTTGAATCTAGGAATCTTAATCATTGTACATACCTTGCTAAATTTGTACATTTATACTTTTAAAAAAAAAAAGCATTTGTTCTTCAGCTACAGAAAGAAAAAAACTTGCATTCATATAGCGCCTTTCACGACCTCAAGATGTTCCAAAGCGCTTTACAGCCAATGACGTACTGTTGGGAATGTAGTCACTGTTGTAATATAGGAAATGTGACAGCAAATGTGTACACAGCAAGCTCCTACAAACAGCAATGTGACAATGACCAGATAATCTGCTTTTGTGATGTTGGTTGAGAGATAAATATTGGCCTGGACACTGGGGATAACTCCTCTGTTCTTCTTTGTAATCGTGCCATAGGATCTTTTGCGTCCACCTGAGAACACAAATGGGGCCTCGGTTTAACGTCTCATCTGAAAGACGGCACCTCCGACACTGCAGCACTCCCTCAATACCGCATTGGAGTGACAAAAATCATACATTTTAAATAGTCGGCAGTTCATCAGACCAGATGCCTCTCAGATGGTCACAATCCTTTAACTAACAATCCTTTAACTAACCTATTCACTGTAATTAAAATGAAAATCACATCTCTGTCATCAAGAGTCCAATCCTAACGTTAAACAGAGTAAACTTTCCAAGGTGAAGGGTCATCCAACAGGTTTCACTACACTGCTATTTCTTTGTTCTTGATGATTGGAGGGCAGTGCTGTGCGGCGGTGACAGGCTGGTGGAGGACCTTTGTCTTACGGATGTTAAGCGTAAGGCCCATGCTTTCATATGCCTCAGTGGAGTTCAGCCTCTGAATGTGCGCAGACGCAGGCGTCGTCTGCATACTGCAGTTCAACAACAGAGGTTGGGTGATCTTAGACCTGGCATGGAGGAGGCGTAGGCTAAACAGCTTCCTACTGGTTCTGTAGTTTAGTTCCACTCCAGCGGGGAGCTTGTTGATTGTAAGGTGGAGCATGGCAGCGAGGAAGATTGAGAAGAGGGTTACAGCGATAACGCAGCCCTGTTTGACCCCAGTCCGGACGTGAATTGGGTCTGTAATGGATCTGCTGGTAAGGATCACGACTTGCATGTCATCGTGAAGCAGACGAAGGATGGATGGATCTGAGGCATGGACGATGTATAGAAGGCACCTCAAATCGCTGGAGATATATCACCAACGATGTCTTCGCAAGATCCTGCAAATCCCCTGGGAGGACAGGTGGACCAATATCAGTGTCCTCGATCAGGCTAACATCCCCAGCATTGAAGCACTGACCACACTCAATCAGCTTCACTGTGCAGGGCACATAGTTCACATGCCAGATAAGAGACTCCCTAAGCAAATGCTTTATGCGGTGCTCCTTCGTGGTAAACGAGCCAAAGGAGGACAGCGGAAACGTTAGAAGGACACCCTCAAAGCCTCCCTGGTAAAGTGTGACATCACCGCTGACACCTGGGAGACCCTGGCCGAAGACCGCCCGAGGTGAAGAAAGTGCACCCGGGAGGGCGTTGAGCTTTTCGAGTCTCAACGCAAAGAGGCCAAGCGCGGCAAATCAGCCCCACCGATCCCTTCCCTCGACGAATGTCTGTCCCACCTGTAACAGGGTCTGTGGCTCTCGTATAGGACTGTTCAGCCATCAAAGAACTCACTTAGAGAGTGGAAGCAAGTTTTCCTCGAGTCTGAGGGACTGCCTATGATGATGATGATTTCTTTGTTAGCCTTCCACCAACTTGAATCAATTTGTCAGTGAGCCAATATTTTCATGCAATTCTCTTTAATCATACTTGGTAGCAAGTAATAAATACATGTTTATATTACTGATCCCTCTCGCTCCAATTTAAAAAAAATGTAGCAATACTTTCCCCAGTCATCCCTTAACACAAATGATATGGAATTGTGCCATGCAATACCTACAAGAGTGTTAAACAGTTCACACCTTTGTTAAATACACAAAGGAATTTCATATGAATCTGTTTACGTGTTCATGTTAATATTGGAATATTTCAACCCATTTGTGCAGGAAGTATGGAAAGAAATGTTATTGGGGAACAACCCCCCCCCACACAAATTTCAACACTTGTTGGTTGATATTAATGTAATTTGATTTTTTTTTAAATGTTCCCCTTTTCTTCCTCATCCAAATTAAGCAGAGTTTACGCTAGCCAAAACATGGGTTTGCAATGCTTCACTGAAAGTTCGCAAGGAGTTTATATCGAAGCAAATGGTGTACAGATTTTTGTAATGTGAATTCAGGAAAGACTGTATCACAGGAACAATTCCGGGACAGTGTCCAATAGTATCTCCGAGTTATTGAGTTCTAAGGTTTGAGTTTCAAGCCAGAAGTCGTGAGTTAGCAGAAGCTGAGCTATCATTACATCATCAACGACTTTACTTTTATAATGATATTATTGTTCATCCTGCGACAGCAGAAACACGACATTTAACAGTATTACAGGTACAGGTGCAGCGTCCAAAATCCGGAGTTCCAGAATGTTCCGGAATCCGGACCGATTGGTGCCAGGGTCGTCCGGAATCCGTAAAATGTTTCGGAATGCGGACATTGCCGGCCTCGAGGTGCTGCCGCTGCTCGATCTCGGACCTCACCTCGCTGTCGCTACACGACCTTGGGCCTCACCACACCACCCTTCGCCGCTGCCCGACTTCAGGCCTCACCACACCACCCCTCGACGCTACCCGACCTCGGGCCTCACCTCACTGCCCAACCTCGAGCCTCGCCACGCCGCCCCTCGCCCGACCTCGAGCCTCGCCGCACCGCCCGACCTCGGGCCTCAACTCGCCGGCCCGCCAGAACACCACCTCCGCGACGGACCCCCGCCCGAACATATCCTCACGGAGCGCCGCCCAAATACCTCCATGTCGGCAGGGCCCACGCGAACATCTCCTCAGCGGCGAGGCCCCACCCGGCGACCCGAACAGCTCATCGACGAGCCCCCCCCCACCCCCCCACCCCCCCTGACGGTCCGAAATCCGGAAATATCCGAACCTGGGCTCGGGCGTTTCCGGATTCGTGACATCAGAAAGACGTTCCAAAATCCAGCAAAACGCAAAATCCAGCAAAACGCAAAATCGAGAACGGCCTCGGTCCCATGGGTTCCGGATTAGGGACGCTGCAGCTGTATTGAAGAACATTTGCGATATCAGCACACAGGACCCCAGTAGTTAGCAACAGGAGTGGTAAAAGTACACGTTGCTCTACAACAGCAACTTGTATTTATATAGCACCTTTAACGTAGTAAAATGTCCCAAGGTGCTTCACAGGAGTGTTATAAGACAAAAATTGACGCTGAGTCACATAAAAAATTATGGCAGATGGTCAAAAGCTTGGTCAAAGAGGTAGGTTTTAAGGAGGGTCTTAAAGGAGGGAAGAGAGGTAGAGAGGTGGAGAGGTGGAGCGTTTAGGGAGGAAGTTCCAGAGCTTATGGCCCAGGCAGCTGAGAATAACTCACATAAAAGCAGCAAGAACGTACGTACATGGAGTGTAGAGAGAGTAAAGTTCACAATACAAGACATTATGAAAACTCAAAAATGTAAAAAAATCTGCCCCAAATACAAAGATATATTAAATACAGAATTTGCTCATCAGTACAACATTCAACAGAATTGAAAATGTCTCCGATATACTTTGTTGTGTCTTCAAATTCTGCAGGTACCTAAATTATTCTCGGGTAACAGTCTCTTATTGTTGGTGAAATATCAGTAGTCACAAAGACTTTCTTCCCAAAATCAGTATGTTTGAGCCTCAAGTTTATTTGCAGAGTCTAAAAGGAACACAACATTGTCATTTTAAATATGCACCTCTCCATAACTTCTAAAGGAGTCACTGCAATAACTTGGGCATTACCAGTTACATTGGCAATGCAATATTCTTTTGGATTCCTGAAATTATTAATAGCTCTTTCAGAGATGACAGCTCACATACTATGCATGAATCTGCACATATCATTAACCAGGAATATATACACACACACACACAAACGTGACTTGCAGCCAAATGAACTTAAATTTTCAGCCAATACTTAAACCAATCGCTAGGCAATAAACTAATGTTTTGTTGTTATAATATTGACTTTTACAGATCAAACACAGAATGGTCTGATAAACTGATAAACCATGTCTGCATGATTGAAATACGTTCTACAGGTTGAACCTCCCTAATCCAGAACTCCCTCATCCGGAACCACCCCTCGTCCAGAACCATTCCAGGCCACCGGGTGGCGCATGCGCAGAACTCCGACATGAACAAATTGCAATCGCTGGCCTGACCCCACAATCCACCACCCCCCATGATCTCTCTGCCACACTCCCAGCCCCAAGCCAGCTAGCCCAGATATCCCCTTCCTCGGTACCTGTACCATCCAATTTAACGTGACCACCCCTCGTCCGGAAAAATCCCTTATCCACAACAGGCCAGGTCCCGGATAAGGGAGGTTCAACCTGTATTACAAATACTCCGATATTAGTTTCCCGAACACTGAAGGGGAAAGCCAGCATCAGCATTTTTCTCCTTCCCCCAACCTGCCCTTCATCTGGATTGCAAGTCAGTTTCTAGCTCAGTGCAGCTGTCCAAGATTTTAGAACAAAACAATAACTATCTTCCCAGGCCTCGGTCAATGCTACTTTTGAACAACAACCAGAAGGTATGTGAATGGGAAGTGGTCTACTTTATGCATGCTTCTGCTTAACTGAATTTTGAAACTGCGCACAAAATCACAGAAGCACATCAAAATGTCGCATGGTCAGGCTTCTTTAGCACTTACATGATGTAAAATAACCAACAGGTTTGTTTCTTAAGCAAAGCATGAAGCTTAGTCAATCATTCAAGCCTTTAATACCAGAAACTATTGTACTGCATGGCACTTGGCTTCAATAAAGATTATAACTAACTAGCACTGGGCTTTGTCCACCATGGTGTTATTGAACACCACAAGTATGGTACAAAGTGTACACGACACACTGTGCAACATATTAACTCAAGAACTTTCAAATAACTGATGCAGACGATTGGTTAAATGGATTGAGATAATTGTTCCCTCGAATTGAATGAAAATCTAACCACAAGTCCTGCAAGCCATCACATTATACACAGACATAATCACAACTTTTATATCTCTATTTAGACTGATGGGTGTGCGTTAATAGCAATAATGTCCATTAGTGACATTATTGTGGTCTTGGCATAAAAGGCCACAGATCTGCTTTGTAAATTGTCTCCGTGCTTATTCAGCTCCATTGGCTTTTACTGTCTCACATAATTCCTTCATAATGGACTTTATGACTTAACTAATGTACAAGTCATGTGCCTTCCAAAGCATCCTAAATAAAAATCATGTTTAAAAAATGTAAAAGAACATATACCACATCGCAGCCTAAGCTGTTAAGAGATTCTATCAAACAGTGACAACCTGGAATGAGCTGAAGACATTTTAAAGTTTGCATTTAATTCAGTATTTAGAAAATTGCAAAACTACTTTGTGAAGTGTTTCTGTAGTCAGGTTCCGGGTGTAGAATCTGTCTTGTTTACCTTGTGGGACGAGTTCTACAGCAACAGAGAAACTGTGCGTGTGCAGCGTCATTAAAGCTCCACGACTATCTCCTTTGCTGTCCTTCCTTCACCAGACACAGGGTGGGTGTTTGTCTTTATAGTGCACCAAACTGCTGGAAGATGATTGCACCAACCACCTCTATTGATGAAGCACACTGCCTCCGAATACAGCACTGTCAAGTCTATCACCTCACAGGCCAACACCTGGACGGCAGTTGGCAGCATTCCAATAAAGCAAAGAGAAGAAGAATATTTCAGGTCAAAAGCGCAGAGGAAGAATGATTGTACGTTGCAGATTTGATTTTGGGACATCATTGTGCCATCCTCCTGTTACCACTCTTACATATCCACTTGGCGCCATCCTCTATCAAATGCAGGCAGAGGTAGGGCCAGGAGTTCCAGTGATAGTTCACAAGACTCATTAAAAAGTAGCCTAAACAAGATGTTGCCGCTTTTACATATTCTAATGCAGCCAGTGGTGAAAAATTGGGCATACTGGTTACACTTTGGCCCAGAATTTGCGGTCAGGATCACGGTGAACTGGCAGCGTTCGCCGTCATTGAAACGGACCACAACTTTGGGATTTGGTGCAAGCGGTCTGTCATTGACAGCTCCGAAATGCCACCCTTCCCCCGGCAATCTGAGTAATCAGCCAAATCATCGATCAGCTTTGCTGGGCAGGCCACATAGTTCGCATGCCAGACATGAGGCTCCTTAAGCAATTGCTCTATGCGGAGCTCCTTCATGGCAAACGAGCCAAAGGTGGGCAGTGGCCTTCCTGGTAAAGTGCGACATCACCACTGACACCCGGGAGTCTCTGGCCGAAGACCATCCTAGGTGGAAAAAGTGCATCCGGGAGGGCATTGAGCTCTTCGAATCTCAATGCCGCGAGCGTGAAGAGGTCAGGCGCAGGAAGTGGAAGGAGTGTGTGGCAAATCAGTCCCAACCCCCCCTTCCCCCGGCGAATGTCTGTTCCACCTGTGACAGGGTCTGTGGCTCTCGCATTGAACTGTTCAGCCACCAAAGGACTCACTTTAGGAGTGGAAGCAAGTCTTCCTCGATTTCGAGTGACTGCCTATGATGATGCAAGGCCCATGCTTTCGCATGCCTCGGTGAAAATGTTGGCTTCAGGACCAGCAGTGAACGCCTTCGCTTCGCTGCTGATCGCAAACTCCGGGACCAAGTTAATTTACAACCAAACGGAGCCTATTTATATTACAACAACTTAAATTTATATAGTGCCCTTAACGTAGTGAAACGTCCAAGGCGCATCACAGGAGTATTATGAGATAAAAAATTGACAGCGAGCCGTATAAGTAGAAATTAGGACAGGTGACCAAAAGCTTGGTCAAAGAGATATGTTTTAAGGAGCGTCTTGAAGGAGGAAAGAGAGATTCAGGCAGGGAGTTCGAAAGCTTGGGGCCCAGGCAACAAAAGGCACGGCCATCAATGGTTGTGCGATTATAATCAGGGATGCTCAAAAGGGCAGAATTAGAGGAGCACAGACATCTTAGGGAGGTTGTGGGGCTGGAGGAGATTACAGAGATGGAGGGCGAGGCCATGGAGGGATTTGAAAATAAGTATGAGAATTTTGAAATCAAGGCCTGATATTATATCAATACAGAGCTGTTATTTTTAGATTTGTACACTTGAGGAGTAACGACTGACTGAAGGCAACTATAAAAAATGCAGTTGTGAGACAGTAGACCCTGTTTGTTGCAAAGAGCCCAACAATGACAGGAAAATTGGCAACTGAAGTGCCAAAGGTTGAACGTAGTCCTTATGTCGTTGAAAGAATTCTCCAGTAACTCTGCCAGTCTATGATGGGTACCCTGAACTTCTGTACACAAGAGGCAACACCGACCATGAGAGAATTACATAGAACGTCACTGGGATTTTATGCAGACACTTTGGATTGATACTTCATGCTGAGGAAATTCACCTTTTTCCTTTAGTTGCAAGCAGCTCTTGCAGTGCTGGTTCTATCAGGATCTTGTACAAGGCTGAGAGTCCAGCATAATCTCTTTGTACGTGAGAAAACCAACTTGATCCAATTCAATCGTCTTAAATCACATTGGGCTTAACAGAATCCGGGAACAAGAAATGGGTTTTCTCAGAATCCCAATAGTTCATCATTGGGCAGATAAAGTTTTTATTTTAACCTGCTGTTACTAATTAAACGTTTTCTGGAAAAAGCCCATTGTTCTACTAGCTTCTTAAGGCACTTGACTCTCATTTTTGAACTTGGCATTTTACCTTCAGTGCAGAGCCCGTGTCATTGCAGTGTCTATATCTTTCCGAATGAGCCAGAGGTGAAGATAACCGCTCTGCAGGAATTAACCAGGTCAACAAAAAGGTAACTCGAGGACATTCATTAGGTCAGTAGTGAAATCAAAAGGACTAAGTGGAGTGCCCACAGGGGTGTCTTGACCAATATTTATTTATCGGATGCGACATTAAACCTGCTCTCAGGTGGATGTAAAAGATCCCATGGCACTATTTTGAAGGAGAGCAGGGGAGTTATCCCCAGTGTCACAGACAATATTTATTTCTCAATCAACATCACTAAAATAGTTTATCTGGTCGTTATCACATTGCTGTTTGTGGGAGCTTGCTGTGCGCAAATTGGCTGCTGTGTTTCCTACATTACAACAGCGACTACACTTCAAAAGTCATCAGAGGCAGTCCCTCGGAATCGAGGAGGACTTGCTTCCACTCCCAAAGTGAGTTCTTTGATGGTTGAACAGTCCGATATGAGAGCCACAGACCCGGTTACATGTGGGACAGACATTCGCGAGGGAAGGGCTGGTTTGCTGTGCGCTCCTTCCGCTGCCTACGCTTGGCCTCTCCATGCTCTTTGCGCCGAGACTCGAAGAGCTCAACGCCCTCCCGGATGAACTTTCTCCACCTCGGGCGGTCTGCGGCCAGGGTCTCCCAGGTGTCAGTGGTGATGTCGCACTTTACCAGCAAGGTGGTGTCCCTATAAAGTTTCCGCTGTCCTCCTTTGGCTCGTTTACCATGAAAGAGCTCCGCATAAAGCATTTGCTTAGGGAGTCTCGGATCTGGCATGCGTACTATGTGGCCTGCCCAGCCAAGCTGATTGAGTGTGGTCAGTACTTCAATACTGGGGATGTTGGCCTGGTCGAGGAGACGTTGGTGTGCCTGTCCTCCCAGGGGATTTGCAGGATCTTGCGGCGACATCGTTGGTGATATATCTCCAGCGACTTGAGGTGCCTTCTATACATCGTCTATGCCTCAGATCCATACAGGAGGGCGGGTATTACTACAGCCCTGTAGACCATGAAGTACTTATTGGCTGTAAAGCGCTTTGGGACATCCCGAGATCATGATAGGGGCTATATGCAACTCTGTCTTGCCCCACGATTCCTTCTCGACCCACTCCTATTCCTCATCTATATGTTGCCCCTCAGTGACATTAACTGGGAGCGTGGGTTTGGTCTTCATAAGTGTGCCGACGATACCCAGCTTTATCTCTGCAGCATTGTGCTCAAGTCCACGCTTGTTGCTGTTGTCCGACT
Source organism: Pristiophorus japonicus (assembly GCF_044704955.1). Taxonomy (NCBI): domain Eukaryota; kingdom Metazoa; phylum Chordata; class Chondrichthyes; family Pristiophoridae; genus Pristiophorus; species Pristiophorus japonicus. The sequence continues at coordinate 195,017,012 of NC_091987.1, read as the reverse complement.
GCCTGCCAGAAATTTCTGTAGCTCATCATTGGCAAAATCAAAGCTATCTTTTTTTTTTCTCCACCACCATAAACTCAGCAACATAGCCCTGAATCCTACACTGGTGAAGCTTGACTTGATGGTGCGTATTCTCAGGGTCTCACTTGACCATGAACTAAGCCGTAAACCCCACATCCACATTATCAAGACCACCCCGATAACATCACCATTGTCATCCCTACCTCACCCCACTGCCACTCTTATTTATGCCTTCGTATATCTAAACTTGACTTTTCCAATGTCCTGCTCTCCAACCTAGAGTCCACTCCCCATAAGCTCAAACTCATCCACAACTCTGCTGCTTGTATCCCATCTCTCACAAATTCCCAGTCATCATCCTGCCCTTACTGATCTCTATGGGCTCCCCTTTCCTCATAGAATCATACAACACAGAAGGAGGCTATTCAGCCCATTGTGCCTGTGCAAGCTCTAGAAGAACTATCCAATTAGTCCCACTTTCCTGCTTTTTCGCTTTTCAAATATATATAAAATTCCCTTTTGAAGGTGACTACTGAATCTGTTTCCATCACATTTCAGGCAGTGCAGTCCAAACCATAACTTGCTGAGTAAAACAATTCTCACCTCTCCCTTTGTTCTTTTGTCAATGATCTTAAATTGGTGCCCTCTGGTTATCAACTCACCGACAGTGGAAACAATTTCTCCCTATCTATCAAAACCCTTCATAATTTTGAACCCCTCTGAAATCTCCCCGTAACCTTTTCGGCTCCAAAGAGAACAATCCCAACTTTTCCAGTCTCTCCACATAATGAAAGTCCCTTATCCCCGGTACCATTCTCGTAAATCTCCTCTCTAAGGCCTTCACATCCTTCCTATAGTAGTGCCCAAAATTGGATACAATATTTCAGCTGAGGGCTAACCAGTGATTTATAAAGCTTCTTCCGCACGTGAACTTCAAAATTCTCATCTTCAAACACCTTCAGTCTCACTCCGTCCACCTCTTCAAATTGCTCTTGCCCTCCATCCCTTCTGGCAGCCTCCGTTCCTCCAACTCTGACTTAATGAGCATTCCGTGCTTCCTAATTGGTGGCAGCATGTATTGCCAGAGATGGGCAATAAATGCTGGCCTTGCCAGTGACATCCCAGGAACAAATTAAAAAAAAAGTCACCTAACCCCCAACTCTGAAGGTCTTCCCTAAATCTCTCTCCCTTGCCATATGCTGTCCCACCTTCATAAGCCTTCTTAAAACCTATCTCTGGTTTGGCTATCTCCCTTAATTTCCCTCCTAATTCTTGGGTCTGAAATTGAAATGCCTTGGGACATTTTGCTGTGTTAAAAGGTGTTAGTATAAATGCTTTATGTTGGAAAGAAAAAAAGATTTACATTTATATAACACCTTTCACGAGCTCAGGATGTCCCAAAGCGCTTTACAGCCAATTAAGTACTTCTGAAGTGTAGCCACTGTTTTAATGTAGGAAACATGGCAGCCAATTTGCGCACAGCAAGCTCTCCCACATACAGCAATATGACAATGATCAGATAGTGTGTTTTTTTTTTAAAGTGGTGTATATTGAGGGATAAATGTTGGCCTGGACACTAGGGAGAACTCCCCTGCTCTTCTTCAAAATATTGCCATGGGATCTTTTACATCCACCCAAGAGAGAAGACAAGGCCTTGGTTTAATGGCTCATCCAAGATACGGTACCTCTGACTGAGGGAGCGCTGCCTCAGTCTTGTGTCAAGACTAGATTTTTGTGCTCAAGCATCTGAAGCGGGACTCGAACCCACAACCTTCAGACTCAGAGGCGCTGGTGCTTGATCACAACTCAAAGTAATGAATTCAGATGGTGTATCTGATCCTCCAGGCAGGTACCCCAATTCCATAGTTTAGTTATGAAAGAAGGGGCATAATATTTATTTTGACACATATGACGTATCAAAAGACAGACAGCATGCAATGAGGGGGCCGGGTGGTAAGACCTACCTCCCAACAGTTGAATGCGCCCTGCAAATGAAGCAACATGATTGCTCTAGGCTACAGGCTACCAGGCTACAATCTGCAATAATTCAATACAACACGAACATTGTCAAATGCCGCAGCTCGAATTCCAGTGCATCCCGCGTTAGAAGGCCTAGCAGTTGTTACCTACCAATCTGTCCTATGAACTCGACTTTAATCCCCTGATGTTCTAGCCTTTTGCCGGGATTTTTCAGGGTGACATTCACTTTCCCAGAGACAGTCTCCCCATCGTAAAACAGATAGTATTTATCCTTCTTCCCGTCTTCTGTCTTGTGCTCCACTTTTTTGCGAGTCTCAGCGTCATTCAACACAACGTCAATCTCTGCACTTTGCCCAAAACTGAAGAAGCTCATTTTGTATTTATTATGTTTTTCCTTAAATGAAAAAAATACACACGGTGGGTCTGAAGCCCCCTTTGCCTTCCAGTAAAAAAAAACCCCACAAGGATTGGCCTTGTCCAAACGCCGGCCGTTGCGGGTTGTGAGCTCGGAGTCCGATCCTGTTCCTGTTTCTGTGTCTCTGCAGCAACTCTTCGCCTTGGCCCTCACCGCGCATGCGCCCAATTGCCCGCCTGACCGAATGCACATGCGCATCTGCCCCTTTGCCCTCCTGGCGGAATGCGCAAGCGCCAGCGTGGACCTCACGTGACACGTAAAAGTCACATCCTTTGTACAAAAAAATTCTATCCCAACAATTTTTTTAAACTTAAATTTGAATTCAGAGAGTTATCCTGATGGGAGAGTGCGTGTTCCGTTATTAAATGTGATCATTTCCTTCCCTCCCAATAATGGAGTGAAGTATTTCTTTTGCCCAAACTTAATATGGCGTCACGATTACTAGTTAAAATATTCCGCTTTATTTAGATTAATCTAAACTAAGACCAAATCACTTATGATGCCGTTGTGAATATTAATTGTAACTCCAACTGACAGAAGCCAACCAGGCATGTCCTGAAATGGCCCAGTGCGCACGCGCAGCAACGGTCGCACCGCCAGGGAAGAAAATATACTAAAAAAAAATATTCATTCGGATAAAATAACGCTTTAAAAGCTTCGTGTAACCGATAAATGTAAAATACTGTGTAAAAACGTTGCAATATTTCTAATCTTATTTGTGCTGGGGAGGGGCGGAGTGTCGCGCGTGCGCGGTGTTTTGGCGGGTGCGAGCGATTTGAAATGGCCGCAATTCAGCTGCTGCAGGGACTCGAGCTCCTCAAAGTGGGGCACGTCAGTGCAGGTAACCGGGGAGGCAACGAATTCTGAGTGATTGGGGAGGGTGAGCATTGTTAATAAATAAAAGGTTCTAGTGTAGTGAGAGTTTATACGGCCGGGGGAAGGGAAGGTTTAAGGTCGACAGGAACTGGGTGCAAATGTCAAAACATTACTGATTGTAAGATAATGTACTTGCTTTTGAAGCTCTTTTGCACCTTTAGTAATCTAGTTTTCACAGCCAATGTGAAGATTTGTTCAACTGCTTACTTAGCAAATAATATGTCACCCATAGACAATTCACCTGGACATCCTCGTTTCATGCAGAGCATCCATTATGGGTTCTGATGTGATTGACATCTATGTAATCAATTGATCCAACTACATATCCTACAATTTATGGAGTCTTAGAGCTGGCTGGTAGAGCAAACTTATGTGCCCATGTGGTGGCTGGTGTGCAACGGCTATCCCACATTAAAAAAATCCACGCACAGGCATCTTCCACCCTTCAGTATGTAGTTCGGGACCTAGAATGTCAGGTCCCTCATTGAAACACCTGTGAACTCATTCCTTTTGGTGTGGAAGCGGGTCATCCTCGATACGAGGGACTGCCTAATACTAATACCATGTGCACACACCAGTTAGTTATTGCATACACAATATTGTAGGGATTTGTTCAAGAAATGTTTTATTTAACATCAGAATTAGGGGTAGATCCTTCAGCCCCTCGAGCCTACTCCGCCATTCAATAAGATCATGGCTGATCTACCTCAACTCTTTTCCTGCACTGTCCTCATATTCCTTGATTCCCATAATATTCAGAAATCTATCTAGCTCTGTCTTCAATATACTTCAAGACTGAGCCTCCACAGCCCTCCTGGGGTAGAGAATTCCAAAGATTCACCACCGAGTGAAGCAGTTTCTCCTCACCTCAGTCCTAAATGGCTGACCTCTTATTCTGAGACTGACCCCCCCCCCCCCCAGGTTCTCGGCTCCCCAGTCAGAGGAAACGTCCTCCCTGCATCTACCCTGTCAAGCCCTGCAAGAATTTTGTATGTTTCAATGAGATCACCTCTCATTCTTCTAAACTCTTGAGAATCTAGCAATGGGTAATTAATATAAGTATTTTTTAAAAAGGTTGAAAAGCAATATTAAATAGTGTGTACCTTAATCCTCCCGTGTCTCCACTTTTGGCCAATTCTTGGCATTGCTGTCAGTTTGAAACTATCTTTGGTTTATAAAATTAATTTAATTACATTTGTGCTTTGTTCAACGTGACAAACTGCATCTGGTCAAACAAGCTGAATGTATTTTTACCTATATTGTAAAGCAGACCAGTTTGGAAATGAACAGTGGGTGAATGCTGCTATCATGTGGGACCTTATTTCTGCTGTATGTCTTTGTCCTTTGTGAATTGTTGTGACTGTGTGCATGGGTTGATCAGCCTTGTTTTTCTGCACAGGGTCATAGGAATAACATAAATGTGCCTGTTGATTCACTATGCTGGTAATTGTGGTTGTACTTTTTTTAATCAACACCACTGGATGTGCCAAACCTATGCTGCATCTGGGCACTGCAGGCACCTTGCATTCGATGGCACTTATCTGCATCTGGATGTTTGCTGATTCAGATCTGTGCAGACGATTCTCTTGGCTAATAACAAATAGATATGCCAAAGCCTGCAGGTATGATTGATGGCATCTTGTTATGTGTGGTCATCCAGGCTATACTGGCTGTTGGTCACTCTGGAATAGAGTCTTTCACCACTGAAAGTTGGGCCATCTGTAATTGGGCTGCTTCTGAGTCAGGCATTCCCATATCTCAGTGGCGTCATCAGATCTATTGTTCCAGTTTCCTTTGGGAATAGGAGACTCCATATGTATCAGGCACCTGCCAAAGGTAAGGTATGTTCACCCCTCCAAGATAAGAGGAGACTAATTGATGTTCTGTTACTGACTGCTCCATTTTTGATTGGGGTGGAGGAGCACTGAGAGATCGGGGTCCAGGAGTGCCGAGGTCGGGGCGCAGGAGTGGCGAGGGGCCAGCCCACACTGTGATCTATGGATAGTAGGAGCATGTGTGCATACTAGGTCCGTACAGCAGAGCTTGGTCTCCAGTCGTCTTGGTTAACCCATGTCACTGGATCAAGACCTAGCTCTGTCAAGCCCCTGTGGTGGCTGGTGTGCAACGGCCACCCCACATTAAAATAATCCACGCACAGACATCTTCCACCCTTCAGTAGGTAGTTCGGGACCTAAAATGTCAGGTCCCTCATTGAAACACCTGTGAACTCATCCCTTTTTGGTGTGGAAGCAGGTCAAATGAGGGACTGTCTAATACTGTACAGGTTGAGCGTCTGAAATACGAAATGTTCTGGACACCGGGCAGATCCGTAGCGGGATTGTCCGGAAAATGTTCCAAAATCCAGACTCCGGGGGGGCCCTCCCCCCCCTCGGTGGCCCGACCCCCCCCCCCCCAATTACCTCGGCGGCCTGGCCTCTCTCTCTCTTTTCCCCCCCACCCTGCCCGCCCCTTTTATCTCAGCAGCTCGACCTCGCCTACTTCCCCTTATCCCGACCCCACCTACCTCAGCCCAGGCAAAGACGTTCTGAAATCTGGAAATACACAAAATCTGAAGCGGCCTCGGTCCTGAGGTTTCCAGATCTTGGACGTCACACCTGTACTATTAATACTTTTGTGTGTGGATGTTGCTGGGACTCTGGTAGAATGAAGTTCTATATCCAGCTTGTGTGATTTAGCAGTTTTAGCATTTTGTGAGGATATTGATGTACCTGTGATGCTAGTAAGGTTGAATGCAGAGGTGGGCAAAGACAGTTTTTATTGTTTTTGTTTTTGTTTTGTAATTTAGATTTTAGATATTTTACAAGATATTTTTTGAGTATTAGCCAAAATTTTACTGTAATTAAAAAAACAATGGGTGTGGAATAATAATATTCTAAATTGACATTTATTTCCAAATACAAAAGCTAAATACTGCAGATGCTAGAAATCTGAAATAAAAACAAAATGCTGGAAATATTCAGGAGGTCAGGCAGCATCTGCGGAGAGAGAAATTGTTAACGTTTCAGATCGATGAACTTTTTGACAGAACTGGCAGGGAAGGAGGGGGAAGGAAAGAACAAAAGGGAAGGTCTGTGATAGGGTGGAAGTCAGGAGAGATGATCCCTTTCCCCTTCGATCCTATCACAGCCTTTCCCTTGTGTTCTGTCCTGTCCCTACCTCTGTACTTGCTTTAAAACCTTCTCTAACTTTTTCCAGTTCTGATGAAAGGTCATCGACCTCAAAGGTTAACTGTTTCTCTCTCCACAGATGCTGCCTGACATGCTGAGTATTTCCAGCATTTTACATAAGAACATAAGAAATAGGAGCAGGAGTTGGCCATTTGGACCCTCAAGCCTGCTCCACCATTTAATAAGATCATGGCTGATCTGATCTTGGCCTCAACTCCACTTCCCTGCCTGCTCCCCATAACCCTTGACTCCCTTTCTGATATATTATGTATTTGCAAATGTGAGTGCGCACCCTTTTTTTTTAGTACCATCTTTCTACTCTGATGGGTTCCCTTCTCTCAAATCCATGTTTCTGTAGGCAAACTGAAGCTGTGGCCATCCTGCCCCATGCCACCTCCAAATCAGTTCTTAATAGCCACCAGGAAATGTCTGAGCTGTTATTTCCCTCCCTGTGCAGCATTGCACAGATTGTGTGAAGTTTGTGTTGTAGGGGTTTGTACCTATATCCCTGCAGTCCCACTGCATGCTGGGACACCATACTATCCTTTAATCGGTTGAGTTAAATGTTAACATGTTATGTCTCTCTCCCATCATAGACTCTTGCAGCTGATGTGTCAATTATGTACTTTCTGTAAATGTAAAAAAAAAGCATATGTTAATACTTAACTTGCGTCCTTTCTCTTTTTCTCAAGGTACTTGGTGTGCCACTAGTAGAAGGGAGCTGAATTTACCAGTTGCTGGTAGCCAGCTCACGGATAAGGCCTCTGGATCAAGCATCGACAATAAATTTAAAAAATGGCTCGATGCTGATGCTGCATCAGTGACAGCAGAGGTGTTGTAATCCTGCTGACTATCTGCTATAATAAAGATAGCGATGTTAGCATTATACAGCATCCAGCTCCAAGTTTGCAAACATCATCGGCAGGCTGATATAAGTTTAAAGAGAGCGCGATGCTTGGAAGCCACTTGAGCTTCAGTTCAGCGTTTCTGGAGTCCAAGCAGAAATCTGCACGTGCCTGGAACGTGAACAGCAGACACATCACAGACTTGTTTGTTGTTTTATTCTTTGCTGTATTTTGTGTGTCCTCTCGCATTCTTGCAGTAAGTATTGAAAGATGTATTACATTTTGGTTTTTTTTCCCCAGTGTGGGTGGATGCAATATGGGAGGCGGATTTTACAGAGGCTGAACCATTAGATTCACGTCTGGAGGAGGAGATTACAGAAAATGGCCTTGAGACATTCTCCCAGCTTTATGACAGTCTTTTTACGTTCACTGACAAGGACCAACAAACCGAGGCAGTGGGTGTAAGTATTTAGGATGGCTTTCGATTCTCGCTGCAGTCAGATCGTTGACATCAATGCAAATTTGTGAACAAACGTATTGTTTCTTTTATGTCTTGTTTTCTGTTCAAGTTGCACCTGTTAAGAAAATAGTAAACATTATGGGCTTCATGCTTAGTGCATTCAAATGTGCATGGCTCACATTATAAAGCAGTTTTGTGTGTGTGTATATATATTTATTCTTTATTCAGTTCAATGGCACTACCACTGCTAAATGGGATAGATTAGAACAGATCCAGCAGCTCAAAACTGGGCATCCATGAGGTGCTGTGGGCCATCAGCAGCATCAGAATTGATTCCACCACAATCTGTAATCTCATGGCCCAGCATATCCCTCACTCTGCCATTACGATCAAGCCAGGGACCAACACTGGTTCAATAAGGATATAGAAGAGCATACCAGGGCCAGCACCAGGCGTACCTAAAAATGAGGTGCCAACCTGGGCAAGCTGCAACACAGGACTGCATGCATGCTAAGAAGCGGAAGCAGCATGCTACAGACCGGGCTAAGCGATCCCACAATCAACGGATTGGTTCAAAACTCTGCAGTCCTGCTACATCCAGTCGTGAATGGCGGTGAATCGTTAAATAATTAACGGGAGGAGGAGGCGGCTCCATGAATATCCCCTTCCTCAATGATGGCGGAGTCCAGAACATGAGTGCAAAAGACAAGGCTGAAGCGTTTACAACCACCTTCACCCAGAAGTGCCGAGAGGATGATCCATCTCGGCCTTCTCCTGAGGTCCCCAGCATCACACAAGCCAGTCTTCAGCCAATTCGATTCACTCCATATGATATCAAGAAACGACTGAGCGCACTGGATACAGGAAAGGCTATGAGTCCCGACAACATCCCGGCTGTCGTGCTGAAGACTTGTGCTCCAGCACTAGCCGCACCTCTAACCAAGCTGTTCCAGTACAGCTACAACACTGGCATCTATCAGGCAATGTGGAAAACTGCCCAGGTATGTCCTGTCCACAAAAAGCAGGACAAATCCAATCTAGCCAATTCCACTCCCATCAGTCTACTCTCAATCATCAGTAAAGTGATGGAAGGTGTCGGCGACAGTGCTGTCAAGCGGCACTTACTCACCAATAAACTGCTCACCGATGCCCAGTTAGGGTTCTGCTTGAACCACTTGGCTCCAGACCTCATTACAGCCTTGGTCCAAACATGGACAAAAGAACTGAGGTGAGAGTGACTACCCTTGACATCAAGGCAGCATTTGACCGAGTGTGGCATCAAGGATCCTTAGTAAAATTGAAGTCAATGGGAGTCGGCCAAGAGGGACGGGACAGGACACTTTCCGCTGGCTGGAGTCATACCTAGCACAAAAGAAGATGGTTGTAGTTGTTGGCGGTCAATCATCACTACCCCCCCCTCCCCCAGAACATCACTGCAGGAGTTCCTCTGGGCAGTGTCCTGGGCCCAACCATCTTCAGCTGCTTGATCAATAACCTTCCCTCCGTCGTAAGGTCAGTAGTGGGAATGTTTGCTGATGATTGCAGTGTTCTGTTCCATTCACAACTCTTCAGATAATGAAGCGGTCCATGCCTGCATGCAGCAAGACCTGGATGACATTCAGACTTGGGCTGATAAGTGGCAGGTAACATTCGCACCACACAAGTGCCAGGCAATAACTATCTCCAACAAGCGAGAGTCTAAACACAGCCCCATGACACTTAATAACATTTCCATCGCCGAATCCCCCACCATCAATATCCTGGGGGTCACCATTGACCAGAAACTTAACTAGACCAGCCACATAAATACTGTGGCTACAAGAGCAGGTCAGAGGCTGGGTATTCTGCGGCGAGTGTCTCACCACCTGACTCCCCAAAACCTTTTCACCATCTACAAGGCACAAGTCAGGAGTGTGATGGAATGCCCTCCACTTGCCTGGATGAGTGCAACTCGAACAACACTCAAGCTCGACACCATCCAGGACAAAGCAGCCCGCTTGATTGGCATCCCATCTACCACTTTAAACATTCACTCCCTCCACCACCAGCATACCATGGTTGCAGTGTGCACCATCTACAAGATGCACTGAAGCAACTTGCCAAGGCTTCTTCGACAGTACGTCTCAAACACCCGCCCTCTACCACCTAGAAGGACAAGGGCAGCAGACCCATGGGAACGCCACCAAGTCCGAGTTCCCCTCCAACACCATCTTATCTTGGAAGTATATTGTCGTTCCTTCATCGTCGTTGGGTCAAAATCCTGGAACTCTCCCGAACAGCAATATGGGAGTACCTTTACCACACGGATTGCAGCGGTTCAAGGCGGCGGCTCACCACCATCTTTTTGAGAGCAATTGGGGATGAGCAATAATGCTGGTCTTGGCAGCAACGCCCACATCCCATGAATTAATTTTATTTTAAATCACTTACTCCTGTGTGTTTTAAACTGTTGGTTAGTGGGAGCCAGGAAACATTGTATGTGCAATTCTCTCCTCCACCCTGTGATGTAATTAAATTCCACTCCAATAACCTCATGAATGAGCAGTGCAATTCATCATAAAAGATTCACGGACTGTTGCTTATGTTTCTGGTGGAGTAATTTTTGAACGGAGGTGGCAATATAGACCAATCTAGTTCCCCTTTAAACAATGGCTCCGTGTTGCTATTCCAAGGACTGGACCAAGCCATGTTTTAGCATGCAGAAGCAGTTAGAAACTCTCTGATCTTACTGACCAGTGGCTGAAAAGAACGGAATGTTTTATTTTATCGTGAATTCTGTAGCCTGTAGGTTCTCTGCACAATTGGGTAAACTAGAGAAACTGCAACTGTCCCAAACTAAACCTGGTAACGTGCAGAATGTATCTTGGTTTATCCAGGCAAGATTACTGACTTGTCTCGACAAAATTTATCTTGTATGTGACCGGGTTTATTGGTCCAGGATCTCCAGGTCTGCCTGACTCATGAGCCGTTGATCTGAAGAAGTCAAGAAAGAATAGGTAATTGAGAGAATAAAAGGGAATGGAGAGAGAAAATAAAAGGATTTAAAAACTGAAAAAGATGCATAAAAGTTAGGAAAATGAAGAGTGTTTCCTCTAGGGAAAAAAAATTCTATGACTCATACTACTTGATTACATTTTCTTTTTGTTAATTGTTCCAAGAATGAAATGGCCATTATTCAGTCTGCTGGCAGGTTGCTCAGTCATTAGGAACTTCACAACTGAACCCATTCTTGTCCTTATCCAACGTCCACAAATGTGCACTGCAGGGATCTCCAGATAGTGATGGGAGCGGGGATCCTGGCTGCTTTTTCACTCTCTGGAGCCGGAGCCAATTGTGGGATCCTTAACGCTGCTCTGCCTTAAATCAGTTATCTCAACAAAGGCTAGGACCTTGCTTTCATTATCACTGACCCTTTGGGAAAGTGCTCCATATTTCAAGTTTCATGTGACGAAGTCTAACTCTTGTGATGCCATGAATGGTGCTGTCTACAACACCAATCCCAATTTTAATTTATATGATGTCACAAGAGGGTGGTGGAGAGAAGGGAAGCCCTGTAGAAAGTACCTGCTTCCAGACTATAATGTAATCAGCTATATTTTAAGGTAATACGTAGTCCATTTGTATTGTGGATCTCCCACTGTCTTTATTGCTGAAAGTGATGGGAGATTTGTAGTATAAACATGGTGATATTACATATGATTTTTTGGACACCTGCTTGTGGGTTAGGTCTCTGAATTTTAGACAGGCACACTCGTATTCCAGTCTTTGGACTCTGTGATACTAAAAACAGAAGTGGTATTGATACCCAAGGTATAAGTGGCAACAAAAAAACTTTGCTGGCTATCTTCCTCAGTGGCTGAAGCTTCCACTTCTCTGTACTGATATATCAAGTAGTTTCACTAGTACCAAGTTGAAACCTTCTACTTCCCCTGTACTGGTATATCAATTAGTTTCATTAGTACTATATGGGATTAAATCATTTAAAAAATCTCCGTGGCTGTGCAAGGCACTGCAGCTTGTGTGGCTTTATTTTTTAAATAATACTTGTACTGTAAGTCCATAAAACACTTAAGTTCCTAAATTACAACAGTGATTACACTTCAAAAAGTACTTAATTGGCTGTAAAGCGCTTTGAACATCTGGTGGTCATGAAAGGCGTTATAGAAATGCAAGTCTTTTATACCTCCAAGTCACCGCTAATGTTGTTTTTGCAATTTTATATAATGTACTTTCCCCTGAAAGTAAGTCAGGACTAGTCTGTCTTGTATGAAATTAAAATATCCCCAGGTATTGTTTGTAATTAGTGTCACTAGCCCTTTTAAATTGAAATTGGGTCTTTTGCATGCTGCTGCTTGGCGAGTGTTTGTTCTAAAGAGATTTCTGCAATCCAAGTGGCATGAACAAGGTGATGCCAGAATAAAGAACAGCTCTTGCATCCACCTGAAGCTATTAAACATGACTTATCTGCTTCCTCTAAACAATGAGTAGTTGGGGCATTTAAGTGCAGGAGGTGCCAAGTTTGATCCCTCTTGTGTGTTGTGTTAGCTAATTTCAGCCATGGTAGCAGGAGGAGTGCTGCAATTGGTATCAATGCCCTTTGATTAGGGAGGAGATAATTGATCCGGATTTCCATTCACTCAAAATAAGTGACTTTTACGGACAGCATGTACGTGTGTGTTGAAGACGACAGGATTCAGCTCAGCTGCTTTTAACTTGGATGCATTACGCTTGAGTAAGGAGTTGCCACCTTGAGGAGGGGAGGAAATTAGTGGGAAAAGAAGCGAGAAATTAAAAAAATAAATCTTTTGCAATGTTGCCTCTGGAACCATTTATTTTCTATCTTTTTTTTATTATCCTAAATATTTGAATCCCTCCCTGCAAGTACTGGGTGATGATACTAAGTTGCTAAAGAAGATTCATAGAATGGTTACAGCACAGAAGGAGGCTGTACGGCCCATCGAGCCTGTGCCGGTACTCTGCGAGAGCACTTGAGCTAGTCCCGCTCCCAGATTGTGTTTGTGTAATAAATTCTACATGTACGTGGACCACATTCCTGTGGATTGAATTTTAATACCGATTTGCTTACAAAGTCTGTTTTAAAGATCCACAAAGAAATTTTGACGTATATGCTCTTCACAATACCAATTAATAAATGAGTTCACCCAATCTATTATGCTTGGTTCCCATTACTTATATAAGTATTTTTAAGATTTCTGAGTTTAATTTGGTAGATTTCGTATCTGAAATGACAATTATTTTTCTTTTTTATTAGGGTATTTGGACACTGTTTGCAGAGAATAATATCTCCCACAATGCCCTTGTTGCTGTGTTATATCATTTTATCCAAATGGTTCAGAATAAGAAGGCTAGTGTCATCCAGCGAGAATATGCCTTGCATGCAGCTGGACTGTATTTCCTGCTCCTTGAAATCCCAGGTGAGATTACATGGCTCAAAAATTGCTTAGTAATGTAATCCACATGACAGGTAATCTTTATATAAAATTTTTTAAAAAATTCTAATAGTAGGTCAAATATAGGTTCAGAATTTGCGGTCGGAGGCTTCCCCCGGGCGGATGCCTCTAAACGCAAAAGTTTCTATGAAAGTACCTGTGGGTCCCAGAGGTTCGGAGACCTGTGGTCCTGGGCCTCCATGCAAAGGCCCATGTATCCCAAAGCGTATAGGCTTTGTATGCATCACTGGGATCACGTGGGCCGGCCCATCCTATCCGAGTACGGGGATCCCCATTCATACTTGTGTGAATTCCATATATATGGAACCACCATAAGTATGAATGGGAATACCCCCCAAAGCACGCACACACTGAAAATAACAAAAAAATAACCATTACATATTTAAAATTAATAAAAATTGAATTTAATTAATTATTTAAATAGCTTTCTGGATGGAATTCTGGCAGACCAGTAACTTTTTGCCTGTCAACTAACAGGTAAAGGGGAAAGAAAGGTTGGAAAAGCAAAAGTTCTCAGAAATGCCTTCAGGTTTGTGAAACTGTCTGCAGCTTAAATTCAGCCTCCCGATATGGCCTCTTACCGCGGCGGAGTCGAATGACTGCCGCTAGCAAAATTCTCCGAGGTGATTTTTCCGGTGGTCCCCACTTCCGACCCGCTGCTGCTGACCCCTCCGAAGTGCATCATCAGAGAGCCGATCTTCCGCACACACCTCCATTGAAATTCACCTCCAAAAATCATCGGGCTGCCGAGCGGTGCTCCCGACAGCTTTTTTTTTCGATGCACTGTGTTCGAAGTGAGTGCGACTTGGCTGTGTGGCAGTTATTCAAGGGGAGGGCGCACTGCTACGGCCGCCATTTCATTCTTTTTGTCGGCCAACTGCCAGGTTGGCCCGACAATTATGTCTTTGGGTTCAGCCGGGCCGACAACAGGCACTCCCTTTTGGAGCAGAGCTGGCAGCACCTTTCCCCTTTTAAGTGAAGGGGAGAGACATGGTGGCGCACATGTGTCATGATGTCATCAGCACCAGGCTGATGACTGACAGGGGTGGAGACTCTGTCCCGCCTTCACTTCTGCCCCTCTAGAGTGCTCACCACCGCACTACCGCCCCCATTATGACCGACTTCCGGTCCGTTTAAAAAAAAATGAAAACAGCTGAATTTTGCGAAAGAGGCCACCTCATCTGCCGTGGCGATGAAAACACTTCAAAAGCAATATGTGCGACCCGTTTCAGGCGGACCTGAATTTCGGCCCCTCTGTTTTATATGTACGGACAAACTGAAACTATAAAACATTGTAAGATGGAAATTTTGCTTATCCTATTTATTTGTGACCCTTTTTTCTGTTCACACTCTTGATTTCTGTATATACTGTTTCCGCAGTGCCACTGTTGAGTAGCAGCTGTGTAAATCATCCCTGTGTATAAATTGCCCCCCTGTTTTACAGTTATCATTTTGGTATAAATTGCTCCATTGTAATTAGAGGGTATTTCAACATACTCCTGCTTACATATAGATGCAAAGTAGTTGTGGCGAGACATTGGCAGAAAAAGCAATGATATTCTAGAGTGTGGTCCTGATTTGCCTTCTGAGTATCCTGAAGTCGAGAGATGTGGACCCACCTCTGAAGCAGTTTTGTGTCACTTGGGCTTTGCATTGGGTGAAACTCTACTTCTACAAAAACAAAACATTTGTTAAATCTAGTTCTGGCTTGGTGACTGTCCCTTCAAATCCAGTGACAATACTTTTGGAATTTAAGAACCGGCTGCAGCCAGAATCTTGTTCCAAGCCTATCTCCATACTAATATTACAAATTTTATTCGACTGTCTGAACAGCTTGAGGGAGAGGCAAAGTTACTTTTGGACAAACACAGGCTCATTTTTTTCAGTTATATGTATGATGCCAGTTATTTTCAGATGTGGTTGGCAATTGTTCAAAATCCAGGAAGTTCTGACAACTGTTTTTTGAGATCTTTAAGCTGTAATTGTTCATTTGAATCTGAGTGTCCATTTTGCATTCGAAAAAAGACTGCGAATATAAAAACATTCAAAACAACAGCCTGGCATTCGATTGCGACCTTTTATTGTTTTTCTGTCAAAAGTTAATTAGAAGGATTTTATAAATATATATGTATTGTATCTCAGTCAGTTATTAACTTGTTCTGCTTTTGTAAAGTTAAAATGAGTTCTCACATTGTGATGCTCTATTGCTTATCAAAGATGGGAGAGAGGATGTTGAGAATTGGGCTAATTCCATTTGCTAAATGATCGCAAGGTTGTTCTGCTTGTTATCCTGGGAATGTTACTGAAAGCTTATCTAGTTATCAAGGCTAGTGAAAACACTCTTAAAGCATAGGGAGTTGGGAGAGAGATCTGAAATTTGGAAGCCAAAAGTTCTAGAGCAAGAAAGAAAGATCCAAAAGCAAATGGCTTTGTTTGAAAAGTCCATGTGCAGCAAAGTTTACAGGTACAGTTCCCTCCCATTTGCACTGTCACTGTTTATCTTGGATGGGCTTCAAATACAAAAGCACACTTGAACCATAATTAATCGGGCCGGCTATTTCGGACAGTTAAAGTGCAGTTACCTGTCATTTAATCCTAATGATGCATAGAACTCCTGCCACTGCTGCAAGACCTTGCCAGCTTGCTGAGCTTGACACATTCTGGCTGCAACTTCAGAAAGATGTTGCATAGGACAATTTTTTTTTCTTAATTTAAAAAAAAATTGGGGTTCGGTATGACCAACTTAAAATAAAGAATTGAGATGATACAGGGGAGCTCATCCAGCCCTTTTTACTCTCCCTCTTACAAACAGCTGACAGTTCCAGGGCTTTAATCTCAGCAAAGTTGACTGATTCACTAACTGAGTCAGTACAAGCTTCTGAATCACCCTCTGCGCTGAACAGAATTCCCCTGAATTCTTTTATGTATCTACTACTTCACACCATCATTTGTTTGTTACACCAACCACCGTGTATTGTGGCATTGACACCAACGCACCTATAAGCGGTGGGGACTACAGATCTTAAGACGGTTATGTGTAGTATTGTGGCATCTGTATGCCAGGTTTTACAGTAATTGATTTGGCTGGTGCTAGAAAGTACAACTGAGTTAGTTGAAATGACTGAATACAATGATAACCTTAATTTTCTAATCTCCCCCTTTCCCATTCATTTTTCTCTCTTGTGGTGTCCCTGTGCCCCACATCATTTTTGTGTTGAGTGTGGGGAGAGGACCTTTTCCTTGGCGTCTGCTGTGTCATTTGCAACAAAGAGGTTTGTGTGACCTGGTGACATGACCTGATTTCCCCCCCCCTGCTCTCCTCAGAACACAGCAGAGATGTATTGCTGTGTCAGAGATGATTGTACGTGTAAACTTCTTTATCATTTTGTGTTAGGGCTACACAATTGTCACACACATTGATTCCACCTGACAGAACTGTTTTTTTTTGTTGCTTCCAGAATATACTGTCACTAATTAAAGCAGATCTCTGAACAGAAAATATGCTGGGAGTTTGGGTCAGCCAGGTGTCTAGTAACATGTACATTTAGTAGTTTTGGAAAGACAATATCAATTGGTTGTCCATTAGAAATTTAGTAGTGATGAAAATTTCAGATCATTTCGCCCATCCTATCTGCCTAATTATGGATGTGGAGCACTAAATAATTTTCTCTACTCAAAAAAGGTGTACAAATTCTTTTCTTTTGAGACTAAGGTATTAAACCTAAATGATGTGTATGTCTAATTTAGAACGGTAGAAAATATTTACACCTCCGAATGAACCACGAGCTAATGGTTCCCTCCTCTTGCCTCACCAAGGGTAATGGTCTCAACCCTACGACACTCCTCTTCATGATGGCAGCACCCTTGATATCCTCTAACCGAATCCCAGGGAGCATTACTGTATCACCTTGAGCTCCTAACAGCCCGTTATTCCCAGCATTTGTGCAGCTGTACTGATCGTTCGAATGTACCAATGTAATCTACATATTGTGTGCTGAAAGGTGCAGTGACTTCATGGAATATGTGTTTTTTCTGAAGGACAATATTTTTACGGATAATTGCAACCATAGATGAATAGTTACTTTGTATTGGCAAATCTTTTTCCAGAGATGCTAATACTTTGCTTTATATAATTTTTAATATATTTTTTTTGTAGGAAGTGTAGCCAATCGTATCTTTCACCCAGTGCTTTTTGACAAATGCTTGGACACTATTAAAAAGAGCTGGCCTGCAGCGGAAGAAGGGAATCGAAAGCGGAAGAAAGACACCCAGGTGAAAAGTTCTCAGGGTGTCGGGAAAGGACGAAAGCGAGCCAAGCCAGTCAGACAGAAAGTGAATGAGGTATGGACCTTCAAATTAATCTGGCCAATTTGATATTGGTTGTCCAGGTCAAGCACGCGGTCTTCAGTCAAGTGCTCCTCATGTGGTATGCAAGAGATTGGGAACTCGAATCTATGGGAATGGTGAATGTAACCTAATTATTTACACTGGTACAGATGTTGTTTCTGGTGTTCACTGGGTACTAAGTGGCTGGTGATGCCCTGTGGTCTAATATCTGTTCTTCCATTCCAGGATATATTCGAGGAGGAGGAAGATGAGGAGGATGCTGACGTTTATTTCTCCACGCATGATCTGTGTCATATCAGGGATTATATTTTCTCTCTGCTGAAAAATCTCCTGCGATTACTCCCCAAATTCTTCCTGAAAGACAAACCTGATTGTGCTCATCACTGTCTGCAGGTAAGGTGCAGACCTGTGTACCAATATAGGTATCTTACGATGGGCCCTGCAAGATTGGATTAGAATTATGCTAACGCCTATTTCAGTGTACGGGTACTGAAATAGAATATTACTGTTACGTCAATACTTTGAATTAAAATGTTAAACCCCGTTGTGCTCCCTGTATCCTTTATTCTTTTCTAATGTCCAGTTGTTAATATTTGTATACTAAATAATTGCTTCAGTTACCCACAGAATAGCCTTTTGTCCAAGCAGGTACAACTCACTAGTGTCATTGTTGAGTCCCCTCGGCAGTATGTGGCATGCTGTTTAGGGGCAGTGGTTCACTTCCGAGAGCATGTCGATTGTGCTTTATTGTATTGATGCTGTTCTATTAATTTAATGAATGGATTTGAAATATACCAAGAGATCAAATAACTCTGGAACATGATGGTTCTTGAGCTGTTGGCATGCCAAGGAAAGCAATTGGTCAAAATGTTGTTGGATTTTTTTTGGAGTCCTTTAATTGTTTTGGAGGTTAGGGGGATACAGGAAGAAACTTTGTAGAATCTTGTCACAGGTGATTAAGTAAATGAGTGTAGTCTCTACGATTTGGGAAAATGTAAATGGACTGTGAAAGTAATTGTTTTGAGAATGCTTGTGTACTGTTGCTGTTGTAAATGAAGGTTGATTATGCTGATTTTTAATTAATCCTGATTATTGTGTATTTTCACTTATATTTTTGAGATTTTTTTTGTTTCTGCAGCTATTCACTGAACTGACTAACTTTGAGACTGCAATTGGAAGATTAGAGTTTTCAGGTTCTACGTAAGTATGCAAATGCAGTGAAGAAAACCTGCATATGTAGCCTGTTTATATCTTATGTCGTGGTTGAAAGTGTGCAATTTATTACATAATACATAAACAGCAAAGCTTTTATTTTTACATTTTCTCTATTCCTGTCCTCCTAAAATTCCTGTACTTTATTAGGATTCTCTAGACAGGCCTCCAGTATCATGTTCATGTATAAGTATAAGCCGTGGTGGTCAGCAATGCTAGCTATCCAGCTCCAGATAGTCGACCTCCACCCTGGTGTCCATACTCGCAGACTTCCTATAGGGATCAGAAGTGCAAATGTTGGGCAATTTTTCCCTCATTAACCATGGGACGCTTTAACCATCTCTAGTGCCCCTTGTAGTTCTGATTACCTAACCTGGCACAGCTTGGGGATTGAATTTGGGGATTTCCTGGTCTATGGTCCAGTAGTGATTTTTGCCCCATAGATATCAGAGAACACAAGTCACATCTTGAATACATTAAATCTGTGATTACACTGGATATATATATATATATATCATATTTAGGGGATGGGGGATTTTGTGCTCATCATAGTTTTTCCATCTCCAGGTTAATTTTTATCTTCTTCATCCTATTAGCCTGCATACCATAAAACTGGGTTTTGAAAGCAGATGTGAGACCAGTCTCAGATTTTCTCTGGCCATAATCATGGAAATAGTGTGAATTTGTAAACCAAACATGTGTTGCTCTATTTTATAGAAATTAATTTCATATACAATATATCTGGAATGTTGGATGTGAGGTTTTGAATTATAAAATGGCTGTTAACTTTAGACAAAAGAGACTAACAAAATTTGCGGCATATTTTACTAAACTCAGATTCCCTATTTTGGAAAGGATTTAGTTAAACCGAACAAATCGCTCGGTATAAAATTCTAAGTTCAACAAATCAGAGTTGCTTGGACTCTAACAGCACTCTTGCTTTAAATCATTCTTTTTTGTTCTGCCAGAAACATTGAAAGAATGAAGACTTTGCCTGAATTGGCTTATTATGGACTTAAATTACTGTGCTCTCCCATCCATGGTGATGTTAATAAGGTACTGACGTAAATAACTTTCCATAAAGTTTGTTTCTGCTCATTACTTGCAATATAATTAATGTAATGGATGTATTTAATTTTATTTGTATCTTTGCAGACCCTCCGCTGGCTCTTCCAAAGACTATTGAATCCAATTTTATTGGTAGGAGGAGAAAGTGGTTCCAAATCCATTGTACTACTGGGAGTGGGACAGAAAGTTATCAATGCCAGGGATCAAGCTATTGGATTTGTCAGGTCAGAAATTCTCGTGAAACATTTTTCTTTTGATGGAAACATTTCTGGGGCTTGTTTTTTTTTTTAAACATTCAATCCAAAATAATTTATTGTATTCTAGAATACAGCTAAATATCGTTTGATAGGAATTTCTAGATGAAAAAAGATCAAGGTCCGTCTAGTTTGTTGTCTACCTTCCTGGTAGTTGCATGATACAAAAATAATGGAGTTGTTGAATAATCATGGAAATCAATCTCTATCAATTAGTGCACAACATGAGGTGAGGAAGCCCCCAGTGGTGGAAAGTTTCAGGAACCATAGGTCCAAAGTCACTTATTCCTCCGAAGCATGCTACACTTGCCATATTTCATGTCTCAAGTTACTCGTATGCTGTATCCCAAAATATTATCTTGATTGCCTTTGACAAACAAACAGTAGCTAATGTGGAGCCATCCATATATTTGAGTGTTAATTTTAATTCTTTTGATCTGTGCTAGTTGTTTATCAGGTAGAGGAGATATTTTTCTATGTAGAACAGTGTTTTGACTTTGTAAAACATTTTGTTCATAGCTACATTGTGGATGAAGTGAAAGAGACTGCATTGCCTGTACTTCGAATTTTGTTGCAACACATCTGCACTAAGGTTTGAAACTTTTTCAGAATGATATTACAGTTGCCGATCTTTAGAATGTTGAAAATTAGGAGCAGGCATAAAACTGGATTCAACATAACTTTATGTTCCAATTTTGGTCACATTACAGCACAGAAGGAGACTATTAGCCCATCATGCCTGGAGTGGCTCCCTGAAAGAGCAATTTACTTAATCTCATTCTGCCGTAGTTTCCCAGCATCCTTTATTTTTTCTCCTGTATGAAATATTTCATCTATTTCCTGTTATGGTTTTCACGGTTTCTGTTAGAGATTCCATGTCCTAACAACTCTGCATTGAAGAAGAAATCCGTCTAACTTTTCCCTTCGTTTTTTTGGAAGTAATCTTTAATTTATGCCTTCTCGTTACCAACTCATCAACCAGTGGAAATTGGTTTCCCTGATTTACTTTATCAACACTTCAGATCCCCTTTCAATCGTGTTTGCTGTAATGAAAAGATTCTCAGTTTCTCTTGTCTCTTAGAACTAATGTGTCTCATTCCTGAGATTGTAGTGAATTTCTTCTGCATCCGCTCCATGGGCTTCATATCCTTCTTAAAGTAAGGCACCCAAAACTGGGTGCAGTATTCTAACTACGACCTAACCAATGATTTATATAGGTTTAGCGTTACCTCGAAAGTACTGCACAATTTTTATGTATCTCATTCTGCTCTAATCCACTTTGATAAACATCACGGGACAGTAAAGTGCAAAAACTGACAAACGACCATTCAATTGTTTTATAGGAAACAAATTTGAATTCAAATTCTGAAAATTGGATATCTGTTTTCAGTGCACACTAGGACGAGTAAAATTATGTCTAATGTCCCGTACTTGAAAATTGGGTATGAAAAGTGAAACTTGGTTGCATTAATCTGTGCTCTTTTATCAGCTCCATGTCCTATACATTGTCAGTTTAAAATAGTTTCTAACTTCACAAATGTTTAACTGTTAGACAAACCAAATTTACATATCTCAATTGATTACTTTACACATGCTGTTGTTATGTAGGTAACTTGGCAGCTAACAGTAAAATCCCGCAGGCAGCAAATGAATGACTGGCCTGAAAATCTGTTTCTCAGTGCGTTAGTTGTAGCAGGAATGTTGCCAGATTGCTCTTTAAATAGTTTCATGGGATGTTTTTAAGTTCCCCGAAACTTTTGAGGCTTTGATTCAACATCTCATCCTAAAGTTGACAACTCTGACAATACATCCGTCCCTCAACACCTAGACTACATACACAAGCTCATAGTAGGGCTTGAACCCATAACCTTCTGACTCAGTGAGCGTGTTACCACTTAATCCCCAGAAGCTGACTTGTTTGGCATATCCACTTGCCTTGGCTGATTGAGTTCTTATTAGATGCATTTCACTTCCTATGAAATCAGTTAACTACTTGCATACTGGGGACTCGTGTATATTACCCAGTAACCGCCACGCTGGGAATTTCCTTTGGGCTTCTCCTGCTCTTCTGCCCTAACTTCAGCAGAAACCCTGTTTATGCTTGTTTTTTGGCAACTTTCTGCCAAAGTTAAAGTGGTGGAGCCGGAGAAACCCCCAAGGAAATCCCTTTTGCAGTTTCAGCATGCATCATTTTTTGTAATACAAGGATGACAACTTGGAGTACTGTGACCAGTCCTGGTCGTCCTATTATAAAAAGGATACAGAGGCCCTGGAGAAGGTGCAAAAAAGATATACTAGGATGATGCCAGAACTGAGGGGTTCTAACTATCAGGAAAGATTGAGCAGGCTGGGGCTCGTTTCTCTGGAAAAGAGGAGACTGAGGGGTGATTTGATGGAGGTCTTTAAGATTATGAAAGGGTTTGATAGGGTAGACGTAGAAAGATGTTTCCACTTGTGGAGGACACCAGAACTAGGGGCCATAAATATAAGATAGTCACTAATAAATCCAATGGGGAATTCAGGAGAAATTTCTTGACCGAGAGTGATACGAATGTGGAACTCACTATGCTATGGAGTAGTTGAAGTGACCAGCATAGATACATTTAAGGGGAAGCTAGATAAGTACATGAGGCAGAAAGAGATAGAAGGAAATATTGATTGGGTTAGATGAAGAAGGATAGGAGGAGGCTCGCGTGGCGTATAAACCGCATGGACAGTTTGGGCCGAATGTGCTGTAAATACTTTGTAAATTGTCATCTGTTTAAGGAAATGATTAGTGGTGTCCCATAAGAATCTGTGCTGGAGCCTCAACTATTCATTATATTTATTAATGACTTGAATAACGGAATAGAGAGCTATATATCCAAGTTTGCTAATGAGACAAAGATTGGTGGTACACTAAGTAGTGTAGACAGTGCATAATACAAAGAAACATACATAGATTAAGTGGGCAAAACTGGCAGATGGATTTCAATGCAGATAAGTGTGAGGTCATTCATTTTGTTCCAAAAAAGGATAGATCAGAGTATTATTTAAATGGTTGGAAGCTAGGTACAATGGAGGCTGAAAGATTTTTAGGGGTCCATTTACACAGATCACTAAAATGTAGTAGTCTAGTGGAATATTAGCATTTATAACCAAAGGGCTGGAATATAAAGAGGAGGATGTTTTGCTATAGCTATACAAAGTCCTTGGTTAGACCACATCTGGAGTACTCTACATTTCTGGGCACCATACCTTAGAAAGGATATATTGGCCTAGAAAGGATATATTGGCCTTGAAAGGAATGCAATGCAGATTCACCAGAATGTTAATCAGGGCTCCAAGAGTTACATTGAGGAGAGATTATACAAACTAACTAGGCTTTTATTCATTGGAATATAGAAGGTTAAGGGGTAATTTGATTGAGGTTTTTAGGATTTTGAAAGGAATTGATAGGGTAGATAGAGAGAAACTTTTACCACTGATGCGGGAGGCTAAGACAAAGGGACGCAAAGGGTGATAGAAGTGCAGAACACTCTCTCCGACAAAAAGCAGTAGATGCTATCTTAATTAATTTTAAATCTGAAATCGATAAATATGTTTTGCTAGCCATGAGTATTCAGGGATATGGTGGGGGGGGGCGGGGTTGCGTGGTGGCGGCAGATGGAGCTAGGATAATCAGCCATGATCTCATTGAATAGCAGATCAGGCTCAAGGGGCTGAATGGCCTACTCCTGTTCCTATGTTAGTATTTGATGTAGTTTTATATGTTATAGGTGCCAGATAAAGTGGAGTACCGTACCCATGGTGCCCAGGCCCTAGTGAAACTGCTAACAAAACTTCCTTGTGTGGACTTCGTTGCTTTCTTAGATTGGCTGCACAAATATTCGCAAAACAGTAAGGTAAGAAAAGATGTGGGGAAGATTTTTATCTTCACCGCCTAGGCGATCCTCTGGTGGAAAGGATTGCCTGCCCTTTAACAGGACCAGCTTGATTTTCACTCTATTCACTTTTTAATGGAATGATAATTAGGCAGGTTCTATAAATGGATGGGTGAGTCTCTCCACCAGATTACTACCCAGGCCGTGAAGGCAAATATCTACTCGAATCTCTCTTCACTGTATACCTTGTGCATGATGTTAAAACAAGCAATATCTTGCCATCTTTTCACTAAATTCAGATATAAATATTCTCAAATGTGATGGCTACCATTTTTGATATATCCTGTTATATTTATGTAGTTTGTACACATTTTTAATTTCCGTCTTCGATTTTTCTCCCTTCAGAATATTTAAAATACAGGTTGAATATCCGAAATCTGGAGTCCCGAAATTCGGAATGTTCTGGAATCTGGACACCGTGCCAATCTGTGGCAGGGTCATCCGGAAACTGGAAAATGTTCCGAAATCCGGACTTGCCAGCCTCAGCGGCCCGACCTCACCCCTCTCCCTTACCTCAGCGGCCCGACCTCGGGGGGCCCCCCCCCCACCTCGGCCGCCCAACCTCGTCCCCCAGTACTTCGGACGCCCGACCCCACCTACCTCGGCCCAGGCAAACACATTCCAAAATCCGGAAATACCCGGAACGGCCTCGGTCCCGAGGTTTCCGGATATCGGGCGTCACACCTGTACCAGGAATAAATTGCACTCCAAAATAATTTCTTTGAATATCCAGACTTTGAAGTTCATAGTATTGATATTGCCCTGAATGGTTAGTCTCTCAGACACACCATGAGGGGGATAATGAATTGTAGCTCATTTGTGCACTGTTTCAATTTTAGGTGTCTTACAGAAATTTTGCATTGGATGTGATAATGGCATTGCTGGAATTGCCTGAGAGGAGACCAGATAGCTCTATTCCTCCAGAGCATCAGAAGTATCTAAATCACAGGTACTGGATCCAGGGGGTGATCTTGGGTAGATGCTCCGATAAGGCTCCTACAGTCCGAAGCAGGGCGCTGTCATGTTTTGCACAATGCCTAGAGTCAAATGTTTCAACAGCTGTGGAGTCTGTTCAGGAACTACTGCTTGGAAGTAAGTACCATTAAATTAATTGTACACTTTTCAATATATTCCTACTTTGCACAAACTTGTATCCAGTTTTTCAGGGTGCACATTGAATAAAATATATAGAAGTGCCTAAGCGATGCCAGTTAGTGGTTAGCATCAAAATAATGTCAGATTTAGTACACAATGATTTGTCTAACTGCTCCAGGATACAGTACACGGACACCTAGATTCTTGAAGTCCTAGTGTATGAATGTATGGATAGAATGGAGCTGCTCCATATCTTTTTCCAACTGTCTAAATGCCCACATTCAATTAACCGACAGAGTGTAATGCTGGTCTTTTTATTCCATGTAACTATTTAAAAGGTCCTCAGCTAACTTATGTCAGTGCATCATGCAGCTCAGTTATTGATGGCAGCAGATCTCTTTTCAGTGAATTATTTCAGTTTATAGATGGATATTTAGGTCTTGAATGCTTTTATTTTCCACAAAATTAGATAGATTTAAATTTGACATGTTCTTGTTGACGACAAACAAATCCTGTGTTTTTCCTTTGAAAAAAATTATAATATACAGATTACAAAAGCAAAATACTGCAGATGCTTGACATCTGAAATAAAAACAAAATGCTGGAAATTCTGTATGTACAAAAAGACACACATTTAAATTTTTTTTAAAAGACAGCATATATTTAAAATTAATCAAAATGGAATTTAATTATTTAAAACAAATATAATGTTTTGAAAAATAACTACATATTTTAAAGGGTCTAAAAATAAACTTGCCTTATTTAACAGGATTTTTAATGTTTAAATTATTGGAAAAAATATATTTTTCAGTCCTTTAAAAGTCTTGCACTAATAAAAGCAGACCTTGCGCCTACTTTTATCAGTAAGAGCAATGACTGATCATTGCCTTTAATGCTGAAGATGTAAATTACTATTTTTAATTGGCGACTTAGGAAACTATTCTTAAATTGTTTCTGTCAGTGGGTGAGTTAAAATAAGAACGATCTCCCATTTTAAATGTTGGCGTGCTTATGTGGATATATTTGGCTTGTAGACCGCTGCTGGACATACTTGTCTGTTGGCACTATTTCTTTTGTATGTTTTATACATCAGTTTGACCTGGTCCAAAGTTTAAAAAAAAACACATTTCAGTATCTTTTTAATCATAACAATAGTGCTTCTTTAAGCCTCCTAAAAGTTGGCACAAGCTAATAAACTGGCCAATCTAGGGAGGCAGTCATTAGTAATAAATCACTTTCAGCTAATTTTTGCAGTTGAAGGATGGACAATGTTTCACGGGCAATCAGACGGAGAATTGAACATGCCGGGAAATTCTGTCGGGATGGATGGCGAAGGTAACCATATCATTCCTTTTTGTTTTCATTAAGAGCATAGTGAGCATGAGGCAGCATGTTGACGCATGTTGGAGTATTAACAGTTGGCTCTGGAGTGATGAGATTAACAATTGAGCTAATTGAGTTTTTTTTAGGACGCGATTATTTGTACTGCCAAAATGGCCAACACGCTCCACCCTTTGTTTCTAATTGGTTCACTTGGAGGATAAGCCACACCCTGAAGTTTCACAGGAATGTGTCACTGGAACTGCCCATCTCAAGGTCTCACTGACTTTTCAAATTGTAACTCGATTCACTTTGACTTCCTGAAGCGACAGAGGACAGAGCTCCCCAGAAGACAGCAAGGGCCAGCCGAAGTGCCTTACCCCAGTCCAAGTACGTCCCTTCCCCAGCCGTAGTGCCTTACCCCATTCAAGTACATCCATCCCCCGCCCCCCCCCACCCATAGATGGGGCATTGTGTACGGATTGTTAACAGGTTTTGTAAGGGGTGGTTTTCAGGGGGTCAGCTTTCCCTTCTGACCTTATATGAGCGGTTCCGAATCGCTCCCACACCCTTGGTTCTAGACACTGGAATTATGAAGGGACTTGGACAGACAGTCGGTTTCAAGGTAGGAAGCAGGTATGGCTTTATTGTGTTTAAAAAGAAGTAAAAAGGCACACCTTTAATAACACACACACAATATTAATACCAATACACACTGAGGGGTACAACATATTGAATAAAATATCAAATTACAGCCTGTGGGGAAAAGAATACAACTTAAACTCTAAATGGGGTAAAAAGGAGAATGCAGATACATTTACACAAATTATCTCAGCCTCCCCCCTCCCAATTCCCCTAACTAACTAAGTTATAGCTCTGGGGGGGGGGGTGGTTCAGGGGCTATGCTCACCAATCCCCTTTTGACAGTTCAAACTCCGGGGTTCGCCTTAGTTGTCCATGTTCTGTAGTCTGTACCCCTTGGTAGCGTAGGGCCAGCTTGTAGAGTGGAAAAATCTTCGGTTTTGTCGGGTTGGTTCCGGTTGACTGTTTGTTTGGTCGCGATGGTCCGAAACTTTCCAATAGTCGTTTTGAAAGCCTGTTTGCTGTCGTGGTGCTGTCCTGGGTTTTAGAGATTCCTTTTGCCGATGTTTCGGGGTCCCACTTTTCGAGGCTGGTGTAGAACTTGGGCAACGAGACTGCTAACTTAATAGTGTCTCTAGAAGCACACCTAACTGCCAGAACAGGCCTTCAATTATACTAAAACAGGCTTCCTTATCTTCCATCAAATCTAGCTCAGCTCTTTGTTTTGATTTTGCAGCCCAGCTAACTGAAACTTGATTAAGTGGTTTTAATCTGCCGTTAATAGGCTTTTCGAAGTTGGTGAGCTCTCGTCCATTGAGCTAGTCTGGCCTGAGCCAGATATTTCTATGCCTGTTGAAAAGGTGTTGGAATATGTATGTGACATTTGGGTCCTCTGGATGGGGTGATACTGTTTCTTCCATGGTCAATAGTTTGAATGCTAATGTTTTCTAAGGGCAAGTTTTCGAGAGTAAACAGTTCCCAGACAATTTGATTGGCTCCAATGTCCAAACTGGCCCGTTAGAGATGGACCCCACCCCTTTTCTTGCCGACCCAACATTCATCTTTTAAAAATCCCAAGTTTGATTAAAGTTCATAGTTTCTTCCATGTGCACTTTAGGATTTCAGACTTTCTGTTAGATAGTTCCAAATTAAATTCCCTTTCCTATGAGTCCAAACACTGCGGGGGGGGGGGGAATCTCCATGAATGCATCCCCTTTTTATCCCTTCAGGCTCTGTCTCCCCCCTTTAAAACTCATATTTGTGTCCCGAAGTTTTTTCCTTCCATTTTAAAAGTCCAAAAAGGGATACTTCTTCTTTGCAGGGGAAAGGTACCAGGAATCTTGGCGAAATATTGGTAAATTCTACAGTTTATTGGGTATAAAGTGAATAGTGACAATGTTGTGACTTCTGGATATCATCCACTCCAACGATGTCGATTGTAGGGGGTTGGAAGAACGTGATCCGTCTTTCCTGAGTTTACACTCTCCACTCTGCTTTCCCCCCATCCCATGTCTCTCTTCCCCCTCTCGGCCCCCCGCGTGTCCCCCTCTCGGCCCCCGAGTCGGTCCCCCTCCCCGTGTCCCCCGCTCGCTCGCTCCCCAACCCCCTCTCGCTCGCTCGCACGCTCCCCAGCCCCGTGTGTGACTCTCTCTCTCTCTCTCTCTCTCTCTCTCTCGCTTGACCCACGTGTGTGTGTGTGTCTCTCTCTCTCTCGACCCCCGTGTGTGTGTCTCTCTCTCTCTCTCTCGACCCCCGTGTGTGTGTCTCTCTCTCTCGACCCCTCCGTGTGTGTGTCTCTCTCTCTCGACCCCCTTGTGTGTGTGTCTCTCTCTCGACCCCCTTGTGTGTGTGTCTCTCTCTCGACCCCTCCGTGTGTGTGTCTCTCTCTCTCGACCCCTGTGTGTGTGTGTCTCTCTCTCTCGACCCCGTGTGTGTGTCTCTCTCTCTCGACCCCGTGTGTGTGTCTCTCTCTCTCGACCCCGTGTGTGTGTCTCTCTCTCGACCCCCTTGTGTGTGTGTCTCTCTCTCGACCCCGTGTGTGTGTCTCTCTCTCTCGACCCCGTGTGTGTGTCTCTCTCTCTCGACCCCGTGTGTGTGTCTCTCTCTCTCGACCCCGTGTGTGTGTCTCTCTCTCTCGACCCCGTGTGTGTGTCTCTCTCTCTCGACCCCGTGTGTGTGTGTCTCTCTCTCTCTCGACCCCCGTGTGTGTGTCTCTCTCTCTCGACCCCCGTGTGTGTGTCTCTCTCTCTCGACCCCCGTGTGTGTGTGTCTCTCTCTCTCGACCCCCGTGTGTGTGTGTCTCTCTCTCTCGACCCCCGTGTGTGTGTGTCTCTCTCTCTCGACCCCCGTGTGTGTGTCTCTCTCTCTCTCGACCCCCGTGTGTGTGCCTCTCTCTCTCGACCCCCGTGTGTGTCTCTCTCTCTCTCGCTCTCTCGACCCCCGTGTGTGTGTCTCGCTCTCTCGACCCCAGTGTGTGTGTGTCTCTCTCTCGACCCCAGTGTGTGTGTCTCTCTCTCTCTCTCGACCCCCGTGTGTGTGTCTCTCTCTCTCGACCCCCGTGTGTGTGTCTCTCTCTCTCTCGACCCCCGTGTGTGTGTCTCTCTCTCTCGACCCCCGTGTGTGTGTGTCTCTCTCTCTCGACCCCCGTGTGTGTGTGTCTCTCTCTCTCTCTCGACCCCCGTGTGTGTGTCTCTCTCTCTCGACCCCCGTGTGTGTGTCTCTCTCTCTCGACCCCCGTGTGTGTCTCTCTCTCTCTCTCTCGACCCCCGTGTGTGTGTCTCTCTCTCTCGACCCCCGTGTGTGTGTGTCTCTCTCTCTCGACCCCCGTGTGTGTGTGTGTGTCTCTCTCTCTCTCTCGACCCCCGTGTGTGTGTCTCTCTCTCTCGACCCCCGTGTGTGTGTCTCTCTCTCTCGACCCCCGTGTGTGTGTCTCTCTCTCTCGACCCCCGTGTGTGTGTGTCTCTCTCTCTCGACCCCCGTGTGTGTGTGTCTCTCTCTCTCTCTCGACCCCCGTGTGTGTGTCTCTCGTCTCTCTCGACCCCCGTGTGTGTGTCTCTCTCTCTCTCGACCCCCGTGTGTGTGTCTCTCTCTCTCTCGACCCCCGTGTGTGTGTCTCTCTCTCTCTCGACCCCCGTGTGTGTGTCTCTCTCTCTCGACCCCCGTGTGTGTTTCTCTCGCTCTCGACCCCCGTGTGTGTCTCTCTCTCTCTCTCTCTCTCTCTCTCTCGACCCCCGTGTGTGTCTGTCTCTGTCTCTCTCTCTCTCTCTCCCCCTGCCACCCCAGCCCCCCTCTCTCCGTGCCCGTGCCTCTCTCTCTCTCTCTCTCTCTCTCTCTCTCTCTCTCTCCTCTCTCTCTCTCTCTCTCCCCCACCCCCCCCTGTTTGCCTGTCTCTCTCTCTCTCTCTCTCTCTCCCTTCCTTCCCCACCCCCCCCCACCCCCCCACCCTGCCTGTGTATCTGTCTCTCTCTCTTTGCCCTCCCGGCCTGTCTCTCTCTTGGCCCCCCCCCCCGTGTCTCTCTTCGCCCCCCCGTCCGGGGCAGGGAGAGAGAGAGAGAGGGAAAAAGTCGGAGCCTCAGGTCCTGCATCTCGGCACCACGCGTAGGGAATGAATAGGCGGAGAGGGGGGGGTGTCGGGACTTGTCGGTCAAAAAGGTGTAATACGGGCAGGGAGGGGGGTGGACAGAGGCCTGTCTGTCAAAAAAAAGTGCAATACAAATACTCCCTTTTTTTAATTGCCATGGAACGTCGGAACGTCAAACCGCTGCCCCACCATTGCAGGAAGAGAGGAAATGGTATGTATAAAACAACTGGCATTGCTGGAGGCCTGAGAGCAGGTTGGCTCCTTGCTCATTTGGGTAGAGTTGAGTTCTCTCTGGGGCCACAAAATATCTTTTTTTCTAACCAATCTCAAAGATTGCAATGATACTTTGAGAAGATTTGGACTTCTAACAACGAGAGTGTAGCCACTGATCACTTTGTGGAGTGCTAAAGACTTGTTTTGCAACGTCTAACATTTAAAATTTAGTCCCAACAGAAAGAGATGCAGCTAATTTAATTGGCTCCCTTTTATGAAATGTTCAGGATTCTGGAATGCATTAGTCTGCAGTAATTTGAGAGGTTGCTGGTACTATGCATTATATCTTTTGGTGGGGCGGGGAGTGTCTTTTCACTATGGAATCATTGAAAAGTGCAGTTTACATTGTTAATATGTGTCCTAACTCACACCAAGTCCCACTCACCCATCACCCTTGTGCTCGCTGACCTACATTGGCTTCCGGTTAAGCAACGCCTCAATCTCAAAATTCTCATCCTTATTTTCAAATCCCTCCATGGCCTCGCCCCTCCCTATCTCTGTAATCTCCTGCAGCCCCAAAATGTCCGTGATGTCTGCGCTCCTCTAATTCTGCCTTCCTGAGCATCCCTGATTATAATCGCTCAACCATTGGTGGCTGTGCCTTCTGTTGCCTAGGCCCCAAGCTCTGGAATTCCCTGCCTCAATGTCTCTACTCCTCTTTCCTCCTTCAAGACGTCCTTGAAACATACCTCTTTGACCAAGCTTTTGATCACCTGCGCTAATTTCTACTTATGCGGCTCAATGTCAAATTTTTATTGCATAATACTCCTGTGAAACGCCGTGGGACGTTTCACTATGTTAAAGGCGCTATATAAATACAACTTGTTGTTGTAATATCTATGAATTAGTCTGCTTTAAATGATCATACATTAGCAATAGGCATGAATTTGAGTTCTTGATTTTTTTCTCTTTTTACATTTGACAATCTTTTAGCCACAAACAATCACCTCAAGACCATTGGTGCACTAAAAACCATTGAAGTCACAGACCGTGGCGATTCAATCGACAGTGATGGTGAGCACAATAAACTGTACATACAATATAAAATGTATTTTGATGTCTGCTGACTAAAGTGATGAGCTAAATGTTTTTCCCTATCATGGCAAATATTTTCCATCCCATTCAAATATCACAAGTTTTGGTCACCTTTTATTGAGGAACTTTATTTTAGTCTGCTGTACTTGTAACTTGTGTACAACCTTTGTGTTTGTTAACTTTGTCCTGATTTTGGTAATGGCTTCTTTTTTTATTATCCATGAAAACTAATGGGTTCAAATTGTGGATATGCATTAGAGCCTGAAATCTTACTTATTTTAATGCTATATTTTTATCTGGCTGGCATTGACCTGTTGTCAACAGTAATTAGCAATATTTTATGTTTGGTTGGTAATGAAGAGGGCAACATTTCTCCAGGAACTGTATCGAGCTGGTTAAATTTCCTTTGATTTGACTTGGTACACCACTTCTTAGACTATGGGCTAGAATTTCAACGACTTTGTGACTGGGTTTCCGCCGCGATTTAACGCTCCACGACTAAAACCCGGTTGGCGGAATCTTCGGGGTACCTTTTTGCTGCGGCTCTTTCCACGTACTGCCGGAGAGAGGAGCGCCGACATGCAACACTGCGAATAGCATTTGTGTTCGAGTTTTGGCGCGCACTAGACCCATATTCTACGGCCAGAATACCGACAGGGTAAAACCTGACGGTGCAGCCCTGCCAGCGGTGGTAAATGTGAAAACCTGCAAAAAAGGTAAGTTAAAGTTTTTATTGATTCTTTTTCAGCAATTTAGTAGGTAAGGGTTTTGTGAATGTTTTTCCCCTCAAAGCCCCTCTCGCAGTTGTCGAAATTTGTGGTTTGTGGCGTGAATCCTTGTGCAACGCCAATTTTTATTGATGGGCAAATTAAAGGCCTAAAAACGGTAGCGAAGTGAAAACGGTAATTTTGGCGTAAAACTACCGTGTCAACGAAAAACTGAAATTCTATCCCATTAAGTTGCAAATATCCAGACCTCGTCTTTTTTTTTCAATGAGGTGTGCGCGCGCGTGTGTGTGATTCTTCCTCTCCCTTATCCTTGCTTTGTCTTCCCACTGTTGATATGAACAATATGGAGATATTGCAAGAAACATGCCAAGTGGATTTGTAGTTTCATCTACTCACTTTACATTTCTGCAACATTTGTGGCACACATCTCCTTGAATCCTTATCCTATCTTTGCATCATCTGTTATCCTGCTCTCATCCAATGTTTCTCACTGAGATTCAAATTTTGCATCTTTATGACATTTCCTTCTTCCAATTTTTCTCATACTTTCTAAAGTTCTGATACAAATACAAATGAGTTTGTTCTGACTTTCTTGCTGGTTGTATTGGTTTGCTTGAATTCCTCACTTTGGTCTTTTGTGGCTAAATATACTTGCTGGCTTT
This sequence comes from Pristiophorus japonicus, assembly GCF_044704955.1. NCBI lineage: Eukaryota > Metazoa > Chordata > Chondrichthyes > Pristiophoridae > Pristiophorus > Pristiophorus japonicus. The sequence continues at coordinate 194,983,680 of NC_091987.1, read as the reverse complement.
GTTGATCTTGTAATCTTTAACTCCTTCACAACTTTTTGTTGTGCAAATCTTTAAATTGCTCTACTTAAGTCACTGTTCTTGACGACTTTGATTTTGATGATCAGCAACCACCTTGCTTTTCTTCCACTGATCAGGTTGGTGCTAATGTTATCCTGAATGATCTCACACAACTTGTCAGTCAACCTTATTGGCCTGGTAATTGGGCAAATCTGAATCTTTTCCTCACTTCCAATCCTAAATCTTGCACTCTGTTTTCTCGCCACTGGGCTCTTTGATCAGTTTCTTATATATGAAAGAACTTGCAACAAGTTGCATTATGAAACAGTCCTGATTTATTTGGCATTGTAAGTGAGCCAATTGGGGCGGCTTTGATTATTTTAAGCTTCTTCCAGCTGGTATGAGAGGTTGGATACTGTGGTCTTATCCTTTTGCCAGTAAAGTACAATTCTGTCAGTCTTTCCTGCCAGTCTGCTGCATTTTGTAAAGGTCAACTTCCTCACATGCTACAATCCGTGTGTAGCATCGCAAGTGAACTTTATCTCTGCCCATAACCTCATATTACACTGTCTGATCTGCCAAAAGCACTTTAATGAAAAGCAGCATTAACTGCTTTTCCAGCAGCTGCTCCTTATGGTCTCTAGCCTGTCTTGTTTGTCTTGCGCAACTGTCCTATGTGCTTTTCCTTCTCACTACATCGGTGAGTTGAAGTCAAGACTGTCTCCTATTTTCTAAAATACAAAAACTGGAACTCCTTGTCTGTCCCAGTTTATTCCTCCTATGCTCTTCAGGCTTTTAAAGTAGAAACTTGGTGACCTTGTCTCCTATTTTATTGTTTTTAATCTTGGTATCCTGCACTATGGGCTTGGGGTTTTCACTGTGGTTTCATCATAAATGTATAGAAATACAAAGGTACTATATTATCATACTTTGAACTGCCTTTTGCAATGTTGGTTACTTGAGTGGCATTACAGCAAATCTTAGATTGAAAAAAGACTGCTACAGGTGCAGCGTCGAGATTCCGGAATCCAGAATGTTCTTGACTCCGGACCGATCAGTGGCAGGGCCATCCTGAATCCGTAAAATGTTCTGGAATTCTGACCCGCCAATGCTGCTGACCTCAGAGGTCCCGCTGCTGCCCGACCTCTTGCCTCACTGCTGCTGCTCTTACCTTGGGGCCTCCTCGCCGGCCTGCCCGAAGATCACCTCCACGATGGGGCAAGTCGGTCCGACAGCTCCTTGGCAGGACTCTGCCCGAACCACTCCGAACCAGCCGGCCCAAACATAACATAGAAACATAGACAATGGGAGCAGTAGTAGGCCATTCGGCCCTTCGAGTCTGCACCGCCATTCAGTGTGATCATGGCTGATTCTCTATCTCAACACCATATTCCTGCTTTTTCCCCATTACCCTTGATGCCTTTTGTTTCTAGAAATCTATCTTTCTCTCTCTCAAGTATATTCAATGACTTGGCCTCCACAGCCTTCTGTGGTAGAGAATTCCACAGGTTTAGCACCCTCTGAGTGAAAAGATTTATCCTCACCTCGGTCCTAAATTTCCTACTCCGTATCCTGAGACTGTGACCCCCTTGTTCTAGACTTCCCAGCCAGGGGAAACATCCTCCCCGCATCCAGTCTATCCAATCCAGTCAGAATTTTATACGTTTCAATGAGATCTCCTCTCATTCTTCTAAACAGGCTTAGTCGACCCAATCTCTCCTCATACGACACTCCTGCTATCCCAGGAATCAGTCTGGTGAACCTTTGCTGCACTTCCTCTATGGCAAGTATATCCTTTCTTGGGTAAGGAGACCAAAACTGCACACAATACTCCAGGTGCGGTCTCACCAAGGCCCTGTATAACTGTAGTAAGAGATCCTTGCTCCTGTACTCAAATCCTCTTGCAATGAAGGTCAACATACCATTTGCCTTCCTAATTGCTTGCTGCACCAGCTCCTCGGCAGGGATCACCCCCACCCCCCCTGCCCTTTCTGACGTTCCGAAATCTGGAAATACCAAAACTTAGACTTGGGTGTTTCCAGATTCATAACATCAGAAAGACAATTGAAAGTCCGGAATCCGGAACGGCCTCTGTCCTGAGGGTTCCGGATTCTCGACGTTGCAACTGTATGTTCAATTTGTTTTGTTTCAAACACTTTGAAACTTCTAGCCACCACTAACCAATACAAGGACACAATAAAAAGTATTGAAATCACAGACCCTGGGGATTCAACAGTCACTAATGGTGAGCGCAACATTCCTGTTTGTGAAATATATTGTTGCTACAGGCCTTGGACTGAAGTGTGTGACAATGAATGCAAAAGGAAAGGTGATGTGATATTTAATTGAGAAACTCCAGTGCCGTTACCGTTGAGTTGCCTTAAATCACATTTTCTGGTCAGAATCTGTATGGACAGATTGTGTTTTTAAAAAAAAAAATGTATTCAAAATGTCCCTGCTCCTGCATATGATCTCTGAGTAAAACATCCATTAGGTCTATCATTATACCATGGTTTATGTTGAATGTGCTGTTGCACTACATTGTATAGCATGCGCCCATTGTTTAGTGTGCTCATGCAAATAATTGGCTATTGCAACTACAGGTGCAGTACCTAAAATCCGGAACCCGAGGCCATTCAGGACTTCGTGTTTTTCGAACGTGTTTCTGATGTCACGATTCCGGAAACACCTGAGCCCAGGTTCGGGTATTTCCGGATTTCGGAATGTCAGAAGAACGGTGGGGGGGTTTGGGGTCCCGCCAAGGAGGTGTTCGGGCCGGCCGGCCGGCGAGGAAGTCCCGAGTAAGGACAGCGAAGCGAGCAGTGGCGAGGCCCGAGGTCGGGCAACGGGAGGGCCCCGAGGTCAGCAGCGTCGACGTGTCCGGATTCCAGAACATTTTACGGATTCCGGACGACGCTGCCACCGATCGTGCCAGATTCTGGAACATTCCGGAACTCCGGATTTTCAACGCTGCACCTGTATTAAAATTCTGTATGAGCAATTTGAATGAACTGTGAATATACAACCGCAATAGTTTCGCTTTTGCTACCAGAATTTTTAAAGTTCATAAAAATGACACATCAGATCTCTGAAGGTGTGCATTTATCTGGTAACGTGCACAAAGTGTCCTTTTTATTTGTCAATGGTTTTAAGTCTGTTGCGGGAGAAGTAGACATTTTAAAGTGTTTATAATTCATAATTAAATATGCTGCATTTCTTTTGAACAGTAAAAGAAATTATGACCATGTTGAGATTGAGAGCTGGTGATGAGAGAACCATTGTCAGAAAATCAGCCATTCAGGTAATGTATGTGAGATCATGGTACTGATTGTTTTTATAAATCTTGTATTACAGCCACATCAGCTTGTGCTGGTCCTCTTTCAATGACGAGTGAAAAAGACAATTGGGACAAACTATCTGATTCAGTGACTTTATGACTGCCATTTCTCTCTCTCCTCTAATGAGTGTGGGGGCAAGGCAGAATAGTTCTAATGTTTCAAAAACCTGAGTTGAGCTGGCCTCCCTCGGTTTGTGCTGGGAGCTCGGAACAGACCTGTGCTGAATTTTCTGGGAGAAGTCAGTTCACTTAATTTGAATAGAAAACTGGTGCATGAAAAGCTTGCCCGATGAACTTGGCCTGTAGCACAGTTTGGCTGCAGAGCACAAAATCTGACGAGGTGTGTAGTTGAGTAACTGTTCACAATGGTTCAGGACTTGAGTATGAGGGCACAATATCAAATTTGTAGATCACACTGTATATGGATATATAGTTAGCTGAAGTAAGTGACGTCCGGACAACACAGATTAGTAGTTTGGGTAGATAGTTGTCAACTGAAATTTATTTCTGACAAATATGAGGTGAATTTTTATGGCGGGAATAAGAGGAAATATATACTAAATGCTAAAACTTTAGTTGAGGCAGAAGACTGAAGAGTTCATTTGCATAAATCTTTAAAATTGGGAAAACTAGTTAGTAAAGCTGTAAGTATATATATATATATATATATGATTCTAAGTTTTAGGAATACGAACACAGTACAAAATGAAAAGTAATGCTAAACCTATACATATAATTGGAATATGGCGTCCAGTTTTAGCACCCTACTTTAAGAAGTCGAGGCTCTGAAGTAGTTACAGAAGAGAATTACTAGTAAGATGCCAAAGGAAAGAAGCTTAAGTAAATGTTTAAGCGATATAATAGTGATGTTCAAAATTATGAAGAGTTTTAATGAAGTGAGTAAGGACAACCTGTTGCCACTGCTGGTAGCTAGAGGGCATAAATTTTAGATTGCTCTTGATGAAGGGAGAGACGAGGAGATATTGTTGGATGTGAAACATTAGTGGAAGGAGAATCAATAATAGCTTTTAAAGGAGAAATGGCTAACTATTGGAGAAATAAATATTTAAAAGAACATTGGGGAAAAAGCAAGGAAATGGACTGAAAAATTCTGAGAGTCAGCATAAGTTGGCTGGGCTGAATGGTCTTTAAGCGCAGCGAGATTCTGTGAACACATTAGCTAGAATAAAAATGGCTGAATACCCAGCAAAACTAACTAATGAATGAAGCAAAATATAATCCAAAACTCAAAATGAGACTTATTAGGAATGAAAATCAAAACAGACATGTCCTTTTAAGAAGCCTGCTTCAGTAGGCCAGGCCCTAGGACTCGCATGAACACAGATTATATAGGCAAGGTGCATGCTGTGGGAAGATCGCAAAGACATGTTTTAAGTAACTAAAATACTGAATTCCAGCCACGCATGGAGGCAGTGCAGCCACCTTTTTGTTTCTCCTTTGAAAGTGAATGCGACACACACCAGGCTTGCAAAGTTGATAGCCAAATTTTTAAGAACATAAGAAATAGGAGCAGGAGAAGGCCATACGGCCCCTCGAGCCTGCTCCGCCATTTAATACGATCATGGCTGATCCGATCATGAACTCGGGTCCACTTCCCTGCCCACTCCCCATAACCCCTTATTCCCTTATCGTTTAAGAAACTGTCTATCTCTGTCTTAAATTTATTCAGTGACCCAGCTTCCACAGCTCTCTGAGGCAGTGAATTCCACAGATTCACAACCCTCTGAAAGAAGAAATTCCTCCTCATCTCAGTTTTAAATGGGTGGCCCTTATTCTAAGATTATGCCTCCTAGTTCTAGTCTCCCCTATCAGTGGAAACATCCTCTCTGCATCCACCCTGTCAAGCCCCCTCAATCTTATATGTTTCGATAAGATCACCTCTCATTCTTCTGAATTCCAATGAGGAGAAGCCCAATCTACTCAACCTTTCCTCATAAGTCAAACCCCTAGTTACTGGTTGCCAACCAGAGAATGAACCATTTATTCCGACTCTCTGTTCTCTTAGTTAGCCAATCTTTTATCCATGCTAATATATTACCCCCAACCCCGTGAACTTTTATCTTGTGCAGTAACCTTTTATGTGGCACCTTGTCAAATGCCTTCTGGAAGTCCAAATACACCACATCCACTGATTCCCCTTTATCCATCTTGTTCGTTACATTCTCAAAGAATTCCAGCAAATTTGTCAAACATGACATTCCCTTCATAAATCCATGCTGACTCTGCCTGACCGAATTTTGCTTTTCCAAATGTCCTGTTACTGCTTCTTTAATAATGGACTCCAACATTTTCCCAACCACAGATGTTAGGCTATAGTTTCCTGCTTTTTGTCTGCCTCCTTTTTTAAATAGGGGCGTTACATTTGCAGTTTTCCAATCTGCTGGGACCTCCCCAGAATCCAGGGAATTTTGGTAAATTACAACCAATGCATCACAATCCCTGCTGCTACTTCTCAAGACCCTAGGATGCAAGCCATCAGGTCCAGGGGCTTTATCTGCCTTTAGTCCCATTATCTTACTGAGTACCACCTCCTTAGTGATTGTGATTGTGTTAAGTTCCTCCCCCCCCCCACCTATAGCCCCTAAACTCTCGGAATATTGTTAGTGTCCTCTACCGTAAAGACTGATACAAAATATTTGTTCAGAGTTTCTGCCATCTCCCTGTTCTCTATCACTAATTGCCCAGTCTCATCCTCTAAGGGACCAACATTTACTTTAGCCACTCTTCCTTTTTATATACCTGCAGAAACTCTTGCTATATGTTTTTATATTTCATGCCAGTTTACTTTCATAGTCTCTCTTCCCTTTCTTAATTTTTTTAGTCATTCTTTGCTGGCTTTTAAAAGCTTCCCAATCTTCTGTCCTCCCACTAGTTTTGGCCACTTTGTATGCCCTTGTTTTTAATTGGATACCATCCTTTATTTCTTTCGTTCGCCACAGATGGCATTCTTTTCCTTTACACCCTTTCCTCCTCACTGGAATATATTTTTCTTGAGTTGTGAAATATCTCCTTAAATGTACGCCATTGTTCATCAACCGTCCTACACTTTAATCAATTTTCCCAGTCCACTTTAGCCAACTCTGCCCTCATATCTTTGTAGTCTCCTTTATTTAAGCTGGTTTGAGATCCAACATTCTCGCCCTCCATCTGAATTTGAAATTCAACCATGCTTGGTCACTCATTCCGAGGGGATCCTTTACTAGGAGATTGTTTATTAATCTTGTTTCATTACACAGGACCAGGTCTAAGATAGCCTGCCCCCTGGTTGGTTCCATTACATACTGCTCAAGGAACCGGTCCCTTATGCACTCTATGAATTCTTCCTCAAGGCTACCCTGACCAATTTGATTTGTCCAATCAATATGACGGTTAAAATCAGCCATGATTATTGCTGATTTTCTGAGCCACATCCACATCATGGTCAGAGCATCAAAAAATCCGGTCTGATATACAAAATTTAGTTTGTACACATCTTAATATTTTTTCTCACTTCCCCCTCCAAAGAAAATTGGCAGAGATTGATGAACTCTGTTAAGACAAAAACAAAACAAGTTTTTATGTATAATACATGGGTGTGCATTCTTAAATTCTACATTAAATAAATAAATTAGTTCACTGTTCCTTTAGTTTAACAACTGTCGACCAGAGAAGGTTTGTACGAAATAAAATATATAATGCTTGTCGCTGAATGCTAATTAGTGCTTAATTAGCTTTCCATCTCTTGGTGTACGAATATGCTGGCAAATCAGCTATTTTGTGTTCCAGGTGTTTGTAAGCCTTTTAAAACACAATATTCTCCTCTGCACCGAAGAAGATCTGTCAACATTACAGGATCGTTGTCGAGATCCTGCCCCATCTGTCCGCAAGCAGGCATTGCAGTCAATCACGGAGCTTGTGTTGGTAAGGTTTTTTTCAGATCTGGATGCATACACACATGTAAATGCAAACATTTTTAATAAATGCATGGAGGACTTTATAAAATTCTGATATTGAAAGATGACTTCCTGTTTGAAATAAGTGTCTGCTTTACCAGTGCCTATGTTCAGTAAACAGAAATGCATGTGAATTTTTCTGATACGTTAACATACCTTCTTTCCCATTCTTTAATACTTGGGGACAATAACATACAAAGTCCAGGCAAAAATCTGTGTTGGAAAAGTGGTTGATAGAAAAATAGTGGTGTGTATGGACTATTAGCCTTTAACTGAAGTTTCTCCATTATTTTCCGCATTTGTGAAAGGCAATTTAAAGTATTTGATTAATTTTACGTTGTTTTGAAGGTGTATTTCATTGAAAAATATCTGTGCATCTAGATTTTTTTTTGAATTTTGTTTAGTTCTGATGACACAGAGTACCACCTTGGAGCAATTAGCAAAATGGGGATACGGCAGACAAATGCAAATAGATAACTCCATTTGAAGAGCTAGCACGAGAACAAGCCTGATGGGGCAAATAGCCTCCTGTGCTATAATCACTGTTTGTAAGTGAGCTGAATTAATGTTAATGGCCAAAGCCAGTAACACAGGATGTTTTGGTTTTGAATCTAAACTGCAAAAATTCCAGAATAACCTGTCTGTCCTAAAGAAAACCTGAACAGCCTAGTCTCCCGGTAGGTACCAGCACATTATACCACAAAGTGACCAGACATTGGTTCAGGTATGTGATTTCCTTTTGGTCTTGCTGCAGAATGGAGAGCTGTTGCTTACGCATAGCATAATTATGCATAGTACTGAGGGAGTGCAGCGCTGTTGGTGGTGCCGTCTTTTCTGCTCTCGGTTGGATGTAAAAGATCCCATGGCACTCTTTCGAAAAAGGGCAGGGGAGTTATCCCTGGTGTCCTGTCCAATATTTATCCCTCAATCAATCTATTATCTGGTCATTATCACGTTGCTGTTTGTGGGAGCTTGCTGTGTGCAAACTGGCTGCTGCATTTCCTACATTACAACAGTAATGACACTTCAAAAATACTTCATTAACAGTAAAGTGTTTTGGGATGTCCGGTGTTGGTGAAAGGCGCTATATAAATGCAAGACGGTCTTGATTTTCATTCGTAGAAAATCAGAAGTTGAGTCACCGTTCCAAACAGCCATCTCATGCACAGTTGGTAAAGTGTGGAATCTGGGTGCTTATCTGTGCTCAGCTATGGAAAACACTTCCAATAAGGGCAGGCTTGAGTTGAAGAGAGAAAAATAAGATAATTTGAAAAACATGCATAATTCACAAGTTTCCCTAAAAAGAAAATGTTAGACTATGAAATGTTTTGAATATAATTTCTTCTTTATAAGGTGGTTAAGTACCATTAATAATCAAAATAATTAAGCATGTTATTAGATAGCACCACAGAGTGGTAAAATACAGACTGAATCCTGTGGGTTACTGAACAACCATGAACTTCTGATGTCAGTCATACCATTCACAGGAGACAGATATTTCCCTCTCAGGAAGCAATGGAAACTTGGACAGCTGATTCTAGATTGTCTTGATGTATTTTTTAGTGGCTGCTTGCGGAATTGATTACAGCCATTGGCTGATAGCTGTAACCAGGTTTCCTGTGTGCCCTCCTTACTGGGGAATGGGGCATGGGGAGAACATCTTCCAAAAATATATGTTGCCAAATTTCTAATTGGCTAGTGCTATATATTTGGAAACTGTTCAGAGCTGGGCAGAATGAGCTCGTGATGCATTTAGTACCATTAAAAATTTGACTTCTGTTTTAGATTGAATTACAGCACTTGTTTGTAGACCAAGATGGTACCATGTGCAGTTGAAAGTATTCTTTTGAATTGTAGTATTTACAAAGACCCTCAATCGCATCTAATAGCAAACAAAGTTGGTAATGTTAATTGAACCTATTTTGTTTGGTACTGAATATATGATTTCAAATCTGTAACTAATTCAGGATTGTACCCTAATGCTCAGATTGCTTTCATGTACGTTTCTTGCAGGCTCAGTCCAATAACCCTGTGCTGCAGAAGGCTTGGGTGAATGGAGTCATCCCTGTTGTAATTGACTCTGAGACCACTATACAGGAAAAAGCACTGGAGTGTCTGAACCAAGTGATAATCCAGCAAATCAAGGACTACAGACAGTTCAGCGATGAAGACAAATATCAAAGATTGGCCTGGGATATTTTGGCGTTTCTTGCGGTTGAGAATCAAGAGCTTTGGTAAATGCTTATTGGGGTGTTTTACACATTTCTCATGTGAAATTGTTAACATTTTTGGCGAAATGCTGGAGAGCTTTTTTATAGCATATCGATCTTCATATATCATCTTTCTTTTGAGACATCTATTTATATGTAATTTTCTTTCTCCTCTGTAGTCGTTATCTGAACAAAGCTTTCCTTTTGTGGTCCCGTCAAAATAAATTCAATTCAACATTTATAAAGGCCCTTATCTCTCACACTGAGACTGAGCATGCTCCTGCAGCCTGGATGCTGCTTTCAAAAGTTGCAGGATCATCCCCGAAGTTGGATTATGCGAAGATTATAGTCTCTTGGGATGATGTTTACAGGTTTGTAATTTGTAAGAAATACTCCTGCTGTACTATATATGTACAATAAGTTGTAAAATATAATCTACTTCGGTTGTTCTGTTTTTCAAAAGCTTTCTTGTCATTCAAACTTTTCAGATACTACCTACTGTAGGAGTTCACTTTAATAAGGTTGGAAGGTACTCGATGTCTGATTCACCGTTGTTGAAATCCCAGTGCTACAAATTCATCAGAGGCATACAGACCTACTGATTATAGCTGTTGTCCTGTAGCTGTTAAAAAAACATTTGCATTTCAGTGGGTACTTCCCTTTAGTGCACAGTAGGTGGCATAGTTTTCTTAATATAATTCTTGCCCCTGCCCCATAATCCTGAGAACATTCCTATTTGGAAAGTGTTCTGTGCTGTTATTTCAGGTTTTTTGTTTTGATTGTGTTTTTTTTTAAAGCTTTGAACAACTTTAGGACAGAAACCTAGTTTATAATTCATAGATATAGTGGCCTATCGTTAAATATCGGCACCATGCTCATGCATTGATCTCATGACCTTGTTTAGGATGAGTATATGACTTGGTCCGACTTATGTTTTTTTAATGTGAGGGACTGTTTATTGTGTGAAATAATATGGAAACAAGATGCTAGATACAACATGTTAAGTATCAGAAATCTCACACGATGCCAGTGCAGCACAACATTTTCAATTCACTAATCTGAAATTATTTTCTCGAATATTTGCAGGTCAAAGAATATAGACAATAGCACAAGCCACATTCTCTGTGTCATAGGGCACATTGCTCAGCATTTGTCTGAGGCAATGAGGATTAAGTTGATAGGTGAGTGAAGTACAATAATTCTATTTTTTTTAATCTAATGCATTTAGTGGGGGGAGGGTCAGGACAACTGTTGAAATTGTATTGGAGGGGTACTCTATCTTTAGCAGACCTCTCAATGGTCAGGAGCAGGTCTCTAACTTTGGTATGGGGTGTTGAAGGCAACATTTTCCTTGGTCAATGTGCTAGTGATGGGGCCATTTTAGGGCTGGTTAGGAAGTTTGGTGTGTTGGATCACCATATAGGCTTCTATGGAACTTCAGCTACTTGATTGACAGGCTATGAGATTTCACTTGAAACATCAGATGCTACCTAGATTTATCTTTTTTAAGCATCACTTTTTTAAAAAAAAAAAGACCTAAAATCACAAATGATCTTTTGCTCATAGCCTTAAATCATGCAAACAATGCTTGAAATATTCAATAAGGTGCCACATAAAAGATTGTTACACAAGATAAGGGCTCATGAGGTTAAGGGTAATATATTAGCATGGATCGAGGCTTGGTTAACGGACAGAAAACAGAGAGTAGGGATAAACAGGTAATTTCCAGGTTGGCAGGCTGTAATTAGTGGAGTGCTGCAAGGATCAGTGCTGGGGCCTCAGCTATTTACAATCTAGATTAATGACTTGGATGAAGGGACCGAGTGTAATGTATCAGGTTTGCTGACGATATAAAGCTAGATGGGAAAGTGAGGAGGACAAAAAGCCTGCAAAGGGATAGAGACAGGTTAAGTGAGTGGGCTATAAGGTGGTAGATGGAGTACAGGTTGGAACTCCCTTATCCGAGACTCCCTTAACGGCACCACTCCTCGTCCGGCACGATTCTGGTGGCAGAACTCAGCCGACCTCCACCCTGACTTTGGGGCCGCGCTGACACTACAGCCCGCCGGAGGCCCGCGCCTACACTCTTGGACCACCTGGGACACCGACCCCTTCCCCCCCCCCCTGGGGCTGACCTCCCTTTATCCAGAAAAATCCCTTTTTTGGCACAGGCCAGGTCCCGAGGATGTGAGATAAGGGAGGTTCAAACTGTATAATGTGGGGAAATGAGGCTATTCACTTTGGTAGGAAGAATAGAAAAACAATTTTTTTTTACACTGTGAGAAACTATTAAATGTTGGTGTTCGGAGAAATTTAGGTGTCCTTGTACAGGAAACTGAGTCAGCATGCAGGTACAGTAAGCAATTAGGAAGGGGGTTGGAGTACATGAGTAAGGAAGTCTTTTTACAATTGTATGGGCTTTGGTGAGAGCACACCTCTGTGTACAGTTTTGGTCTCATCATCTGAGGAAGGATATACTTGCCTTGGAGGCAGTGCAACAAAGGTTCACTAGATTGATTCCTGGGATGAGAGGATTGTCCTATGAGGAGAGATTGAGTAGATTTGGCCTATACTGTCGAGTTCAGAAGAATGAAAGGTGATCTCATGAAACATAAGATTCTGAGGGGGATTGACAAGGGTAGATGTTTCTCCTGCAGAGTCTAGATAAAGGGGAAATAGTCTCCGGATAAGGGGTCGGCCATTTAGGACTAAAATGAGGGAGTTTTCAATGCCTTTTGAAACAGAATGTTGCAAACCACTCCGTACGGTTGTGGCAGTGGTTGGTCTTGGTGTGGGAGCACCAGAATTGCGGTAGCGTGTGGAAACATCAGGGAGCGGATTGCTACCAGTTGGAGTACTGAGAGGAGGATGCTGGTGTCTGAATAGTGAGTAGGGTTGCAAGTTGCTGCTGAGAAAGTGCCACATTTGCATATGTGCCCATGATCCAGGAACCAGCTACAAGTTTTTTGAAGTGCTTATTGTACTTTTAATATTGAAGCATAGAAGGCATTTTAAAGAACTTGAAGCTACTTCCCAGGTTACATTTGGGAGCGTAGCAATATGAGTTTCTAGGGGACGGATTGACAATGGAGGTTCGTGGGGGAAGCATGGAAACTTGTCATGTGAGACTGGAAAGGTTGGGGAAAGCGCGAATGCTGAGATGGGTTGTGTAACAGATAATAAAGTAATGAGCTGGGTAAACCTCTGTTGAAAGTGATTACTGATTATATATTGTTCATACTAAGGTCGTGCAGAGCATAAACATCAGAACATCAAATGGCCTGTTTCTGTGCTGGAAATGTTATATAATTGCCAATGATATGTCTGCAATTACAGTAAAAGAGCTTTAGATGCTTTAAATAAGAGGTTTCCCTTGCTTGTTGAGGGGAATCCTGCCCTGACACAAAGGAAATTTTGCCTACAGTGACTAGGGACTAGCTTTGAACTTTAATGCTGCTGCGCTTTTGCTATCACAGCATGAATTTTGTTTTTCTGATACATGAACAGCAATAAAGCTGTTTGTACTGAAGTATTCTCACTGTTTTTTTTTTTAATATGAACTTTGTTTGTGCCTTTTGTACTGTTGCACGTCTTTGTTCCATTTAGTGCCATTGTTGGTGAATTTATTGAATTTCGCCTTTCAGCTTGTGTTATTTTTGGTCTCTACCATTTGGCTTCAAATCCACCGACTGATGCGACAAAGGTTTCCTCACTCTGACTACAAGTGTCAATTGTGAAATTCTTTTTGGACCGTCTCCGTCTGCTAACTAGAGAGAGCAAATTCATGGCACAAAATTGTATACAATTTGTCACCAAATTGGCATTTTTATTCGGGATGCAATCAGATGACTTGTGTTGAAAATAAATGTAACTTTTGTGTAATAATAGGTTGTTTTTCTTGGCTAAGTCGTGTTATTGTGACAGAGTAGAAGGAATGGATCGAACCTGCAATATACTTAGCTCAGAATTGTTTGCTGATTGTGGACATGAAAAGCAACATGGTGTTTTTGCCAAGGATTGAAGTCAAATTTGCTATAAGAAGTGTTTTGTTGTTCTTTGATCGAGATTTATAATGGTCACTGTTAACAACAACTTTATCTATAAAAATGTTCTTCGACTAAATATATACTTTTTCTGCAGATGAGGTCCAGAATTGGATAAATGTCTTTTGCTCTCCTCCAGAAATCATTAGTCCTGCAGTTGAGACCTTGTACAAGCTCTGTCATGCCCAGTGTGAGACACCTGAGGAGACACAGGTGGGTTTACAAATATACTATGAGAAATGAATAAACTTCCAGTCTCCTAAAGAAATAATTAAAGCTTGTTCAGGCATAAAATATGAGTAAGAATGTTGAGAAAACAAAATGGATCAATTGCAATTTTGAAGTTGGTGCTTGTGAAATGTTTCCAGACTGAGGACTCTGTTATAATCAGCAGTTTAAAAAAAAAGTACATCTGATTCTGCGTAGGTGGGTAGCCTGCTTCTAGAGCTCCGCAAGTGCTATTTCTGGGACTCCTACAAACGGTTGAGAGTTCTGATTTTTCTCTCCCTCGTAGGAAGTGCCTTTCCTCACTCCTCCGAAGACATGAGTGAAATTGGGAGTTCAGTAACTGGGGAATCTTGGACGCAAAATTATATTGGTCCATGGGACAACTTTAATTTTCCTCTTGGGCTCAATTTTCCCCAATGCCGTTTTTGCAAGAGTTATGCCTGTTTTTTTGGCCCCGACTACTCCAAAAAAATAACTTGCAAGTTTACCCGTTCTATCTTTTGGAATTGGCACCGCGCAGTCTGTCCTTTAGCTTTGCGGGGGGGGGGGTGGAGCCTAATGTTTGCACCGAAAAAATAATGTTTCCTCCCCCCCGCCCCCCCCCCCCCCCCCCCTTCTGCGTATGCGCGGGGGAAAAAAATGAAGTTTTTGATGTAACTCCTATGGCCAGAACAGCTCCTGGTCTGCATTCGGCCATTTTTAAAGAACAAGTTGTGTGTGAGAACTTTAATTCTCATTGGAAAAATTGGAGCTGCAGTACAATATGCAGCACGGTTCAAGGACCAAGACTTTCTCTCAGGATGAAGTGGAGGCACTAGTTACTGTAATTGAGGCCAAATGGCACGAGCTGGACATCAGCAGAGATCACACAAAAGTTTCACTAAAATGAAATGAAGAAATGCTGGAACCAACTTGCAGAAAATTACTGTACAATGGTGACCACCTCAAGGTCCGGAGGACAGTGCAAAAAGAGTGCAGGTCAAGTATCAATACGGTAAGTAATATTTTCATTTATTCACTGAAATTGCATTTGTAAATGTGATCATCTGTATATGTACCACCCAGCAGAAAGACACCCTCTCTAAAAAGTTATATTTTCATCTTTGCAGAGGAATGTGGCACACAACAAAAGGGAAAGAACTCAAACAGGAGGAGGCCCGGCAAATCTGCACCCTTGGAAGACGGTGTCACTGCTTTGATGGGTCCTGCCTGGAGAACTGCACAAGCTGGGCCCACAATCGAGGGAGAGGGTAAGTCCTGCAAATTCCACAGTCTGGCTTTGCTAAATGTTAAGTACTGCGCAAGCATGCCATGCTTAGGTTCATGGAGATGTCTCTTGTCGGCTATGCTTTGCGGCCAACATCTCGTCATAGGCAATTATGCTCATACAGCAGTGCCTGGTCTCCAGTCGTCTTGGACCCCCTTACCACTGGACCAAGACCTTCCTCAGCTGAGCCCGTGTGGTTGCCAGTGTGCAACGGCCACCTCACGCACAGGCATCTTCCACTTCGTTAACATGAAGTTCAGGACCTGGAACGTCAGGACCCTCATGGACATCTCCAACAGTGACAGACCGGAACGCTGCACTGCCATAGTTGCCTGGGAACTTAGACGCTTTGACATCGACATCGCCGCCCTAAGCGAGACCCGGCGGACAGGGGAAGGTCAGATCAAGGAACAAGGTGGAGGTTACATCTTTTTCCGGAAAGGAAAACCAGAGGAAGAACGCCACCTTCACGGAGTCCGCTTCGCCATCAAAAATGAGCTGGTCGACCGCCTCAAGGACCCCCCCCCCCCCCCCCCCCCCCTTCAGGGTTAACGAACGCCTCATGACTCTTCGGCTCACCCTATCCCAGAACCAATGCGCCACAGTCATTAGTACGTATGCCCCAACACTTGATGCAACGGATGAGACCAAAGAGGGTTTTTCTTCCAACCTCTCAACATTCCTGTCCCACGTCCCCGTGGGTGACAAATTGATCCTCTTAGGTGACTTCAACGCCAGGGTCAGCAAAGACACAGCCCTCTGGGGAGGTGTGATTGGCAGAGCGGGGGCAGGGAAAGCCAACTCCAGCGGTACCCTACTCCTGACAAAATATCTAGAACGTGAACTCCTCATCACCAACACCCTGTTCCGCCAGAGGGACAAATGCAAGGCATTGTGGCAACACCTTCGCTCCAAACACTGGCACCTGCTGGACTATGTCATCGTCCGAGCCAAGGATTGCAAGGATGTGCGCATCACCCGCGCCATGACAGGAGCTGACTACTGTTGGATGGACCACCGCCTAATCCGATCCATCATCGGCATTAACATATCCCCAAAGCGGAGGGGACAGCAGAAGCAGTGCCGCAAAAAAGTCAATGTCGGGGCACTTAAAGACCCAGCTAAGAGAGCCCTATACAGCCAGCGCCTCACAGCTAACCTGGCATGCCTTGATGACCCTGAGATGCTGAATGCCCACAGCGCTTGGTCTGCCCTCCAGGCCTCCTTAACCAGTGCCTGTGAAGAGACACTTAGTCACTCAACCAGAAAACACCAGGACTGGTTTGATGAGAATGATCAGGAGATCCAAGAACTAATAGATCACAAGCGCAAAGCATTTCTGAGCCTCGAGCAACAACCCAACGCGGGAGCAGCAAAGCAACATTATAGGCGGCTCAAGGAAAAACCCCGGACCTAAAGGTGAAAGCACAGGAGATACAACAACTGGCCGACAGCCACGATATGCGAGGATTCTTCATCGCAGTCAAGGCCACCTACGATCCAAACTCCCAAGGCCCCACCCCACTGCTGGTCAAGAATGGGGAAACGCTCATCAAGGATACCGAGGCTGTCGGGGCCGCTGGAAGGAGCACTTCGAAGATCTCCTCAACCGAGACTCTGCCTTTGTTAGCGTGAATGTTTTCTCAGAAGAATCACGCAACACTCAGAGTCGGTTCCAATGCCAATGCGGCCTTTATTAACGCTCAGCGGGGAGGAAGTCTCAGGACTGTATCCAGGCTTCTCTCCACTGAACAAAGGGTTTCATGGATCTTTATGTTTTACAACAGTTTACTACAGTTACATACAACAGTTTACTACAGTTACATTAGACCAATAGCGTTAGTCTCTAAACGTAAAGTGGCTCATGTGTTGCCAAGAGATGTATTGCTAAGGGGTGTGTTGCTAGGGATGACTCATGTGTCTTGTAACATGGCCTGGGCGCCTCTTATCTTACTGTCCTTGGATGCTGGCATTGGGTAGCCTCCTTATTAGAGTTACATATTCGGTTCTTGTCAGCTCGGGCTGATTCATGCCCTCGTTATGTGATGTAGGCCCCTCTTATCTCTATTTCTCGGGGCTCTGCCGTGTGGAGTTATAATGGTTTGTTATAGTTATCTTGTATCCAAGGCATTCCTGGCAGTGGGCCTCACAGGGTTATTGCTCGGTCAGCCTTAGTCAATAGTTCACAGCTTGACTACCTGATTTCCCATCATGCCTGGGCAGCCATTTTATGTGTGGCCACTTTAAACTTTTATGAGTTTAGATATATTCAGTAGGTGCCTAATGCCTACAACAGCCTTTGACTCGAGTGTTCGACTCCATCCCGCAGCATGCGACCCGCCACCACCTCAGTGAAACCCCAACGTTGCACAAGGTCGGAAAAGCCCAAGAACAGCTCAAGAACAGCAAGGCTACTGGAGCAGATGGAATCCCTGCTGAGGCGCTAAAGTATGGCGGAGAGGCGCTGTTGGCGCGGATACATGACCTCATCTCTCTCATCTGGAGGGAGGAGAGCATGCCGGGAGATCTCAGAGATGATATGATCGTGACCATTTTTTTAAAAAGGGGACAAGTCTGACTGCGGCAATTACATGGGAATCTCCCTGCATCAGCCACTGGGAAAGTTGTCGTGAGAGTTCTCCTTAATGGTCTTCTCCCTGTGGCTGAGGAGCTCCTCCCGGAGTCACAGTGCGGATTTCGTCCCCTACGGGGCACAATGGACATGATCTTTGCAGCGCGAGAGATTCAGGGAACAGCGCCAGCCCTTATATATGGTCTTTTTCGACCTTACAAAGGCCTTTGACACTGTCAACCGCGAGGGTCTGTGGAGCGGCGTCCTCCATTTCGGATGCCCCCAAAAGTTTGTCAACATCCTTCGCCTGCTCCACAACGACATGCAGGCCGTAATCCTTGCCAACGGATCCATTACAGACCCAATCCACATCCGGACCGGGGTCAAACAGGGCTGCGTCATCACTCCAACCCTCTTCTCAATCTTCCTCACTGCCATGCTCGACCTCAGTAACAAGTTTCCTGCTGGAGTGGAACTAAACTACAGAACCAGAGGGAAGCTGTTTAACATATGCTGCCTCCAGGCCAAGTCCAAGATCACCCCAACCTCTGTCGTTGAGCTACAGTACGCGGACGTTGCCTGCGCACATTGAGGCTAAAATCCAGGATATAGTCGATGTATTGACTGAGGCATATGAAAGCATAGGCCTGACGCTAAAAGCCTAAGACGAGGGCCCTCCACGAGCCTGTCCTCGCCGCACAGCACTGCCCCCCAGTCATCAAGATCCACGGCGCGGCCCTCGACAACGTGGACCATTTCCCATACCTCGGGAGCCTCTTATCAACAAAGGCAGACATTGATGCGGAGATTCAACACTGCCTCCAGTGCGTCAGTGCAACCTTCGGCCACCTGAGGGAAAGAGTGTTTCAAGACCAGGCCCTTAAATCTACCACCAAGCTCATGGTCTACAGGGCTGTAATACCCACCCTCTTGTATCGCTCAGAGGCATGGACGATGTACAGAAGACATCTCAAGTTGCTGGAGATATATCACCAACGATGTCTCCGCAAGATCCTACAAATCCCGAGAGGACAAGCGCACCAACATCAGTGTCCTCGTCCAGGCTAACATCCCCAGCATTGAAGCACTGACCACACTCGATCAGCTTCGCTGCGCAGGCCACATAGTTCTCATGCCAGACACGAGACTCCCAAAGCAAGTGCACTATGCGGAGCTCCTTCACGACAAACGAGTCAAAGGTGGGCAGCGGAAACGTTATAAGGACACCCTCAAAGCCTCCCTGATAAAGTGTGACATCACCACTGACTCCTGGGAGTCCCTAAGTGGAGAAAGTGCATCCGGAAGGGCGTTGAGCACTTCGAGTCTCAACGCCGAGAGCGTGCAGAAATCAAGCGCAGGCAACGGAAAGAGCGTGCAGCAAACCAGTTCCACCCACCCCTTTCCTCAACGACTATCTATCCCTCTGAGACAGGGTCTGTGGCTCTCATATTGGACTGTTCAGCCACTAAAGAACTCACTTTGGGAGTTGAAGCAAGTCTTCCTCAATTCCGAGGGACTGCCTATGATGGTTGATGCAATGTGCTATCATTCATCGTGGTCCTTCAAATGAGCCTGCTGCTTGCGCTGTGCCTACTCATGCCATCCTGCCCCCTCTGCTACTAACCATTTGCCTGTTCTGTTATATTTTGCAGAACCTGCAGCCAACCATGACAAGGCTGAAACTGATGGAGAAGAAGATTCAGACACGGACAAGCCTGAAGAGGAGAACATCTTCCAATCCCACCTTCCAGACCAAGAGCATGGCGGGGCGGGGGGAGAGGTGATGGATGAAGCCCACACTATTGTACTCACTCTGGAGGAGGTGTAGGTGCCACCCATTGAGGTACCAGGCCCTTTCCTGAGTGGTACAAGTATTGAGACATTCCATGGATTCTCACAGTCCGAGGCTGCGGGTCCCAGTGGGATGCAGCGAGGCACACCCAGGGTGAGGAGGGGAAGGAGAGCTCGACGGTGCTCTCCTGAGATGCAGGATCTAACAGATGTGGTTCAGACGATGGCAATGAGTGCGAAGAGCATTGACCTTACGCGACCATCCCTGGACATCATCAGTGGGGTGAGTGATGAGGTATCGGGACTGTCGGGAGAAGTAACAACAGTTTGAGGAGAAATGGTAACGCTGGGCACATGAGGGAGGGAATGTTGCAGGTAGCTGATAACTATTGGCGAACATGAGGGAGGTAGCTGAGACACTGTCAGGACACGTAAGGGAGGGAATGTCAGAGCTAGCTGCTGCAATAAGGGAACATGCCCAGACCCCGCGCCCATTGACAGAATCAACTTCCACTCCCTCTCCAAAATCAGACCAGCCTCTGAGGAAGCCCAAGCTGGGCCTTCCACATTACCGCCTGCCGATCCCCCGCCCCCCCCCCCCCCCCCCCCAATCAAGAAGTAGACATTACCCGAGAAATTTGATAGAATAAGCTTGGTACCAACCCGAGAAATGCTACATCACCGCCTGCGGGCAGAGGTGGAGTCAACAAGACCAAGCACAGCGGGTGGTCTTCATTAAGGTGGAGGAGAGATGGGTGCAGCCTTTCTTTGCTGCTGTTGTTATTATTGTTACTGTTGTAACTGTTCTCAAATTAAAAGGTTTTTGTAAGTTACGTAAATTTACAAGTTTCAAAGTTTGTAATTGATCCTAGAGTTTGTAAGTGATCTTAACTGAGAATATTTTTATTTAAGGTAAGTACAAACAAGTGTTAAACTTTTGAATAAAATATCTTAAATTGTAACTGAATCATTTCCATTGTTTGTTCCATTATTAACATAACTTTTTGAAGTAAAGAAGAATAATTTCCATTATTTGTTCCATCAACACAACATTACGAAACAGGTCCAAACAGTAAACATAGTCCATTTGGAATAGTTGCCGCTGAGCCTTCAGGCAGCAAAGCGTTCATTGATAAGCTGCTGGCACAAGGCTCGAGCAGTCGTTAAAGGGGCACGACCTCCTTCGCTGTCGTGCTCCGGGTTCAGGTAGTTGCATGGCTTCCTCGCCCTCCTTCCTCCTCCTCGTCCTTGTCATCTGCATCTTCCTCATCAGCCACTCTCACCTCAGGTGGGTCTTGTACTACCAGCTGCTGCTGCCTCATGATGGCTAAGTTATGTAGCATGCAACACACAACAGTGAACTGACTGACAATCTCAGGGGAGTATTGCAAGTAGCCTCTGGAATGGTCGAGGCATCAGAAACGCTGTTTCAAGATGCCAGTGGTCCTCTATTATGCTGCGCGTCTCAATGTGCGATATGTTTTATTCCCGATCAGCTTCCGTCCGGGTTACGCGTAGGGGCGTCATGAGCCAGGTGGGGAGGCTGTACTCTTTGTCTCCCAGCAGCCAGCTCTGTCCTTCTGGCTGCTGCTGAAACATGGCAGATATAATGCTCTCGTGTAGGATGAACGCATCATGGGTGCTCCCAGGGTATCTTGCATCAACTGATATGATGTGATGCATGTCGTCACACACGAACTGCACAGTAATGGAGTGGAAGCCTTTTCTGTTCCTGTACATCGCGGAATCCTCCAAAGGTGCTCTGCTCGCAAGGCGATGTGGGTACAATCAATGCAACACTGTACCATTGGGAAGCCAGCAATCCTGGAGAAGGCCACAGCCCTTTCACACATTGCCTGGGCGGTCATGGGGAACTTTATCATTCCTCTGGGCATATAGTGCAGCAGTCACCTGCTGATTGCAGATATGTGTTGCATGCTGAGAAATGGCGCACACATCCCCAGTTGTGGCCTGAAACAATCCAGATGCATAGATTAAATTGTACCGTTGCAATAAGCAAACAGCAGAACAAGCTTCTTTGTTGTCTCTCTCTCTAAGGTCGACGCCCTAGGCTGGACCACACCCACGTCTGCGCATGTGCATTAGGCTTGCTTTGATCAGGAACATTTGAGGCAATGAAGTTTAATGCAATTCTTTAATTTTGGATTTTTTTCAAAGTACCACCCCATCACTGACCGAACATCATCTCACCGGGCTCAAGGGTTGGCCGGCAGAATCGCTCCCTCGTCCGGACATGGGCTCGGCAAATATCACGCCTCCCGGGCTTCTTTTGATGCTGCTGCATAATGTAAGGGTTCTCATCCCTTCAGTTCGGCTTCCACCGCCCGCCCCCCCACCCAGGCTTCTTTTGATGCCGAGCCCCTGTGTCTGGGCGAGGGAGCGATTCTGCTGGCGGACCCTCGAGCCCGGTGAGGAGATGTTTGGTGGTGGCGTAGCACTTTGGGGGAAAAAAAATCAAAAATTTAGGAATTGCATTGGACTTTCATTTTCTGGGTTTCAAGTTTAAAAAAAAATTAAGCTTCATGTTGGAAATTTAATGTGTTCTTGACTTTCTCCAAAACTTCACAAAAACAATGGCATTTTTCTTAAGTGCCCAGAAGGTTTTTTTGGGAGTGGTCACATACGCCGTCCTAGGAAAAATGTAAGTCAGCCAAACTTGCTTCAATGTGAAAAACTGGTGCAGACATCAGGTTACGCCCTCCATGATGCAAAAAAAACTTTTTAAAAATTGTAACTGAGTTACACAGGTGCACAATCTTTGGGAAAACTTGGATATTTTAATTTAGGCCAAAAAAAGCGGCACGCACTTAAAAAAAAACGGCGCAGATAACTGGGCCCGAAGTGTTTAATGTATGTATAAAATGGGTTTCGAAGGAGATGGCTAATTTAAAAAGAAATCTAACATTAGTTGACCAATAATCGAATGATAGAATCCAGATTAAGACCACTTAATAGAATGGATGTGCAGGAAGTGGTAATACAAATCATACTTTTTGCCATCTCTTCAGGTACTTCTACTGCTCAGCCTTGTTTTTTTTTTCTCTGCATCACATTGGGATGTATACTTTTACAATGCACTAACCAGTGTAAGTTGTGATGTATGAAGGGGGTTATAATGTTGGAATAAAATCTCTGCAGCATATATAGTTATGTAGTGTTTCTATATTAGGTCCTGCTAGATCGGGTGTGTGGAAAGCTAATCTTGACGTGCGAGTCTTACATCTCTAATATAGTTCTTGGAGAGGGTGCAGCTGAATGTATGGATGAAAATATGTTGGTAAGTGACAGAATTCAACTGAATTTAATAGATTGCTATAAAAATTGAATAAATTGACTCGGACTCTCACATTTTATGCTCATCAAAATAAAGGCTGCAATCAAAGCAGCATTAGAGTCTTGCAACCTTAAGTATTTTGTGAATAATTATCTTTGTCACTCATGAAATGCTGGGGTAGGAACATGAACCTGTCTCTTAAAGAATAGCACCTATCCTTGGGATAAATTGTAATGAATTGTAGCTTGTCGCAGAGCATTCATGCCGATTAACAGCAGATGAACATTCGAGAGATATAAAGCAAACTGTAATGAAAAGTTGATGGATATTCAAAGAATGAAAGAAAACATTCCAGCTTTTTGTCTTTGTTTTTAAGGCTTCAAATCACTGATCAATACGGTTTAAGTAAAGGGAGTGTAAATTTGTCATGCAATCACACTCTGGCAATTCATAATGATGAATGGATGAAATTTTAATATTGTGCCCACTTGAGTTGTGAAAAATGGCGAGCAGTATAATTGAGGGGTTTTGATAGAGCAAATGGGGACAAACTATTTCCTTGGCAAGTGGTAACCAGAGGTCATAGATTTAAAATAATAGGCAAAAGAACTAGAGGGGAAATGAGAAATTTCTTCACACACGGGGTTGTTAAGATCTGGAACGCACTACATGAAAGTGGTGGAATCCGCTTCCATAATAACTTTCAAAAGGCAATTGGACATGCATTTGAAGATGAATAATTTGCAGGATTTTGGGATAAAAGCTGGGGTGTGGGAACTGAATTGGACAGCTCTTTCAGAGAGCCGCACAGGCACGTCTGGCGGAATGGCCTCCGTCTGTACTGTAAGATTCAATGATTCTAATTGCAGATTTTGCCCTCTGGGAAAGAGAATTATAAGCCGTAAAATACTATGGTGCAGTATTGCTAGTTACAGGCCTGTCATTGTAATAGTTGTGTGGGGAGCAGTTTGAGATGATGAATATAAGAGCATTGTGCACCCCACACAACATTATTGGATCGAGTAAATTTACGTTTTCATTCCATTTCTCTCGCCAATATGGGAACACACAGTTTTTCTGAAAGCGTGTTATTTGGTGTGCTTGATTGTCCTCCCAAGTGACACTTGCATCTTGCATAGAATTCCTGGTGCTGGAAGAGTATGTTGCACTTCTCTTTGCATCTTGAGAATTACTGAGGTCTCAGTGCAACATCTTGTGTTTCCTCAGGTGAAGTACCTTTTCACACTTGGCGAAGTAGCACAGCTATGCCCTACAAAAGTTGAGAAGCGCATCTTCCTGCTGGTTCAGTCGTTTCTTGCTGCCCCTTCCAGCTTAGCACCTGGTGAGAACTGTGACTTTATTTTCTAGAAATCCTGTTATGCCGGATAATATTGTGAAGTTGATGTATAACCCAAGCTGCTGTAAAATAGACTTGCTTTGTTACAGCTGTAGCTGTTCAGTGGTTCACCTTTTGGAACTAATAAATCTTGAAATTGATTGCAACTGATTGCAGTTGGTCTTGCCAAACGTGTACTGCTAAAGGGCAGACTCTTTAGCTTTAAAATAACCCCCGGCTACTATTCTCTACTGTTAACAGTCTCCTTAAACCCCTCTCCTCTGTCTCCACCACACTCACCTCCAACAAGGTGAGGAGCTCATGGACTTCTTTGTCTCAAAGATTGAGACCATCCGATCAGCTGCCTCTGCGAGTTCCCTTCCTTCACCTAGCCCACCAGGCCAAACTTCATCTGAGACTCCCACCTGCCCTAGCCCTAAACTCATATCTTTCTCTAGTTTCTCTTTGATCTCCCCAAGCTCATCTTGTCCATGAGACCCACTTCCTGGTCCCTCGACCCTATTCCCACTAAACCGCCGACCACCCAACTTCCTTTTTTGGCTCCCATGTTAGCCGACATTGTTAACGATTCTCTCCTCAGGGACTATTCCCCATCCTTTACATCTGCTGTCATCATTCCTATCAAAAAAAACAATTATTGACCCCACTTTGATTGCAAGCTATCGCCCCATCTCCAACCTCCCATTCCTGTTCAAAGTATTTAAATGTGTTGTCGCCTCCCAAATCCATGACTATTTTTCCATGAATTCAGTGTTTGAATCCCTTCAATCTGGTTTTCGCCCCTGCTACAGTACTGAAATGGCTCTCATCAAAGTCACAAATGACATCCTTTGTGACTGTGACAAAGATAAACTATCCCTCCTCATCTTTCTGGACCTGATTGCAGCCTTTGAAATAGTTGACCACTCCATCCTCCTCCAACGCCTCTCCACCATCATCCAGTTAGGTGGGAATGCACTCTCCAGGTTCAATTCTTATCTATCCAATCATAGTCAGAACATGGCTTCTCTTCCCACTCCCGCATCGTTACCTCTGGTGTTCCCCCAAGGATCTGTCCTTGGCCCCCTCTTTTTTTTCTCATCTCTATGTCGCCCCTTGGCGATGATATCTGAAAATACGAGTCCGTTTCCACGTGTATGCTGACGACACCGAGCTCTACCTCTCCACCACTTCTCTTGACACTTGCTTGGTTTCTAAATTGTCAGATTGGTTGTCCGACATCCAATACTGGATGAGCAGAAATCCGCGGCATAACTAAAACCGCCTTTTTCCACCTCCGTAACATTGACTGCCTCCACCGCTGCCTCAGTTCTTCTCGTGCTGAAACCCTCGTTCATGCCTTTGTTACCTCGAGACTTGACTACTCCAACTCACTCCTGGCTGCCCTCCCACATTCTACACTACGTAAACTTGAGGTAATCCAAAACTCAGCAGCCCGTGTCTTAACTCGCACCAGGTCACGATCACTCATCACCTCTGTGCTTTCTGACCAACATTGGCTCCCGGTTAAACAACGCCTCAATTTCAAAACTCTCATCCTTGTTTGCAAATCACTCCATGGCCTTGCCCCTCCCTATCTCGAATCTTTTTCAGCCTCACAACCTTACAGGGTGTCTGCGCTCCTCAAATTCTGCCCTGTTGCACATCCCTGATTATAACTGCTCAATCATCAGTGACCGTGCCTTCAGCTGTTTGGGCCCTAAGCTCTGGAACTCCCTGCCTAAACCTCTCCGCCTTTCTACCCCTCTTTCCACCTTTTAAGACACTCCTTAAAACCTACCTCTTTAAGCAAGCTTTTGGTCATCTGCCTTAATTTCTTCTTTTATGGCTCGGTGTCAAATTTATCTGTTTTGTCTGTAACACTGTTATGAAGCGCCTTGGGATGTTTTACTGCATTAAAGGCGCTATAATAAATAAAAGTTATTATTATTTTGTTTGAATATAATTCCTAAAGTTTTTTTCAAAGTTGTTACAGTATTGGATATAGAACACTTTTTTTTTTCCATTGTGCTAACATTACTTTTATCTGCGGAAAATATAGTTTATTGTGGCTAGTTTTTACAATGTGAGGAATGGCTATATCGTTTTGTTAAAGTTTGGGTCTTTCACGGATGACCCTCAAGCTTACAACCCATCTTTATTTGATCAATATCTAAATAAATGTAGCAAGCACAAAGGAACAAGATGACCCTCGTCAATGTATTCCAATTTATGGGATATAGCAGGTGCCCCTGTATGATTTTCTCAATTTAAAGAAGGCAGAAGATTAAAAGCATCATCAGACAATGGCTTAGATCATAGGATTCTAAATAGATTTATTGAATAGTTACTAGCTAAGTGAACAATATTGAATACAAACTATATTCATAATTAGAAGCCTTACTATGCTGCTTGTAATGGAAACAACAGAGGCGGTTCTCCTAGCATTCATTCAACAATGAACTGATTTTTGAAACATGGGCCCTTGCATCTTAATTTGGCTAGCATTGCGTCTCTGATCTACCATATCGCTGTCTGCTTTAGAATAGTAACTGAGAGAAAGTCGGTCTGTAATATGCCATTCAAAATCTTTTGAAGGGACCCTACAGTAATTTGGATGATGAGGCATTATATAAAGACAGGTGCATTATACAGTACAATATATGATTCTGATGTTTCCCTGTTTAAGACCGCAGAGATTAATTGCCTTTGAGGAAACACTGGGTGAGGTCAAAGTTTAATTGTTCACACTTCAGGTCAGAATCTGGCTTTTTTTTTGTATGATTGGTCAGGCCAATTAGGTGTTAGATATCATGACCTAGCAATGGTGACCGAGATTTTATAATCTAATTTGTAATTTTAAAATGATTGAGTTATGGTCAATGTTACAATTGTAAAGTCTAGACCTCCCACTCCTGTATCACTTGAGCAATTTTTAATTGCTGGGGAACTTAGTATATTTCAAAAGACTGCCTTTGCTTTTTTTTTTAAAAAGTGTTGACATAGATATTGGTAATATGGCAGAGAGGAAATGAATGCCAAGGGTTTTTAAAATCACCTGGGTTTTTTTGTTGTATTATTTTTAAAGATTCCTGGTTGCAAATCTTGATGTGGGGAGGGGTCTTTGACTTGGAAAAACTCTTGCCAATTGATTTGTCAAATTATTTAAATGTTTTTTCTTTACTCGACCATAAGTGACTAGGTTTCTGAATTGTATTTTATTCTTTAGCTGTTGCTTTAGATGGTGGCAATCCTCCAGCTTCACAGCCCCTTTCTCAGTTCTCCGGACCTGCTGCTGTGCCTTCTGTTATCCGAGCGCATGCATTTTTCACTCTGGGTAAGACCCTTTCAGCTTAGGTTTGCGAGAACAAGTTTCTTCCGTTCCACAAATATATTCCACATTTGTACATTTCTAGTAGGAACGGCTATGTAGTGATCAAGATTGAAAATACTGTCATTTGTTTATATTCTCCCTAATGAAAGGTGCTGTAGTCAAATTATGTCTTTATTAGCACATCAGCTAAGATCAGGTAACTTAACGAAGACCTGGCATCAAAGCAGGGATTACAAAAACAAAATACTGTGGATGCTGGAATCTGAAATAAAAACAGAAAATGCTGGAAATACTCAGCCGGTCAGGCAGCATCTATGGAGAGAAACAGAGTTAATGTTTCAGGTTGGTGACCCCTTCAAAGCAGAAAATATTTGACTTTGCTGCACACTGGATAAACGTGCTGACACATCGAGGGGCCTTTGTAAATTATTTGATTGACAATTGGGACTGTGTCAATTTGAGATGAGTGATCCTACATCTCATTTACCTGTATCAGCAATTGTTTTGTTAAATGCAGGAAATTCAGAAGTAAAATCCTAATCACGACCCTACAGAAATTAAGAGATGCATATTCTCTTATCCATTTTAGAACTTTTAAGTTCACATTGAATTTGTTGAGCTGATGTCACTTTTTCTGCAGCTTAATAAAAAAAATCTTAAACTATTATGGATTGGAACTGGGCCGTAAAAACCAGGTAGACTATGGTTCAATTCCCAGTCTGAGCTGTGCTTGTGAATCTCACTGGGCAATTCGCCACAGTGTGCTTTTGTTTGGGGCGGGGGGGGGGGGCGGCGGGGGCGGGAATCAATCGGTTAGGGTATACTCTTGATTGCCAACATTGAAACTATGATCGTCTCTCTCTGCAGATGCCGGGAGGACATGAGTACGCCAAGTTTTGATGCTATTTGCAATCAGATAGCCTGCTGACCACCAAGTCTCAATGGAAATTAAAAAAACAATCTCATCTTGCATGCCGGTCTTGGCAACGACATTTCAGACTTAACTATACATTTTTATAGTAATGATGTATTACCTTATTTTACTTTGTACAGGAAAATTGTGCCTACAGCATGAAGATCTAGCAAAGAAATGCATCGCTGCCCTCGCACGCGAGTTGGAGGTGTGCGAAAATGTTGCAGTTCGCAATAATGTTATCATCATCATGTGTGACCTCTGTATGCGATATACTAGTATGGTAGATCGGTACATTCCTAACATTGCTGTGTGCTTAAAAGATGACGACCCCTTTATCCGCAAACAGACTCTGGTCATGCTGACCAACTTACTCCAGGTGAGCAAGGAGCATGCCCTTTTATTATACAAGATCAAATAACTGACACAGTTATATTTGTGAATAGTTCTCTGTTCCGCATCCCTAATCCTGAGTTACTACTTTACTTTGTAATCTGTGTATTCTCTTTAAACAGTGACCCTATTATAAATCTTAAGTGGCATTTATCTAAATATCTTACATTTTGGAATAAAATTGTTGAGAACTGATTTCCCACACAGTCACGATGCATTTATGTAATTAAGAAGAAAACACTGCTAAATATTAGTATTGATTTCCAATCATTTGGAGTATTAAAGATTGAACCATTTCCTGATTCTCATTCAGATGCTTTATTTTGTCATCTTCAAATTTAGTTGCAATAGATGTTTGCCATTTATCAAAACTAGACATTATTGCTTAAAATAATAGCTTCTTTGTAACAACCCAAATTCTTGAAAGAGAAGGAAGTTTAGTTGGAGTACTTTTCTGTGCAAACTCCTCATCACACAAAATATCCTTGATTCGTGTCTATTATTGGACATTTCCACCTCTGCTTCCTATTGGAGCTAGTTTTTTGAAACATTTGTTCACGGGATGTGGGTGTCGCTGGCAAGGCCAGCATTTATTGCCCATCCCCAATTACCCTTGAGAAGGTGGGACTGAGCTGCCACCTTGAACTGCTGCAGTCCCTGTGGCGAAGGGACTCCTATGCTGTTGAGGAGGGAGTTCCAGGACTTTGACCCAGCGACCATGAAGGAATGGCAATACATGTGCAAGTCAGGACGGTGTGTGACTTGGAGGGGAACTTTGAGGTGATGGTGTTCCCAGGCACCTGCTGCCTTTGTCCTTCAAGGTGGTAGAGGTCGCAGGTTTAATTTCTTGTCATAGGTTATTTTATGGCTTATTTGTGGGACCAAGACATATGTGGGTCCTAGGCTGATATATTTGTGGTACCCAACACAGCCCTCAGACTTTTGCAGCTGAACCTGGTCACCCAACCTTTGCTGATGAGGCAAAATCAGTCAAATGAAAGATGAACTGAATAATTTCACTCATTTAGAATGCAAGGAACCTACCAGTCTTATAATGTTTATATATTTTCTTTTTGCAGGAAGAGTTTATAAAATGGAAGGGTTCCCTTTTCTTCAGATTTGTGAGTGTTCTGGTGGACTCAGATGAAAGTATACGGAGGTAATTGGCTTTGTTTTATCTTTTGTTTACTTGAGGTATCAAAAAAAAATTAAGAATGGATGCATGTTAAATCCACAATGGATAGAATTTCATAAGGTTTGTGAATGTCATGGTGTATATGGCTGAATGATTTCTAGACTATTCTTAAAAAAAAAAACCACTCCGATAAAGGATCCACTCGAAACATTAACTGTTTAACTCCTGATTCTGAATGATGTGAACTTTCATATATTTTGTTTTTATTTAAGATTCCCATGTTGACTTATTTTTAAGTTTGTATGCAGTTTTATTTTTAGATGAATTGTCGTCTATTCTCCCTGGCAGTGTTGCCCTGCACCAGTCATTAGGAAGTGCATTGTTGTGGTTCAACATAAGTTTGCATCTACCACAGCAACACATTGATCGGTGAACTGTCTATAGCTATTAGCTTTTTTTTTAAATAGTTACTTAATTAAATTGTATTATAGCCTTGAAATTAGCTCAATGTGCAGTTATGAGACCAGCTGAGCACAGATAACTTAAAGGATAGTTAACATAAGAAAAAAAAGAATTAGGAGCAGGAGTAGGCCATTCAGCCCCTCGAGCCTGCTCCACCATTCAATAAGATCATGGTTGATCTTCTACATCCACTCAGCTTTCCCACGCTATCCCTTGATTTCCTTAGTGCCCAAAAATCTCTCTCTGTCTCGTGTATATTCAGCGACTGAGCATCCACAGCCCTCTTGGGTAGAGAATTCCAAAGATTCACAATCCTCTGGGTGAAGAAATTTCTACTTCTGGGTCTTAAGTGGCCGCCCCTTCCTCCTGAGACTTTGACCCCTAGTTCTAGACTCTCCAGGGGAAACAGTCTCTCAGCATCCAGCATGTCAAGTCCTCTAATATAAACTCTTATGGGTGAGGAAAAGTAATTTGGCCAATTGAAACTCGCCCTTTCGACACCATGGCAACAAATGGATTTTTCAACAACTCTATTTTCTTTTACTTTCCTCGGCAGAACATTCCAAACAATTAGCATCTTCAGTAAAGCCATTTTTACTGAGATCTTCTCTAAATTCCCTTTTCTACTTGTGTCTCTTGTCCTACCATCTTGCTATGTTTTGAAGTTCCAACCTGGGTTTACCTTTACTTTGGCGAAGTAGTAACTAGAATCATAGAAGTTTACAGCATGGAAGGAGGCCATTTCGGCCCATCGTGTTCGTGCCAGCCAGCAAGAGGCTATCCAGCATGCCAGGGGATCTCGGAGACGTTGTAATTGTGACCATCTTCAAGAAAGGAGATAAGTCCGATTGCGGTAACTACAGATGAATTTCCCTGCTGTCTACTACAGGGAAAGTTATCGCCAGAATCCTCCTCAGCCGTCTTCTCCCTGTGGCAGAAGAGCTCCTCCCAGAGTCACAATGTGGATTCCGCCCACTAAGGGGCACAATGGACATGATCTTCACATGACAAATTCAAGAGAAATGCAGGGAACAACACCAACCTCTATACATGGCCGCCTTTGACCTGACAAAGGCTTTTGACACCGTCAACTATGAGGAATTATGGAGTGTACACTTCAAATTTGGCTGTCCTCAAAAATTTGTCACCATCCTCCGCTTGCTTCATGATAACATGCAAGCTGTGATCCTGACCAATGGATCTACCACAGACCCAAATCATGTATGAACAGGGATGAAGCAAGGCTGTCTCATTGCACCAATGCTCTTCTCAATCTTCCTTGCTGCAATGCTACATCATCATAGGCAGTCCCTCAATCGAGGAAGACTTGCTTCCACTCAAAGTGAGTTCTCAGGTGACTGTACAGTCCAATACGGGAATCACAGTTTCTGTCACAGATGGGACAGACAGTCGTTGAAGGAAAGGGTGGGTGGGAAGTCTGGTTTGCCACATGCTCCTTCCGCTGTCTGTGCATGCTGTCGGCAACGAGACTCGAGGTGCTCAGCGCCCTCCCAGATGCTGGGAGGGCGCTGAGGGCGGTCTTGGGCCAGGGATTCCCAGGTGCCGGTGGGGATGTTGAACTTAATCAAGGAGGCTTTGAGGGTGTCCTTGAAAAGTTTATCTGCCCATCTGGGGTTCGCTTGCCATGTAGGAGTTTGCTTTGGGAGTCTTGTGTCGGTCATACAGACGATGTTGCCCTCTGTCATCAAACTACAGTATCTGGACGACGCTTGCATCTTCGTACATTCAGAGGCTGAACTCCAAGCAATCGTCAACATCTTCACCGAGGCATACAAAACATCTGTAAGACAAAGGTCCTCCACCAACCTGACCCCGCCACACAGCACTGCCCGCCGGTCATCAAAATCCAGGCGCGGCCTTGGACAACGTGCAATGCTACAACTCGCTGTCAGCAAACTTCCCGCTGGAGTGGAGATAATCTATAGAACAAACGGGAAATTGTTCAACCTTCGTTGCCTTCAGTCCAGATCCAACATAGTGCCATCCTCTGTCATCAAATTACAATATGTAGATGAGGCTTGCGTCTGCGCTCACTCGGAGGACGAACTCTGAACCATCGTCAACACATTCAGAGTGTACTAAACATCCGTAAAACAAAGGTGCTCTATCAACCTGTTCCCGCCACACAGCACTGCCCCGGTGAGGCTTTGGACAAAGTGGACCATTTTCCATACCTCCAGGAGCCTACTGTCAACAAGGGCAGACATCGATGACTAGGTTCAACACCGCTTTCAGTGTGCCTTTGGTTGCCTAAGGAATAGAATGTTTGAAAACCAGCACAAAGCTCATGGTCTACAGAACAGTAGTGATACCTGCCCTCATATATGCTTCTGAGACATGGACTATATACAGCAGGCACATCAAAGCACTGGAGAAGTACCATTAACGCTGCCTCAGGAAGATCCTGCAAATCCATTGGCAGGATAGGTGCACCAATGTCAGTGTTCTCGTGCAGGCAACATCCTCCGCATCGAAGCATTGACAACACTCGATCAGCTCCGATGGATGGGCCACATAGTCCATATGCCCAATACGAGACTCCCTAAGCAAGCGCTTTACTCGGAGCTCCGACAGGGCAGACGAGCCCCAGGTGGGCAGAGGAAACGCTTCAAGGACACCCTCAAGGCCTCCTTGAAGTTCGACATCCCCACCGACACCTGGGAATCCATGGCGCAAGATCGCTCAAAGTGGAAGAGAATAATCCATGAGGGCATCGAACACTTCGAGTCTCTTCGCCGGGAGCAAGCAGAGACCAAGCGCATATGGTGGAAGGAGGGCACGACAACCCAAGCACTTCAAAAAACTGGCACTTCAACCAACGTACTTTCAACTACCGTCTGTCTAACCTGCAACAGAGACACTAGTTTCCGCATTGGACTTAACAGTCATCTGAGAACTCATTTTTAATGTGGAAGCAAGTCATCCTCAACTGCGAGGGACTGCCTATGATGATTGATCCAGCCCAATTCCACTTTCCAGCTCTAGGTCCGTAACTCTGCAGGTTATGGTACTGCAAGTGCACATCCAAGTACTTTTTAAATGTGGTGAGGGTTTCTGCCTCTACCGCCCTTTCGGGCAGTGAGTTCCAGACCCCCACAACCCTCTGCGTGAGGAAATTTCCCCTCAAATCCCCTCTAAACCTTCTACCAATTACTTTAACTTTATGTCCCCTGGTTGTTGACCCCTCTGCTAAGGGAAATAGGCTCTTTATATCCACTATATCTAGGCCCCTCATAATTTTATGCACCTCAATGAGGTCTCCCCTCAGTCTCCTCTGTTCCAAGGAAACAAACTCAGCCTATCCAATCTGTCCTCATAGCTAAGATTCTCCACTTTCGGCAACATCCTCGTAAATCTCCTCTCCAGTGCAATCACGTCCTTCCTATAATGCGGTGACTAGAACTGCACACAGTACTCCAGCTGTGGCCTAACTAGTGTTTTATTCAGTTCAAGCATAGCCCCCTGCTCTTGTATTCTATGCCTTGGCTAATAAAGGCAAGCATTATTTATGCTGCCTTAACCACCTTATTTACCTGGCCTGCTACCTGTGGACATGCACTCCAAGGTCCCTTTGTTCCTCTACACGTCTCAGTGTCCTACCATTTATTGTGTATTCCTTTTCCTTGTTAGCCCCCCTCAAATGCATTACCTCAGTTCTCCGGATTAAATTCCATTTGCCACTGTTCTGCCCACCTGACCAGTTGATTGATATCTTCTTGCAGTTCGCAGCTTTCTTCTTCATTCTCAACCACATAGCCGATTTTAGTATCATCTGCAAACTTCTTAATCATACCCCCTATATTCAAGTCTGATCATTGATGTATACCACAAAAAGCAAGGGACCCAGTACTGAAACATCCTTCCAGTCACAAAAACACCCATCAATCATTACCTGTTGCTTCCTGCATCTGTGCCAATTTTGGATCCAACTTGCCACTTTGCCCTGGATCCCATGGGCTTTTACTTTCGTGACCAGTCTGCCATGTGGGTCCTTATCAAAAGTTTTGCTAAAATCAATATACACTGCCCTCATTGACCCTCCTCAAAATTCAATCAAGTTAGACATGACCTTCCCTTAACAAATCTGTTCTGACTGTCCTTGATTAATCCGTGCCTTTCTAAATGAAGATTTACCGTCCTTCAGGATTTTTTCCAATAATTTTCTCACCACTGAGGTTAGGCTGACTGGCCTGTAATTACTTGGTTTATTCCTTTCTCCCTTCTTAAACAAAGGTACCACATTAGCAGTCCTCCAGTTCTCTGGCACCCACCTGAAGCCAGAAGATTGGAAAATGATAGTCAAAGCCTCTGCTATTTCCTCTTTTACTTCGCTTAACAGCCTGGGATACATTTCATCCGGGCCTGGGGACTTTCCAAGCTGCTAAACCCTTCAGTACCTCCTCTCTCACTTTTATGTTTATTTCATCTAATATTTCACAATCCTCTTCCTCGATAGCAGTATCTGCATCGCCCCTCTCTTTTTTGTGTAAACAGACGCAAAGTATTCATTAAGAACAATAATCAGAAGATTAATTAAACCCCCCTCCCTCCCCCCTTAATTTGCCTTAATTTTGAAGTAGAATCCACTCATTGCCGTTGAATCAGTGCTTCTGTTTGTACAGCTTTTGTTAATGTAATTTCATGTCTGCATGCCATTCGGCAAATCAAATGTGCATAAAACTGATTACTATTCTATTTAAGATTTGCAGAGTTCTGTTTAGTCTACCTGCTCCTGAAAAGACACCCAGTTATGTTCTCTCAACATTTTATTGAATGCATTTTGCATTTTAACGGCTATGAAAAACATGAACAATACAACAAATTTTCTCAAACTGACCGGTACGTAAGCTTTACTTCTAGATGTTGATGATTAACAATAAATGATATTAACTCACTTTGACATCTACTCAGACTTTTTGCAGTTAAACATTAAATCCTTCCCAGTATCCATACAAAAGATACCCCTGTTAATCACTGACATCTTAATAGATCGTTGGAACTGTATCAATTGATGACCCTCAACTCTTGCAAAGAGGATGTTTTCTCTAATATTTACTTTTTTAAAAGGTGGACCATTACATGAAATAATTACAGTACTTGCATTATTAAATTTAAAGGTAATAAGCTATTCAAATATGGAAAGGTGCCAATGAGTTCATGTGTTTTTAGATGACTTCTTCTCCCTTCCCTTTGATTGTCAGTTGTGCTGTGCATGTTGGAAATTGCAATTTTGCCCAACTTGAATCAGGTTTCTTAATTTTAAATTCCAAATATAGATATTTTGATCTACAGCTTGTTACAGATATGTGCAGGATTCTGAACTCACTTTCATTGCGAGGTGGTCTGGGCAAGTTGCACCATTTGGGCCCAAGTTTCCCCAGGAGTTGCTCCTTTATTTTTGGAGCAACTTGATTTTTCTGGACTATCTTTTTAGTTGCAATTCTGGCCATTTAATTTGCGCCAGTGTAAGTGAGTTAATTAGGTTTTTTTTTTTAGTTCAATTTTTTTTCAAAAGAGGGTGTTGACAGCCACTTACCCCTGTTTTAGGCGTTTGGCCAGAAAATAGTTGCTCCAAACTAACTTAGGCCAGCATAAGTTGCCACTTCTGTCTGCACAGAAAAACCTTACCAAGAGTTAAGGAATCGGCGCAAGTAACTACATTTAAAGCACCACCAAGCACCAAACAAAGCACAAAAAGTAATAAGCAATTAATTAACAAATAAAATAGAAGGAACCTTGCACCTAAAGCACCAAAATCAATCAGTAAATAACAAATAAAAAATAGAGGTCCTACCTTAGGGAACGCAGCGGGCCACCGATGAGGGACCCCATTTGGCCAGGGTTAGGGATGGCGTGCTTCGGGCCCCTCCCACACAGACTCTAGCACGCATGTGCAGAGGTCCCGGCACTGTTTTCCGCGTCGGGACCTGACTCCGCCCCCAATCCATTGGGCCACACTGTGTGCCACGACTGAAGAGGTTGGGGAGCGGCCAGAAAATCGACGTCTTTTTTCGGCGTGCTTGGAGGTGGACAAAAACGACGCACCTCGGGTGAGGGCGCCAGAAAAACAGGTTAGGGAAACTCTAGCCCATTATCTATTAGAAACACAAATTATCATTTTCTGAATGGTGGTACCACAGTTTCTGCTGCATTGAATTTATTTTGTTCAGTGTTTTAAGCGGGGGCTTCATGATCGGTGCCAATTTCCTTTTTTAAATTTTTTTTAATTGCCTTCCCATTTTATTCACCCCCCACCAATCTTGTCTGTATTTGACTGTTACTGGAGCATAATGATGTAAATTAAATTGCCCAGTTGAAGCTGAAGAGCCTTGGTTAATGATATGTAGTGATGGTCAGCTACTTTTATACTCGAGGGCCCAGTACCCCCTCCAAATAAGCACTATCCATATGGTAGCATCAAAACTCGCTGCTTAACATAAAGCGGACAAAAAGAAAATGAATCATTGTAACTTCAGGCTTTTTCAAAGATTTATGAATTGTGGCATTGCTCTGTTAAATGTTTTATTTGTAACAGTTGTATTCATAAAGAGCAATAATCCTCCAACAATATGTATGGGACTCCATTTCACACCTATGAAATCATTGTATGATTGTTAAAAATGGAATAATTTTTTCAGGACTTTTGAGCAGTTGTTAAAATTGCTCCTATTTGGCTATTCACCACCTAAGGTCCTAAGTTTGTCCTATTACAGATGTTCAGTATTGTAGGGGACTAGTACACCACATGACCAACTGTCTTTTCCTGACAGGGAGAAGAAACTGTTTTCCTTGAAGGGGAATAAAAACAAAGAGAAGCGAATGACTATTTACAAGTTTCTGTTGGAACACTTCACAGATGAGCAACGCTTCAACATCACTAATAAAATTGCTCATAATATTCTAGGTATGGATTTCTAGTGCAGTTGTAAATCAAGTTAAATAGAGAATAATATGTTAGAATAATTATAAGTACACTAGAATCGAGGGGTTCAAAAGGCATAACCGTAACCAACGTAAACTCACTTTGGTGTTCAGGTGGCCATTTAGCATCATGCCTACACATACTTATTTTTTACTTCTAATTTTTCGCCTCTTGATGGCACTGGCTGCTTTCTGGGGTATGGTTCCAATGCTCGCCAAACAGTCTCCATGCACCACTGCACCCTCTGCCCCCCGCCCCCCCCACTTCTGTATTGGAGTGAGTTTTGATGGGCTATTCGGAAAAGGGAGTATCATTGCTGAGCCCAATCCTGTCCTCAGCCACTGTCTACGCATGCAGGGTTTACTGGGTAGGAATTAAGAGTGCAGTCCTGGCTGATTTTTACCTTCTATGACATCCTACACCAGACCAGATGTAGTTCGATAACTCAACACACATGGAGTTTGATTCTCTGATCTTTGAGTGGGTGTGGCTTAGTACTTTTTTGAATTATCTTTTTAAAAAGCTGCTCTAATAGGCATTCAGCTAATTGTCCTTGGTGTAGGCAACATACAGCCTCAATGCACACAAATTAACTTTCTAAAACTGTTGCATACTGGCACTGTCAAATAACAAGATAGTGACTGGGTCCATGTAAGACGATGGTTCCATGACATAATGCGAGCAAGCTTTGAGTTAATTGAATTATATATGATCGAGAAAGGAATATTATAAAAATATTTGTTAATAAATCCATATTTATATAAACAATAGTAGCCCGCTGGATTGGCACGCCATCCACCACCTTAACCATTCCCTCCCTCCACCACGACTGCAGTGTGTACCATCTACAAGATGCACTGCAACAGCTCGCCAAGGCTTCTTCGACAGCGCCTCCCAAACCTGTGACCTCTACCACCTAGAAGGGCAAGGGCAGCACGAGTGTGGGAATACCAGCACCGCCAAGATCTCTTTCAAGTCACACAACATCCTGACTTGGAAATATATCACTGTTCCTTTATGGTCGCTGAGTCAAAGTCCTGGAACTCCCTAACAGCACGGTGGGAGTACACCACACGGACTGCAGCGGTTCAAGAGGCAGCTCACCACCACCTTCTCCAGGGCAATTAGGGATGGGCAATAAATGCAGGCCTTGCCAATGACACCCACATCCCAGGAACAAATATAAAAAAATATCTAAACAGTAGTACCGATTTAAAATTAAATTCACTGCTGATTTTTAAAAAAAATTATACATTTTAAGAATTCATTTCTTACCCAAAATGTAAGGCATGTAAATTTTCAGATGGGTGCCAATTTCAGGCTGGTTACTTTTTTGGAGCAGTTATAATATGTACGTGTTTGTCTTTTTTCAGCATGTTTTGTTGATGGTGTGCTTCCTTTGGATATGGAGGCGAATGAGTTGCTCTCGGATACATTTGTTGTGATGAGTTGCAAGGAGATCAAGCTCTCCTCTATAAGAGCAAAACCTAGTGACGAAGCCCAGGCAGATGATGAAATGGCCATGGCTAATGCAGTTATGCAGGCAGCGCAGAAAAAACTCATATCTCAGGTAACTGATCTGTAACTACAAACACTAAGGTAAACAGCAATGGACTTGATGTGCACAGTCTTGTTAAATAAGCTAAACTATTGAGTGCATTATAACATTCAGTTCACAATTTCAAAGATTTTCATGTTGCTGTTCCATATTTTATCAATACGTAAGCTATGTAATCTGCCTTTGTGTAGTAATACACTACCACAACTTTAAAACATTGTGAATGATTTTCAGTAATTTAAATAGGTAATACCTTTACATTGAATCAGGTTTGGTATTCAACTGAATTAACATCAAATCTACGTTAAAGGAAAAATCCTGCAGTTATTGAGTTGCAGGGATGGACAGGGCTACAGAGATTGGGAGGGTGAGGCCATGGAAGGATTTGGAAACCATGATGAGATTTTTAAAATCGAGATGTTGCTGAACTGAGAGCAAAAATATAGGTCGGCGAGCACAGGGCTGATAAGCGAACGGGACTTTGGTGCGAGTTAGAATACAGGCAGCTGAGTTTTGGATGAGCACAAGTTTACGGAAGATGCAAGACCCAAATTATGCAGGATAGCTCTTGCATCTTCACTAATCTGGTCACCTACAATAGTATGGCAAGTATCTCTAACTTACTGACCTGAAAAAAAAGAACTTGTCTTGATTGCAGGGTGTCACAAAGCTCCTGACTTCAAAATGCAAACAGAACTTCTATTGTTTGGGTTCTCTGGATTTTGAGTGACCATTAATGAACCCTGTAGAAAAGCTTTGGGATTCCTGCTCAAAGCTTCATGTTTCGTCTCACTCACAGTTTGGTCATTTGGTGTCTCGAAGTGGAAGCTTTGATTTTTTTTTTTTTGTTTTCTTTCAAATATTTAAAAAAAAATAACGCTTTCAATAATCATTTAAGTTGCATGTCTCCAATTGTAATTTGGAAAGCGTTGGTGGCTCTGATGAGGAATTTTTAGAAATGAAAGGGAAAAAGAAGTACTGTTTGATCAAATTATATTTTGAAGTTGATCAAAAGTTATTTTTGGGATGACAAGTAAAACCAGTGATTCGAAGCAATTCCAGCAATGGGAATATTTGATGGGTCTGTTGGGTCTCAGTAATTGCTGAGTGTTTGTAGCTAATCCTAAACCATGACTGACAGTACATTGCAGTGAGATTTCTCCCCTTCATTACCTCACCTATTGGAGCAACTTTATGTAAGATTCATTCAAATTCATTTTTATTATACAAATATTTAGAGGGCATTAGGCTATTATGGCTCATCAGCTCGTTTAGCCTTGTCCTGTATTCTTGACGGTGAGCTTTGACAGGTTATGTATAATGAGCAGTCGTCACTGGATAATGAACAAGGGCTGGAACCGTGGCTATTACCTCACAAAACCTGGGACACTGCTTGTTAACGCCACTGACACCACACAGACCATGGATCAAGCTTGGGACCTTCGGGTCTCCAGCTCAGCTGCTTACTGGATAAACCTGCTGAGTTATTGGGAAACAACATTGATTTTTAACATTAAATTGCCATTCCTGGCGTAAGGTCTTCTTGGAGAACTGAAAGAAACTCAAAGTTGCAAATCCAGTGGGGAAACAAATCTGGTTTGGGTGATGGAATGGGAGAAAAGCTGCGGACTACTGCTATCAGGCTATAACAGTGAAAGCATGTAGAAAATGTCCTAACATCACTAGAAGAGAACTTTGTTCAAAAAGCAATTGGATATATAACTTAACTTGACCATAAAATTCAATTTTGCTG
The DNA here is from genome assembly GCF_044704955.1 of Pristiophorus japonicus. NCBI lineage: Eukaryota > Metazoa > Chordata > Chondrichthyes > Pristiophoridae > Pristiophorus > Pristiophorus japonicus. The sequence goes on along the minus strand of NC_091987.1, from coordinate 194,943,160 downwards.
AACAAACGCAGACTATTGGAAGAAGAAGCTTTGCTTCTTGAAAATTCAATGCAAATGCATTTTTATTTACAGGTACAAAAGAAGAATTTTATTGAAAACATCATCCCTATTGTATCATCCTTGAAGAGCCAACTGGAACAGAAGCACATCCCAGCACTGAAAGATCTCATGCATTACCTGCGAGTAAGAGGCTTCTGCTGGATATTACTGTTAGTGCAGTGTTTTATTGTGCCCTCAATATCTCAACAATCCTGCAGTTATAAATGCACAACTGTAGTCATTTGAGTAATTTACTTGGGTAAAAAATTATTTTGGGGCAGAACAAATGGGTGGAATGTAACTATGATCTGGATGACCCTTTTAAACTTAAATCTGAGTTTTAACCCATCGAGTTTAGGCTTTTAAAAAAAACCTTTTCAGTTTCTAGTAGATATGAAGTATAAGGGCACATGAATTAGCACTCAAGAGAAAGACCTTAATACATGATGTACAAAGTTAACACTGGTGTAGCTGGAGGTTCTGTTTAGAGTTGGGCTGTGGTGTATTTTGGGGGTATAGTAGCAGTGTTTTACACTGCCTCTGGATATTTCTATACTTGACCTTGCTTGATGCTAACATTAAGAGGGCAATTTTAGCCCCCATGACAGATAGGATGAGGGAGCGTTAAGAACTTAAAAAAAAAAATCTGAAACCCGACCCCCTCCCAAACCCGCTTGTAGTTCTGGTTTTAACAGGTGCGGGGGTGGGGGGGAAGTAACTAATCTCTTAGACGCGGTCAGTAATTTAAATATTTTAACTATGCTATGCGCACCCCAAATTTTACCAGAATTTTACATTTAATGGCGGTGGGCTGGGTTTCCCAGGGCTCAGGAAATCCGGCAACTGGAGGGAGGTGACAACGGCTAGATCCAGCAGGTAATTGCCTTTCCAGCGCTGTTTTGGGGGCAGGAGTGCTTCCCTCCGGCCTCTCGAGCAAACCTGCTTCCCTCTCCGCGATTTGAAGCCCCGTGCTAATTTTGTTTTCTGTAAAACTGGGACCAAAAGGTTTTATTTGCTCTGATTCCTAGATGTGTCTACACCATAAGCTTAGTGGGTAGGACGTTGACCTGTTCCCAAGGACTCTTGCAGTGCTGTTCTGTAGCGAACTGTTAACTGCTGAGGTGCAAATAGGTTCAATATGGGGTTTGTTAAAACTCCCTCCTTGGGGATGTTTTTGACCTTTTATATGGCCCCTCCTTCTGTAAGTAGGGCTGCTACTAAAACATCATATGTGGGCGACTGCAGGCATGCACACACACACACACACACACACACAGTGGTCACACAGCGATTTGAATCCCTCCCCCCTTGGAAAAAGGGAGAGTTTTGTATTTAATACTGTATTTGTTTTGTTTTTTCCCTAGGAAGTGATGCAGGATTACCGAAATGAGGTCAAGGACTTGTTTGCTGCCGATAAGCAGCTGGCAGCTGAGTTGGAGTATGATCTGAAAAAATATGAAGAACAGCTCATTAGGGAGGAAGCGGAAAGGCAGAATCTGCCAACAGCATTGGAAAATGAAAGCCCGACACTCACATCTGTAGTATGTTTCAGCTGTACCTTTTGTCTGATACACTCCCATGAAGCGTCTTGGAACGTTTTAGTACATTAAAGGCGCTATATAAATACGGGTTGGTGATGTTGATATCTAGCAACACAAGTTTACTCCAGATTTTCAGTGTGCTGTACAACAACAACTCCAGTTAAGCAACGCCACGATTTCAAAATTCTCATCCTTATTTTCAAATCCCTCCATGGCCTCATCCCTCCCTATCTCTCTCATCTCCTCCAGCCCCACAACCCCTGTATTCCTCTAATTCTGCCCTCTTGAGCATCCCTGATTATAATCGCTCAACCATCGGTGCCCGTGCCTTCTGTTGCCTAGGTCCCAAGCTCTGAAACTCCCTGTCTAAACCTCTACGCTTCTCTACACCTCGTTCTTTCTTCAAGGCACTCCTTGAAACCTACCTCTTTGACCAAGTTTTTGGTCACCTGCGCTAATTTCGCCTTATGTGGCTCGGTGTCAAATTGTTTTTATCTCAGTACTCCTGTGAAATGCCTTGGGATGTTTCACTACGTTAAAGGAGCTATATAAATACAAGTTGTTGTTGTTCTTTTGTACAAGAACCATTTCACTCCGTTTCAAGATAAAACTCTTGAGTAGATTTTAATAAATGAGCAAAGTTTGTAAGTATACTTAGTTCTGATATAAGGAAGGTCAGTAATGTACTTGCTGGGATATTGCAAAGTTTTTCCTTGTGAGGAGCTAACATGTATTTTTATATTTGGTTACAATGTCTATACAGAGCACAATTTCACATTTTTATTGTCTTTTTTTTTAAGTTATCACCCAGAGTTTCACCTGCAGTGCTCTCCGGTGCACAAGTTGGAAGTGAAACACGGTGTCCTGTTGGTACAAAAACAGTCCAATCTACAACACCACCGCAGAGGACTCCCATTTCAGCTTCCTGTGGTGTTATTACTCCTAAATCTGGAACACTGAAAATGTCTAAATTCCCCAAACCTAGGTACAGAAGCTAAATGATCCTCTTTGTAGTTTGCACTGCATTAGCCAGTTTCTATTGCATTATCGGACCACTGCCTCAAATCTGTCACTGACTAATATCTGTTTACCATAATGATTTACCCAAAAGATTCAAATATACTTTTTCTTTTAATATTTGTGATTGTAAATGTCGTGAATCTGGAGTCTTAGTTTTATTGAATTGAGCAATGGACTGATCCTTGTAATGTTTGATGTGTACTGAAGTACACAGCTGTAAATAAGTTTCATAATAGAACAGCCATTGTTGCAATGCGATCTTTTTAAATAGTCAGAAATGTGCCAAGAGACTGTTGTCATTTAGTTGCCAGTTGAATGGGATAAATAACACTCTAGTGTATTGTGCATGAGATCCTAACCTTTAGTAAATAGCATTCTAGTGCAAACTGAATGTTTAAAAAAAACACTATTGTTGAAGAAATCTAGTTAAAGGCTTATGATGCAGAAGAGAATCAGTAAGTAGTATAGCTTACAGCTTCAGGCTTTTCCTTCTTTGTTCAGGATTTTATTCTCTTTTAATCAAATAGAGAAGGAAATAAAATTCAGAATATTTGACAATTGTAAGTACAGTAATGCATTAGAAAAAAGTAATACTGAAGCGACTTACATTTTTACGCTATAGATCCATGTCGCTGAGCACAATGGCCATTCTGAATTCTGCAAAGAAGGCCGCAGAATTGGGCAATAAAAGGCGCATCAGCAGCTTTGGGGGGATGGCGTTGCCTTCTACTGTAAAGAGTGAAGTGCTGGAACGACCAGCTACTGGGCATGGGAGTGTTGCAGGTAGGTTGCTTCTGGTGAGGGACTTTGTGTTAATTTACTTTGGTCTCTGATTCATCTCTGGCATACTTGCAGTGCCCTTTCAAAAATATAAATAGTACACTATAGTTATGTTGTATGCTTCTTAGTGTAAAATAGGCAATATAAGAACACAAGAAATAGGAGCAGGAGAAGGCCATACAGCCCCTCGAGCCTGCTCCCCAATTTAATATGATCGTGGCTGATCTGATCATGGATCCAATCACTTCCCTGCCTGCTCTCCATAACCCCTTATTCCCTTATCGTTTAAGAAACTGTCTATTTCTGTCTTAAATTTATTCAATGTCCCAGCTTCCACAGCTCTCTGAGGCAGCGAATTCCACAGATCCACAACCCTAAGAGAAGAAATTTCTCATCTCAGTTTTAAATGGGCGGCCCCTTGTTCTAAGATTATACTCTCTAGTTCTAGTCTCCCCTATCAGTGGAAACATCCTCTCTGCATCCATCTTGGCAAGCCCCCTCATAATCTTATATGTTTCGATAAGATCACCTCTCATTCTTCTGAATTCCAATGAGTAGAGGCCCAACCTACTCAACCTTTCCTCATAAGTCAACCCCCTCATCTCTGGAATCAACCTAGTGAACCTTCTCTGAACTGCCTCCAAAGCAAGTATATCCTTTCTTAAATATGGAAACCAAAACTGCACGCAGTATTCCAGGTATGGTCTCACCAATACCCTGTACAACTGTAGCAAGACATCCCTGCTTTTATACTCTATCCCCTTTGCAATAAAGGCCAAGATTTCATTGGCCTTCCTTGTCACTTGCTGTACCTGCATACTAACCTTTAATGTTTCATGTACAAGTACCCCCAGGTCCTGCTGTACTGCAGCACTTTGCAAACTTTCTCCATTTAAATAATAACTTACTCTGATCCTTCCCTGCTTAAGAATATATAGTAAGGCAATACAGCTAGGGGATTAGAGGCTGCCCTGATGAATAGTGCCCCAATGCCTAGAAAGATCCCAGGTCGAATCGCTGATATGTGCAAAATTGGTTAATCTTTTAGACAGCAATAGAGACAGCACAATTGACTTAATTATCCCCGGCTATGGCTGGTTGGGGTGGGGGTCAGAGGTGAGGGGTCATCAATTTGAAGTTATCACTCAAAGTGAAGCATAAGTTGGTGAGGAATGAAATGCTTTACCCTGGGGAATAATTGCGGGAGATAACGCTGCACCTTTCAACTGTACATTGGATAAACATTTGAAATAGAGGAAGATGAGGGCTTTGGGGAAGAGAGTAGGACAGTGGGAGTAGTTTCGGATTGCTCTCAAAAAGTTGGCACAGACATTTTGGACTAAATGGCTTCCTTCTCTGCTGTAAACTTCTCTTGTTCATTACCATTTTCTAACAATGGTGCAGTCACCATGTACTAAATGTTAGTTTGCTGACTCCTGTTGCTTGGCATCCAGAACTAAAATGGTGCCAATTGCTGCTGTTGGAACCTGCGACTGGCATCCACTGAGCAATAAATTCCTTCGTTAAAGTCTATAAATAGCATGTTTCCATGAACTTGTTGGGTGAATATTGAATGAAAGCTTTCCTTGCTTTTTTTAAAAAAAATAATCTATAACTCAAATGAGAGGTATTTTACTTTGAAAAGACACTTACCTTCTGCAATGCTGAGCACTGTGTGTGGAGAAATCTTACTTTTAAATAATCTGGAAAAATGCATTGCTAAATGATTGGGATGTGGCATTAAAATGAACAGCATGATATCTGAAGAACCACCAATCTCTCCACACATTTGTTTAACTAGTGTTCTTTGTTAAGTTTCATTCCAGAGCTCGGGGGAACGTCCAAATTCAGAGGCTTCGTCTGCTAATGCCTCCCTGACTGAACGAGCTATCAGCACTCCTGACCGTAAGTGCGATCTTACAATCCTGTATTTGAATAGTAATGGATAAAATGATGATGTTGCTGGGTGGTGGGGGAGAAACGCTGAGAAGGGAGTGAAGAGGAACTTGGCATTCTTCAGCCTCTTTTGTCACAAGTGTGGACTTCGGCACAATAGCCTGCCGTTGTCCAATATCCCAATCAGATGTATACTTGTACTAAGCCAATGCCAATTTCTGCCTCCAACAAAAATGCAATATTGAACTTTTATTTTGAAACATATATTACAGCTGCCAAAATGAATTATCGCTACATTTCTTCATTGTGTGTTGGGCAGGAGAAAAGAGCTGTTACCTGCTATAAAATATATCTGGTTTAAAAATTGCTTTAAAAAAAAACCACGCAAGGAGAAACTCAGTGACTAGCAATAGAATGATTTGGGTTTGAGTTCAAATCTCCACTTTGGCAGATAACTTGAATATAGCAAATTCTCAGCCAGGCTTAATGGGTCCTCCTTGAGGACCCATTCAGCCATATATATAAAAGCAGACATTATAGTGTGGATCAGCCTTGATGACATTGGGAGAGTCTACAGAAGAATATTGGCTCACCCACCAAATGTAGAGAAGGTGTGGCAGTGAGAAGCAATGGGACATGGAGATCCACTCAGACACTTACGGATTTTAGGATGTCACTCTGAAGTGAGAACTGAAAAGTAATTAGTGATCATTGGGTTTTAATCCATACTTTGCTGAATAAAATTAATATATAGAGCTAGTTAGCAAATGCTGTAACTACACTAGAGCAAAAGAACTTGCATTTATATAGTGCCATTCACACGCTCTGAACATCCGAAAGTGGTTCACAGCCAATGAAGAACTTCTTGAAGTTTACGCACTGCTGTAATGCAAGAAAGCATAGTAGATCCAACAAACAGCAATGGGATAAATGACCAGATCATTCATTAGTGATGATGGTTGAGGGATAAATATTAGGTGGGACATGAGAACTCGCCTGTGCTTCTTTTAGGCCCATCTGAGAGGAAGAGTCAATGCTTGGGCACTTCAGTAATAAACAGGTTGTGTATTTTAGTGGGTTCTTAAGAAATGGCCAGCTTTATGTATAAGCAGTCATATTGGGCTCAAAATTGGCCCACCCCTTTTTTCGGCGCGCTGAAAAGGGCGCCAATAAAATGTCCCCCGATTCTGGCCGTTGTGTTGCCTCTCCCGGGGCTTGGCGGTGTGGCCAGTCGATTGGGGGGGGCGGAGCTGGGGCCCTGCGCCAGAAACAGTGCCAGCAGCTCTGCACATGCGCATTGGAGTGTGCGCGCATGCGCAGTAGCTCCTGCCCCCAGCCTCTGTGTGCATGCTGCAGCATGGGACCCGATGCATCCCGCCCCTATCCCAGGCCATGTGGCCTCCCTCACAGTCCGGCCTGCTGCCTTCCCGGGCTAGAAGGCCACAACATGCAGGTTGGTGTGGGGGCCCAAGCTGGTGTGGGGGGGGGGAGTTTCTGAACCACAGAGTGGGTTCGATCACCGACCCCCATGGGTGGGGGTAGGGGGTTCCGATCCCGTGGGCGGTCCGATCTAGGGAAGATCTGATCCCCAGGTGCTGTTCTGGTCCTAGAGGGTCTGATCCTTGACCCCGGGAGGTAGGGTTGTTTATAACTGGCAGGCTGAAGGTGGGAGAGCTTAGGCGGCTGGGAGAACATATAAGAACATGAGAATTACGAGCAGGAGGTACTTCTATTTTTTATTTGGATATTTTGAAAAAAATTATGTAAATATGTTTTGTCTCCTTTTATTTTTGTAGTTGAAGCTTCCATGAATGCTTCTGTTGCATAGTAAATTAACTTTGCAAAGCTTGTCATATGATATCTTGTATAGCTGTTTAATCCTATTCACATTCTTTAGTCAAGTCATTAAGTTCTGCTTGCCTCCGATGTACCTACCTGCACTGATTTCTTAACTCTCCGCAAAGGTTTTCTGTGCGGCCACAAGTGGCCACATATGCTGGCCTAAGTTAGTTTGGAGCAACTATTAGCTATCTAAAGTGCCTCAATGGCCAAAACGGGCAAAATGGGGATTTTTAAGATAATCCAGAAAAATCAAGTTGCTCCCAAAAAAAAGGAGTAGCTCCTGGCCAATTTTGAGCCCAAAGTGTGGCAATTCTGCTGACCCACTCTCCATTGGAGGTAACATTCCCTGTATAGTACTATTTGCAGCATTGTTATCAAACTTTTTTGAATCTTTTTGCGAAAAGGGGTTGAAACAATTTTGAATTATGCGGAGTACTTTTTAGCTTGAATTTTCCCAGCAGGTGGCACTGTAACATAAGAAATAGGAGCAGGAGCAGGCCAAAAGGCCCCTCGAGCTTGCTCCGCCATTCAATACGATCATGGACTCGGGTCCACTTACCTGCTCACTCTCCATAACCCCTTATTCCCTTATCGTTTAAGAAACTGTCTATTCCTGTTTTAAATTTATTCGATGTCCCAGTTTCCACAGCTCTCTGAGGCAGTGAATGCCACAGATCCGCAACCCTCAGAAGAAATTTCTCCTCATAGTTTTAAATAGCCAACCCCTTATTCTAAGATTATGCCCCCTAGTTCTAGTCTCCCCCCATCAGTGGAAACATCCTCTCTGAATCCACCTTGTCAAGCCCCCTCATAATTTTTTGTTTCGATAAGATCACCTCTCATTCTTCAGAATTCCAATGAGTAGAGGCCCAACTTACTCAACCTTTCCTCATAAATCAACCTGGTGAACCTTCTCTGAACTGCCTCCAAAGCAAGTATATCCTTTCGTAAATATGGAAACCAAAATTGCACACAGTATTCCAGGTGTGGCCTCACCAATACTGTACAACTTTAGCAAGACTTCCCTGCTTTTATACTCCATCCCCTTTGCAATAAAGGCCAAGATTCCATTGGCCTTCCTGATCACTTGCTGTAACCTATGACGCTCATCCTTTTTATAATCTTGTGATTTAAATTCAACAGTTCAATGATCTTCTGATTACCTGATTACAATTAACTCACATACCTGTCACCACAGCTTGACTTGAGACGACGTAGGTAACTATATTAAAAACACTTCAGTTTTAGGATCTGTACAGTACTTCTAATGAATATCTTGCAGTTGCCATTTTCCATTTCATCCTTGGACAGTAGTGGTCCTTCAGACGCAAAGTAACAGAAAATTGCTTCACAGATCATAAAGTTTCATAGTCCATTCATTTCTATGCTTTTGAGGGGAAGGAGTGTAATCAAATAAAGGTGAAAACACCGATGTCTTTTCCAAAACAAATAAAAGCAAAAATCACCATATTGCACAGATGGACTTGGTAGAGGAGTGACATTAACTTTTGGTTCTGTTATGTTAATTTGAGGATGAAATAAAAGCATCAAAGTAGAATTTTGGCATTTACAAATGATGAATGGGGTTAATGATATTCACCAATGATTGAGATGGGGGTTTACCAGGTGTTGTGTTCCAGGGGTCCATGGCCAAGTAGTCTGCTGACTCTGTCTGTGGAGACTCTTTGGGGGGAGGTACAAGTGGGTTGCCCACACATGTTGAACCTACCCCAGTAAGAATTTAGCACCTTCAGGAGAGACGCGAGGAAATTGGAGAAAACATACTAACATTTGGGGTAGTGGGTGGTATGAGTTGGGGGTTGGGTATAGAATCGCAGCCTCACTCCAATTCCATTAGGTGTGGTTTCAATGTATAAATGATCCATAATTTGGCACAAAATGTTCGCATCTGTCAAAAATTTACCATCTCTTTCCCCACCCCCCACCCCACTAAAAAGTGAAACTGGTGTCATACATTGTAATATTACAACTGTATATAATCCTTGAGTAACTTTTTGAATTGTCCTATTTTCTTTCAGAAACAATTGATAATGTGACCTTTGCTGCAGGAGTCAGCTACATCAGTGTGACACACTCACCAACAAGTGAAAAGAGTGAGTTTACAGTGTTCTTAATTGCATTTTAAAGCAGCTTATAATGTACATTACTTGCAATTAAAATGCCAAACAAACAGTAGTTTTTGTATCTTTCTGCTCTCTGTAATTTGTAGACTCAAATTTTTCAATTGCAACATGGAATTGTAGTAATGAACAATATTTGTATAAAAGGGCGTGTAAGCCAGTGTTGGGGAGGAGAGATGAGAATGTTAATAATTCAATGTGTTTAATTCAGTATGTAATTTTGAATCATACAAGTATAATTTTTTAATGTTAAAGCAAATTGATAAATTGTCTACAATACTGGGTTCTGTAGCTTTTGAAATATTAACTCAAAGGTTAGCAACTGTGGAAGAAATCTGTTTTAAAAACCAAAACTTTTTAGTTATTAACTGCAGGACTTTGATCAACATGGTTCAGGATATATTTCAGATTAGGAAGCAAAGTCCTGCTCTGGAAGTAAAACCATTAATGGTAGTGAGATTTTTGCTTAATTAGTATAAAATATGCCTTGGATAAAGAGTGGGGAGGGACAAATAAAGGAACTGTCCATTCATCCATAGTGCTCACTAAAAGAATACATTTTTCATCTGCACTGCCAGGCGAAATGATCCACCAAGGAAAGAAAGCTAAAATTCTGCATAACATTAAAAATGGATCATGCTTGTAACTTGAGACTGAGTTTGTAAGTTTAAATCTCTTGGGTGCAGATGCTTTTCATTGAATCATCCTCGGAATATTAATTGGTTTAATGCAAGCATAATAATTGTAACAACTGTACCGTAATGAAGGATTAAACAGTAATTTTTCCCATCTTTTATGATTCTGCTGACTGGACTAAGTATTACTTCAAAAAGAAAACGCTAATCACTCATTTCTCACTAACAGGTAAAGAACATTCACCGGAACGGCAGAAAAATATGTTGTGCCTAATGTCCCCAGATAAACCGTAAGTAACTAAATACTCAGACGCACTATTTGGGTCTTTGACATCTGAGGTTCAAATCAGCTTTATGATATGCTTTTGAAAGTGGCATAAGAAATTTGGCTCTGTCTGAGGTTTCCCAAAAGTTGAAGAATCGGAGAATTGTTCACATTTTGAAATACTTCTGGTGCCGTAACACTGGGTTACATAATCCCTTGTATTTAACATGTCATTGACATGTTTCAGTATTTGTCTATTCCTCTGAGCTAGGAACTTACAAATATGGGAACATAATTTGCTGTCAAAATAATAGCAAGGTTAATGGTACTCACTGTTACTTATGCACAAGTGCTACAGCAACTTCAGGAGAGGGCAGACATGTGGCTAAATCCAAAGGCTGCTGTCAGAGATGCGCCGCTCCGCCATTAGCTTTGCTAAAAGCAGTATCTCGCTCATTGTTGAAATGTATTGAATGGCGTGAAGAACATAAGAAATAGGAGCAGGAGTAGGTCATTTGGCCCCTAGAGCCTGCTCCGCTATTCAATAAGATCATGGCTGATCTGATCGTGGACTCAACTCCACTTCCCTGCCCGCTCCCTATAACCCTTGACTCCCTTATTGCTCAAAGATCTATCTCCGCCTTAAATATATTCAATGAGCCAGCCTCCACAGCTCTCTCGGGCAGAGAATTCCACAGATTTACAACCCTCAGAAGAAATTTCTCCTCATCTCAGTTTTAAATGGGCGGCCCCTTATTCTAAGACTATGTCCCCTAGTTTTAGTTTCCCCTATGAGTGGAAATATCCTCTCTGCATCCACCTTGTCGAGCCCCCTCATTATCTTATAAGTTTCAATAAGATCACCTCTCATTCTTCTGAACTCCAATGAGCATAGGCCCAACCTACTCAACCTATCCTTATAAGTCAACCCGCTCATCTCCGCAATCAACCTAGTGAGCCTTCTCTGAACAGCCTCCAATGTATATCCTTCCTTAAATACGGAGACCAAAACTATACGCAATACTCCAGGTGTGGCCTCACCAATACCCTGTACAGTTGTAGCAGGACTTCTCTGCTTTTATACTCTATCCCCCTTTCAATAAAGGCCAACATTCCATTTGCCTTCCTGATTACTTGCTGTACCTGCATACTAACCTTTTGTGTTTCGTGCACAAGGACCCCCAGGTCTCTCTGTACTGCAGCACTTTGCAATATTTCTCCATTTAAATTATAATTTGCTTTTCTGTTATTTCTGCCAAAGTGGATAACCTCATATTTTCTCGCATTATACTCGATATCCCTTTGCAAATTTTTTGAGTCATCCTCACAATTTGCTTTCCCACCCATCTTTGTATCATCAACAGACTTGGCTACATTACACTCGATCCCTTCATCCAAGTCATCAATATAGATTGTAAATAGTTGAGGACCCGACACCGATTTTTACGGCACCCCACTAGTCACTGTTTACCAAGCGGAAAATGACCCATTTATCCCGACTCTCTGTTTTCTGTTAGTTAGCCAATCCTCTATCCATGCTAACATGTTACCCCCAACCCCGTGAGCTTTTATCTTGCGCAGTAACCTTTTATGTGGCACCTTATCGAATACCTTCTGGAAATCCAAAAACACCACATCCACTGGTTCCCCTGTATCAAACCTGCTTGTTACATCCTCAAAGAACTCTAGCAAATTTGTTAAACATGATTTTACTTTCATAAAACCATGCTTGACTCTGTTTGATTAAATTATGCTTTTCCAAATGTCCCGCTACTGCTTCCTTAATAATGGACTCCAGCATATTCCCAACAACAGATGTTAGGCTAACTGGTCTATAGTTTTCTGCTTTTTGTCTGCCTCATACCTTTGTTGTCTCCTTTATTGAAGTTTAGGACCTTGGTTTGAGAACCAACTTTCTCACCCTCGAACTGAATTTGAAAATCAACCATGTCATGGGGTCATTCCTCGAGGATCTTTTACTACAAGATCATTTATTAATCCTGCCTCATTACACAGTACTAGATCTAAGATAGCCTGCCCCCCTGGTTGGTTCCGCAACGTACACTGCAAGGAAACTCTCCCGGATACACTATATGAACTCCTCCTCAAGGCTATCCTGGCTAATTTGCTTTGTCCAATCAATATGAAGGTTAAAATCACCCATGATTATTGCGTTCCTTTATTACCAGCCTCCATTATTTCTTGATTTATATTCCGTCCAATCGTGTAGTTACTGTTAGGGGGCCAAGAGACTACGCCCATAAGCGACTTTTCCCTTAATTATTCGATATCTCCACCCAAACTGATTCAACATCTTGATCCTCTGAGCCAATATCATTTCTGTAGTATCCTCAGCAGAAGTTGCTGTACTTCCGCTGTCATCATCGTCATAGGCGGTCCCCCGAACGAGGATGTTCCACGAGTAGGTACAAACTGAACTCGCCAAAGGAAGTTAAGTCTTATCCATTTCCGTCTAATTACCCTTTTAAGTGTTAATTATTGCCAATCACTGTGGCACTGAAAATTAACTATTGTAATTGAGGAGTCTTTTTCCTTGTAGGTTTTAATTGTTGGATATTTAAAAAAAATTTAAATTACATTTTTTTTTCTCTATCAATCCAATCCTTTTCCTCTTTCTCTTTCTGTACCGGATTTGACGTTGAATTCCTCTATTCTAATTTGTACTTGCTTCTCAGTCCTTCCGCTGTTAATTTCACAATCCTTAAATAGATTGGTTAAGGAGAAGCAGTTGTTTGTCCTGTTCACTTGGGTCCCAAATGCCAGGTTTCCCTCACTGCGACGTGACCAGCTCACACTATCAGCAACATGCCACATAAAAAATGTAAAACCCAATCCTGCAAGGGCAAGTCTAGCTACATTCAAATTATGGCCCAAGATATCTCTTTTTAGTAGGCTGGCTATTGTAGCATTGCCACCTTCTGCAGTGCTTCTCAGCTTCTCCTCTAGGAATGTCTTTGGCGAGTCATCACCTGAAGTTGTCTCCATCTGTGGTCATTACTGCCTTTGGTTATTATTTTCTTGCACATGAGCAGTCGTCTTAATCCACTCTGTTCCAATATCCCTTTTCCTTCAACCACCTATCTTCTAATGCGAGGCAATTCAGGCGGGTTCCACAGCTCCTCCAGCTTACCGCCCAACCCATAAATTAAATATGATCTCCCTTGAGTTTACTATTCTGCACTCTTATCATAAAACCCAATATTCCATTGGATTTATTTAATGGCCTTGGCCAGTGGAGGTACTCCTTTTAATGTCTTGAGAACATCAACCTGCAAATCCCTCTGCTCTTCCACATCGAGTCCTCACAGGAAGCAAGTGCTTCAAACTTGTTATAACGGTAATTTGCTCAGGGTATTCCTGCTCTAGCCTGTTTATCCTTGCTTACCTAGTGTACCAGTGCCAGGTCCCCATCTTTCAGTGTGGTGACTACCATCTGAAACTATTATTCAAGAAACATGTCTCCCACCTTAAATTATGAGACCTTGAGCTCAAGTAATCTCAGTTGGAGACACTTTTTCCATGATTGTCTGCCATTCTTACAATAAATGCATAATCTACTTAAATATCAGTTCAACTGCTGCTTTCCTCAAATTCCTGTTACGGAAATAATATTTTCACTCTGTCATCATCATAGGAAGTCCCTCGAAACGAGGATGACTTGCTTCCACGCCAAAAGGGATGAGTTCACAGGTGTTTCAACGAAGGACCTAATATTCCAGGTCCACAACTACATCTTGAAGGGTGGAAGATGCCTGTGCGTGGATTTTTTTAACGTGTACCGCCGTTGCACACCAGCCACCACACGGGCTTGACAGAGCGAGGTCTTGGTCCAGTGGCAAGGATTACCCAAGACGACTGGAGACCAGCTCTGCTGCACGGGCCTAGTGAGCACACATATCGCAGTGTAGGCTGGCCTGTGCTGCCCCTGGGTCCACGCCTCTCCTGGACCCCGATCACATCCCTGGAGCGCAGCAAGGCCACCATCCAAGAGCTCTTCTGAGTGGTTCTGGCCATCTCACTCTGTACCCAACTGGTGACTATCTGTTAACTGCCAAGTCACTACAGTTGCACAAATTTAATTTTAAAGTTCAGTTAGAGGTGGAAAACACACAAGATGTTCCGAATTACTTGGAATCATTGAAATTTACAGAACAGAAAGTGGCCATTCGGCCCGTCGTGGCTCTTTGAAAGAGCTGTCATGCTTAGTTCCACGCTCCGCTTTTTGTCCTTGGCCCTTTAAGTTCCTCATCAAGTACCTGTCCCACTCCCTTTTAAAATGATTTATTAAATCAGCTTTTACCAACTTCTTGGGTAGAATGGATCTGGCCTGAGTCTTGAAAATGTCAATTGACCCAGTATCCACAGCTATATTGTGTGTGTGTGTGGGATTTCTAGTTTAACTTCCTCCCCATCGTACACTTGAGATAACGACAAACATTACACTAGCCTTTTTTAAATACTCTGTAACTGTGCACTAGATGTGTGTGTACCCAGAAACCCAAATCCCTTTGCTCTTCCATAGTTTCTAGTCCCTAGCAATTAAGAAAATATTTGACTTTCTTGGATCGAAAGAGAATGTCCTCCCACTTTCCCCAAGTTGAACTCCATCTGCCACAATTTTTCTCATTCACTTAATCTATGTCCTGCTTCTATCTACATAACTTATGGTGCCTCCTAATTAGTGTAATCTGCAAATTTGGATATACAATTCCATCTTCCTAGTCATTTATACGGTGGACAGCTGAGGTACCAGTACAGTTCCTTGGGGAACACCACTTGTCACATTGTGCTAATCAAAGAACACTCCCTTCTTTCTGTCTCCTACCAATTACCAACAGCACCTTGGATAGTGTAGTAGAGGCAATCCAATTGAATGTTGCAAAGGGGGAAACAAAGGGGTGCTTCTGGAGGGACAAAAGATGAGCCTGATGACCTTCCTCATCCATAGTTAACTTGTGATTCATTCCAACATGTCTTCTGTTGCATTGGCCAAATACAGACATCTAAGATAAAGATTTATTTATTTAAGAATAAAACTTGTAAGATGTGTGGCTTAAGAGCGGGCACAAAAAAAAATGTATTGAAGTTTTCCAAATATTTAGCAAATTTAAACAATGCTGCCTTAACATTTGCAAAAAAAATGCAGAGGTCACAGATGGACATAGAATTCCTTAGTTTGACCAAAATATTGCTTATTGTTTCTGTGTTCGACTTGGTGAAAAGTCTTCATTAAATGGTGTATTTGTTTCCCTAGGGTTCCTCACCCACGGCAGTGGAATGTAGAGTCTCCAGCTACCAAGAAAAACAACCAACCCCAAAGCAGAACAAGATCTCAGAGGAAATGTCCTTTAATGCCTTCGAACTGAAGCAGAAATTTTCAATTTGTAGTGTACAGTTAAGAGTATTTTTGGAGAATTTATATGCTTTCTTCCACCTTGCTTGCTAAGAATTGCTTAACTGTAAAGTATTTCAGAGTGGAGTACTTTAGTTCTCTGGCACCCCACCCCCTCCAAAAAAATATACAATAGACTGCAAACATTTGCTAGTTGCTGTGACTAATTTCTCAGCCGTGTGGAAAGTCACAATTGCAGCAAGCAACCATACCACCAAAGTTGTCCTGCTGTGTACTCGACTAATACTGCTTTTCTGGCTTAGAGGCTTACTGGATTCTTAATTGAGGGTCCTACATGATATGAAGAGGAACCTAAAATGAGCTGCAATAACAGATGTGCTTATCTTACCAGATTGTTGGACTATATTTTAGGCTGCATTTATATGGCTACTTTTGCATTGATGCAAAGGCTTTTGTGGCCATGTACCTCCTGAGTTGGGTCCTGCTTTGACTCCAAAGTATACTAAAGCCAAACGGGCATAATCCCCTTGTGTGGTTTGGCTGTACACTTGGTGGAAGCTGGGTTTTAAAAGTGGGATTCGCTGATGTACTTTTATAAACTTACTAATAGATCTGTCATCATTTGTTGGCAGGATGAAGAAAAAATTAACATGTAAATACTTATCCCAAAGATGATGGGTGACATAGAAATAATTGAAATAAATAAGCACAAGAATGAGCAACCTATTCTGAGTATGCCAAATGAAGAAGGGTAAACTGCTGAGTAACTTAAAATTTCCTCTTTTGTAATTCACTTACAAGTTACATTAATTGCTAAATTATATTTTCGCTCCTTCAACTGTATATCATGAGTGTTTCTGTTTGCCATTAATGCCTAGTAAGAAATCCTTTGGTTTGTAATATGTACAAAGATTTATACGCAAGTATTACAAGCAGTAGCTATTAAGGGCTGGTGACAAACTCTTGTTTTTTTATTGTTCATGATTCACAATGTATCATTGCTTTGTATCACATCTTAAACAGTGTTAGCCTATAACCTTTCCCTTTCCTCCCACTTCCAAAATGGGCAGCATCTTGCAAGAATATTGTTTCCTGCCCAGATTTTAAGCCACATGATGGCACTGTGTACTGAAATGTCTGGAACTAGCTACAGGGTACCATACTTGTATAAAAATACAGTACGGTTGGTTTACAGAGCCACTCTGGTATAAATTTCAAGCACTACACCAACGATGAAACTTCCTTTTTTGAAGTTGAATTTCTACAGACAAATTTCTATTGGGGTCAAAGGATATTCCGTTACATTACTAGTAGGTTGACAGCAGCTGGTTTCTTTCTTTACTTGATTTAAATCAGACTGTCTTTAAGACATATGGCCTTGAAAGTTGGCTGCAAGGGAGGCGAAATTTTGCTGTTCATATGACCTATCCACAATGTTTGCGCTCAAACAAGGAGCATGGCCATTAAGGGAAGGTACAGGAGAGCAATCCATATCGGTAGAACTGTACAAGGGGAAAAGAATCTCAATTATTGGTTTGGATAATGGGTAGAGTTGTACCTAGCTACAATAAACTGCCATCAGTATGATTGGATTTATATTTCACCAATTTGGGGAATGAGTATTTTCAGAATGTATAAAAAAATTGTAAGACTTAATTAGTGCTATCTGATGTTTTAAATAAATATTTACAGGACATTTGCCTAATGAGGTTTATTTTTAACCACCAAATGTTGCTCAGCAAATCTGGATTGCAAAGAGTTAAAGGGCAATAATATAAGAAATAGGAGCAGGAGTAGGCCATACGGCCCCTCGAGCCTGCTCCATCATTCAACACAATCATGGACTCGGGTCCACTTCCCTGCCTGCTCTCCATAACCGCTTAACATTTAAGAAACTGTCTATTTCTGTCTTAAATTTATTCAATGTCCCAGCTTCCACAGTTCTGAGGCAGCAAGTTCCACAGTTCCACAACCCTCAGAAGAAATTTCTCATCTGTTTTAAATGGGCGGTCCCTTATTCTAATATTATGCCCCCGAGTTCTAGTCTCCCCTATCAGTGGAAACATCCTCTCTGCATCCACCCTGTCAAGCCCCCTCAATCTTCTAAATTCCAATGAGTAAAGGCCCAACCTACTCAACCTTTCCTCATAAATCCATCGCCATAATTAACCTTGTGAACCTTCTCTGAACTGCCTCCAAAGCAAGTATATAGTTTCAGAAATATGGAAACCAAAACTGCATGCAGTATTCCAGGTGTGGCCTCACCAATACCCTGTACAACAGTAGCAAGACTTCCCTATACTCTATCTCCTTTGCAATGCTATTGTTCGAATCAAATCATCACATTGATGTTTCAATGAATTATGAAGTCATAAGTCAGCATCAAGAAAATTTGTTTTATTAATTTTGAACACGTTAAAAAGATTTACTGTTTATCAATTTGGAGAGAATTTTCAGTATTTCATGTTTAAATGAAATGCAACATGCTTGGAATTTGACTTCCGCATGCATATGCGTATCTCGGTTTAAGTCAGTGCAGCCCAGTATTCACAACTTGTTTTTTGACAATTATGTAAAATAAATGGGTTGATAATCTTGGGCAATGCCATATTTGTCCTTCAAATACAAAGAAGCCCAGAACTCGGTTGAACCCATTTTTGATTTAGCCACATGCAAAATGCCATTCAATAAGATCATGGCTAACCTTTTGATTTTTCTCTCTCTCCCCTCCAAGAATCAAAGGGACCTGGAATGTTTTGGGGCAATTTAGTTCAACGGTCTCGGTATAATTTTTGGTAATTACTGGACGCTAACAGAACTTTTAGCTTAAATTAGTCCATCTCAACAATTTGTATTTATATATCCTCATAGATTTAGCACGACCATTAACACAATGTTATTTGCTTCAATTTAACCTCTGCAGCAATTTTAACTTCTGTATATTGACATACTAATTGAGCATTTAAACAGATTGCAATTAATATTTGAAGTTAACGTTCCCAATTATGTTGCTGTCCACAACAATGTAGATTGTTAATTAAGCTCATGATCTTCATGTACAATGGACTGTCATCCAGGGAGGGAAAATATGATTTCAAATTCTCAAAAGGAGTAACATGACTCCAGCATATGGTATGTGTTCTCACCTATTGAACATTCCTAATATCCCAGATCAACTTATTCTATTTGAAAGTAATCAAACGAGACAGGATACATGTAACAAAAGTATAATTTCAGCACTTTGACAGGAATAAATAATGAAGGGTTTATGCATTGCCAAGCTTTCTATGGAAGTTAAACTATGTTCAAAGTGAAGCTCTTTTTTGCTTTGTTTAATGTGTACATCTTAATTATGGCACAGAAAAGGCAGGAAAGAATTTTTAACACCAATTTGAAGCAGAACATCACTAGTTACCCTGAGCTACATTGAGAGTAATAATTTTGCAAAAACTCAGTCACTAATAAGGTGGCCAGTTTTGCTGTTAAACAATGCAGAAATATACCCTTGGGGCCAAGCTTACATGTGGATGTTTGGGTTAGGCAATAGTGATGATTGACTGTGTGTTAAGGTCAATCTTTTTCAAACAATATTTATGTTGTGGTTTACTCAAACACTGGGACAACAAGCCCACTGTGCAAGGTTGTTGTTCAGTGGATTATTCTTTGCTAAATTTGGAAGGAGCTTGAATGAGCCAAATCAAAAGCAAATATAAATGTTACAGGCTAAAAGGCTCAATATGTTTCTTAAAATCAGTGGATAAGGGGAAAACAATTCTTTGGTAGTTCATTAAGGCTCAGTAAAGGGCTAAATGATGTGTACTTTGGGAAGTTGTCAAGAACTAGGAGGTCCTACAGCCTCATGAGCCTGCTCTGTCATTCAATAAGATCATGACTAACCTTTGACCTCAACTCCACTTTCCTGCCCAATCTCCATATCCCTTGATTCCCCTCGTCAAAAAAATTTTTTCGGCCTTGAATATACTCAACATCCACTGCCCTTAGAGGGTTGTAAATCTTTGGCATTTTCTACCCCAAAGTGAAGAAATTAATCCAATCTCAGTCTTAAAAGGCCATCCCCTTATTCTGAGACTATGCCTCCTAGTTCTAGACTAACCAGGGGTGACAGCCTCAGCATCTACCCTGTCAATCTCCCTCAGAATTTTGTATGTTTCTTGACTTGTCTGCAGCCTTTGACACGGTTGACCACTATCCTTCAACGCCTCTCCACCGTCATCCAGCTGGGTGGGACTGCACTCACTTGGTTCTATTCTTATCTATCTAATCGTAGCCAGAGAATCACTTGCAACGGCTTCTCTTCCCGTATCGTTAACTCTGGTGTCCCCCAAGGATCTATCCTTGGCCCCCTTCTATTTCTTCAACATGTTGCCCTTGGCAACATAATCTGGAAACACAGCATGAGTTTCCATATGTACACTGACGCCCAGCTCTACCTTACTACCACTTCTCTCGACCCCTCCATGGTCTCTAAATTGTCAGACTGTTTGTCCGACATCTAGGTTTGATTGGGAAGATCAAAGTCTTTGTTTTCAGTTCCCACCCCAAACTTGGTTTCCTCGCCACTGAATCCATCCCTCTCCCCAACTCCTGTCTGAGGCTGAATCGGACTGTTCGCAACCTTGGTGTCATATTTGACCCTGAAATGAGCTTTCAATCACACATCTGCAGCATAACTAAGACCGCCTATTTCTACTTTTGTAATAGCACCCATCTCAGCCCTTGCTTCAGCTCATCATCTGCCTCTCAATTCTATCCTACGTAACCTATAGGTGATCCAAAACTAGGCTGCTCATGTCCTAACTCTCACCAAGTCCTGCTCACTGACCGACATTGGCTTCTGGTTAAGCAACGCCTTGATTTCAAAATTCTCAATTATTTCCAAATCCCTCCATGGCCTTGCCCCTCCCTCTCTCTGTAATCTCCTTCGGCCCCACAACCTTTCCCTTTTTCTCTCCTCTCTTTCTCCTTTCCTCCTTCCCCCAGATGTCTGTGCTCCTCTAATTCTGCCCTCCTGAGCATCCATTATAATCGCTCAACCATTGGTGGCTGTGCCTTCAGTTGCCTAGGCTTCGAGCTCTGGAGCTTCTTGCCTCTTAATATCTACTTATACAGCTGTCATTTTTATTGCATAATACTCCTGTGAAGCACCTTAGGACATTTCACTACGTTAAAGGCACTATATAAATACAAGTTGTTTCAATGAAAACGCCAGAGAATATGGACTCAATTTCTCATAGGACAACCATATCATCCTGGGAATCAATCTAGTGAACATTCATTACTGGCAAGTAGATCCTTCCTCAGTTGGGATGACCAAAACTGCACAGTACTGCAGGCTTTGTCTCCCCAAAGCCCTGTACAATTGTAGCTTGACTTCCTTACTCTTGTACTCCAAACCCCTTGCAATAAAGGCCAACATGCCATTTGCCTTCACCTGCATGCCAACTCTCTCTTGTATGAGGACACTTAAATCTCTCAACATCAACATTTAATAAGTTTCCCACCATCTTAAAGTATTCTGTTTTTCTAATCCTTCTACCAAAGTGAATATTTTTTTCCATCTGCCAGTTTACTGCCCACTCACTTAACCTGTCTGTTCCTTTTCAGACTCTGTTCTCACAGTTCACATTTCCATCTAGCTTTGTATTGTCAGCAAACTTGGATACATTGCACTCGGTCGCTTCATTGAAGTAATTGATTGATAGATTGTGAATAGCTGAGACCCAAGCCCTGATCCTTGTGGCCCCTCCCACAAGTTACAGTCTGCCAACCTGAAAATGACCCATTTATCCAATGCAAATATATTATCCCATGAGCCCTTATCTTGCATAGCAACCTTTTATGTAAGACCTTATCAAATGCCTGTTGGAAATCTAAATACAGGTTCGACCTCCGGAATCCGGGCCGATCGTGGCGAGGTCGTCTGGAAACCGGAAAATGTTCCGCTATCCGGACAACTCTGCCCGCCCCACTTCATGCAACTCTGCCCAGACAAGGAACTCCTCCACGGCGGCGGGCCCCGCCCAATCAGGTCCTCTTCGGCAGGCCCGCGTGAACACTGAGCACATTCTCTTCCCCCCCCCCCCAGACATTCCGAAATCCGGAAATACCTGGGCTTGGTTGTTTCCAGATTCGGCAAAACACAAAATGCGGAACGGCCTCGGTCGCGAGAGTTCCGGATTCGGGGTGCTGTACCTGTATACGACATACACTAAGTTCCCCTTTATCTACCCTGCTAGTTACATTCTCAAAAAACAGCAATTTGTTAAACACTATTTCCCTTTCATAAAAACGTACTGACTCTTCCTAATCATAGTGATTTTCTAAGTGCCCTGTTGTCACTTCCTTGATAATGGATTCCAGCATTTTCCTGACCACTGAACTGCAGCTGTTTTCTCTCTCCCTCCTTTCTTGAATAGCGGGGTTACATTTGCTACCTTCCAATCTGCTGGGACTATTCTAGAATCAAGGGAATTTTGGAAGATCAAAACCACTATCATCCACTATCTGCCGTCACTAGAACCCTAGGATATAGGCTATTGCGTCCAGGGGATTTGTCAGCTTTCAGTCCCATTAGTTTCTCAAGTACTTTTCCCTTCACTGATAAAGTAATTACTTTAAGTTTCTCACTCATTAGCCCCTTGGTTCCCCACTATTTTTGGAATGCTTTTTGTGTCTTCTATTGTGAAGACTGGTGCAAAATATTTGTTTAAAGTCTCTGCCATTTCCTTATTCCTCATTATTTCACCTGTCTTAGCCTCGAAGGGCCTAATGCAATGCTAGTAGAACCTCTTGCAATCTGTTTTTATATTTCTTGCTAGTTTACTCTCATTCTATTTTCAATATTTTTTTTGGGTCATCCTTTGCTGGTTTCTAAAGTTCTCCCAATCCTCAGGCTTAGTACTATTCTTTGCAACATTATATACCTTTTAATCTAATACCATTAATTTATTTAGTTGCTGACTTGAACTTGTATAAAATAGTTCAAACCATGAGGATCAAATGTGAACTTCTGAAGTTCAAAGTTTCCTTAAACTACTGAAAGAATCCATTGAAACAACTCCCACACTGGCACAAGGTAGGATTCTCAGAAATAAAGTCCAAAGCTTTGAGAGCTACATTGGTCTTAAATATCCAGGAGTGAAGTTAACAATTTTCCTTCCAAATAAAGGCACTCGAGTTCAGTTGCTGATTAGAAGTACCCACTGGCTTGATCAATGAATAACAAATTAATTGACTTATTTGGGCATTGCACAATTGAGCAGAACCCTTGCACAGGGATAAATAGCTGATCCTGTGAGTAGCATACTTGTATGATTGCCATTGGGCTAAAAAACATAATTGGGGAAAAAAAGTATTCCAAGATTAGCAGATGCTAGTAATTGGTAAATTATCTTTCTGCAAATTGCGTTTTCACAAACAAAATATAAATAGGGTTGCCTTAAAATGTACACAAATATATGGAGCATCAAGAAGGTTCTATGCTCTGGGGAAAGGGCAGGAACGTAGGAATAAGTGACAGCTCTGAGCTAGCACTGCCATGAACTTCCCTCCACTACCCCATCCAATGTAGATGACTGCTGTCTACATTGAGAACAATGATTAAATTTAAAGATTGTGAATTATTGTATAATTAAGCATTGCCACCAGAAATAACTTTAATACAGAATTCTTTAACAGGTACTTTGTGTGTTACAAAAGCAACTAATCCAATTTACTTCATTAGATTACAACTAGATCACAGCAAAATAAACATTTTCACATCCCTCAAACGACCTAAATAAGTTGACAAAGTTGATAGGAAACCATGGCACGGCTTCAGGCAAAACTGGATTTTGATGTGTGCAGAGTACTGCATTCTCCCTAAATTACCAAATCCAGAACAAAACTTCAGTTCAAAATGCCCTACATTGCTAGCTACTTCAAATTTTAGAATGAGTTTCATAAAAAGAGATATGTTCAGCTAATGACATGAATTTCTAATAAATCAAACCTAACTGTATACATTTAAACAAACAATTGTCAATATTCAGGAATATGTACAATACAAAGTCAAGGATATTTGGACCATTTAAAGCCTTTCTTCCAAAGAGAAAATGCAATTGTTGCACTTTAAGCTCAAACTGTAGCAGTTACAGTAACATAAGAAATGTTACCTTGCTGCCTTCACATGGTGAACTAACTCCAAACAAACTGGTGGAATGAGTGGCAAGTTTCCATTTTGGATAGTTCAAGTTTAATTTTCTGTTCGGAAGTGGAATTCGGAAGTGGAATTGACAAGTTTTTTTAAAAAGTAAGGATGACTCCACATTCTGCATTGGCACACACATATAGGCTGCTCGATTTATTTTTTTTTAAACCAAGGAGAAGACAATCAATTGAAGCGTGACCTGAGGCTTCTTCCCTGCTGAATTTTTGGGTACAATCTACCAAAGAACCTATGTAACATATTTACTAAATATGAGCACGGGACACAAAAAACGGACAACTCTGCAGATGTTCTAGGGCTACGTTTATACAAATTAAAATTGCAATTAAGATCCAGATCTTAACTCATTTCACTGAAGCTTGAAAGTAAAGATCTGACTTTCACAGTTGTGATTTCAATCCTTCACTGAATTTCGCTGATGATCTCTACACACCAAAATGGCAGCCAACTTCACACAAAAAATATTCTGCTTCATTATAGGCCTAGTACAAATGCATCGAATATACACACATCACCATTTTACAAAATATACTGACTCAAAATGAGTGCAATAACTGCAAATGAGGAATCACTTTGAATGTTAAATATGGTTTAGTGATGGAATATTTGTAATAAAAAATTGGTATATCTGAAAATCATATCAAAAGTATTAAACTCTAAAATGCAATCACTGGATTATGATTTAATCAGATCAAGTTTCTTTGTTTTATCATATTAATACTGCATTATATTAAATACTCATGTAAGCAAAGGTCATGGGTTCAAGTCCCACTCCAGACCTTGAGCACACAATCTAGGCTGGCACTTCAGTGCAGTAACTAAGGGAATGCTGCACTGTCGGAGGTGCTGTTAAACCAAGACCCTATTTGCCCACACAGGTGGACATTGTAGATCCTGTGGTATTATTCAAAGAAAAGCAGGGGAGTTCTCCCTATGTATTGGCCAACAACCAACATTACTAAAACAGATTATCTGGTCATTATCTCATTGCTGTTTATGGAACCTTGTGCGCAAATTTGCTGCTAAGTTTCCTACATTACATCTGAATTATGTATCTGATAGACTTGAAATGCCTATTAGAAAGTAAATCAATTGCTTGGATAGCAAAAATACCAGATAAGGAAACACTGATCGCAACCTTTTTTTGGAGTGGAAAGTGTTTCAGGTAGAAGATTCATCATGTTTCTTAACTCGAGAAGTTTTTGTTTGCTCTACTGCTTATAGATTTCATTTGAATTTACAGAACTACTTAATAAAAATTTGGTTTTGACTATAGGTTAGCATTTTTCTCTGTCCCACAAACATCGCAGGGGAGGTTTATGCCCAAGAGGTAATTAGCATTACTTGTCAATCAGCTTTAGGGGCACATTAGCAATGTTGTCCTAGAAAAGTGTGTTTTTAAAATGAAAAATAAAAAGTACTTAAATAAACCTAAGAATGAAAGCAAAAAGGACATTGAACAATCAGATGTGAAAGGACTGTTGCAGCAAAACACACCATCCTCCTAACGTGCCATTGTATAATCTTACTAATGAAGTGATGCAAGTTAAATCCCTATACTGATCAACCATGTGAATTTAATTTGAATTTAAACAAATTTCTGACCTAATATACACTCAGAGGGTAGACCACCACTGTGGATTATTTACCAACCACAGAGTTTTAAATTATAGTACTTAATTGTATTTGCCTTAAACCTTTTCCCTTCATCAATTTAAAACTAAGTAAAGGGAACTGCCTCTTTCAACATGCAAGTCAAAAGCCTCTGCTTTTCTCGCAACAAGCTGTTACATTTAAAATATATATTTCTTTATAAACGCAACACATTAGAAATATCAATCCTTAGTTTTTGCTAACAAGGCAAATATTTTTTTAAACTATATACGTACAGTACCTCTAAATAAATTTAATACTGGTTGAAATATCCTTTCTTTAAAGTTTTACTTAATGACTTTGCTTTCCTGACTGTGCTGGGAGAGGTCTTCATGGCAAGCATATTGGCGGATTGGAAAATAAAAAGCCATGAAGTAATGTTGCATATTAACATTTAAACAGCATGAATTACAATAACTCATGAAACACAAGTACTGAACATCTCAAAGAATCTTTGAAAATACTTTTTCAATCCACTGACTTCCTGTAAACTTCGATTTGCTTTCCGTGTTAGAGTCATTTCTTGGCAGTTTAAGTATCACAGGTTGTGGAAATAATTACTGAGGGCTCCAGGTTAATGAGTTTAGTTTCTTTCAAAGTGATAGTTTTAGATATAGTCTGTACAAATTTATGCAAATTAAAAAATGGTGCAAAATTTCCAATAAATATGGAACATGGCTAGGTCTCAACAGAAAAGGCAATCATATTAGCTTAGCTAATCCCCACAGGCAACTCATGATTTAGTACATCCTTTTTATAGATCAAAAGTTTGAACCAATTGCAGGTAATTTATTTTTGAGAATCTATCATTTGGGCCTATAGTTAAAATTTCAACAATGGCTAAGCAGCAGTACACCTTAAATATGTAAAACGATTTTTCTGTATCAAATTTAGAACTGTTAGCCATACATTGCAGCAGCATGATTAGGGGATCTCATTACCAGCAACGAGATAAGATGTAGTATCAAAAATTAAAATTGAATAAAAAACATCATTGTTTAGTGGCAGAAAACAGTGGTCAACAGCTTTGGCAAAAATAGTCATTTTATATTACAAGTCTCTGGCATTAACTTCCTTATAGATTTGTGGCCCATGTGAGATAACAAATGCTTAAATTCACTACTGGTTTGAGTTCCTTGAAGAGGTATTTTTCTGTTGTCTTCATTTCTCTGGTCTTCTCCCCTTTCAGATCACAAACGAAGATTTGTGTCGGAAGTCTCCCTGTAATGGAGGGAAGAAACAAATTATGTAGCAGATTACAAATAAAAATTAGTCGTGTAGTTTTGCAGAGAAACTTCCATAGACACTTGGTTCAGAACCCCATTTTATGGAGTTCGGACTGATTGAAAATATTTGTAAAACCGTCGACTCTTCAAAAGTTGCAATTCAGTTTAATGCAACAAGAGGTCACAGCTCACCAGTGGATCTATATATCAGCAGAATCTTAGGAGTAAGGTTCAAGATGCACCCGTTTAAGATATCTAAACTGAAAGAACTTGCCCCATTACATCCAGCACACATGTGTCCACAGAAAAATCCTCAGCTCTTATTACCATCTATTTGTTATCTTGCTTATCTTACCTCATCATCCACAGGATTTGATCGGACATAATCAACACCATCTGCTTTTGAGGAAGCCTGGTAACTGAAACAAACAAAAAATTGTTTTATTGCTTCATATCGTAGTATAACTAAGCCCTAATAATAATTAAAACAAATCATAATCTCATTGTATGCTCAGCTACAAAGTTTCCATTTAAATTGCATTCAAGAGTTGAATTACATTGAATTAATTCATCCAAAATTAATGATATTTACATAAAATATTTTTAAAAGGTTCATAAGTACATTAAAATTCAGTAGCATTTCACCAACAAGGTGTTCTGCGATCATTATTTTGTAAAGCCTTCATGATTTCCAAGCTAAGGATGCTGACCTACTTACAAGACATCACTCGAAGCTGTACATCACCTTAATGAGGTGCAAATCCTGACTTCCAGCAGGGAGCAGATCACTAGAAATCACAGATCTATGTCTGATGGTTTTCCATTCATTCATTTCAATGAGGAGTTGAAAATCATGGGCTGTGTGGCCTTAATTTCCCACGATGAACTCCCAAGTGACTGCCACTCCCTTTGTCCTACACTTAGGCAATTCAGGGAAATGACTGAGACCAGTCAGTTCAAAGTTGGTGAAGTGAATAAGATTTTAAAAAGGGAATTGGAGTAATACTTGAAGAGGAAAAAATTGCAGGGCTATGGGGAATGGGCACGGGAGTGAGACTAATTCGACGGCTCTCTCAAAGTGCCTGCACAGGCACGATAGGCTGAATGGCCTCCTCCTGTGCTATTTATTCTATGATTATAGCTATTGTTGCCATACCATTGATCAAAATGCTACCCTTGGTTGTTAAGGCCAATTTATTTCTAGCATATTAGGGTTAAAAACTGATTTTAAGAATCAGCGACTCTTACCTGTTTTCAGGCTGTTTCTCTGGGGTGGGGGAAGAAAGAAGAGAACAGTATATTTAATAAAAATTACCACTGCGGCAATACAACAAACAAGTTAGTTAACAATCAGAGCAAAAATGACAAATGAATGATATGGAAAATTAAACTGTAAATAATGATCTGTGATGCACGCATACTTCTAATCATCTTCCTACTGTTTTTCCATTACCACGGCCAATACAAGATTAACGTGGTGTTGCACACTGCCTTTCTAGATCAAAGGTTATTTATGACTTACTTGCCCGCATACAAAACACTAATATATTAACACTACACAAGTAGGAAACATTAGAAAGAATAATTATTTAGGAGCACTGCATAAATCATATTGCTTCTAATTAGCTAATTGCTAGCCATAGATGACTTCACTAACATTCCAACCTACATTAAGTTAGTTACATTAGTCGTCCCTCTAACTGCATGCAACTATTTTTTTTTGCATTGGATTAAAAAAAATACAGCAGTAAACACCCTCCTCCTGACTGCTTGAACCAGAGGTTTCTTCAAAAAGGTGATTATTTTAATAAAGGGTGAAGCTGACTTCTTACTTGCAAAATATCCTCGTTTATATGCAAGCCTGATGACGATGGTTATAATCAGTAGAACAAGAATGACAACAAGAACACCACCAATGATCGCAGCGATATTAATGTCATCTGCAGGATGACAAAAGAATATTACAAATTATTCATACTGCAAATAAATCTCAATTTTATTTAGAAATACCTATACAACAATTATACATATTTTTATAGCATGATATATGGTGCTTCACAGGGCACCTCTCAATAGCAACCAAGAAGTGGGAGAGTAATTAGGAGAGGCACAGTCAAGCAGTACTTTTTGTGATGGATTTTAATTACTGTGAAGAATTATAATTCATAATACCTAAATTTCATCCTTACCTTGAGACTGTACTAAAGGCAAACACATTTCTGCACTGCTACCCAGTTGCTTTGTAATGCAACTGCATGCTTACACACATGCTGACTGCAGAAAAAAATAGTTCTAGTGCTCAATTCAGAGCCAACGTTTCGATGACAGGTCTTTTAACATTAAAAATGACAGTCATAGTGCCACCTACAGGAGTAATAGCATTTTGCCACAGACAGAACCTGACAATGTTCTCAACGTAACTTGAAATACAATGTTGTGACCAGCTCATCAATTTGATCATATAATAGATAGGAATATAACATGGAGGAATTGAGTGTAAGTTCATATTTTTCTGGGTGGGGGGACGGGGGGAAATCAGAGGGGGGAAAAGCGCGCGAGGGGGATCGGAGGCGGTGGGGGGGGGGGGGAAAAGAGAGAGAGACACACACCGAGGAGATTGGCGGGGAGCTCGGAGTGGAGGGTACTGTGCACGCAAATAAAATTAGGGGGAACATTGAAGGAAAAAGAGGAAGTGCTGGAAATATTCAGCACATCAGCCAGCATCTGTGGAAAGAGAAACAGAGTTAACATTTCAGGTCGATGACTTATCCTCAGAACATAGCAGATACATTCGTTATAATCGACCAAAATTCTCTGGACTCTGGGGAGGTACCAGCGGATTGGAAAGCAGCTAATGTAACACCTCTGTTTAAAAAAGGGGGCAGACAAAAGGCAGGTAACTATAGGCCGGTTAGTTTAACATCTGTAGTGGGGAAAATGCTTGAAGCTATCATTAAGGAAGAAATAGCGGGACATCTAGATAGGAATAGTGCAATCAAGCAGACACAACATGGATTCATGAAGGGGAAATCATGTTTAACTAATTACTGGAATTCTTTGAGGATATAACGAGCATGGTGGATAGAGGTGTACCGATGGATGTGGTGTATTTAGATTTCCAAAAGGCATTCGATAAGGTGCCACACAAAAGGTTACTGCAGAAGATAAAGGTACGCGGAGTCAGAGGAAATGTATTAACATGGATCGAGAATTGGCTGGTTAACAAAAAGCAGAGAGTCGGGATAAATGGGTCCTTTTCGGGTTGGAAATCGGTGGTTAGTGGTGTGCCACAGGGATCGGTGCTGGGACCACAACTGTTTGCAATATACATAGATGACCTGGAAGAGGGGACAGAGTGTAGTGTAACAAAATTTGCAGATGGCACAAAAATTAGTGGGAAAGCAGGTTGTGTGGAGGACACAGAGAGGCTGCAAAGAGATTTAGATAGGTTAAGCGAATGGGCTAAGGTTTGGCAGATGGAATCCAATGTCAGAAAATGTGAGGTCATCCACCTTGGGAAAAAAAAAAACAGTAAAAGGGAATATTATTTGAATGGGGAGAAATTACAACATGCTGCGGTGCAGAGGGACCTGGGGATCCTTGTGCATGAATCCAAAAAGTTAGTTTGCAGGTGCAGCAGGTAATCAGGAACGCGAATGGAATGTTGGCCTTCATTGCGAGAGGGATGGAGTACAAAAGCAGGGAGGTCCTGCTGCAACTGTATAGGGTATTGGTGAGGCCGCGCCTGGAGTACTGCATGCAGTTTTGGTCACCTTTCTTAAGGAAGGATTTACTAGCTTTGGAGTGGGTACAGAGATGATTCACTAGGCTGATTCCGGAGATGAGGGGGTTACCTTATGATGATAGATTGAGCAGACTGGGTCTTTACTTGTTGGGAGTTCATAAGGATGAGGGGTGATCTTATAGAAACATTTAAAATAATGAAAGGGATAGGCAAGATAGAGGCAGAGAGGTTGTTTCCACTGGTCAGGGAGACTAGAACTAGGGAGCACAGCCTCAAAATACAGGGGAGCCAATTTAAAACCGAGTTGAGAAGGAATTACTTCTCCCAGAGGGTTGTGAATCTGTGGAATTCTCTGCCCAAGAAAGCAGTTGAGGCTAGCTCATTGAATGTATTCAGATCACAGATAGATAGATTTTTAATCAATAAGGGAATTAAGGGTTACGGGGAGCGGGCGGGTAAGTGGAGCTGAATCCACGGCCAGATCAGCCATGATCTTGTTGAATGGCGAAGCAGGCTCGAGGGGCTAGATAGCCTACTCCTGTTCCTAATTCTTATGTTCTTATGAAAGGCCATCAACCGAAACGTCAACTGTTTCTCTCGCCACAGACGCTGCCTGACCTGCTGAGTATTTTCAGCACTTCCTCTTTATTTCAGAATCCAGCATCCCCGTATTTTGCTTTTGTATTGGGGAAACATTGTCCACCAACAGCTTGATTTTAAAATTCTCATCCTCATGTTAAAATCCCTCTATGGCCTCAACCCTTCCTATCTGAACTCGGCAGAGGGTGGGCGCTGCCTACTCTCTGAAAGCAGTCCTATTAGCATTATTGAGCTCTGAAGCTGGCTGGCACAATGAATGGATCATATTACACATTGCAAAGTACTTGATTACTCAAGACAGGCAGGATCTAATTACACATTCCAGACAAACTGCTGGGTGTGCCGTGTCCTCCAAGGGAACCAATCAGAACTTGTGTTACAAATAGTTACAGCCATATTTTTCCATGATGTAACTATTTGTACTGCACTTTTCTTTGTCAGACAGCCATCTGTCAAGTCGCCCCCACTGCCCATACTGTACTTCTTTGACCGACAGGCGACAAGCCCCTCCCCATGAAGCACCGCCCCCCCCCTCCCATCCCAGCTGAATCATTCCATGCATGTAGTGCCGAGAAGCAGGACCTGAGGCTCCGATCGCTTCGCACCGATTGGTGCGAGGGGCCCCTTCGAGTGCGCGGGGCCGGCGCGAGGGGCTCCCCTGAGTGCGAGGAGAGAGTGAGGGGCTGGGGGGGGGGGGGGGGGGGGGAAGGGGGAAAGAGAGTGAGAGACAGGTGGTGATGGGGGGGAATTGGAGAAGAGAGAGGGAACTCAGGAAAGACGATCACGTTCTTCCAACCTCCTACAAGGGACATCGTTGGAGTGGATGATAGAGAAGTCATGACACTATCACTATTCAGTTCATATCCAATAAACCTGTTAACAATCTGTACACAATGCCTGTCTCATCTCTGGTGGGGCGGGGGGCGGATGTACTTGCACTGGGGGAAGGCATTTCGGCTGGGGGAGACATACACTTGGTCTGGGGTAAGGCACTTTGGCTGGGAAAGGGAAGTACTTGGACTGGGGTAAGGCACTTTGGCTGTGCTTCTTCTGGGGAGCTCTGTCCTCTGTCGCTTCAGGCAGTCAAAGTGGATCGAGTTACAATTAGCAAAGTCAGTGAGACCTTGGGATGGGCAGTTCCAGTTACACATTCCTGTGAAACTTCAGGGTGTGACTTACCCCCAAGGGGACCAATCAGAAATAAAGAGTGGAGCACATTGGCCATTTTGACAGTGCCAATAAACGCGTCCATTTTTCCATCCCATCCAGTGCTAGATCACTGCCTAGTGACTGGCAAATATGAAAATAAGTTAATTGATTTGTTGGTCTACTTCCTTAACATAATTTCAATGATTTTGTGCACTCGGTTATTTAGTGCATTTTTTTAAAATAATGTCATGGGATCTTTGACATGTATTTGACAGGCAGACAGGACCTTGGTTTAACTTCTCATCTGAAAAGCAGCACCAACAGTTCAGCAATCCCTCTGTACTGCACCAAAACGTCAGCCTGGATCACGTGCTCAAGTCCTGGACTAGGGCTGGAGTCCACAACCTTCTAACGGGTGCGACCACTGAGCCAAGGTTGACACCCAAGTTGTTAAAAATCGGTCACAAATTGTAAAATAAATACATTTCTAATTGCCTGATCAAAATACTACCGTACAAATGATCAGAACACTAGAAACAGCAGATTAGGCAACTTACAGACGTCCATTCGCTGAGGTTCACACTTTGCATGTCCAGCATTATTCTTTGCAATACAGTGATAGTCTCCAATGTCCAGTTTTGAGGTGACACTAAAGCGCTGGCAAAGTAAAATCACACATTTATCAACTTCTATTTAACTTATGTTTATGAACTAGATTCTTTCTTGAAACGACTTGTTCCCCTCATCATCCCCAAGCTAAGGAGGCAGTAAACTGATAACAGGCTTCTGCTCATTGTGTGGAACAGACCACAAAAGGAGTCTGGTTAACTCCCTTTAGTTCTCTCCTCCTCCGTGGCCTCTTTCAGTGCCACCCAACAAGACCATAATGGACGATGATAGTTCAACTATTGAATTATCACTGATGTGAACCCATGAACTACTACACTGATACAGAAGGGGCTGTTTTTCCAAATCATTGCAAAAAAGCTTTATTACTGCATTTGTAATATTGAAGTAGTGAAAAACTTGTGCTTTTTGCCCACAAACCTTATCAAATATCTTAATAGGAAGCAACGCCTTTCTATCAACATTTACCATCGTAAATTGTTAGGTCAGCATTTCCCATTCAATTTTGCCAAGTTAAAGATCACAGTGTTGTTTCAGGCTGTGGCCACTAGGTGGTCTGTGGAGTTTCTCCCAACTCTCACCATCTTGTAAATGAACTGACTGCAGGCAATGCTACAGGCAATTTATTAGTTTCATAAAAATAGGCAATCAAAAAACACCCCCCTATGAAATGTTGGTCCAAAATCATTCTTAAAGTGTTTAACTATAATACAGAACACAAAGAAATGTATAATATTTTAAGATTAGATATATTAACACTTAAAATGAAATGTCATGGTGGATAGTACAAAACTAGTTTGATCTCATATCACGTTTAGGCTAGTCAACCCTCCAGGATTAGAGTCTCGCGGAATTAACGATTAATCTCCTGAACGCTGCTGCAAGCAACCCGGGAGAACAATCACAGGGCTGTTAAAAATGTTTCCCTCATTTTTTTGGAACACTTAATTTATTAGTTATTAAAATATTGGATTGGGGAGAAAAGGCTGTTTGACTGGGCGGGTTAAATGGAAGCAGGAGGTCATGTGATGAAACTTCCAGGAATACATCCAACCAGAATTAGCAGCCCATGTCATGTCTCAACATTCAAATTTTCAAGGGATCAGCTTCAAGTCAATATTTAATGTATTACTATGCAACTCACTGAAATAAATGGTCACCATGCCAGTATAAATTGCAGTGCAGAATTCCGGAGAATCTACACTACAAGTTTAAATTAAATTTTAAAGTGCAACTTGCATCTTGAAAAAAAAGTCAGTGGTGAAAGTGTTTTAATTTGTCTTAACATTTACGGCCAGATTTCATCAAAATGCATAAAATAACGTGGCCTTGTTTCTTCTACCTTCCAAATATAAGGTTTGGTAAAGACTTTTTCCACAAAACCAATTCCCTATAATCCTCGAAAGACTTCATATTTGACCGATTACACAATAGGCAAGTTACAGGTTAGTAGTAATACAGTATTAAAGACATGGAACAATTACCAGAGTTCCTGTACTGTAGTCTATTTTATAAGAAGAATTAAGAAATTTTGCACTGGATTTTGGGTCAGGCGGGAGAAGGTCACCATTTTTGTACCAAGTATACGTGGATGGTGGATAGCCTTCATGCTCAGCACATGTCAAAACTGCAGTCTTCCCCACTGGCACCGATTTAGGTACAGCACATCGTGGTACAATTGGTTTCACTGTGGAAAATAAACAGTGTTAAGCATCATAATATTGAGTTTACAGCTCATGCAGAATACATACTGGGTAAAGTTACAAAGAAAGATACGATTCAGCAAGATTTCACTCAGGTTCATTAACCTATAATGCATCTGATATTAATGCATTGCAGATGCATGCACAGTACTTGTATCTAAACAGATTTACACAGAACATAGCCCATATAAACAGATTTACAAGATAGCATTCATCAACTGACTACAGGCAATTTATTAGTATAATAAAAATATGCGTCAATCATACCCCCCCCCCCTCCATGAAATGTTGATCAAGATGTGTCTAACTATAATGAGGTAGAACACACAAAGAAATTCATGAATACAAAATGTTATTATACATTAGCACACAGAAGGAAAAGTCATAGTACATGATATAAAGCTTGGTTGATATTTGATACAATGTCTCAAAATTCAAATTAGCAGGCAACTTCAGGGACTCCAAATAAAGTTCACGTTTAACATACTTGATCAGGGATTAAAATGAATGATCTCGAATAGCATCGGAAGAACAAAATCTTTGTTCTTTCTCCAACTGCCTCTGATCTCACTAATTCTTTGTCTCAGCAATTTCATCCATGTCTGGTATTTATATAATGTACTGTATTTATATTTTGTGTCCAACAAAAATCTATCAATCTCAGTTTTCAATTGACCTAGCCTCAACTTCTTTTTACTTTGGGGGTGGAGGGGGACAGAGAGAAGAAAGCGTTCCAGATTTCCTCCACCCTTTGTCTGAAGTGCTTCCTGACATCACCGATCCCTGAATGGCCTAGCTCCAATTTTAGGTTATTCCCCCTTGTTCTGGACTCTCCCACCAGAGGCAACAGTTTCTCTCTATGAAACAGGAGGTGGGTGGGATGGCTTGACCCATCCACCTCCACGGAGGTGTGTGGGGGACCTGACCCATCCACCTCCATGGCACGAACCTGGTATTGCAGTACTTCCAGGAACGGTGCAGTGGCTCTAGGCCTTTTGGCTAAGAGCATTGGCGCAGAGTGATCCTTGAATGGGCCCAAGGTGACCTCTGGCGTTTGACAAAGAATTGTAACGATTGGATAACGATTGGACACGAATAAAAAAAAAAAAAACAGTTTCTCTCTATCTACCTTATCAAATCCTTTAATCACCTTAAACACCTCGATTAGATCACCCGATAATCTTTTATACTCAAGGGAATACAAACCTAGTCTACGTAATCAGTCTCATAATTTAACTCTTGGTCCTGGTATCATTCTGGTGAAACTGCACTGCACCCAACTCCAATATATTCTTCTTGGTGTGGTGCTCAGAACTGAACTATATGGGGTCTAAATGGAGCTTTACATAACTAACAACTTCCACCGCCTTTGTGTTCCAGCCTCCTTGAGATAAAGGCCAACATTCTATTAGCGTTTTCAATTATTTTTTTGTTCCTATCTACCAGCTGTGTGATTTTTGTACTTGGACACCTCAATCTCTGTGCTCCTCTACAGTTCCTAGCTTCTCACCATGTTAAAAAAAATACTCTGATCTTTCTTTCTTTAGGTCTAAAGTAGATAGCAAAGACCAATGAAAGGACTTGTTCTAAAAAAATAATTAATTGCCTGCTTTTGTGGTAGTTGCAGGTTACTCATTTGGCTTTGGGTTTTTTCTGTCCTCAGGATGTGGGCAACATTGGCAAAGTGCATTTATTGCCCATCCCTAGTTGCCCTGAAATGGTGTTGGGGATTTTACTCGAGTTGCTGCAATCCTTGTTGTGATGGTGCTCCCACAATGAGTGTTAGGTAGGGAATTCCGGGATATTGACCCAGAAATAATAGATCAGCAATATATGTCCAAGTTAGGATGGTGTGTGACTTAGACGAGATCTTGGAGGTAGTGCTTTACAGATAGTGGGGACCAAAATTCAGTGCAGCCAGAAAGCTGGTGGTGTTAAGGCCTTTATTCCCCGATTAGCGCCGCAAAGTCTGTAGCGGCCATTGGCTCCAAATTCAACTTTTTGACCACAAAAAAAGTCTCTAGCCCTGCAAAACTGAAATTTGCAGTCTTGATTGGGGCTTTATTCCCATGGGAAATTCAACCTTAGGGTGATGTGGCAGCTGCCATTGCAGCACAGGCGCGAGGGAACGAGCGTATCGGTGCTGTGTTGGAGAGGATGGCTCGCATGCAGTTTCAGCTGGATACCCCCAGAGACCTCAGTGTTGCTTTCACGGCTAGGTCTACGGGACAACTTCTGGTGTGGTGCCACAGCACCGATCCGAGCTCCCTCAGAGTGGTGGTGGTGGTATTGTGCCACAGCACCGATCCGAGCTCCCTCAGAGTGGTGGTGGTGGTATTGTGCCACCTCTGGCGAGTTACTCAGGCTCCTCGGGCCAGGATACGGATGATGCGCTCCCTCCGGCTCGCAGCATTCCTGGCCTCAGACCTGTCACTCCACCAGTGCCTCCACACATGGCCTCGCCCGAGCCAAGCCAGACTAAACCGTCCCGAGTGATGACCAATCTTCAGCCGGCCCTTCCAGGCCCAAAGGTCTCAAGGGAATCCTAGAAGGACATCTGCAGCTTCCACACAGGGAAGACAGCAGCCTTTCCAGACCCATGAGGCAGCCACAGGGGAGACACTGAGGCGAAGTCGCAGGTTAGGCACACACAAGAGGGGTTATAAAAAAATGCACAAGGATGGTAAATGATGTTTGTGTGTTATTTTTCTGCACTGTTTATTGTTCTGGCAGTTGTTTGTAGCTATATTGATGTATTAAATCTTTATTTTTCACACCTATATCTGGGCTGCCTTATAATGTGAGGTGAGCATCATCATAGGCAGTCCCTCGGAGTCGAGGATGACTTGCTTCCACTCAAAGTGAGTTCTCAGGTGACTGAAGAGTCCAATGCAGGACCTACAGTCTCTGTCACAGGTGGGACAAACAATGGTTGAAGGAAAGGGTGGGTGGGAGCCTGGGTTGATGCACACTCCTTCTGCTGTCTGTGCTTAGTTTCCGGTTGCTCTCGGCGATGAGACTCGAGGTGCTGGGCGCCCTCCCGGATGCTCTTCCTTCACTTTGGGCAGTCTTGGGCCAAGGTTTCCCAGGTACCGGTTGTCATGTATTCAACTATCATTATAACCCATGTATAAGCTGACCTAAGTTGTACACCTTGAGAACATTGACCACAGGGGGCGAACTTGTGGGAGACACTCCGAACCTGGACTTTCCGGTAGAAAAGGGGAAGCTCCACCCACCTTCAGTCTCTTGAGGTCTTGGTAATAAAGATAACTGGTCAGAGTGACCTTCTCTCAAGTATGGGCCTCATGTTCTTACTATACAGTATAAATGCACACATCATTGGCGACGAGATTTAAATCACGCGAGCATGGCCACTAGCAGCACAGAAGAGAGCTACGGTGTTGATGATGATTGGGACGACTTTATTGAGAGACTAAAGCAAAGTTTTGTCACTAAGGAATGGTTGGGACAGGATTCGGCCGACAAACGCAGGGCTCATCTCCTGACGGTTTGTGGATCCAGAACGTACTCCTTGATGAAGGACCTTCTAGCGCCCGAGAAGCCAGCGGACAAGACGTTCGCCGAGCTCAGCAAGTTGATCAGGGAACACCTTAAACTGGCGAGCAGCATGCACATGACGAGACACCGGTTTTACATGCACCGGCAGCGAGAAGGGCAAAGTGTTCCAGACTTCGTGGCAGATCTCCGGCGACTGGCAAGCTTATGTAAGTTCCCAGATGCATGCAGAGCGGAGATGCTGCGAGACTTTTTTTATTGAGGGCATTGGGCACGCTGGGGTTTTCAGGAAACTGATCGAGACCAAAGACTTGACCTTGGAAGCGGCGGCTATGATAGCCCAGACAATTATCTCAGGGGAGGAAGAGACCAGAATGATTTATGGCAAAAATCTTGGCTCAAATGCAGCAAACGACCAGGGAGTCAACATTGTTAACGCGGCACAGTTCTCTAGGCAGACAAGGGAAATCGGACATGTCCCAGCATGCAGTCGAACCCAAAGGGGGAATTCAACAGAGACAATGGCTAGCTGAACGGCGATTCATGCCATCGCAATGGACAATGCGGCCAGTAATAGGGCCATCAACACCTGTTAATGGTGCACTTAAGGACAGTTACAGAGACAGTCAGAGACGATCGACTGGTAATGGACCTTTAGTTTCCAACAATGGGGCCTTCAGTTCATGCTGGAGGTGTGGAGGCAAACACCCAGCCAGAGCTTGCAGGGATCAGCAATATACCTGCAGAAACTGCAACGTCAGCAGTCACTTGGCGCGTATGTGCAGGAAGCCTGCAGCCAGGTTAATGTACGAGGAGGACAGGCCCGATATAAGCCCTACGAGGCCAAATGAATACTGGGGGAAAATCGCTGGAAGCTGAAGTTCAGCGAGTTCATGTGGAGCACATACACAGTTGATACACCAGGACACCACCGATAATGATGAAAGTGCCCCTCAATGGCATCCCAGTATTAATGGAGCTAGACACGGGGGCCAGCCAGTCCCTGATGAGTATCAAACAGTTCGAAAGGTTGTGGGTGTCAAAGGCCAGGAGGCCAAAATTATTGCCGACCGACGCACTGCTACGGACATATACAAAAGGAGATCATTCCGGTGCTAGGCAGCGCCATGGTAGTCATGACCCACAAAGATTCGGAGAACAGGTTGCCACTTTGGATTGTGCCGGGGACAGTCCCGCACTACTGGGAAGGAGTTGGTTTGCTGTCATGAACTGGAAATGGGGCGATGTCAATGCAATTTCTTCCGTGGTCCTGAACAAATTTGACTCATTATTTCAACCCGGCATCGGCACCTTCATGTGGACCAAGGTAGTGATTCACATAAATCCGGACGCCAGGCCAGTACACCACAAGGCCAGAGCGGTGCTGTACGTGATGCGGGAAAAGATAGAATGCGAATTGGACCGCTGCTGAGGGAAGGCATCATCTCGCCAGTCGAATTCAGTGACTGGGCGAGCCTGATAATGCCGGTGCTCAAGGAGGATGGGTCGGTCAGAATATGTGGCGATTACAAGGCCACCATCAATCGGGTGTCACTCCAAGACCAGTACCCGCTACCGAGAGCGGAGGACCTCTTTGCGACGCTATCCGGTGGAAAACTTTTTTCAAAATTGGACCTGACCTCAGCTTACATGACCCAAGAGCTGGCGAGTGAGTCGAAGAAGCTGACCACCATCACGACACACAAGGGATTGTTTGAGTATGACAGATGTCCGTTTGGGATTCGTTCGGCCGCCGCTATCTTTCAGCGAAATATGGAAAGCCTCCTCAAGTCGATTCCAAGGACTGTGGTTTTTCAAGACGACATCCCCATCACGGGTCGCGATACTGAAGAATTCCACAACCTGGAGGAGGTACTACGCAGACTGGACCGGGTAGGGC
Organism: Pristiophorus japonicus; assembly: GCF_044704955.1. NCBI lineage: Eukaryota > Metazoa > Chordata > Chondrichthyes > Pristiophoridae > Pristiophorus > Pristiophorus japonicus. Next base: position 194,903,278 of record NC_091987.1, on the reverse strand, counting down.
TGCGACTGAAAAAGGCGAAGTGCGTCTTCTTAGCTCCAGAGGTAGAATTCCTGGGGAGGAGGGTAGCAGCAGACAGGATCAGACCTACTGCGTCCAAAACGGAAGCGATCCAGAGAGCACCCAGACCCCGTAACACAACGGAGCTGCGTTCATTCCTGGGGCTCCTAAACTATTTTGGCAACTTTCTTCCCAAATTGAGCACGCTGTTAGAGCCGCTACACATGTTCCTATGCAAAGGTCGCGATTGGGTCTGGGGGGACAGCCAGGAAAGGGCTTTTGATGGAGCATAACAAATTGCGTGCTCTAACAAACTGTTAACATTATATGACCCGTGTAAGAAACTAGTTTAAACGTGCGATGCATCGTCCTATGGGGTCAGGTGTGTGTTACAGCATGTGAATGCCAATATACAGTTACAGCCGGTAGCTTATGTCTCCAGAAGTCTGTCCCGGGCAGAAAGGGGCTACGGGATGGTAGAAAAGGAAGCGCTAGCATGTGTATATGCAGTAAAAAAAAAAATGTACCAGTACCTGTTTGGCAGGAAATTTGAGCTGGAGACAGATCACAAACCCCTAACGTCCCTTTTGGATGACAAGGCCATAAATGCGAATGCATCGGCCGGCATATAGAGGTGGGCACTTACATTAACCACCTATGATTACACAATTCAGCACAGACCAGGCACTGAAAACTGTGCCGATGCACTCAGCAGGCTCCCACTAGCCACCACTGAGGGGAAAACTGAGCATGATGCTGAGATGGTCATGCCTTGTGAAGCTTTCGAAAACGAACGATCACCTGTGACAGCCCGTCAGATTAAAGTCTGGACAAATAAAGATCCGCTACTGTCTTTAGTTAAGAAATGTGTCCTGAATGGGAACTGGGCAGCCACGTACGGGGCATGCCCTGAGGAGTTTAAACTGTTTCATAGGTGCAAGGATGAACTCTCGATTCAGGCCGATTGCCTACTGTGGCGCAACTGAGTAGTCATGCCCCAGAAGGGCAGAGAGGTGTTTATCAGAGAATTTCACAATGAGCACCCGGGCATTGTCATGATGAAGGCAATTGCCAGGTCACACATTTGGTGGCCAGAGATAGATGCAGACCTGGAACTTTGTGTTCGCAGGTGCAACGCACCCAGGGAAGGCCCCCTTAGTCCCTGATCCTGGCCCGCCAAGCCATGGTCACGCATCCATGTGGACTACGCAGGTCCTTTCATGGGAAAAATGTTTTTGGTTGTAGTAGACGCCTACTCCAAATGGATCGAGTGTGCCATTTTAAATTCAAGCGCATCCTCTGCCACAATAGAAAGTCTACGGGCAATGTTCGCCACCCACGGACTACCAGAGGTCTTGGTCAGCGACAATGGCCAGTGCTTCACAAGCACTGAATTCCAGGAATTCATGGCAGGCAATGGAATCAACCATGTCAGAACGGCACCGTTCAAGCCGGCCTCAAACGGCCAGGCGGAACGAGCAGTGCAGATAATCAAACAGGGGATGCTCAGAATCCAAGGGGGTTCCCTACAAAGCCGCTTATCACGCCTCCTGTTGGCCAATAGATCCCGACCACACTCGCTCATAGGGGTTCCACCTGCAGAGCTGCTAATGAGAAGGACGCTCAAAACCAGGTTATCCCTTATACACCCTACTATGAAAGAAATTGTTGAGAGCAGGCGTAAGTCACAATGTGACTACCATGACAGAAATGCGAGGGCGCTATGTATTGATGTCAATGACATGTTTTTGTCCTTAATTACGCTGCAGGGCCCAAATGGCATGCAGGCACTGTGATTGGCAAAGAGGGGAATAGGGTTATGGCAGTTAAACTCACCAATGGACAAATCTGCCGCAAACACGTGGATCAAACAAAAAGGAGGTTCAGCATCCCCATAGTAACAGCAGAGGAAGAACACGACGTAGAGTTTACTCCACCACAGGTGACCGAACATCGGAACCAAGTGGAGGAGAGCCCAGTCACTGTGGGCAGTTCGGACAGGCCTGAGGCACCACAAACAGCAGACATTCAGGTCAACGCCCAACAACCAGAGCCCCAACTCAGGCGCTCTACAAGGGAGTGTAAACCACCAGAGAGACTTAACCTGTGATCCCAATAAGATTTTGGGGGGGGGGGGGGGGGGGGAGGGAAGGTGGTGTCATGTATTCAACTATTATTGTAACCCATGTATAAGCTGACCTTGAGAACATTGACCACAGGGGTCGAACTTGTGGGAGACACTCCTAACCTGGACTTTCTGGTACAAAAGGGGAAGCTCCACCCACCTTCATCACTTGAGGTCTTGGTAATAAAGGTAACTGGTCACAGAGTGACCTTCTCTCAAATATGGGCCTCGTGTGCATTTATACTGTATAGTAAGAACATATCACCGGTGGGGATATTGCACTTTATCAAGGAGCCTTTGAGGGTGTCCTTGAAGAGTTTCCTCTGCTCACCTGGGGTGCACTTGCCATGTCGAGGCTCCGTGAAGAGTGCTTTCTTTAGGAGTCTCGTGTCAGGCATGCGGAAGATGTGGTCCGCCCAGCGGAGCAGATCGAGCGTGGTCAATGCTTCGATGCTGGGGATGTTGGCCTGGGCGAGAACACAGACATTGGTGCATCTGTTCTCCCAATGGATTTGCAGCATTGTTGGTGGTATTTATCCAATGCTGCATATAGTCCACATCTCAGCCATAGAGGGCGGGTATCACTACTGCCCTGCAGACCATAAGTTAGTGCCAGATTTGAGGTCCTGCTCGTCAAACACTCTCTTCCCCAGGTAACCGAAGGCTATGCTGGTGTTGGACTTCATCATCAATGCCTGCCCTTGCTGGCAGTATGCTCCCGAGGTGTGGAAAATGATCCACGTTGTCCAAGGCCTCACCGTGGATTTTGATAACTGGGAGGCAGTGTTGTGTGGCAGGGTCAGATTCATAGAGGACCTTTGTATTACTGATGTTTAGTCTAAGGCCTATGCTTTCATACGCCTCGGTGAAGGTGTTGACGATGACTTGAAGGTTGGCCTCAGAGTGTGCGCAGACGCAATCGTCGTCTGCATACTGTAGTTCGATGACAGAAGGTGGGATAACCTTGGATCTAACCTGGAGGCGGCAGAGGTTGAACAGATTCCCATTTGTTACCGCGTGGAATGCAGAGCTGGGGCGATGTTTCCAGTCTGAGCCCTGGATGGAGATTTCCATTTTCTGTGAATCTCGGGATCTCTATTTCTCTCTCTCTCGTTTTTCTCCCCCTTTGCTCTCTCTCTCTCTATTCCTATCTCTCCCAATCAAATTTTGTCTTTCTATTTCTCATTCCCTTTCCCCACTTCTATCTTTCTCCTTTCTCTTTTGCTCTCTTCCCTTCCCTCTCTCTCCTCCCCCTTCTCTCTCTCCCCCTTCTCTCTCTCCCCCCTTGAGTGCAGATTCGGTGCTGAACTCCAGTCCATTGATGGGCTCCCGGACTTGCTGATGAGCAATACAGAGCTGGCTCCAGGATCTCGTCCCATCTGAGGCTCACTGATCTCCCCTGATGATCTCTTACTGGACTTCTCTGCTGCCGACTCAGCGGCTGTCATGGAGCTAAACCGGTTCAGAGATCTCTGCCATTCTGCACCGGTCTTAAAAGCTGGCGGGGGTACCGTCAGCTAAAGGGCCACATTCTTAACGGTGAAAATAGGTCCGGGGGCGGAGCGGCAGCGGTGCGCACTTTTAGCACGTCACGACTGCCGCAAGCCCCACATCACCACGAGTGGCCCACAACGCTGCAAAACCTCCTGAGCCGAATCTGCCAGGGCGGCCAGTTGAGCCCAAAATGGCAGTAACTGTCCTTCCGGGAACCAAGAATTTCGGGGCCAATATTTTTGCAGTATTGAAGTGCTTCACATCTTCTGGACATTTCATAGGATTACACAGAATATACGGCACAGAAACAGGCCATTCGGCCCAACCAGTCCATGCCGGCATTTTTGCTCCACTCGAGCTTCCTTCAGTCTTTCCTCATCTAAATCTAACATAACCCTCTATTCCCTTCTCCCTCATATGCTTGTCCAGACTCCCCTTAAATGCATCTATACTATTCGCTTCAACCACTAGCTGCGGTAGCGAGTTCCACATTCTCACCACTCTATGGGTGATTTCTTGATGACTATCTTATATTGATGGCCTCTAATTATGCTCTTCCCCACAAGTGGAAACACTATATCTATTCTATCAAAACCTTTCATAATTTTTAAGACCTATATCAGCCTTCTTTATTCAAGAGAAAAGAGACCCAGCCTGTTCATCCTTTCCTGATGGGTATACCCTCACATTTCTGGTATTATCCTTGCAAATGTTAGAAGAATGTGGATTCAAGTCCCACTCCAGGAACTTGAGCACATAGATCTAGGTTGATACTCCAGTGCAGTGCTGAGGGAGCGCTGCACTGCCGGAGGTGCTGTCTTTCGGATGAGACGTTAAACCTAGGCCCCATGTGCCCTCTCAGGTAGACACAAAAGATCCCATAGCACTATTTCAAAGGAGCAGGGGAGTTATCCCTAGTGTCCTTGCCAATATTTATCCCTCAATCAACATAACAAAAACAGGTTATCTGGTCATTATTACATTGCTGTTTGTGGGAGCTCACTGTGTGCAAGTTGGCTGCCGCGTTTGCAACATTGCAACAGTGACTACACTTCAAAAGTACTTAATTGGCTGTAAAGCACTTTGAGACATCCAGTGGTTGTGAAAGGCGCTATATAAATGCATGTCTTTCTTTTAAATCTTCTCTGCACCCTCTCTGGTGCCTCTATATCCCTGTTATAATATGGTGACCAGAATTGTACACAGTACTCCAAGTGTAGTCTAAACAAGGTTCATTACAAGTTTACCATAACTTTGCTATTTCAAATGTTTTCCTGACCCCCTTTCACCCTGCACCGCCAAATGCCAGCAGGGGAAAAGAGAAAAGACATTTTAGAATTATGGACTGTGATTCATTGGAATTAGTTCAACTACTCAAACTCATTGCTCAAGACCCTCAACTGTTGCTGTGGATCTTCCTTGGAGACATATCAAGATTAAATCAAAGCCAAATCCTCAAGCTAAAGGAAAAATGTTACAACATACCAGGCCCTTCACATACAATATCCCTTTAAGCTTTTATGGGCAGAAGTTTACTAGATTGCCAACACAGGGACTGGGATTGGTAAGTGTACGAATATTCTAATCAATTTTGTTTTAGAATGTCACACATGTTTATGCAATAGATCAAGTCAGTTTACATTGTGTTTATGTATCTATAACATGCATATGTGTCTATCAGTGTGTTAGTCAGGTTGCACATACTGGGGAGAAAACTTAATTAGTATTGAGATCATCATACAATAGGCCATACTTCATCTTTAGCACCTGCCACAGATGGTGAAAAAAGCTGTACTATTTACCTAACAGTAACAACACTTTAAAAATAATTCATTGGATGTGAAGTATTTTGGGATGTCCCGAGAAAATAAGGCTTAAATTAAATGAAACTTTTTCCTGGGACTATCCCTATATACAAATGTAGACACATTAACAGCACAAAAGTACTCTTACTTGACAATTTAAGCCATATGGGTAAAACATATTTTACTGAGATTGATTAAGTTGTCAAATAAGAGCATTCAGCTCTTGGTGTCATTCAGTCCCTCCACAGTGCTGATTCAGTAAGCACTCAGTAAGGGCTGGTTTTAGAGGATTGCATGGGGAAGAACATCCAGCTTCTGAAATCAGTCTGTAAACATTGATTCTATTTTAAAGGCTCCTTTCAAGATACTTTGGTTTGAGGTGATAATCTAACAGTTTTTCCCCTGACAAATTCAGTCTTGAGTGGATCAAAGAAAGTCACCCATGGAAAAATACAGAAACAATCTGATCATGCACAGTCACAAGTTAAAAGAAGTTATGAAAGGTACCTTGTACTGTTAGATTAACAGTAACTTCCCCAAGATATCCTGGTTCTTTAAGTACTACTTCGCAGCGATATACTGCGGTGTCCTTACGAGTCACGTTGCGTATATATATGGAGGACTCTTCCTTGAGCTCTGCTCGACCTACCAAGTCTCCTAAAAACAGACACGTTTTGAATAAAAATGTAGCAACTCGCCTTGAAGTAGCAGCTTTAACAAAGTCAAAACATCCCAAAGCTCCTCACAGAAACTTAATAAAGATGGACACTGAGCCAGAGGAGATGATATTAGATGGGGTGACTAAAAGCTTGGTCAAAGGAGGAAAGAGGTGGAGATATTTAACGAGGGAATTCCAGAGTTTCTGGTTTAGACAGCTGAAGTCACGGGCACCAATGGCACGGCAAAGGGAGCGTGGGATGCACAAGAGGTCAGAGTTGGAGGAAGGCAAAATTCTCAGAGGGTTGCAGAGCTGGAATAGGTTTCAGAGATAGGGAGGGGCAAGGCCATGAAGGAGTCTGAACATGAGGATGAGAATTCTAAATTTGAGGTGTTGGGGGAACAGGAGCCAATGCAGGTCAGCAAGCACAGGGTGACAGATGAGCACAATTTGATGTGAACTAGGATATAGACAGCAAAGTTTTGAATGAGCTGGATGAATGGGCTGGTTGGCCAGGAGGGTATAGAATAGTCATGTCTGCAGTTGGCAAAGGCACAGAAGAGGGACTCGCAGATGTGCTGAGTCAGGGGCGGAGATGGAAGTACGCAGATATTGTGATTGAAAGGATATGGGGTCATAAACTCAAGTCCAATAGGATACCGAAGTTGCAAACATTCTGGTTCAATCCGAGACAGTGGTCAGGGACTGTGATGGCATTGGTGGTGGGACCAGAGTTTGTGGCGGGGGCAGAAGACGACACTCAATTTCAACATCCGTCGCTGCCCCCTCCCTCCCAATAATGTAGTCGGCAGCACAATGTAATTTTAATATCCATGCAGGGCGAGTCCCACGTTATCTGCTACCCGGCAGCAGCAAGGTGGGAGGAGCCGATTGGCCAGAAGTGCCCCAAGTAAGTTTTACAACTCTGCCTGTAAGAATCTGAGTGCTTCACCCCCTTGTCCCCCTTTTTTCACCCCTCCCACCACGAAGCCAGAGAGAATCTTCTCCATCCATTCCCACGGGTCCCCGGCTGCAGCCTCCTGGAAAAGAAGTCCCAGCACAGATCCCTGGGGCACACCATTACCTACATTCCACCAGTCTAAAAATTTCCATTTATTCCCTACTGCTCATTTTCAGTTCCATAGCCATCGCTGTATTCATACGGCTACAATCTCTTCAATACGTCATGCCATAATATTCATAATATTGTCAGCTGTGGCTCAGTTGGTAGCACACTCGCCTCAGACAGAAGGTTGCGGGTTCAAGTCCCACTCCCGAGAGTGGAGCACAAAAACATGGGCTGACATTTCAGTGCAGTGCTGAGGGGAGTGCTGCACTGTTGGAGGTGCCGTCTTCAGGATGAGACGTTAAACTGAAGCCCCGTCTGCTCTCTCAGGTGGATGTAAAAGATCCCATGACACTATTTCGAAGAAGAGCGGGGGAGTTACCCCTGGTGTCCTGGCCAATATTTATCCCTCAATCAACATCACTGAAGCAGATTATTTGGTCATCACATTGCTGTTCGTGGAAGCTTGCTGTGTGCAAATTGGCTACTGCGTGTCCCACATTGCAATAGTGCTAACACTTTAAAAAAGGTACTTTATTGACTGTAAAAAGCTTTGGGATGTTTGGTGATTGTGAAAAGCGCTATATAAATGGAACTGTGGCACTTTACCAATTGCTTTTTGAAATCAACATATTGCAATCCCTTTCATCTATATACAGAATTCCTCATAAAAATCAAATAAAATTGTCAAGCATGAACTACTTTTACAAGTCCATGCTGATTGTTCACGATATACTCATGGCCTCGAGTGCTCACTAATTTCATCTTATTTTCGACAATACCACAACTGAGTGAAGATTAACTGCCTTATCCTGTCCCGTCCCTTCCCTTCCTTGAACTGGGGTGGAACACTTATCATCTGCTCTTGACTCAATTCCAGTTTCCAAAAATATGATCTGAATTATTGTACTATGTGTATATATATATTAGATCCTATTACAGCACGTTCATAAGACAAAAAATTACCAATTATAGAAACGTCAAATCTGTTGACACCAAGACAACAACTGATCTTCTGCTCCGATATTATACTCTTCAGGACGAAATTAGATGATACAAAAGATGGTTATGGGGCAGAATGTGCATTTGTTTCTCTACTCATAGGTGTACCTACCCTCTAAAATAAATCAGGAATGCACATACATGTCTCATACCCATTGATCTAGAAGTGATTTTAGAAAATCAGCACACCTTGAAGCTGCTGATCAAAATATATAAAATCCGTGCCAGTGTTCAATTTCTTCCATTCGATGCGAGGCTTATATGGAGAGGCACTGCTGATAAGGCAGGATAACGTTACACCTGGAAGAAAATCATCTCGGGGTTAGATTTTATTTAAGTTTTCTTTTAAATACAGAAAATTCACACGACTTCTTGAGTGTTGATTTTTGTCTTCAAAAAGGGAGAAGAATCTCAGGCATGGGGAATGGAACGTTTTCCATTTTGGGCATCTAGTGCTGCCATTAACCATTTCAAATCAAGCACAGCGAGATCAGATGTTTCATTTGTTTTGCACCAACATGCTCCAGCTTCTTCAGGTTTGAAATGTTGTTGCGAGCTATTTTTATATTTTTATTCCATTTTTCCTTCCGATCTCTTTTCTCTCTCTGAATCCAATCTTTCTTTTCCTCTCTATTTCTCTTTCTGTACCTGATTTGACAATGAATTCACCCCTTCTTAATTGTCACTTCCTTCTGAGTCCTTGCGATGTTTATCTCACAATTTTTAAAATCTGATTGGTTAAGGAGATACACGCTTGCCCTGTTCACTCAGGTCCTAAATGCCCGATTTCCCTCACTGTGCTGTTATCAGCTCGCACTTTCAGCATCTTGCCAAAAAACAATTTAAAAACCTAAACGAGTAAGGGAAAGTCTAACTAATGGCAGGTGCCCTTAGATGCCCTGCCGCAGCAAACTAGAACACTAGATTTTAGAATACATTGTGACAAAGATTAGAATTTTACAAAAAATTACAGGGTTGGCTCAACATCTTGTTCCAAATTATACTAGCCTACAAATTTACAAAGGAGCATTAACTAGAGACAGCGAGAGAGAGAGAGAGAGACACACACAAATGTCGGTGGTGGGGAAAAAAATAGCTGTGCTACTTACTTTCAAACTCATTCACCACAGGGGTCGGATTCGCAGTTGTTATCACCACTGCCCATATTTGACAACCTGAACAGGAAATGAACACAAAATATTATTTCTACGGACAATGTCAGCAACTAAGTTGCCTCCAACAATCCTAAAACTAGGCCATCTAAGACTAAAATCACTGTTTTCTTAACATAAGTATTGAAGATTAAAATCTGAAGTTGTGGTCAGTGGATGAAAATTACTTTTGAGTAGCCAGATATTCTCACATTAACACTTTTTTGTGCCAATCTTGCCAACCTCTCTCCTGCTGGAGTCAGAAGGCAATAATTATCAGGATGCAAAGCTGTCTCAACACTCAGTGTTGCAAATGAGATAGATTTCTTCCAGAAAACAACATTTTAGGAGACTCAATGTGTGTAATTTGAGACATGACGGGGGAAGTGCAGCAGGTGTGGGAGGAAAACTGTGACTTTGAACCTCTAGTTCCCAAAGTTGAAGTTGGTCTTTTTTCCATCTAGCAATTCCATTCTTCCTATGAAAACAGTGTAATGATGTACCTATTGGTGTTCCTGATCATGATGGACATGGGTCAAGAATGTTTGAGGGACTGAGTAATTTGAGACATGCGTGGTATGTGTAGCAGGCTTGGGAGGAAAAAGGTGACTTGGAGCTATAGGCCCCAAGTTTCGTCCCGCGGCGAAAACGGCACACCTCCGAGCTGGGCGCCTGTTTTTCGCGCCGAAAACTGCGCTTAAAAAAACCTCCCATATTCTTGAGCTCCTTGGAGCTCAATGTCTGCTTGGCGCGCTCTTCACAGCAGGGGGCGGAGCCTAACACTCACACTGATTTTCTAAGTGGTACAATTTAAATTAGCCTTCGTGGTGCCGGCAACCCTGCGCGTGCGTGTTGGAGCGTGCGCGCATGCGCAGTCTCACACAAACATTAGCACTCGGCCATTTTTAAAAGGACTGCAGAAAAAGTGAAGATTTGTTTCTTGGACCCCTGCAAAGGCTTGTAATTAAATTTTTTGGATATTTCTGTGTGTGAGGGAGTGCGTGGCCGAATGGCCTCAAGCCCCATAAAGAGCTGTGTGTGTCAGGTGTTGATTCTTCGGCTGCCGGCCAGCCACTGACATCCTATGGCCGAATGGCCTCACGTCCGTCCGCTGCTGATTCTTTGGCTGCCGGCCAGCCACTGACACCGCGGCCTCGGGTCCGTCCGGTGTTGCTTCTTCGCGGCCAGCCACGAAGAGAATGAAGGCCTGCCTCAAGCACTGCAGCTCAGCTCGAAGCTTGCTGCCGCTGCCGTCGAGACACTGACGCCACACCCCTGCCTGTCTCCAACATGAAAGGCCTGCCTGAAGCACAGCAGCTCGAAGGCTGATGCTATTTCACACAGGTAGGAACATGGTTTATTTAATCTTTTCTTTGCTTATAAATTTTTATTCAGGTTGAATTTATTTGTATAATATTTGTATAAGTATAACTAAGGATTGATTGTAGAATTTAATGACTTCCCTTCCCCCCCCACCTCGTTCCCTACGTCTGATTTGTAACCTACGCCTGATTTTCTAAAGTGTAGACAAGGTTTTTGAGCGTACAAAAATCTTCACTTATTCCATTCGAAGTTAGTTTGGAGTAAGTTTTCACTGTCGAAACTTTGAAAACAGGCGTAAGTGGCCGGACACACCCCCTTTTGAAAAAAAAATTCTGTTCCAAAGTGAAACTGTTCTAACTGACTTGAACTGGAGCAAACTAAATGGAGAGAATTCCGATTTCTAAGATACTCCGTTCTACACCAGTTGCTCCTAAAAATCAGGAGCAAATCATGTCGAAACTTGGGGCCATAGTTCCTAAATCTCTTCACCACTAGGGTTTTCGTCATGTCATTTTTGGGTCTGTCCCAACCCGCCATTCACTCATCCACTTCTCAAGGACCAATACAATAATTCCCAAATACAATTGGATTACAATGTCCTTTTCTTCTGCTTATACTTATTTCTTCCCCTTAAATTTTCCTGTCTTTTTTGTCTCTAATTTGACTCCAATGCACCCTATTTCCTTTACCAATCTTCACTCTGTTTATCCTTTTCTTTCATTGGTTAAGGAGATAAGCCAATGGCCACGACATTAATATGAGGTCGCTGATGCGACATTGACATCGCTGCACCATTATCGTTTTGACGTTCCAGCAATTTGTGGCGCACATATACTGCAATGTGAACGGTAAGGTAAGGTATTGGACTCTCGGACTTGTGTGTAGGGGAGGATCTTTAATGTCTTCATAGTCACACAGCACATTCACTGGCTTTGACACATGTAATCAACCAACCCCCCGCCTGCTCCAAAAGGTGGGACACCCCTTGTCCAATTAGTCAGGATACAGGGCTTGTTTTAGGTGTATATTGATTTGTACACGGTCAAAGCATCAAGTTATTTGAAAACCAGACAAAATGTAATCTCCAGCTCATCAGGAATCTCTAATAATTCCTACTTTAATTATGCACGATTGCTATCTCTTACTTTTGGACTCATATGTACTGTAAGATTTCCCCAAAGTCTTAACTCTGCCAGTAATCCAAACTGTGGCTGAACTGAAATTTCATCCATCATCACATCTGGCAGCGCTACGAACATTGATCCAAAAGTTTTGCAATTTATCAGATTTTGTAAAAATTATGTTCCAACTACTTATGGACGGATTCCAACTTTGTTTTTAGGTACAGTATTCATTCAGTAGCTTGCTGGATCATTGGCTTGGGTGTGTTAATTAACCCATAAATAACCAGCTGGTGTGGTATTTTCCACCTTCAAGATTGATAGAATTTGATGGGCATCACACATGGTCTGCAGTAAGCTATATACCTGTATTGCAATAAAAAGGTAATTGTTAATCTTGGGCTCACTAACCCACAACTGCTTTACACCTGTATAATGGGGCACAGATTTTGCTTAGTCTACTAATGAAAACCCACCTTTTGCCATGAACACAGCACAGACAGTGGGGAACATCAGTAATACCCTAAACCTTCAGGGTAGCAAAAATTGGATGCAGATAATCATAGTCCTTCTAAGGCCAGGTCTTCTTTATTCAAATGAATAGCTTCCCCAGGTTTTAATACTATTATTGCCTTTCCATCACTGGATAGGGGAAGGGAGAGACAGTTTACAAAAGTCAATGCTTAACCTTGCTGTTAATTAAAACATAACACTCCCAAAGCTTACCAACGACCAAGAAAAATAAAACTGGAATTCAAAAGTTTTACAGCAGTAAAACTATGATCAGCATTCATGTTCTCAAAACTACCTTGCCCAATGAAATGTTCCAACAGGAATGCCTCTCACCAACACAATGGGCCTGAATTTGTGCCCCCTATGGGCATGTATGGAGTGTGCACAGGCCCGTAGAGGCTGCACAAGTTCCGGGTTTAGGCATGCATTGTGCATGTGCCTAAACCCACACCTTGCAATCTGTCAAGAAATCTCTGGACATATCCATCGCATCTGAAGGAATAGGGCCTCCGCGGGTGGAGAGTTAGCCCAACTCCTGCCCAGCGAATGTCTTTGAAATTCCTATTCTAAAAGCAGGCGTAAGGCAAAGCAGGCGTAAGGCCTGCTTTTACTAGCATAAGAGTTTTAAAAAATAGTAAGATAATGTTATCACTCATATATATTAAAATCCCTGTCCATTAAGGCAAGTTTATTTTTAGCCCTGTTAAAACATTTAAAAAATGTCAAAAAATAAATTTTTATATAAAATATTTAATTAAATTGCATTTTAATTAATTTTAAATATGTAATGAGCTTTTTAAATTTGTTTTCAGTGTGTGTGTTCTTGGGGGTATTCCCATTCATACTTATCATAGCTCCGTACATACGGAATCACCGCAAGTATGAACGGGGATCCCCCTACTCTGATAGGTTGGACTGACCACGTGATCCCAGAGATCCGTATGAAACCCGTACACTCCTGGGATACGTGGACCTCTATGAAGGCCAGGACCACATGTCACCGAACCTTTGCGACCACCAGGTACTTTCGTAGAAACTTTTACGGGCGGAGGCATCCGCCCCCGGGAAGCCTCCGATCGCAATTTCTAGGCCAATAACTCAACACAAAGGCAAAGGCCTACTTTAAAAAAAATCAGTGAGCGGTCCATAATTTTCAGCACCAATCATATTAATGTGGACAAAGCTGAATTTGGTCAGAATGGTAAATAATCTTTCCACCAAAGCACAATTAAATTTCTTGCCCCTTCAAGACTCCAGAATTTTATGATAATCTATTAGGTTTAAAATACAGTAAAACTTTTCTTTTGAACAATTCAAAGGACTGTTTTTGGTTGCTAGATCAGAGGTTACCAAGCCACTTTTTTTTGCAGAGCTCCACTTCGGAGATTCAAAACCCATGCAGGCCCAAGATACAATACTTTTGCATAATTAATGTTAGCATAGATTTCCTGATAACCCAGCATACTTCAGTAGTTTTGTCAATTTAGCTCCCTTACACTTGAGTTTTAATATGAAGTCCCCAGTTCTGGAACCTCTGAGCTAGATCGTACTATTAGTTCACAGTAATATCAAAACATAGAGGTGGTTGTAAACATATAATTTACAACCACCCCTTGTTTTAAACAGTCCTCTAATAGACTATTATCGACTGACAGCTAATATGCCAGACTTAATAATGTTATATTTTACGGCATATTTAAAAAAACACTGCAGCAATTATGTACATTATAAGCTGTACAGCAGCTGACTAAAATAGTGGAAGCTTGCCTACACACAGGGGTCATTGTGTATGAAAAGTCCAACAGTACCATTTGACTTCATTTATTAACAAAAACATTATTTTTGGAGCACAGCCAACTGTAATACAGTTTGTCAAGTTGATTGTGCTACATTTAGTTTGTGCAGAAAGATGAGTTTAGAAAGTTAGTTAGAGAGTTAGCAAACAATTTCACCTTTTATTTAAACAGCACAAATTAAAATGATGAAACCCTGGGGGAGGAAAAAACACTGCGCGATGTGTTTTGCTTTGAATATTATAGAACAGTAAAACAGGATATCTTATGAATGGATCAATTATTTCACTTTGCCAGATTTGATATCAATATACAATTTAATTTCATGTAAGGGAGTTACTGAGGCTTGTGCTTTGAAGAATAATTCAAGATACAGAGAGAAACAGCAAGTGAAGAGGAGAAGGGGTGGCATGACAGGGAGACAACACAAGAGTGAGGCTCAAAAAGATAATGCAAGGACTACGGTACATACTATTATGTTGTTGGCCTGTACTACAGTTACCATTTGTTATTAAACGCAGTTATATATGCAATTGCGCCGACTTCAAAAGAGGCTAAAAATCTCAATCAAGTAAATGGCACTTCATACTGTTATACTCGAGATCTCATACAGCAGTGCTGTTTTTGTTCTGGCCCACATTTCAATGGCAACCAAGGGCATTGTTCTGGAGATCCAAAGGATGCAAAATCCCCTTTCCCTTTAATTTGCTCTCAACATTCTACGCACTAGTGGAAGTTGTTATTCTAAAATAATAGATTATGAACTGGACCTAGTGAAACATAATGCAAAAATTTGGTCCAGCTATTCATCCCTGAACTCTATCATCACTGGCACTCACAGCAAGATACCAATTCCAAGCAGTAGTTCTAACCTTCTTTCGAGATATGCAGACAGTTTCACAATTTAATCTTTTATTTCAACAGTACAATGATAAATTTCATGATTTTGAAGACAGCTTTCAGTTCCAGAATGATGTTCACAGTGTCATATCTGCACACAGTACTCCACCTGGACAGTCATTTTTTGTAAATTGAGATCAGTACAATATAATACAATTCAGATCTGAATTGAATGAAGTCTTTTACTGGCTGCAGTAAGATCAGCTTCTTGTTTTTCTAACAGAATATGAATTGGGATTTTGTGTATATAGGGCTATTACAGCATTTGCTGACTAACTTTGAATAAATACTGATATTTAGATTATAATAAGGGATAAATTACTAATCACAGAATCATTGAAATGGTTACAGCATGGAAGGCCATATGGCCCATCGAGCCCGTGCCAGCCCTCTGCACCTCAGCTCGTCCCATGTCCCCGCCCTTTCCCCAGAGCTCTGTAAATTTTCTTCTTTGGAGGTACTTATCCAACTCCCTTTTGAAAGCAGTGATTTTAGTCTGCCTCCACCATCCTTTCAGGCTAGATCCTAACCACTTGCTGTGTAAAAAAGTTTTTTCTTGTGTTGCTTTTGGTTCTTTTGCCAATCACCTTAAATCTGTGTACTCTGGTTCTTGACCCTTCCGCCAATGGGAACAGTTTCTCTCTATCCGCTCTGGTCAGACCCCTCATGATCTTGAGCACCTCAATCAAATCTCCTCCCAACCTTCTCTTCTCTAAAGAGAACAACCCCAGCTTCTCCAGTCTATCCATATAACTGAAGTTCCTCATCCCTGGAATCATTCTCGTAAATCTTTTCGGCACCCTTTCCAAAGCCTTCACATCCTTCCGAAAGTGCAGTGTCCAGAATTGGATACAATGGGGTCAAGTTTCGGCCTGAGTTGCTCCTATTTTTTTGGAGCAACTGGTTTAGAATGGAGCATCTTAGAAATTGCAATTCTCGGCATTTAGTTTGCTCCAGTTCTAGTCAGTTAGAACAGTTTCATTTTGGAACAGATTTTTTTTTCCCAAAAGGGGGCATGTCCGGCCACTTACGCCCATTTTGAAAGTTTAGGCAGCGAAAACTTACTCCAAACTAACTTAGAATGGAGTAAGTGTAGATTTTTGTATGCTCAGAAAAATCTTGCCTACACTTAGAAAATCAGGCATAGGTTACAAATCAGGCATAGGGAACAAGAGATAGGGGGGAGGGGGGGAGAAAAAGGAGAGAAAGGGAAGTTTACAAACATGAAACACATCACTTTTACAAATAAAGAGCCATCAATAATAAATGATAAATAAATCAATAAATCAACCAATAAATCAATCAAAAAAAGATAAAAAAATAAAAATATTTAAAAAATAAAAAATTAAGTTTCTACTCACCGACTGCAGCACCGGGAGCCCTCCAACAGCGTGCTGGGACGGGGCCTCCCAGTGTGTCTCTCTTTTTGTCTGTCAGTGTCTATGTGTTTCTGACAGCTTGTGGGGGGGGGGGGGGGGGGAAAGAGGAGGAGAGGGGGAAGAGGAGAGGGAGGAGGCTGAACGGGCCCGGCCAACATGAAGAGGCCGTGCCGAAGACTTCGGGCGGGGTCCGCCCCCAGCAAGATGCCGGGCGGGCAGGCCCCGCCGAAGGAAGAGGGAGCGGAGCGGGAGCTGTGGGTGGGAAGAGAGCCAGAGGGAGCGTGAGCTGAACAGGGGCGGAAGCTGGAACCCACAGCCAGAGCAGGAGCTGAAGAGGAAGGAGATGCAGCCTGATCTTCGCCGTCCCAGTGAACCCATTCGGCCAGGGCTAGGGGCGGCATGTTTCGGGCCCCTCCCACACAGTTTCGGGCGCCTGGAGCTATTGCACATGCGCGCCCACTGTAGCGCGCATGTGCAGAGGTCCCGGCACTGTTTTCAGCGCAGGGACCTGGCTCCGCCCCCCACAGCTTGTGCTGCGCCGCGCCAAGGGCCTGGATCAACTTGAGGGAGTGGAGAATACCGAGGTAAGTTTTCGGTGTGGTTTTGAGCGCGGAAGTCAGGTGTGGCTCGCGGGGCTGGGCCGCAAACCAGTGTTTTATGCAGGTTCTTCATAATTTCCAAGCTTTTGTACTCTATGCCTCTATTTATGAAACCCAGGATCCAGTAAGATTTTTTAAAACTGCTTTGTTTACTGGTCCTGCCACCTTCGAAGATTTGTGCACTAATACCCCCAGATCTCTGTTCATGCACCCCCTTTAGGATTGTATTTTTTTAGTTTATATTTCCTCTCCTCATTCTTCATACCAAAATGTATCACTTCGCACCTTTCTGCATTAAATTTCATCTGCCACGTGTCTGCCCATTCCTATGTCCTCTTGAAATCTATCACCATCCTCCTCACTGTTCACTATACTTCAAGTTTTGTGTCATTTGTAAATTTAGAAATTGTGCTCTGTACCCCCACATTAATATACATCAAGAAAAGCAGAGGTTAACAGTGAGTAAATCAAAACAAATGTATATGGGGAGGAGGTGGGGGAGAAAAGGGAAGGACAGAATCCAGCACCATTTATAACCTTTACATATACGTGTTTGCAACTATTTTCCGATTGATTACTTGTGTTACAAAACTGCACAGCACTTTTATAATGAAATTTCAAAAGATTATATTACTCTATTCAAGTACTAACTACCATGAGAAAATATCACAATTCCTTACTCACCCCCACCTCCCCCCTCAAATTCAAAATTGTGTTTTGCATTGGAAATTGAAACAAAATCTTTCCTATGAAGCTTACATAATGTACAGGGAAAATAAAGACAAATATCAGAAAAATAGCTTCCCTTGTACACTTTAACTAAAACTGAAATTGGCGAGTTAAAATTTAGAATTATTTGCAATCCCTTTAAAATGAAGTGATTTTTCAAACTAAAAGTAAATTAAAAACTTTTCTGCATAAGTAGCAAGTTAACTTTTAAATATTTTATTCCTTGAGGAATTTATATCATTACCGCATTGGGGCTGAAATTGCGGTCGGAGGCTTCTCGCAATTGCCGGAAACATTTCTACGAATTTACCTGGTAGTCCCAGAGAGCGTGGGATTCCTGTGGGGTGGCCTTCTCTTCCTGCACTGTGAAGCGCGCTCCTGTCCTCCATGTTCCCACACAGAAGGTGCCGTCACGTGTGACTGCTCAGCCACAGGTACAGTATTCCACAGCTTTCTCATTAATAGCAATGAGAACTCCGTATCTACGAGTTCTCACTGCTATGAGAACAAAAACACTAAGCACAATAAAATAAAAAATACACCTCATGATTAAAATTAATTGAAATTAAAGTTAATAAATATCTTAAAGAAAATTTTTTTTTCGGAGTTTTTAAATTATAGTTAAAAATAAATGTAACGTAGTGGGCAGGTTTTTTAAAAAAATAATTTGTTTTTTTAAATTTAATTATATTTTTGTATGTTTTTGAATTCTTACGCCTGGAAAAGTAGGCTATGTGCTTGCTTTTATCAGGCGCAAGAATTTTGAAGATATTTGCTGGGCAAGATATGGGTAAATACCGCAAACTCGTACCCAATATACATTGGATCTGTCAAGCGCTTGCGCAGTTTTTAGCGCATGCACATTGTGTGCTGAAAACCGTCTTTTGCGATGCCTTCCCGGGTCCGTAGATACTTAGTACGGGGAGGCCAGGATTTCCAGGCCATTATATATATAGCTCCTGGTTTAGTTCATTGTAACTACTTTGAAATATGTATTCCATTGTTGCTAGATATTTTTACAAAATGTGTAAATTTGCATGCTGATTGCAACTGGTGTACATATGCAACCTTGGATAAGGAATTGTTTTCACCAAAAAAAACCCACGTGATGAAAATCAAACAGTAACAGCAAATGTTGGAATATGCCTGATAAAGGAACCCACCCCAACACATTAACTTAGCTCTCTTTCAGATATTGACAACCAACTTGATGTGTATTTCCACCCTTTTGTGTTTTTACTCCTTTTACCAATGTGTGGCTACTGTACTTTTCCCCTCTTCCGCTTAATAAAAAAGATTTTAAACAATAAATGCTATTATCAAGGTACTTTGTTTAATCATTCAGTTCTAGTTATTTTTGAGGTGAATTCCATTATTGGAACCACTTTTCCTGTAGACATGCTTTATGGTCATTTATTCTGTACTTATTTTCTGCAGTTGGAATTGTTTTGCCTAATACTGTAGAAACCTGCACGACACTTCAAAATACATCTGAAGAGTTTACTGATCAAAAGTACAGTAATGTTCTAAATCACAAAAATGGATATGTTGAAAGTTCTATAAAGCTACATTCATACATAAGAATTTGTAGATGATAATCGACAAGCAATTATGGCATAATAGCTCAAGACTAAGAAAAACAGTGCCATAAAATATCCTAAGTCATGTGACACTGATTTACTTTCTCGCCGATCAATTAGGCAGCCATATTAAGCATTTGGGCTTAGAAACATAGAAAATAGGTGCAGGAGTAGGCCATTCGGCGCTTTAAGCCTGCACCACCATTCAATATGATCATGGCTGATAATTTTTGCAACTTCAGTAACCCATTCCTGCTTTCTCTCCATACCCCTTGATCCCTTTAGCCATAAGGGCCACATCTAACTCGCTTTTGAATGAACTGGCCTCAACAACTTTCTGTGGTGGAGAATTCCGCAGGTTCACAATTCTCTGAGTGAAGAAGTTT
Organism: Pristiophorus japonicus; assembly: GCF_044704955.1. Lineage (NCBI taxonomy): Eukaryota > Metazoa > Chordata > Chondrichthyes > Pristiophoridae > Pristiophorus > Pristiophorus japonicus. Next base: position 194,883,657 of record NC_091987.1, on the reverse strand, counting down.
CTCCTCATCTCGGTCGTAAATGGCTTACCCCTTACCCTTAAGACTGTGACCCCTGGTTCTGGACTTCCCCAACATCAGGAACATTGTTCCTGCATCTAACCTGTCCAATCCAGTCAGAATTTTATATGTTTCTATGAGATCCTCTCTCATTCTTCTAAATTCCATTGAATACAAGCCGAGTCGATCCAGTCTTTCTTCATATGTCAGTCCTGCCATCCCGGAAATCAGTCTGGTTAACCTTCGCTGTACTCCCTCAATAGCAAGAATGTCATTCCTCAGATTAGGAGACCAAAATTACACAATATTCAAGGTGTGGCCTCACCAAGGCCCTGTACAACTGCAGTAAGACCTCTCTGCTCCTATACTCAAATCCTCTTGCTATGAAGGCCAACATGCCATTTGCCTTCTTCACCACCTACTGTATCTGCATGCCAACTTTCAATGACTGATGTACCATGACACCCAGGTCTCGTTGCACCTCCCATTTTCCTAATCTGTCACCTTTCAGATAATATTCTGCCTTCCTGTTTTTGCTACCAAAGTGGATAACCTATATTTATCTACATTATACTGCATCTGCCATACATTTGCCCACTCACCTAGCCTGTCCAAGTCACTCTGCAGCCTCTTAGCATCCTCCTCACAGCTCACACTGCCACCCAGCTTAATCATCATTCACTGAAAGTTTCGAGTCATTGAAAAGATTTTATTTACAAAGCTATCAAATCGTAGAGGATATAGATGCAAATAGGCCACTTGAGTACACGATAAGCAAGAATTGCAGGTCGCAGGTCTACAGTTAACAAGTCTCAAATGAGGTTAAAAAATATTTTTTTCCCCACCACCAAAGCAGTGAATACAAGCAATTGAGGCTGTGCTGCATTATTCCTCAAAAAAGGAACTGGATAACTGGGAATTAGGTCACAGAGTATAAGATTAGGTAGAGACAGATGATCAGGTACTCCAAGGGACTGATAATTCTGTGCTAATGAGGCAAAAATAAAATGTTTTTATAGGGCAGCAGATCAAGATTGAATACTAGATATGTCTGGAGTTTGATTTAATTCACTTTGGGATCAAGGAATATTTAACCAGAACATCCCCACAGGTAAATTCATGACAGAGAAGACTGTACATGGTCTTTGAAAGTAGTAGACTGGATGGACCAAATAGAAATGCATAAAATGAGCAAAGTCTTTTTTTTTTCCAGAACTGGAGTACAAAATGGGGTTGGGAGAAAGATTAGTTTTCTTTTCGTGTCCATTTGTAGTCAATGGCAGGAAATCTGGCTGACAGTTGTTAAATAAAAGGGAAAAATCAAAGACATGCATTTATATAGCACCTTCATCTCAGGACATCCCTATTGCTTTACAGTCAATGAAATACTTTTGAAGTGTAGTCATTGTTGTAATGTAGGAAGTGCGGCAGCCAATTTGCGCACAGCAAGCTCCCACAAACAGCAATCTGATAATGACCAGATAATCAATTATTTTGTGATGTTGATTGAGGATCAGTTATTGGCCAGGACATCAGGGATAACTCCTTTGCTGTTCTTCAAAATAGTGTCATGGGGTCGTTTATGTCCACATGATAGGGCCGCAGTTTAATGACCTATCTGAAAGACGGCACCTCCGACAGTGCAGCACTCCCCTGGAGTGTCAGCTTGGATTTTTGGGTTCTAAAATGCATCCCATTTTGAGTTATGTTATAGGGGACAACATGATTTTTTTCTGAAAAACATGACTGCAAACTGATCTTTAACATTTAATTTCAGATTTATAACAAGTTTTGTGGTGAATCACATTCTTTTTTGGCCTCTAAGTGGTCCAATCTTATTATTTCATGATCCAGAAAGCATTTAGTGAATTGTGTGTCATCTACTGAAAAGTTTAAAAAAATGCTATACACAATAGAGGACTGATTAAAATCTATACAAATGTATATGTTAAATTCACTTATTAGCAAGACTGGGTTATTAAGCTATTGTTAATTTACTAGCAGTGGTATAGCCTGACATCCACACACCCACCCTTTAATGATGGAAGTAATTTAAATTTAGACAGACAAAACACAAAGCATTTAATAAATAATCCGATCCCACAACGGGGTGGGGAGTACTTCCATATCTTTCTGGATAGATGAATTGCGATGACCAAATGGCCTTCTCCGCCATTACTATCTTGTTTTGGGTGCATTTTTACTTTGTAAATCCCTCCAATCACCTGTGTTGAAACTGACTCAGTCACAGCCAGAGAATTGACTAAAGGGAGAGGGGTATGGAGAGTCTGATTCCTTTCATTTTAAACCCCTAGCCTAGTGCAAAACACTGGTTCACATTAAAGGGGCTGATCTGGCTCACACAACCCACTTGATAAGAGAGCTGGGGTGAATGGAAATTACTCTCCTAAGCTTTCCTTCCTTGTTAAATAATGAGCAAATCTGTAAACTTGTTCAATAATGAGCAAATCTTACAACAAATACAATAGATGTGTAAACTTTTCAGTCAGTCAGATTTTAAGCATCATTAATTTCATATACTTCTTATAAGCCAGTTTTTTTTTTAAAAGAAAAAAATTGACATTTGAAGTTTGATAAAAATGATAAAGTTATACAAGAACACTTTAATCTTACAAATCTTGATACTGTACTGGAAGTAATGTACAGAGATTCAATTTTCAATTACTGCAAACTGGTTAAATGCTTTGGTTCCTGCCTTTCAACAGCTCTGGGCTGAAAAGCTGAACTCATTATATCAGAACAATTGAATGATTCACTGTTTCCGCTCATGTTTAAGACTGAAAGATGACAGCTGCTAACGGAAAATCACAGCAAACTAGAATGTCAACATGAAAGCATTTTATATTTTTAAATTAAACTTCATAAATTAACTGTGTGTTGATGATTAAAACAGAGCTTGGATTTTCTGTGCATTAGTTATCCTACATTAAGCTAAAAGGAGAAACAAATCAAAAATAGCCAGAACGTTATGTATTTTAATCAGTTGCAGTGAACAATCTGAAACTGACACACAAAATGCAATTTCTTCAAAGTAATTAATAGCTGGGAAACTTCCATTTTCAAATTTGTTTTTAACTATTCAGCTCGTGATTTTAAAAAAATGAACCCTTGCTAGGAAATCAAATGATGTGGTGGGTCAGAAAACTTTCACACATTTGAGAGCAGAGTTTAAATCCAGTTCCCAGTGAGCATGAGCCCAGCAATCTGTAGCTTAATACAAATTGGTAGTAAATGGTGCTGAGACAGGTCCAGATGGGCAACTGAGGTTATAAAATGGACATTTCAGTGGTGAAATGTAGTTTCTTCTAAGGTTGAAATGGGGTATTTTCCCGTTGATAGTCCTGATCTGGGATTGCTTTAGACAATGCTGGATGCCTGAATTCAAAAAACATTCTGTTCCAACTCTCACTTTGTTGAGCTAAAAAGGTTTCTCAAGAAAAAGAATAAGCTAGAGTTCTTCAAAAATGAATTAGAACTGGGAACTACAATGGATAATCAAGAATGGTTTAATGTATTAATTGCGTGATGTGCTGCAGCCTTTATTAATTTTCCTAAAAATTAAGCTTAGGGCTCTAACTCAATTGATAGCACTCTCACTCAAGTCAAAAGGTTGCGAGTTCAAGGCACGCTCCAGAACTTCAGCACATAATCTAGGCCAAGACTTCAGTGCAGTACTGAGGGAGTGCTATCCGTTGGATGAAATGTAAAACCAAGACCCAACTGACATGTTTGAATGATGTAAATGATCCTAAGGCGCTATTCAAGGAGCACGGAATTCAGTGGTTGGATGAGTTTTGGCCACGATACCATCACCAAAACAGATCAATTGATCATTTATGTAACTTGCTGTTTGCAGGATCTTGTGTGCAAATTGGTTATTGCATTAGTGTACGTAACAATAACTAAGCTTCAAAAGTGTTTAAATAACTGAAATAGACGTTGAGGTCATGATAGGAGCAATGGGCCCAAGTTTCGAGCCGCGCCTAGAACGGCGCAGTCCCGACCTGGACGCCCGTTTTTCGCGCCACAAAGTGCGCACAAAAAAACCCTCCAGATTCTCCACCTCCCTGCAGGTCCTCTGGCCCTCGGCGCAGCGCAGCATGAGCTGTAGGGGGCGGAGCCAGGTTCCTGCGCTACAGTGGGCGCGCAAGTGCAGTAGCTCCAGGCTCCCGAAACTGTGTGGGAGGGGCCCGAAGCACGCAGCCCCTAGCCCTGGCCGAATGGCCTCACTGGGTCTGCGTGAATAAGGCTCCTCCCACGGCCAGCTCCTGCTTCCTCCCAAACCGACTCACGCTTCCCGTCCCCCGCCTCCAGACTGGACCCAACACCGACCTGACTCCCGCTCCCCCCCACCAGACTCCCGCTCCCCCCCCCCGCCCCGCCTCCCGCTTCCCCCCGCACCGGACCAAACTCCCGCTCCCCCCCTCCCCAGACTGGATCCAACCCGACTCCCGCTCCGCTCCTCCCCATCCCCATCCCCCTCCCCTCCCCCCCCGCTCCTCCCCCCCGCCCTGGATCCGACCTGACCTCCCTCCCCCCGACCTGACCTCCCTCTCCCCCCCCCCCCCCCCGACCCAACGCCACCTACCTGTAAAGGCCCTGCCCGAAGTCTCGGGCCCAGCCCGTTCAGCCTCCCTCCCTCCCCCCCACCCCCCCCAATATCCTTTCTCCCCCATCCCTCCCTCTGCTCCCCCCCTCTCTCCCTCTACCCCCCTCCCCTTGCTATCAGAAACACAGACACTGACAGACAGAGAATGAGAGACACACAGACAGAGAGAGATAGAGACACTGATAGAGACACTCTTGGGGGGGCATCCCAGCACGCTGTTGGAGGGCTCCCGGTGCTGCAGTCGGTAAGTAGAAATGTTTTATTTATTGATTTTTTAAAAAATTATTTCATTAATTTTTTTTTAATTGATTTATTGGTTGATTTATTGATGTATTTATCATTTATTATTGATGATGGCTCTTTATTTGTAAAACTGAAGTGTTTAATGTTTGTAAACTTCCCTTTAAACCATCCCCCCCCCCACCCCACCATTCCCTACGCCTGATTTGTAACCTACGCCTGATTTTCTAAAGTGTAGACAAGGTTTTTGAGAGCGTACAAAAATCTTCACATACTCCATTCTAAGTTAGTTTGGAGTAAGTTTTCACTGACGAAACTTTGAAAACAGGCGTAAGTGGCCGGACACGCCCCCTTTTGAAAAAAAATTCTGTTCCAAAGTGAAACTGTTCTAACTGACTAGAACTGGAGCAAACTAAATGTCGAGAATTCCGATTTCTAAGATACTCCGTTCTACACCAGTTGCTCCTAAAAATCAGGAGCAAACCATGTGGAAACTTGGGGCCAATATAACTAAACTGTTTCTTCTTTCTTTCTCACTGTATTGAAAATGTGTAAGTAAGGCAAAATCAGTACAAATATGCCAATATATTGAAATTGCAGCAGCAGTAGGAACGAAGTTAAAATTACAAGTTTTTAAATAAACTCAGAAGTGATGAGAGTTGGAATGAAAAATTACTTGTAGTATTGGGCATTAAATGTTCATCTATTAAACAAATGGATAATAGAACAGATTTTTTTTAGCACCCGATTTAGTATACCTCAAAATTTTGTAAAGGTTTTTACTATCTTTGTGAAGTCAGACTGTTTTGGATCAGTGGTAGTACACTCGCCTCTGTCAGAAGGTCAAGGGTTCAAGTCCCACTTCAGACACTTGAGCACATATTCTAGGTTGGCATTTTAGTGCACTACTGAGGGAGTACTGCACTGTCGGAAGTGCCGACTTTTGGATGAGCTATTAAAGCGAGGCCCCGTCTGCCCCCTCAGATGAATGTAAAAAATCCCATGGCACTATTTGAAGAGCAAAGGCAGTTTCCCGGTATCCTGGCCAATATTTATCCTTCAAACGACACCTAAAACAGATGGTCATTAATTCATTGCTCCTTGTGGATTTTTTGTTAAGCTCAAATGGGTCATCACATTTCCTAAATTACAACAGTGATTTCACTTCAAAAGTAATTAATTGGCTGTAATGTGCTATGGGACATCCTGAGATTGCAAAAGGTGCTACATCAATGCACATTCTTTTTGTGCTTCATCATGACTTCTACGCATAGCAGGCATTCCATTTTATACTTAAAATTTGTACTTGAGCCTACGTAATAAATATATACACACCATAACCATGAGAGAGAAAGAAAGACTTGCATTTATATTGTGCCCTTCACGACCACCGGAAATCTCAAAGCGCTTTACAGCCAATGAAGTACTTTTAGAGTGTAGTCACTGCTATAATGTGGGAAACACGGCAGCCAATTGCGCATGGCAAGCTCCCACAAACAGCGATGTGTTAACGACCAGATAATTTGTTTTTAGAAACATAGAAACATAGAAAATAGGTGCAGGAGCAGGCCATTCAGCCCTTCTAGCCTGCACCGCCATTCAATGAGTTCATGGCTGAACATGAAACTTCAGTACCCACTTCCTGCTTTCTCGCCATAACCCTTGATCCCCCGAGTAGTAAGGACTTCATCTAACTCCCTTTTGAATATATTTAGTGAATTGGCCTCAACTACTTTCTGTGGTAGAGAATTCCACAGGTTCACCACTCTCTGGGTGAAGAAGTTTCTCCTCATCTCGGTCCTAAATGGCTTACCCCTTATCCTCAGACTGTGACCCCTGGTTCTGGACTTCCCCAACATTGGGAACATTCTTTCTGCATCTAACCTGTCTAAACCCGTCAGAATTTTAAACGTTTCTATGAGGTCCCCTCTCATTCTTCTGAACTCCAGTGAATACAAGCCCAATTGATCCAATCTTTCTTGATAGGTCAGTCCCGCCATCCCGGGAATCAGTCTGGTGAACCTTCGCTGCACTCCCTCAATAGCAAGAATGTCCTTCCTCAAGTTAGGAGACCAAAACTGTACACAATACTCCAGGTGTGGCCTCACCAAGGCCCTGTACAACTGTAGCAACACCTCCCTGCCCCTGTATTCAAATCCCCTCGCTATGAAGGCCAACATGCCATTTGCTTTCTTAACCGCCTGCTGTACCTGCATGCCAACCTTCAATGACTGATGTACCATGACACCCAGGTCTCGTTGCACCTTCCCTTTTCCTAATCTGTCACCATTCAGATAATAGTCTGTCTCTCTGTTTTTACCACCAAAGTGGATAACCTCACATTTATCCACATTATACTTCATCTGCCATGCATTTGCCCACTCACCTAACCTATCCAAGTCACTCTGCAGCCTAATAGCATCCTCCTCGCAGCTCACACTGCCACCCAACTTAGTATCATCCGCAAATTTGGAGATACTGCATTTAATCCCCTCGTCTAAATCATTAATGTACAATGTAAACAGCTGGGGCCCCAGCACAGAACCTTGCGGCACTCCACTAGTCACTGCCTGCCATTCTGAAAAGTACCCGTTTACTCCTACTCTTTGCTTCCTGTCTGACAACCAGTTCTCAATCCACGTCAGCACACTACCCCCAATCCCATGTGCTTTAACTTTGCACATTAATCTCTTGTGTGGGACCTTGTCGAAAGCCTTCTGAAAGTCCAAATATACCACATCAACTGGTTCTCCTTTGTCCACTTTACTGGAAACATCCTCAAAAAATTCCAGAAGATTTGTCAAGCATGATTTCCCTTTCACAAATCCATGCTGACTTGGACCTATCATGTCACCATTTTCCAGATGCACTGCTATGACATCCTTAATAATTGATTCCATCATTTTACCCACTACTGAGGTCAGGCTGACCGGTCTATAATTCCCTGTTTTCTCTTTCCCTCCTTTTTTAAAAAGTGGGGTTACATTGGCTACCCTCCACTCCATAGGAACTGATCCAGAGTCAATGGAATGTTGGAAAATGACTGTCAATGCATCCGCTATTTCCAAGGCCACCTCCTTAAGTACTCTAGGATGCAGGCCATCAGGCCCTGGGGATTTATCTGCCTTCAATCCCATCAATTTCCCCAACACAATTTCCCGACTAATAAAGATTTCCCTCAGTTCCTCTTCCTTACTAGACCCTCTGACCCCTTTTATATCCGGAAGGTTGTTTGTATCCTCCTTAGTGAATACCGAACCAAAGTACTTGTTCAATTGATCCGCCATTTCTTTGTTCCCCGTTATGACTTCCCCTGATTCTGACTGCAGGGGACCTACGTTTGTCTTCACCAACCTTTTTCTCTTTACATACCTATAGAAACTTTTGCAATCCGCCTTAATGTTCCCTGCAAGCTTCTTCTCGTACTCCATTTTCCCTGTCCTAATCAAACCCTTTGTCCTCCTCTGCTGAGTTCTAAATTTCTCCCAGTCCCCAGGTTCGCTGCTATTTCTGGCCAATTTGTATGCCACTTCCTTGGCTTTAATACTATCCCTGATTTCCCTAGATAGCCACGGTTGAGCCACCTTCCCCTTTTTATTTTTACGCCAGACAGGAATGTACAATTGTTGTACTTCATCCATGCGGTCTCTAAATGTCTGCCATTGCCCATCCACAGTCAACCCCCTAAGTATCATTCGCCAATCTATCCTAGCCAATTCACGCCTCATACCTTCAAAGTTACCCTTCTTTAAGTTCTGGACCATGGTCTCTGAAATTACTGTTTCATTCTCCATCCTAATGCAGAATTCCACCATATTATGGTCACTCTTCCCCAAGGGGCCTCGCACAATGAGATTGCTAATTAATCCTCTCTCATTACACAACACCCAGTCTAAGATGGCCTCCCCCCTAGTTGGTTCCTCAACATATTGGTCTAGAAAACCATCCCTTATGCACTCCAGGAAATCCTCCTCCACCGTATTGCTTCCAGTTTGGCTAGCCCAATCTATGTGCATATTAAAGTCACCCATTATAACTGCTACACCTTTATTGCATGCACCCCTAATTTCCTGTTTGATGCCCTCCCCAACATCCCTATTACTGTTTGGAGGTCTGTACACAACTCCTACTAACGTTTATGTTATGTTGATTGAGGGATAAATATTGGCCAGGACAACAGGGATAACTCCCCTGCTCTTCTTCAGAGTAGTGCCATGGGATCTTTTACATCCATCTGAGAGGACCGACGTGGCCTCAGTTTAACGTCTCATCCGAAAGACGGCACCTCCGACAATGCAGCGCTCCCTCAGAATTGCACTGGTGTGCCAGCCTAGATTTAACTTGAACCCACAACCTTCGGACTCAGAGCTGACAGAGAGAATGACAAGTTTACACAGGCAGTTTCCACTATAAATGTGGACAAAGGTATTAGAATGGAAATGTATACAAGTATGGAAAGAATGTCAGAATTTAAAGTGAGAACTGAATTATGTTAGCACAGCCTGGACTGCTTATCTCCCTCGGATTCCTTTCCACCTGAAGTCTACAGTTGGTCTTGCCTCCCTATATGCAAAACCATTGAAGACCAACAATACATTGAATATCCCTTATTTAAGCATCACAATTCTATTATATACCTATTTCAGTCATACCAGCTGCACATTTTTTCCACTAGTTACTTCACAAACTCCAGCTGTTTGAGCCCGATGCCTAAACCTATAGCACCACAAATACACTTTGTCCTGACGTTCTACAGACCAACACTGCAGTTAGGATAATATTTTAGTAGTTTAAGCTCAAGTACCAATACATAATTTTGGATACAATGCAAGTTTCCAGTATGCCATAACTACTTTGGTTTTAACACCTATGTGCACTGCCTGGGGCACGTGCCTGCCACAAATGCCCAAGAAAAGTGGGGATAATAAACAACATCACTGAATCATTAAAAGGAAAAAAATGATAAGCTTTGTCCTCTTGTCTAAATTTGAAGTACCTAATGTACCATAATATTACACTCAGTGGCAAAAATCTGTTATTTTATAATGCTATGAACACAAAATATTTTCTGGAAAAGGCTCAAAGTAGTTTATACTTCATGTGGGATATTGGGCTAAACTTTATAGTTAATTTAAAAAAGTGCAATAGAAAAGTTTGAGCAAAGCATTTCAATGAAATCCTGCATATTTGTGAATAGTCCAGATGCTCTAAGTTTTTGAACTGAACAAAAATGATCAAAACTGTACATGCCTTTTACTGTGGTTCTGTCATTTGTGCCCTTACATTTATTTTACAGGCTTTTTCTAGACTGACAACTTTCACAAAGTAGAGTGAAAAACCATGACAATCTGGCAAGCCCAAGAGTACCTGTTGTGTCCAGGAAGGTCTTTCTGTAATTCACATCAATCTATTCATGGCATTAGCGAAAACATCACAACCGAAAGCTGTAAAATCTCAAAATAATGATATGGCCAAAGTTCTATGTTGTCATACTGAAGAGATTTATTTTCGGAATGGATGTGTCAGTGAATATTATAATGCTTTATTGTAAAGGGACAGTACAAAAGGAGAAACTCCCCATGGGAATCTTTGAATTTGAGTATCAAATCTAGACTAATTCAAGCTTAATTTCTGAAATCCCCCTAGATGCACTAGGTTGGTGTTAAAAATGACTACCTTTCAGGATTTTTCAGAAGTTGCTACAAAACAATTTTATTTGTAGATTCTTTCGTGCCTCAGCATATTTGTTGCCCTGAAAGTCTATCGTTAAATTCAAGAATCTCAGCTGTTAAAATACATCCCAATGTTGCAGCTAGAGTAGATTGTTAATTCAGTCTCAAGCTGTGGTAATGTGATGTATTTAAACAGCTGAGATTCTTGAATACATGAACTTTAATGTTCTTGTTGCATTTTTCTCATTTTAAATCATCCTTAGCCATCTAACAGTCATGGGTCAAGAGGAAAGTAAAACGTCATTTTATGAAAGATCAAATGAATGATGTCACAAAGTTTAGCAATGAAATGATGTTATCCATGGATACCAGCAACCATACAAGTATATTAACAAAACCAGTTGTTTCAGATAACAACACTGCTGTAGCTTAATCCCCGACAGCCGTGGTACAAAATGTAGTAATGCAATCTTTTAAAACAGCTGACATTTTTCAATATAACAAGTGTCTTTAGGGTCACACGTGGTCATGAATAGTTTCAAACTTCAGTGTGTAATGACACATTCAGGAATTAAATTGTTTTGTTCGTCAGTTATAAAGCATCAACATTAATAATAAAGTACATAAATATCTTTAGACAACTTAAAACACTAAATTTACTAACTTATAAAAGTTGAAAAAGTTAGTTTCTTTCAAAACTAAACTTTAGAACACAAGGAATACAATGGTGCCAAATATAGCTTATAAAGTACTCTAATTTTTCAAGTCAACTAGACCATACCATTTTTGGAAAATGTGTTCACCCAAAGTACAATGTACCTATTAGATCAGGTATTGGGAAACCAACTGAGTGTCTGCAATGTGGCCAGAAAAACCATGCCGCCACAATTTTGAAATAGCATTGTAAAAACACTTTTTACACTCTGGATCTGTAATTTCGTAGCTTAATTGTAAAGGAATACCAAATAAGTGAAACATGTCAATAAATTAGTTGGCTTTCTTCGAGGCAACTTTTTTACTTCCACTCCATGCTATGAACTGTCTCTCCGAACTTAGACCCTTGAAAACAAGGGTTTTTCCTTTTTTCTAGTTGATTCTGTCTCCCACGAAACAGAGGGTCGTTTCTATGACATCTCAAGGGTTTTCCCTTTTTTCATTTTGATTCTGACTACCAGGAAACAGAGGCCTCTAGGACACCTTCAGAAAATCGCCAGCAGGTCTGACCACCAAACCAACAAACCTGTCTCCCAGGGATAAATTCTTCAGACAGCTCCTGCCGTGTTCACTTACTTGATCTTGCTTCTTTCCTTGAAAAATTGGGAAAAAAAACTGCACTGTGGGCTAGAATTTGGCCAAATAACGATAGTTTTTTGACGTTAGTCGTGATTAACAACTTTTTCCCCCCCCCCCACGCTGAAAAAATGCCAAAAATTTGCCAAACGTTTTGTAACGTTTGACGAAGCATTAAAAAAACACCATGATTGACAAACGTGAACTTTTTTGTGATAAAAAAAACGGCCATTCTGCACATGCAAGGAAAATGTTTTTTTGCCCGTTTCTCGCGTATCTGGTGCGCTCGCATATGCGTAGTATACTTCCAGGTCTGAATCAACCATTTTTAAAGTGGATTTAAAGTTCCAGGAGAGTTCTCCATACTTCAACACAAGGTACTGCAAGAACAAAAATACAGCATGATTTGGGAAGAGGGCTAGGAAACGACATTGGACGACACCGACCTCAGTCATCCTGACGAACCTCCACAGGAGGAGGAGGAACAAATGGATACGGTGGGGGGGGGGGGGTTGTTGTTGTTGAGTGTGGAGAAGGAGGGCACGCAGGCACAAAGGTCTTCATCTGCAGCCAGCAGTACGGAGGGGTGGGGGGGACCGGCACACCCAAGGCAGCAGCAGGCCCTCTGTGCAAAGGCTGCGTCGGCAAGACCGCTCTGTCGAAATGCAGGCTGAACGGGATGTAGATTTGATGGGAATGACTGGGGATAGCATCCAGCTCACCAAATCGCTCCGAGGCCCTGGGTGGGATCTCGGGAAGCATCGCAGCACTATCTGCTGACATTAGGGAGGACATGTCGGGAATCATTGCAGTACCATCTACAGATTATGGCAGGCATGTCGCAGATAGTAGCTGCAACGCGCGACAACACCAATGGCAATTGACAGTCTCGACTGATGCCACTCCAATCTCCAGACCAACCTTAACAGTCAGTGTTCAGGCTGAGCAACAGGGTGAACACTCCAAAGCCGGGAAAAGCACAGCACCCTTCCCGCAATACTATTAAAAAAACAGTTGGGGGTCACCAGGACTAGAGGTAAGCCTGTGGTTACAGGCAAGACTAATGCCAAGGGCAAGAGGGAGCGGGGAAGAGGTGGCTGCAGCTTGTTTGCTGCGGCTGTTGTTGTTTTCCTGTTCTTTTGTTGTTGTAGTTGGTTGTTGCTTTGTTATTTAGGTGACGTTAATTTTAAAGTTTAATATAATACTAAAATGTTTTTATTAAAGTTAACAAAGTTGCATTTAAGTACAAGTATACAAATGTTTAATAAATTTCAAATGATTTTTCACCTAAACTAAACTTATGCAGTGTCCTTAAAAACGAAGTAAAACTCTCAAAAAGCTCAATCTGTAAAACATAGACATAGAGAAACATAGAAAATAGGTGCAGGAGGAGACCATTCGGCCCTTCTAGCCTGCACCGCCATTCAATGAGTTCATGGCTGAACATGCAACTTCAGTACCCCATTCCTGCTTTCTCACCATACCCCTTGATTCCCCTAGTAGTAAGGACTTCATCTAACTCCTTTTTGAATATATTTAGTGAATTGGCCTCAACAACTTTCTGTGGTAGAGAATTCCACAGGTTCACCACTCTCTGGATGAAGAAATTCCTCCTCATCTCGGTCCTAAATGGCTTCCCCCTTATCCTTAGACTGTGTCCCCTGGTTCTGGACTTCCCCAACATTGGGAACATTCTTCCTGCATCTAACCTGTCTAACCCCGTCAGAATTTTAAACGTTTCTATGAGGTCCCCTCTCATTCTTCTGAACTCCAGTGAATACAAGCCCAGTTGATCCAGTCTTTCTTGATAGGTCAGTCCCGCCATCCCGGGAATCAGTTTGGTGAACCTTCGCTGCACTCCCTCAATAGCAAGAATGTCCTTCCTCAGGTTAGGAGACCAAAACTGTACACAATACTCCAGGTGTGGCCTCACCAAGGCCCTGTACAATTGTAGCAACACCTCCCTGCCCTTGTACTCAAATCCCCTCGCTATGAAGGCCAACATGCCATTTGCTTTCTTAACCGCCTGCTGTACCTGCATGCCAACCTTCCCTCTAAAAGCTTTCATTCACTGAACTGTAGCTGTTTTCCAATCGAAGATTTCGATCCAACTCGACCAGGTAAGACAAGCTTTTTTTATGTAGCATTTATCATGGTCCTTAAAAAATGTTATTGGCCAGATTCACAAAAACAGCGAGTTATTTTTGACGTCAAGTTGTTAATACGGATTCTTTTTCCCTCAATCTGTTTCAGCGAATACACTGACACATGAACACCAAAGCAGCTTATAACAAAGCAGCCTTTATTATTTGTTTCACCGGCCGGGACTTATCAGAACAAAGGAACGCTCTCCCTCAGAGTGCGTCCACTTCCCTCAGACAAGCCCTGTTATAATGTAGGGGCGCAACGGTTATACACTTTCAGTACGTAATACAATTGAGGGACATTCAGTTCACCCTATCCTTTGTGATCCCTCCTTCCCTTTGTCCACTCATGAGCCGATAACCTGGCCTTCCTTGCCCAATTAGATACGGGCAAGTGGTTATAGCAACTTTTTCTCACAAAGAGCTTTCTCACCCATTGCTTGTAAATGTTACAATTTTACTGGCGTGACTAGTAACTAAGACCTTGAACGAGTCTGTTATTTGTGCTGATGTTGTAATATTTGCAGTCTGACATTCTTTTAGTTATTCTTCCATGATTCCTTTGTTCACTTCACTGGCTCTATTGCTTATACATTTTCACACATTCTCATTGTGACGTCACAAAAACGGGTTTGAAAAAAGGCAGTTGTTATTTTTTCATGACAGCGTTATACCATTGGCCAAATTAGCAAAATGTCACAAAAAAATTGACTAAAAAAACCTTTAATGCGGAAAAATGGCCTTAAAAGGTGCGTTATCCTGGCCAACTTCTAGCCCTGTGTCCCTTGCATGTTCTGACTGATTTATAGCATGTACTTCTCTGTCAGAGATCTGGGGCTTCAGTTTTAAGGAGTTTCCCCATATTGTATTATGTAGTTAAGCCTTCGTTTCATAAAAGGATCTGAACCAAATAGCCAACTCCCAAAGTGCATCAGTTTAAGTATATGCTCATCACATTTGTAGACAACTCTCGACATATCAGTGTTGCTATGCCTGCCTGATGGATTACAACTCCAGAATATAGATTATGGCTACCACCTTCTTACAAATATAGTTGTGGCATGCGACTAATCTTGCCGATAATCATTCAAAAATTCCAAGGATTTAAAGTCACATCTGATTTTTTGACTGGACAAGAGTTTTTTGACTAGATGCAGACTTCCAATTATAAATCTGATTAGAATAGCTGCCATCACAATTCGGTATATCCCTGGTATTATTAAATAGGCAATTCCCTACTTCTCTAAAAGGTGCAGCAGTTTTAAGTTTAAAATCCTGAATCCTATTTCCATGACCGACTAGGACAACATTAAACATCACAGCTTGTTTTTTTATTCGTTCCAGGATATGGGCGTCACTAGCAAGGCCAGCATTTATTTGTCCATCCCTAATTGCCCTTGAGAAAGTGGTGGTGAGCCGGTGGAGGTATTCCCATAGTGCTGTTAGGGAGGGAGTTCCAGGATTTTGATCCAGCGACAATGAAGGAACGGTGATATATTTCCAAATCAGGATGATGTGTAACTTGGAGGGGAACTTGCAGGTGATGGTGTTCCCATGCACCTGATGCACTTGTCCTTCTACTAGGTGATAGCGGTCGTGGGTTTGGGAGGTGCTGCCGAAGAAGCTTTGACGAGTTGTGCAGTGCACCTTATAGATGGTACACACAGCAGCCACACTGCGCCGATAGTGGAGGGAGTGAATGTTGAAGGATAGTGTGCCAATCAAGCGGGCTGCTCAAGTGTTGTTGGTGCTGCGCTCATCCAGGCAAGTGGAGAGGGACTATGGAGCATCCTCCGTTTCGGCTGCCCCCAAAAGTTTGTCGCCAACCTCCGCCTGCTCCACGACGATATGCAAGCCGTGATCCTGACCAACGGATCCACCACAGACCCAATCCACATCCGCATTGGGGTCAAGCAGGGCTGTGTCATCGCGACAACCCTCTTCTCGATCTTCCTCGTTGCAATGCTCCACCTCACGTTCAACAAGCTCCCCGCTGGAGTGGAACTATAGAATAGTGGGAACCTATTCAACCTGCGTCACCTCCAGGCTAGATCCAAGAGCATCCCATCCTCTGTCGTCGAACTACAATATGCAGACGACGCTTGCATCTGCGCACGGAGGCTGAACTCCAAGCCATCGCTAACACCTTCACCCAAGCATTTGAAAGCATGGGCCTCACACTAAACATCTGTAAGACAAAGGTCCTCCACCAACCTGACCCCGCCACACAGCACTTCCCCCCCCAGTCAAGATCCATGGACAACGTGGACCACTTTCCATACCTCAGGAGCTTATCAACAAAGGCAGGCATCGACGACTAGGTTCAACACTGCCTCCAGTGCGACCAGCGCAGGCTTCAGTCGCCTGAGGAAGAGAGTGTTCGAAGGTCAGGCCCTCAAATCTGCCACCAAGCTTATGGTCGACAGGGCTGTAGTGATACACGCCCTCCTGTATGACTCAGAGATGTGGACCATATTCAGTAGACCCCTCAAATCACTGGAAAAATACCACCAACGATGTCTCAGCAAGATCCTGCAAATTCTCTGGGAGAATAGACGCACCGTCAGTGTTCTCAATCAGGCCAACATCCCCAGCATAGAAGCACTGACTGCACTCGACCAGACATTGTTCGCATACAAACAAAGACTCCCAAAGCAAGCACTCTACTCAGATCTCCGACATGGCAAGCAAGCTCTAGGTAGGCAGAGGAAACCCTCAAAGCCTCCTTGATAAAGTGCAACATCCCCACTGACATCTGGAAGTCCCTGGCCAAAGTCACCAACGAACTCCCGACGCCTCTCGTGGCCTTTTATAGGCCTCTGCTGATCCCCGGACTCACGCCTCACCAACAAACTCCAGACGCCTCTCGCGGCCTTTTATAGGATGATCAGGGCTGGGAACTCAACATCCAGGGGTATTCAACATTCAGGAAGGATAGAATAAAAGGAAAAGGAGGTGGGGTAGCATTGCTGGTTAGAGGAGATTAATGCAATAGTTAGGAAAGACATTAGCTTGGATGATATGGAATCTATATGGGTAGAGCTGCAGAACACCAAAGGCCAAAAAACGTTAGTGGGAATTGTGTACAGACCTCCAAACGGTAGTAGTGATGTTGGGGAGGGCATCAAACAGGAAATTAGGGGTGCATGCAATAAAGGTGCAGCAGTTATAATGGCTGACTTTAATATGCACATAGATTGGGCTAGCCAAACTGGAAGCAATATGGTGGAGGAGGATTTCCTGGAGTGCATAAGGGATGGTTTTCTAGACCAATATGTCAAGGAACCAATTAGGGGGGAGGCCATCTTAGACTGGGTGTTGTGTAATGGGAGGGGATTAATTAGCAATCTCGTTGTGCGAGGCCCCTTGGGGAAGAGTGACCATAATATGGTGGAATTCTGCATTAGGATGGAGAATGAAACAGTTAATTCAGAGACCATGGTCCAGAACTTAAAGAAGGGTAACTTTGAAGGTATTGAGGCGTGAATTGGCTAGGATAGATTGGCGAATGATACTTAAGGGGTTGACTGTGGATGGGCAATGGCAGACATTTAGAGACCGCATGGATGAATTACAACAATTGTACATTCCTGTCTGGCGTAAAAATAAAAAAGGGAAGGTGGCTCAACCGTGGCTATCGAGGGAAATCAGGGTTAGTATTAAAGCCAATGAAGTGGCATACAAATTGGCCAGAAATAGCAGCGAACCCGGAGACTGGGAGAAATTTAGAACTCAGCAGAGGAGGACAAAGGGTTTGATTAGGGCAGGGAAAATGGAGTACGAGAAGAAGCTTGCAGGGAACATTAAGGCGGATTGCAAAAGTTGCTATAGGTATGTAAAGAGAAAAAGGTTAGTAAAGACAAACGTAGGTCCCCTGCAGTCAGAATCAGGGGAAGTCATAACGGGGAACAAAGAAATGGCAGACCAATTGAACAAGTACTTTGGTTCGGTATTCACTAAGGAGGACACAAACAACCTTCCGGATATAAAAGGGATCAGAGGGTCTAGTAAGGAGGAGGAACTGAGGGAAATCCTTATTAGTCGGGAAATTGTGTTGGGGAAATTGATGGGGTTGAAGGCCGATAAATCACCAGGGCCTGATGGACTGCATCCCAGAGTACTTAAGGAGGTGGCCTTGGAAATAGCGGATGCATTGACAGTCATTTTCCAACATTCCATTGACTCTGGATCAGTTCCTATCGAGTGGAGGGTAGCCAATGTAACCCCCACTTTTTAAAAAAGGAGGGAGAGAAAACGGAATTATTGACCGGTCAGCCTGACCTCAGTAGTGGGTAAAATGATGGAATCAATTATTAAGGATGTCATAGCAGCGCATTTGGAAAATGGTGACCCGATAGGTCCAAGTCAGCATGGATTTGTGAAAGAGAAATCATGCTTGACAAAACTTCTGGAATTTTTTGAGGATGTTTCCAATAAAGTGGACAAAGGAGAACCAGTTGATGTGGTATATTTGGACTTTCAGAAGGCTTTCGACAAGGTCCCACACAAGAGATTAATGTGCAAAGTTAAAGCACATGGGATTGGGGGTAGTGTGCTGACATGGATTGAGAACTGGTTGTCAGACAGGAAGCAAAGAGTAAGAGTAAATGGGTACTTTTCAGAATGGCAGGCAGTGATTACTGGGGTACCGCAAGGTTCTGTGCTGGGGCCCCAGCTGTTTACATTGTACATTAATGATTTAGACGAGGGGATTAAACGTAGTATCTCCAAATTTGCGGATGACACGAAGTTGGGTGGCAGTGTGAGCTGCGAGGAGGATGCTATGAGGCTGTAGAGTGACTTGGATAGGTTAGGTGAGTGGGCAAATGCATGGCAGATGAAGTATAATGTGGATAAATGTGAGGTTATCCACTTTGGTGGTAAAAACAGAGAGACAGACTATTATCTGAATGGTGACAGATTAGGAAAAGGGAAGGTGCAACGAGACCTGGGTGTCATGGTACATCAGTCATTGAAGGTTGGCATGCAGGTACAGCAGGCGGTTAAGAAAGCAAATGGCATGTTGGCCTTCATAGCGAGGGGATTCGAGTACAGGGGCAGGGAGGTGTTGCTACAGTTGTACAGGGTCTTGGTGAGGCCACACCTGGAGTATTGTGTACAGTTTTGGTCTCCTAACTTGAGGAAGGACATTCTTGCTCTTGAGGGAGTGCAGCGAAGATTCACCAGACTGATTCCCGGGATGGTGGGACTGACCTATCAAGAAAGACTGGATCAACTGGGCTTGTATTCACTGGAGTTCAGAAGAATGAGAGGGGACCCTCTCAGAAACGTTTAAAATTCTGACGGGTTTGGACAGGTTAGATGCAGGAAGAATGTTCCCAATGTTGGGGAAGTCCAGAACCAGGGGTCACAGTCTAAGGATAAGGGGTAAGCCATTTAGGACCGAGATGAGGAGAAACTTCTTCACCCAGAGAGTGGTGAACCTGTGGAATTCTCTACCACAGAAAGTAGTTGAGGACAATTCACTAAATATATTCAAAAGGGAGTTAGATGAAGTCCTTACTACTCGGGGGATCAAGAGGTATGGCGAGAAAGCAGGAAGGGGGTACTGAAGTTGCATGTTCAGCCATGAACTCATTGAATGGCGGTGCAGGCTAGAAGGGCTGAATGGCCTACTCCTGCACCGATTTTCTATGTTTCTATGTTTCTAAGTCCGCCCTAAGTGGAGGAAGAGCATCCGGGAGGGCGCTGAGCATCTCGAGTCTCGTCGCCCAGAGCATGCAGAAAACAAATGCAGGCAGCGGAAGGAGCGTGCAGCAAACCAGACTCCCCACCCACCCTTTCCTTCAACCACTGTGACAGGTGGGACAGACAGAGACTGTAATTCCTATATTGGACTGTTCAGTCACCTGAGAGCTCACTTTTAGAGTGGAAGCAAGTCTTCCTTGTTTTCGAGGGACTGCCGATGATGATGACTCATCCAGGCAAGTGGAGAGTATAAGAACATAAGAAACAGGAACAGGAGTAGTCCATACAGCCCCTCGAGCCTGCTCCGCCATTCAATAAAATCATGGCTGATCTGATCATGGACTCGGCTCCACTTCCCCACCCGCTCCCCATAACCCCATCTCATTTAAGAAACTGTCTATTTGTCTTAAATTTATTCAATATCCCAGCTTCCACAGCTCTGAGGCAGCGAATTCCACAGAATTACAACCCTCAAAAGAAATGTCTCCTCATCTCTGTTTTAAATGGGCAGCCCCTTATTCCAAGACTATATCCACTAGTTCTAGTCTCCCCCATCCATGGAATCATCCTCTCTGCATCCACCTTGTCAAGCCCACTCAATCTTATACGTTTCGATAAGATCACCTCTCATTCTTCTGAATTCCAATGAATGGAGGCCCAACCTACTCAACCTTTCCTCATAAGTCAACCCCCTCTTCCCCGGAATCAACCTTGTGAACCTTCTCTGAACTGCCTCCAAAGCAAGTATTATCCTTTCATAAATATGGAAACCAAAACTGCACGCAATATTCCAGGTATGGCCTCACCAATATCTTATATAGCTGTAGCAAGACTTCCCTGCTTTTATACTCCAACCACACTCTTAATTTGTGCCTTGTAGATGGTGGTAAAACTTTGGGGAGTCAGGAGGTGAGACACTTGCCATAGAATAACCCAGCCTCTGACCTGCTCTTGTTGCCACAGTATTTATGTGGCTGGTCCAGTTAAGTTTCTGGTCAATGGTGACCCCCATGTTGATGGTGGGGGATTCGGCGATGGTAATACCATTGAATGTCAAGGGACAGTGGTTAGCCTCTCGCTTGTTGGAGATAGTCATTGCCTGGCACTTGTGTGGTGCGAACATTACTTGCCATTAATCAGCCAAAGCCCGAGTTTCATCCAGACCTTGCTGCATGCAGGCATGGAGTTCATTATCTGAGGAGTTGTGAATGGCACTGAACACTGTAGTCATCAGCAAACATCACCACTTCTGATCTATGATGGAGGGAAGGTCATTGATGAAGCAGTTGAAGATGGTTGGGCCTAGGACACTGCCTTGCGGAACTCCTGCAGTGATGTCCTGGGGCTGTGATGATTGACCTCCTACCACCACAACCATCTTTCTTTGTGCTAGTTTTCCCCGAATCCCAGTGACTTCAGATTTACTAGGGCTCCTTATTGTCAAAGGCAGTCACTCTCACCACACCTCTGTAATTCAGCTTTTTTGTCCATGTTTGGACCAAGGCTGTAATGAGATCTGGATCGGAGTGGTCCTGGTGGAACGAAAACTGGCCCCATCTATAACATGCTGCTTCCACTTTTTAACCATGCATGTAATCCTGTGTTGCAGCTTCCCCAGGTTGGCACCTCATTTTTAGGTACGCCTGGTGCTGCTCGTGGCATGCTCTTCTACGCTCCTCATTGAGCCAGGGTTGGTTCCCTGGCTTGATGGGAATGGCAGAGTGAGGGATATGCCGGGCCATGAGGTTACAGATTGTGGTGGACTACAATTCTGCTGCTGCTGATGGCCCACAGTGCCTCATGGATGCCCAGCTTTGAGCTGCTAGATCTGTTCTGAATCTATCCCATTTAGCACGGTGGTAGTGCCACACAACACGATGGAGGATGTCCTCAGTGTGAAGACAGGACTTCGTCTCCACAATGACTGTGTGGTGGTCGCTGCTACTAATGCTGTCATGGACAAATGCATCTGTGACAGGTAGATCGGTGAGGATGAGGTCAAGTAGGTTTGTCTGGCAGCTATGCCCTTCAGGATTAGTCCAGCTCGGTCAGTAGTGTCGCTACCGAGCCACTCTTGGTAATGGACATTGAAGTCCCCCCCACCCAGAGTACAGTCTGGGCCTTGTTACTCTCAGTGCTTCTTCCAAGTGGTGTTCAACATGGAGGAGTACTTATTCATCAGCTAAACGAGGGTAGGAGGTGATAATCAGCAGGCGGTTTCCTTGACCATGCTTGATCTGAAGCCTTGAGACTTCATGGGGTCTGGAGTCAATGTTGAGGATTCCCAGGGCCACTCCCTCCTGACTGTATACCACTGTGCTGCCACTCCTGGGATCTACCTGTCACAGATGCATTTGTCCATGACAGCATTAGTAGCAGCGACCACCACACAGTCATTGTGGAGACGAAGTCCTGTCTTCACACTGAGGACATCCTCCATCGTGTTGTGTGGCACTACCACCGTGCTAAATGGGATAGATTCAGAACAGATCTAGCAGCTCAAAGCTGGGCATCCATGAGGCACTGTGGGCCATCAGCAGCAGCAGAATTGTAGTCCACCACAATCTGTAACCTCATGGCCCGGCATATCCCTCACTCTGCCATTCCCATCAAGCCAGTGGGATAGGACATACCCAGGGATGGTGATGGAGGAGTCTGGAATATTGGTATGCAATCCTGTGAAAGGAGCTGCACTCCTAAACTACCCCAGCAACATCACGGGCGATGAACTACTTTAAAAATAAATCTCTTTTCTTGGCATATTTTCTTTTATAGGTATACACAGGAAAGCACAAATGAATAGCTCAATGGTTTACAGGAAAAACAAAACAATCTGTAGAACATCGGAAAAATCTTTCATCACACTTTGAGATTTTTAACCTGGGGGAAATTCTATTAAAATTAATTAAATCTGGCCTATTAGGAATTAAATCCATACAATGCGTATTGTGAGAATGCAAATTAGTTCTAGTTAACGCTCCTATCCAGGCTGTTTCTCACATTCCACATCAATTTGTGAGCTTAGTGAACACATTCCAAAGAGAAACTGGTTGTAATATGTTGGAATGCTTCATTCACATGAGCTCAATAGGAAGATACTGCTCGGGAAGCTCTCAACTAGGACAATAGAAGCTGCTTTGATTGGGAGTTCAACGGGTGAATTCCCAGACAGAGGTAGAGGAGGGCTCAGAGGTCAAGTCTTTGGCAGCTTTTTCCAGCTAGCCAAAAACCCAAACAGTTCAGAGAAACCTGGAATGGAGGTCAGACAGAGGGCGAGAACTTTCATTTAGTGCCAACTAGTTTGAGAATTGCTAGTCAGAAAAGTGTATTTAGCCCTCTAACAGGGAGAGTGTGGTGTGCTTTACATTGTGTTGAGGAGCATCATGAAATAGATTAAAATTCATCATACATGTTCCATTCTTTACAATTGGCTACATCTCACTAGAATTATAGTAACAGTTAACTACTGATCATAGGGGCATGTGGTTTCTTTCAGCTATCCCAACAGGTCATACACAGCAAACAATCTGCATGCCTCTGACCTTAATTCCATCAACCTCTCCAAGCTACTTCAAGAAATGCAGAACATTGGCATACTGCTGAACCCCAAACTCAATTTTCTCACCCAACCACCACTTTGTTCCATCTCAGGCCGTGACTACCTTGCTGTCGTTAAATGCCTGGTCCACATCTTCATCAACTTGAGGGCTCACCCCCTAGCCAGGTTTCTTGCCTCAACCCTCCAAAAAATTCAAATCACCCAAAATTCTGCAGCCCATACTCTTATCAGCATTAATTCCCACAGAACTCCTTACCCATTTTCCACCACCTTCCCTGCTTTCAAAAACCTCCTCCAAACTATTCTCTTCACCCCAATTTTTGATCACTCACCGTAATCCTTTTAAAAAAAAATGTCCTCCTCTGCTTGACGTCACTGTTTTATCATCAATGTAAAACACACAAGAGCCTTTAACAAAGCGCAAGGAAGTTATAAATATCCAAGTAGTTATTATTGTGTTGAGTATAATTTGGGAAGTCAGCAAGAAGTATATTTGAGAAGTCAAATTTGTTACTGGGATGTGGGTGTCGCTTGCGAGGCCAACATTTATTGCTGGCCTTGCCAGCGACGCCTACATCCCTAATTGCCCTTGAGAAGGTGGTGGTGAGCCGCCTTCTTGAACTGCTGCAGTTAGTGAAGATACTCCCACAGTGTTGTTGGGAGGAAGTTCCAGGATTTTGATCCAGTGACTATGAAGGAACAGCAATATATTTCCAAGTCAGGATGGGGTGTGACTTGGAGGGGGGAACTTGAAGATGATGGTGATCCCATGCGCCTGCTGCCCTTGTCCTTTAAAGTGGTGGAAGTCGTTGGTTTGGGAGGTGCTGTCGAAGAAGCTTTGGAGAGTTGTTGCAGTGCATCTTGCAGATGGTACACACTGCAGCCACGGTGCGCCGATGGTGGAGGGGGTGAATGTTTAAGGTGGTGGATGGGATGTCAATCAAGCAGGCTGCTTTGTCCTGGATAGTGTCGAACTTCTCCAGTGTTGTTGGAGCTGCACTCATCCAAGCAAATGCAGAGTATTCCATCACACTCTTGACTTGTGACTTTCAGATGGTGGAAAGGCTTTGGGGAGTCAGGAGGAGAGACAGTCGTCGCAGAATAGCCAGCCTCTGATCTGCTCTTGTTGCCATAATATTTATGTGGTTGGTCTAGTTAAGGTTCTGGTCAATAGATGTTGATGTTGGGGGATTCGGCGATTGTAATGCCGTTCAATGTTATGGGGCAGTGATTCGACGCTCTCTTGTTGGAGATAGTCATTACCTGGTATTTGTGTGGCGTAAATGTTACTTGCCTAAATGTTGACTGGCTTCTGTGATGGTGGGGACCTCAGGAGGAGGCTGATGTGGATCATCCACTTCGCACTTCTGGCTAAAAATGGTTCAGCCTCGTCTTTTGCACTTGTGTGCTGGGCTCTGCCATCATTGAGGATGGGAATGTTTATGGAGGCTCTGCCTCCCGTCAGTCGTTTAATGGTCCACCACCGTTCACGACTGAACGTGGCAGGACTGCAGCGCTTTGATCGGATCCGTTGGTTGTGGGATCGCTTAGCTCTCTATAGCATGCTGCTTCCATTGTTTAGCATGCATTTAGTCCTATGTTGCAGCTTCCCCAGGTAGGCACCTCATTTTTCGACACGCCTGGTGCTGTTCCTGGCATGCTCTTCTACGTGCCTCAGTAAACCAGGGTTGGTCACCTGGCCTGTTAATGGTAGAGGGAGGGAATATACCGGGCAACGAGGTTACAGATTATGGTGGAATACAATTCTGCTGCTGCTGTTGGCCCACAGCACCTCATGGATGCTGTTTTGAGCTGCTAGATCTATTCTGAATCTATCCCATTTACAACGGTGGTACTGCCACACAACACGATGGAGGGTTCCTCAGTGTGAAGACAGGACTTCGTCTTCACGAGGACTATGCAGTGGTTACTACTATCAATGCAGTCATGGACAAATACATTTGCGACTCATTGATTGGTGAGGACAAGATCAAGTAGGTTTTTCCCCCTCGTGTTGGTTCTCTCACTAACTTCTGTAGGCCCAATCTGGCAGCTATGTCCATCTGGACTCAGCCAGCCGCTCAGTACTGGTACAACTGAGCCTCTCTTGATAGAGGACGTTGAAGTCCCCCAGAGTACATTCTGTGCCCTTGCTACCCTCAGTGCTTCTTCCAAGTAGTGTTCAACATGGAGGAGTACGGATTCATCAGCTGAGGGCAGACATTAAGCCGTAATCAGCAGGAGGTATCCTTGCCCATTTTTGATCTGATGCCATGAGACATCAAGGGGTCCCTCCCTCCTGTGTACCAATTTGCCGCCATCCCTGGTGGGTCTGTCCTGATGCTGGGACAGGACATACACAGGGGATGGTGATGGAGGAGCCTGGGACATTGTCTGAAACAATTCTAAGTCAGGCTGTTGCTTCACTTGTCTGAGGGACAGCTCTCCCAATTTTGGCACAAGTCCCCAGGCGTTAGTGAGTGGGAGTTTGCAGGGTCGACTGAGCAGGGTGTGGCTTTGTGGTATCTAAAACCAGTACAGGTCAATGCCGGGTGGTCCACATTTATTCTTGTAGTGGATTTTTTTTAAAAAACAACTGAGTGACGCTATTTCAGTCAAACAATTTGCTGTGGGTCTGGATCACATATAGGCTAGACCAGGTGAGGACAGCTGTTTTCCTTCCCAAAAGAACATTAGTGAACCAGATTGTTTTTTACGACAATCTTCATGGTCACCATTACTCAAACAAAATAAATTTGTAATAAAAAGCTAGTATAAGTCTGGAGGTAATAAAAGAAAACAGAAAAGTAGCAGATGCTTGTACCACAACTTTGGGTTCGACCTGTAGCTTTTTATGATTTCAAGTTCTCTATGTAAAAATATTAATATCTTGACTTGGGTTTACCTGGCAATACTACAGTAATAAACAGCCCATAGCCAGATTCTCTACTTAATCATAATGCTGTTGGTAAGTATGTGAATTTCATGAGCACCATTCCACACATAACCAAACATTCCTCAACACGATGGACTATAATTTACTGTGCAGGACAGTCAACATCATCTGCTGTCAGTTAGACTTGCCCTTGCCCACAAGGGGCTAAAAATTCACCAACGTGACCGGTTTTTCGGTGATGTCTTTTTTGGCGAAAAACAGCGCGATGGGAAATCTTGCAGCGGCACTTTTCAAATACCGCTGGAGAAGCACCGCCATGCACGACCCAAAATATCGCTTTCACCAAAAATTTAGCTCTCAGCACACCTGTATTTAGAATGAAAAAAACCGCCAAGGAAAAAACTGCGTTGCAGCCCTTGGATCAGCGGTAGGTATGAAGACCTGCAAAACAGGCAAGTTAAAAAAAAATTTAATTCTTATGCAGCGATGCGCTAGTTAAGTGCATTGTGAATGTTGAGTTTTTAAACATTTTTTGCAATTTATTTTTTGGTGTTTTCCCCCCCTCCCTTGACCCAACTCGCAGCGGTCTTGGCCTTGGAGTAAAGTTGCCAAAAATTCACGGTTTGTGCCACAAATCCGTCGATTTTTACTTCAAATTTACTGCCCCATGGCGATAGCGTTGCTATAACGATAATATGGGCAAAAATATACAATTATTGACAAGAACCGAATTTCTAGCCCTTAAGTTTTAAAATTTTTTGCATGGCAAGATGCCGAAGGGGAGAACTGACAAAGGGATACCAGGTAACTGGGCTAGGAATGAACAGAGTACGGTGTATCTCCTTAACCAGATTGAAGGATTGTGAAATTAACAGAGCAAAGACGGAGAAGGAAGTGTAAATTCAATGTCGAAACAGGTACAGAAAGAGAAATAAGGGGGAGGGGGAGAAAGATTGGATTGAGTATAAGGAGAGATAGAAAAGAAAAGTTTAAGAAAAAAAAGTTTAAAAAATTAAATTTTTAAAATCTCCAACAATTCATAGAAACATAGAAAATAGGTGCAGGAGTAGGCCATTCGACCCTTCTAGCCTGCACCGCCATTCAATGAGTTCATGGCTGAACATGCAACTTCAGTATCCCATTCCTGCTTTCTCACCATACCCCTTGATTCCCCTAGTAGTAAGGACTTCATCTAACTCCTTTTTGAATATATTTAGTGAATTGGCCTCAACAACTTTCTGTGGTAGAGAATTCCACAGGTTCACCACTCTCTGGGTGAAGAAATTCCTCCTCATCTCGGTCCTAAATGGCTTCCCCCTTATCCTTAGACTTTGCCCCCTGGTTCTGGACTTCCCCAACATTGGGAACATTCTTCCTGCATCTAACCTGTCTAACCCCGTCAGAATTTTAAACGTTTCTATGAGGTCCCCTCTCATTCTTCTGAACTCCAGTGAATATAAGCCCAGTTGATCCAGTCTTTCTTGATAGGTCAGTCCCGCCATCCCGGGAATCAGTCTGGTGAACCTTCGCTGCACTCCCTCAATAGCAAGAATGTCCTTCCTCAAGTTAGGAGACCAAAACTGTATACAATACTCCAGGTGTGGCCTCACCAAGGCCCTGTACAATTGTAGCAACACCTCCCTGCCCCTGTACTCAAATCCCCTCGCTATGAAGGCCAACATGCCATTTGCTTTCTTAACCGCCTGCTGTACCTGCATGCCAACCTTCAATGACTGATGTACCATGACACCCAGGTCTCGTTGCACCTCCCCTTTTCCTAATCTGTCACCATTCAGATAATAGTCTGTCTCTCTGTTTTTACCACCAAAGTGGATAACCTCACATTTATCCACATTATACTTCATCTGCCATGCATTTGCCCACTCACCTAACCTATCCAAGTCGCTCTGCAGCCTCATAGCATCCTCCTCGCAGCTCACACTGCCACGCAACTTAGTGTCATCCGCAAATTTGGAGATACTACATTTAATCCCCTCGCCTAAATCATTAATATACAGTGTAAACAGCTGGGGCCCCAGCACAGAACCTTGCGGTACCCCACTAGTCACTGTCTGCCATTCTGAAAAGTCCCCATTTACTCCTACTCTTTGCTTCCTGTCTGACAACCAGTTCTCAATCCATGTCAGCACACTACCCCCAATCCCATGTGCTTTAACTTTGCACATTAATCTCTTGTGTGGGACCTTGTCGAAAGCCTTCTGAAAGTCCAAATATACCACATCAACTGGTTCTCCATTGTCCACTTTACTGGAAACATCTTCAAAAAATTCCAGAAGATTTGTCAAGCATGATTTCTCTTTCAAAAATCCATGCTGACTTGGACCTATCATATTACCTCTTTCCAAATGCACTGCTATGACATCCCGAATAAATGATTCCATCATTTTACCCACTACCGATGTCAGGCTGACCGGTCTATAATTCCCTGTTTTCTCTCTCCCTCCTTTTTTAAAAAGTGGGGTTATATTGGCTACCCTCCACTCCATAGGAACTGATCCAGAGTCAATGGAATGTTGGAAAATGACTGTCAATGCATCCACTATTTCCAAGGCCACCTCCTTAAGTACTCTGGGATGCAGTCCATCAGGCCCTGGGGATTTATCGGCCTTCAATCCCATCAATTTCCCCAACACAATTTCCCGACTAATAAGGATTTCCCTCAGTTCCTCCTCCTTACTAGACCCTCCGACCCCTTTTATATCCGGAAGGTTGTTTGTGTCCTCCTCAGTGAATACCGAACCAAAGTACTTGTTCAATTGGTCCGCCATTTCTTTGTTCCCCGATATGACTTCCCCTGATTCTGACTGCAGGGGACCTACGTTTGTCTTTACTAACCTTTTTCTCTTTACATATCTATAGAAACTTTTGCAATCCGTCTTAATGTTCCCTGCAAGCTTCTTCTCGTACTCCATTTTCCCTGCCCTAATCAAACCCTTTGTCCTCCTCTGCTGAGTTCTAAATTTCTCCCAGTCCCCGGGTTCGCTGCTATTTCTGGCCAATTTGTATGCCACTTCCTTGGTTTTAATGCTATCCCTGATTTCCCTTGATAGCCACGGTTGAGCCACCTTCCCTTTTTTATTTTTACGCCAGACAGGAATGTACAATTGTTGTAATTCATCCATGCGGTCTCTAAATGTCTGCCATTGCCCATCCACAGTCAACCCCTTCAGTATCATTCGCCAATCTATCCTAGCCAATTCACGCCTCATACCTTCAAAGTTACCCTTCTTTAAGTTCTGGACCATGGTCTCTGAATTAACTGTTTCATTCTCCATCCTAATGCAGAATTCCACCATATTATGGTCGCTCTTCCCCAAGGACCCTCGCACAATGAGATTGCTAATTAATCCTCTCTCATTACACAAACCCAGTCTAAGATGGCCTCCCCCCTAGTTGGTTCCTCGACATATTGGTCTAAAAAACCATCCCTTATGCACTCCAGGGAACCTGAAGCAGCAAGACACCACACTTAGTTAATTTTCAGTGCCAGAGTGGTTGAATTGCAGTAATTAACACTTTACACATACTTAGACTGAAATAGTCAAGACTTAACTTTGTGGCGAGTTTAGCTCGTATCTACCACGCTAATACAGTAACATCATGCCGTTCAATGCATTTCACTAGTGAGTCAGGAAGCCAACAGCAAAGTGGCTCATCTCAGACAGCAAGTTTTGGATTTCCACATTTAACCTCGCATCTGCTCTCACCTGAAGTGTCAGTGTAATTTATACACAAATTAGAGCACCATAAGCCTGTCATTTTTACAGCAAATTATTGGGCCTACATGTTTCTGTACGCGTCTGCTCAAACTTAAGCTCTTGTGGAATACTTGTTTCATAAATTACACTTTGTTTAAACATGCCAATAGTTACACTAATTATACAGTATCGCAAGAAAATGTGTATAGAATTCTAAATTAGATACTAAGAGATGAAAGCTTGGTAAGTCTCAACGGATATACAAAATGACTTGCTTTATATTTCAGCAAATGCTGAATGCAGGCTCCAAGTTTCCAAACAAAAAGGCTGTTCCTTTGAAGTTACAACTGGATTAAGAAGTTTATTAAGGCACCAGAATTGGTATTCAGTTTACATTTTGGTTTTGTGTTCAATGAAGAGAAATGTCATTGCCTCAGGAATGAAATATTTTCATCATAAAAGTCACCATGAAGAATTTTCATGGCAGACAGAAAAAGGATAAATGCATTGCAAAGCTCCACTAGACCCAACCAGTAATACATTTCCATTTTGCACATCAAGCACTCGTGGCTAGAGCAGATGGAGGCAGTACATAAAGTTGAACAACCATGTTACCCTCAAAGACTCAATTAAAAGTTTCTGACAAGGCTACTTTCTCTCACCTATTTTCAGGTGAGCTTTGAGCATGTGTTGCTGACTCCTGGTTACATCCTTATTCTTCTGCATAATTAGAAGTCTTATAAATGTTACTATTTTAGCCTAAATACAATGGGCCCAAAGTTTCGAGCCGCGCCTAGAACGGCGCAGTCCTGACCTGGACGCCCGTTTTTCGCGCCGCGCCTAAAAAAAAACTTCCAAATTCTCCAGCTCCCTGCAGGTCCTCTGGCCCTCGGCGGGACAGTGCCGGGACCTCTGCACATGCGCGCTACAGTGGGCGCGCATGTGCTGTAGCTCCAGGCGCCCAAAACTGTGTGGGAGGGGCCGAAGCACGCAGCCCCTAAGCCCTGGCCGAATGGCCTCACTGGAGCTGCGTGAATAAGGCTCCTCCCACGGCCAGCTCCTGCTTCCTCCCGACTCGACTCCCGCTTCTCTTTCCCCCCCCCCCCCCCCGGCCTCCGGACCGGATCCGACCCGACCCCCCGGACTGGACCCGACCCGACTCCCGCTTTCCCCCCCCCCCCCCCGCCTCCAGACCGGACCCGACACCGACCCGACTCCCCCCCACCCGACTGGACCTGACCTGACCTCCCTCTCCCCGACCCAACGCCACCTACCTATAAAATCTGGTGCTGGGAACGGGCCCTGCCCGAAGTCTTGGGCCCTGCCCGTTCAGCCTCCTTCCCCCTTCTCCTTTCTCCCCCCCCTTCCCCCCACTCTTTTCCTTTCCCCCCTTCCCCCCACTCTTTTCCTTTCCCCCCTTCCCCCCACCCTTTTCCTTTCCCCCCCTTTCCCTTTCCCCCCCTTCCCCCCACCCTTTTCCTTTCCCCCCCCTTCTCCTCACCCTTTTCCTTTCCCCCCTTCTCCTTTCTCTCTCCCCCCCCCTTCTCCCCCATCCCTCCCTCTGCTCCCCCCTCTCTCCCTCTGCCCCCCTCCCCTCGCTGTCAGAAACACAGACACTGACAGACAGAGAATGAGAGACACACACAGAGAGACAGAGACACACTGGAGGGGGGGGGGGGGCATCCCAGCATGCTGTTGGAGGGCTCCCGGTGCTGCAGTCGCTAAGTAGAAAATGTTTTATTTATTGATTTTTTTTAAATTATTTTTATTAATTTTTTTTGATTGATTTATTGGTTGATATTGATGTTTTTATCATTTATTATTGATGATGGCTCTTTATTTGTAAAACTGAAGTGTTTAATGTTTGTAAACTTCCCTTTAAACCCCCCCCATTCCCTACGCCTGATTTTCTAAAGTGTAGACAAGGTTTTTTCAAGCGTACAAAAATCTTCACTTACTCCATTCTAAGTTAGTTTGGTGTAAGTTTTCACTGACGAAACTTTGAAAACAGGCGTAAGTGGCCGGATTCACCCCCTTTTGAAAAAAAAATTCTGTTCCAAAGTGAAACTGTTCTAACTGACTAGAACTGGAGCAAACTAAATGGCGAGAATTCCGATTTCTAAGATACTTCGTTCTACACCAGTTGCTCCTAAAAATCAGGAGCAAATCATGGCAAAACTTGGGACCTATGTCTCTGTGGTGTTTTCCA
Organism: Pristiophorus japonicus; assembly: GCF_044704955.1. Classification (NCBI taxonomy): domain Eukaryota; kingdom Metazoa; phylum Chordata; class Chondrichthyes; family Pristiophoridae; genus Pristiophorus; species Pristiophorus japonicus. Next base: position 194,851,592 of record NC_091987.1, on the reverse strand, counting down.
CCTTTCAGAAGGAACAAAACAGCATGGTGAACAGTCCATGAACCTCTTGTGAAAAACACAAAAGTTGCTACTTTCACATCAAAGAAGATGCAGCTCTGCTTATGCAAACTGCCTTTTTGTTGTGAGCATAGAGATGGAGAGCTGAGAGACAGCCAAATGGTAACATTGTGACTGGACTCAAACTGGCCGCAATTATTTTGCTTATGACAAGATCTTTCATCACAGTGGAAACACCATGCTACCTTGTCCTCATATCTAAATTATATTTACACCTGTACAGTATTTTCATCTTTAAAAATAGTGAAACCTGTAAATTAAGGACAGGTAAGGGACTTACATTAGGTATCCTTTCATGGGTGTTATTTTCAAAATGATCATTATACATATAGTAAACCGGATGAGCCAAATATTCCAGGATTGATTATCTCCTGCCAAATTTCTTTTTTTCACCCTCACCTGGGCTCGTGCCTAATTCTTGAGCCCTGTCAGCAGGATGTGATTTCAGTTCATTCGGTTTCCTAGTTCATTGGCATCCCATGGTCCTTTTCAATCGCGGAAGAGAGGTCCTGATCTTGGGATCTACTACGTTGGTCAGCCTACACAGGGCAAGGTAGTTGCTGTAGGGCTGAAGTGCTTTGCAGATCCCAGCCAAATTTAAGGGGTTGGAGGATGGGGAATTAATGTTCTGCAGACCCTTGTCTATGACCCACGCCCTCCATGTGCTGCAGCTACTAATGTTTGAAGTGCTGGGGGTAGGTAGGGGGCTGTTAGTAGCTCATCAGTGCATGACATACTGGTGGAGTAGAGCTGCCAACGCTGGTTGGAGACATTCCCAGAGATTTGATTCATTTGATGTTTGGACTATGTGATTATACAAATGTTATCGTTTTTTCACTTACCCGGTGAGGCGGGGAGGCGAGCCCTGAGGGGCTCTCGCTTCTGGTCGGAAGCGCCCGGGCGGGAAGGCAGAGAAGTTGTTTCCACTGGTCGGGGAGACTAGAACTAGGGGGCACAGCCTCAAAATACGGGGGAGTCAATTTAAAACCGAGTTGAGAAGGAATTACTTCTCCGAGGGTTGTGAATCTGTGGAATTCTCTGCCCAAGGAAGCAGTTGAGGCTAGCTCATTGAATGTATTCAAATCACAGATAGATAGATTTTTAACCAATAAGGGAATTAAGGGTTATGGGGAGCGGACGGGTAAGTGGAGCTGAGTCCACGGCCAGATCAGCCATGATCTTTTTGAATGGCGGAGCAGGCTCGAGGGGCTCGATGGCCTACTCCTGTTCCTAATTCTTATGTTCTTATTATGAATTTACCTTATAAAACAGTTATGTCCCCTGTAGTTGAGAATGTATATTTGTTTCGCAGCTGTTGTTACAAGTTCCAAGAACCAGGAGGCCACCCGAGTGCAGAAGAAGACTGGAAACAGAGGACCAGGAAAAGGGAAAACTATTCTCTCCCTCCTTCCCCCTCTGAAAGCAAAGTCTGCAAAGACAGACTTTGGGAATGTAGTGTCCTTACACCTTACTATAGAATCACACGAGGCATGTACTGCAGACAAGGTCACTACGTGACCTGAACCTTTATTCCCAGGACCAAGAAGAGCTGACCCTGCATGGGACCTCCCTTTATGAACCTGGATGACCAGGTGAGGAGTGTCTCCCACAAGTTCACCCCGTGTGGTCAAGATGTACATTACTCAGGTGTATACAGTGTGCAGTGTTGTTACATAAAGGTTAGTGTTATATGAAGGTTACAAACATGACAGGGAAAATTATAATTTAACTGAACATTTTGTGCAGCTCGGGGAGGGGGGGGGGGCGGAGGAGAATGAATGTTGAATCAAAGTTTACCTCACCCAAGCAGAGAGAAATCTTTAAGAAAAATATAGTATTGGTTTTTTGAACCATGACCATATTCAGGGAAAGTGTTTTGGAAATTGTGGGTTTACCATCTAGTAGCTTTTACAAAAGTCACTTCTATACACAGCAAAAAATAAATTTATTAAGAATATTTTCACATTAACGGACAGCTGCTAGCACTGTGCTAGGGAACTGAGGATAGACAAGTCAACTGAAGGACAAGGGCAGCTCTCACCCTTCAATCAACCTGCTGTCTTCAATTCTCTTGAATAGGCAGAGACCATTACTACAAAAATTACCAGCTGTTTTCCCTGAAGCAGTTTCTCTATTTTGGCTTATTCCTGTTTGCAATGGCCATATGTACGGCCTTTCTTCTATACTGGAAATTTAGGGAGAATTTAATACAGCAATGTGGTACAAAATCCATAATTCTACCTTGAAGATAAAAATGTCAGCAAAATATTAAACCACCAGTGCTTTGCTGGCCAAGTTATTGTGCAGTTCTCGTCACATTGGGAAGATAGAAAACAATTGTTGGCCTCTGAACAGAATGGGGGTCAAATTGGATAAGACCTGAAAAGAGGCACAGGGACCACAGTATGCAATTAACCCATGCCTCTTCATTGAGCTGCAGGCAGGATGTTAAATTCATGCTACCTGTTGATTTCCATGATTGCTGTGTTCAGCCAGCACTATCTGTGCTGTTCATTGGCTGGACTCATCAGCAGGGAATCCAATATGGCGAGTGGCTAGTACTACTTAAAGGCAACCTGCACCTTTTAAAGAGGGGGGGGGGGGTGCATTGTGCTGTTGGAAGTGGTATCAGGAAGTTAATTGAGTTTAACATTTTTGCCAAGATGGCTCAACCTGCAAGAAAGCATGCAAGGAGGCTTTATGATAATGTACTGGACACCTTGGTGCAAACGCGGAGAGGAGACACATTCTGTATTCGCAGGAGGCCCTGGTGACATATGTTCGTATGTCGAGGGAAGGAGCGTAGGTGGTTAATGGCAGGTGTATAGCTCCAGGAACATGGATTCAGTGGGGGAAGAAGTTTAATGAGTTAATACTAGTTGCCAAGGTGAGCGAGTTCAATCTTCAAATGGTATATCCTCCCAACTGCACCACCAGCCTCATTCACTACACCCCCATTACCCACCTACCAACAATCTCTATCAATCAGTACTCAACCCTTCAATTCATATGGTTTACCTCACCTTCGCACTTTAAGCACTGTTTGCAAGTCTCAAACCCACAACTCAGCTCGAAAACACTTTCAACCATGACAGCCACGTCACCCAAACATATGGCAGGAAAGAACCGGAGGAAGACAAGCACGCCTGCATGTTTTAATCGCCATGGAGACGATGGTGCTGGCCATCATGGGAAGGGGCATCGCTGAGGCCATGGCCACTGGCGGCACAGATGGGATCGATGGGTCTCTGCAGACCTAATCCTCCTATTTTCCCACTTCTCCTTCATCCCATAACCTCTTCTGACTCAAGCTGCAGAGTGTAAACCGCACTTCTTACTTTCTCTTCTCCCCTCACCACAACCCAACCCAAGCCCCTTTTTCATTTCAGATACCCAAAAACTGGAATCTTCCCAATCAGAGGAGGAAGACGACAGTGAATATGGAGACACCGCCACTCGATCTTATACTTGAAGCCACCAGCTCAGATACCAACACTGCAGATATGTCAGAGGCTAGGACAGAGGAGGATCTGCACATGGCGAGACACCAGGCACAAGTGTGCAAGAGCTAAGCTGGGGTTCCAGCTCACCAAAGGGCGAGATCACGCACATGTTCTGCTAGAGATGAGAACTTGAATGGGCCAGGATACCAAATGGTTGGTGAACTAGAAAGCTTACTAGAAAGCCTACACATTGTCAAGGAGCATGGAGGAATCCAGCTCCAACTTGGTACAGGACTATGCACGGATCTTGGGGCCAAGCCTCTCAAACACAGAACGGGTAGTCACTTCCATCAGCATACCTGTGTAATCCTACATAATGCAACATCTGATGTCCAATGTCACAGCTTCCAATGCAGCTCAAACAGTGGTCAAATCATAAGAACACAAGAATAGGAGCAAGAGTAGGCCATTTGGCCCCTCGAGCCTGCTCCACTATTCAATATCATGGCTGATCTAACTCAACTTGCCTGCACTATCCCCATATCCCGGTATTCTCTTAATACTTAAATAACTATTGATTTCTGTCCTGATTGAATATCGGACAGCAGCTTTGTCAGCTCAGACTGCTGCCATCTTGGCTCTGGATATCAGTGTTGAAAGGGGTTTCTATGGCATCACAGCACTCCAGCAATCTATTTTCCAACAGATCACCAGGATTGCTGAGTGAGAATGGCAGTGGTTCACAGGAACCTCCTCCCGAAGGAAGACAGCAGTCCTGCTCCCATCTCTGCCACTCCACCAGTGTCCTTGCTGTGGCCAGTCAGCCCAGACTGCTGCAACCCAGGCCAAGATGAGTGAGAAGCAGGGATCTCTCGACCCAAAACTGCATGAGATCGCCCTCCGAAGAAAATCGGCAGTCTCATCAATTGAAAGGCAGCAGCCTCCCACCTTCGATTCTGCAGCCACTGGGGAACTACCTTGTAGGAGCACTAGGAAAATTAAAGGCACAGAAGTCAGACACTAAGGGAATACACATGCATGATTAAATAATGCATACAAAATTAAACTGAATGAATTTATAAAATTGGACTTGCATTTGTATTTCCTGGTGGCTGTGTTGTCAGAAAGGGGACAATGCAATGGTCAGAGATAGAGGAAAGGTAAGGAGTGAGGGACTGTTGGCGAATAGGGATGTGTAGTCGAGGTTATTGCATCGCTCATTAATAATTTGATCATGTAGAGTCCAGGCAGAAAGTGGTTGTCGAAGTTATGTATTCAATTTTGTTGACTAGACTAAGCAAGGTGGGAAAATAAACGGTAAGGAAGATGCAAAATGATAGACAGGCTAACTGAGTGGGCAATAAGGTGACAGATGGAGCATAATGTGGGGAAATTGGAGGTTATTCACTTTTGGTAGGAAGGATAGAAAAGCAGATTTTTTTTATAATGGTGAAAAACTATTAAATGTTCAGAGATTTAGGTGTCCGGGTACAAGAAACATAGCTAGCATGCAATTATTGGAAGCAATTAGGAAGGCAAATGGCATGTTGGCCTTTATTGTAAGAGGGTTAGAGTACAAGAGTAAGGAAGTCTTGCTACAATTGTACAGCGCCTTGGTAAGACCACATCAGGAGTACTGTGCAGTTTTGGTCTCCTTATCCATAGAAGGCTATACTTGCTTTAGAAGCAGTGCAACAACGGCTCACTAGATTGATCTCTGGGATGAGAGGGTTGTTCTTTGAGAGATGGAGTAGATTGGGCCTACACTCTCTGGAGTTTCAAAGATTGAGGTGATCTCATTGAAACATAAGATTCTGAGGGGGATTGACAGGATAGATGCGGAGAGGTTGTTTCCCCTGGCTGGAGAGGTTAGAACTATGGTTCAGTCTCAGGATAAGGGGTTGGCCTTTTAAGACCTAGATGAGAAGGAATTTCTTTACTCAAAGGTTAGGAATCTTTGGAATTCTCTGCCCCAAAGAACAGTGGGTGCTCAGTTGTTTAGGCAGAGAGATAGATTTTTGGACTCGGAGAATCAAAGGATTTGGGAATAGGGCAAGAAAGTGGAGTTGAGGTTGAAGACCAGCCATGATCTTACTGAATAGCAGAGCAGGTTCGAGGAACTATATGGCCTACTCCTAATTCTTGTTATGTTGCAGCCTCTCTCTCTCTTGCACTCCCCTTCTAGCACCTCACCATGCTCGGCCTGACCTCTCCATTCTCCATCATATTCAATTCCCAGAGGAAGCCTTAACCGGGCCACCCATGTCTGGAAGCATTTCTTTCAACATATTTTAATATGACAAAACAAATACTGCAAGATCACTCCCTGTAGAGTAGTCAAATTTTAGCAAGGTATAGGAAACCTTTAAAAAGGCATACAATTGCACCAGCTTCCAGAAGAAATAATCCAGCAACTAACCCGTGAACATTTCATGATCCCTTTAAATTAATGGGAGGGGCGGGGGGTCCTTTATTCCATTTAACGCAGTGTTCAGATGTGCAAAATTAAGTCAGGGCATTAGTTGGCGTGGGAGTTGGAAAGTGGCATCGGTGGTTGTAAAAAAAGCGCTGTACACTCAGACATTATCATGCTACTCTGCATGTTGGCAGTGGTCCATCGCCAAGGTGGTGTCCTGCGCATGTGCGTGCACATCTCAGACCCTATGAGCCTTGAGGTCGCATAGCGCATTTTAAAAATATTTATCCCCCACTAGCTCTTGCATGGCCAAAGTAGGCTACTTATGCCTTTGGCAATATTTTCATTGGTGACAAGGATTGGGCTGCCTTTGGAGGTATGCATGAAAACCCTCTACTTTGGTGAGTTTGGGAAGCTTTAGAGACACCGCATTGCTATGTTTAGTGGTTGCACGGTGCTGCAAATGCATCAGGATGAATATATAAAACTTTGATCCTTTAAAATGTCACAATAAATAGTTATGGAAACTATGAAAATAAGCTGGTCTCACTATTTAGTGTAGCTGTGATGAATGGAGACATTACTAATCAAGGGAAAGGCACGAGGATCAAACCTTAATCTCATAATCCATTCATAATAAAAAGTCAGACAGAGGAATAAATAGGCAGCAAAAGTTACAGTGGGGCCAAGACTGCAATATTATGCATGGACAGTCATGTCCAGTTAATCTGCTGACTTCAGCCTACCACAATGTCAAATCAGCATACTAATAGAAACAGAAACAAAACAAGTTCTAACATCCAATTCTTCAAATTATTCAAAGAACGGCACTTTTCCTAAAATAAATGTCTGTGATAAACAACTGTGAGGACAATAAAATGTGTATTAAGACAAGATCAAAATTTGATAGTACCAATTATTCAAGACATGAAAGCTTGTTCAGTATTAATTACTGCTGATTACTGACATTTCCAATACAGTACATTTTTAACAATATATCTGTACATGCAGACGGCATGTCCATATCTGCAAACCCAAGAACCAGCATTGCATGGAAAATGGAATTTTAAATTATACATTCTACTCCACTATCCTAAAAATACACCAAGAAAGATCTGTACATTTATTGATAAATCTCTTGTAGGCGACACACTTTCTTTTGCACTTGTATTGAACTACTCCTGTTGTGAGCAATGCAGTCAAAAGGAATGTAATTTTGTGCATTCACAATGGTCTGATCAAAAATAATATAAAACTCTGCATGTATGAAGAGTCAAAGTAGTGTCAAAAGATTATTAAAGTGCTAGCTTTGGCTCAGTGGCAGCAATCTCATTGGAATCACAGGCCATGGTTCAAGCCTCACTGCACGACATAACCATGTTAAACTTTTAACAGTTGACATCAGTGCAGTATTGAGGTGTTGTATTTTGGAATAAGCCTGAGGCACTGTCTGCCAATTCAAGTGGCCACAAACCATCCCACTGCACTATTTGAAGGGCAGGGGAGTTGTCCCAGTGTCCTGGCCAAGATTTATCCCACAAAATGAGTCTTATGTCTCATTGCTGTTTGTGGGATTTTGAGGTATGCAAATTGGCTGTCACACCTGCCCAACTCAACAGTGACTACACTTCAGAAACAATTTGCTGGTTACAATGCACTTTGGGATTTTGAGGATATGACAGGTCCTATATAAATGTTCTTTTAGAACTTATATCAGCTGTTTTCAACTTGATGCCGACATTACAACAGTAACACTTCCAAGTGCTTAACTGGCTGTAAAGTGCTTTGGGATGTCCTGAGGTCAAAAAGATACTACCATCAGGTATAAATGCAAGTCTTTCTTTCTAAGTTTAAATCAACTAACTTCAGAGTTATCTCATTACAATGATGTAAAGCCAAGAACAATTTAGGTTGGTCCAAAATGAGTAGTACAACTGGTCTAACATACTCCATACAGTCACTTTCATGGTTTTCCTAAATTTTGTTCTGTATGTCAAAATTAAAAAATTGCGATATTTGACAGATAAAAATACCTCAGTACACTAGCCTCATTAACTAGTTAACATGGCATCAAAATCCAAATATTTTAAACTTGAGCCGCTACTCAGCATTCAATCGGATTATTGTTCCTGCAGGGGAGGGTGAGAAAGAGCAAGGTCAACCTATAGCACTAAAGTCTGGAACAAACTGACATGTTGGAATTTAGTATGTATTTGAAACTTTGATGAAAATTTAAATATATATTAAGTCTCTTTGTAGGTTTACAATCTGTGGAAAGTTTTCATTTTCTTTCAAACATTTCTCCCCTCCCTGAAAGCAATGACTCCTTACTAGGGTAGGAGTCTATTAGCACCATTCTCTAGTTTTTTGTCCAATTAGTGTTGGCAAGCCAATTTACCCAAAGGTGAGGCAAGTCACAGCGGAGCCCAATATCGTACAATATTCACACATGCACGTCCAGTTATGATCAATGGATAGGAATCAGACGCAGAACCCGAAGTCACTTTTCCTCCCCATCACGGAGGCACTTAAGTCAATTTATAGAGCCCCTACCTTCAAGTAATTTGATACTAGCTCCCACAGATTGGGGGATTAAGCCAAGGACATTGTCTGTGTATGGCACTCAATTACTACTGCCTTAACCTGCCCCTCTGTCGTTATATAGCAAAACTACATGCAATATTTCCTAATGATGCCAACCTTTTCAGAATGCAACTTCCAGATATGATGTTACCAACTGGATTTCCATAGAACATATGGCTTGCAACACTTAACTGGTGGACTATCTTCACATGTAAACTATTGGAATTTAACATTTTAAATCTTAATTTATAAACATGATTCACATATTGAAAGCATTTAATTTGGCAAGTATTGCACTATAGATTAAACCAGGAAGATTTCATTAAGCGGATGTTTTTTGATGAATTTGTAGGAAGCTTTAATAACTTTTATTCAAGTTCAGATTTTACAATCTTCATTCTGTCTGAAAATACAGTGTCCACTTACTTAAAGTAGAGTTTCTTTGATTTACTGCCCTCCCTGAAGCAGATAATGTGTTTTTTAGGACTATCTTGCTTTACGAGTATGAGTATGATGTTGATATAACAAACATCATATTATGAAATGCATATGATGTTGATATAACAAATGGCCATTGATTTTGCAAAATTATTTACCAGAAAACAACCATTCCACTAAGCGTCATATTTGACAAACTTCCAAACTGTCGACAGGTCAAAAAAGCTACAGGTCTATAATCCATGATAATCTTTATATCTAGAAGATTTTAAGTACACACTGAAAGTAGGAGTACCGAAGATAATGCTTTGTAATTACTTATAATTTACATTTAAAACAGGTTTATTCAGTGCATTTAAAGGCAAATCATAAATTCATACAGCAGTCAAATGTTTATTTCATACCAAACCTATGGTGAGGAGACATCTAAAATTATTTTTCTCTTGAGGCTAGACTATATTCTTTAATGCGCTCAACTTGCATTTTTGCTGTGGAAACTAAGCACTTAGTGAGATTTTTAAATGAGTGAATATAAACCTCCCCTGGACCTGACAGCCTACATCCTAGGGCATTTTGAAAGAGGTGGCTATAGAAATAGTGGATGCTTTGGTTGGCATCTTCCAAAAGTCCATAGATTCAAGAACAATTCCCAGAGATTGGAAGGTAGCAAATGTAACCCTGCTATTTAAGAAAACAGGGAGCAGTTAGCCTGACATCAGTAGTAGGGACTATGCTAGAATCTATTGAGGATGTGGTAACAGCACTTCGAAAAGAAGATTGGGCAGAGTCAACACAGATTTATGAAAAGAAAATCATGTTTGACAAATCTATTTGCAAGTTTTACGGTTGTAACTAGAATAGATAAGGGGGAAACCATTGGATGTGATGTATTTGGATTTTCAGAAGGCATTTGATACAGTACCACACAAGAGGTTATTAAATAAAATTAGGACTCATGGGATTGGGGGCAATTTACTAGCATGGATTGAAGATTGGGGTTAACAGACAGAAGACAGAGAGGAGGTATAAACAGGTCATTTTCAGGTTGGGAGGCTGTAACTAGTGGGGTATCACAAGGATCGGTGCTTGGGCCTCCGCTATTCACAATATGCATCAATGATTTGGGATGAGGAGACCAAATGTAATATATCCAAATTTGCTGATACAACTTGCATTCCCACTTAGCTTTGTAAGGAGGATGCAAAGAGGGATTATAGACAGGCTAAGTAAGTGGGCAGGAACATGACAAATGGAATATAATGTGGAGAAATGTGAAGTTATCCACTTTGGTAGGAAAAATAGAAAAGCAGATTTTTTTTTAAATAAATGGTGAGAGATTGGGAAATGTTGGTGTTCAGAGGGACCTGGGTGTCCTTGTACACAAATCACAAAGTTAACATGCAGGTACAAGCAATTGAGAGCGCAAATGGTATGTTGGCCTTTATCACAAGAGGATTTGAGTACAAGAGTAAAGACGTCTTACTGCAATTATATAGGGCACGTAAGACCACACCTGGAGTGGTGTGTAGTTTTGGTCTCCTTACCCAAGGAAAAAAATATACTTGCCATAGAGGGAGTGCAATGAAGGTTCACCAGACTGATTCCTGGAATGGGGAGATTGTCCCATGAGGAGATTGAGTAGACTAGGCCGATATTGTCTAGAGTTTAGAAAAATGAGGGGTAGATGCAGGGAAGCAGTTTCCTCTGGCTGGAGAGTCTAGAACCAGGGGTCAGTGTCAGAATAAGGGGTCAGCCATTTAGGACTGAGATGAGGAGAAATTTCTTCACTGAGGGTTGCGAATCTGTGGAATTCTCTACTTCAAGTGCTGTGGAAGCTTAGTCGTTGAGTATATTCAAGACAGAGATCGATAGATCTTTGTATATTAAGGGAATCAAGAGATATGGGGATAGTGCAGGCAAGTGGAGTTGAATTAGATCAGCCATGATCTCATTTGAATGGTGGAGCAGGCTCAAGGAGCCAAATGGCCTACTCCTGCTCCTATTTCTTATGTTCTTATGGTTAAAGTTAAATCTGACATTAAAGGAAAGTGTATTCATAATAAAATAATGATTCCAAGTGCTATACTGGGAGATATAGTACAAGCCTCTTAGTGGACTTCAGTGCAGACCACTATGTTAAAATGCCACTGTCACCACACAAATCATTGGAGGAGAGATTGGAGAAGGCTAGAAGTGAAAAGTTTAAACTTCTAGTTCTATGTCTTATCTAACACTAGCTGTGGTTCAGCGGGAAGCATACTTGCCTCAGTCAAGGTTCAAGTCCTACTCCAGGGACTGGAGCACATACATCTAGGCCGACACTCCAGTGCAGTGCCGCAGAGTGCTGCACTGTCAGAGGTGCCGTCTTTCAGATGAGACGTTAAACCGAGGCCCCATCTTCCCTCTCAGGTGGATGTAAAAGATCCTGTGGCACTATTTCGAAGAGCAGGGGAGTTATCCCCGGTGTCCGTGCCAATATTTATCCCTCAATCAACATCACTAAAATAGATTATTTGCTCATTATCACATTGCTATTTGTGGGAGCTTACCCTGTGCACAAATTGGCTGCAATGTATGCCACACTACAACAGTGACTACACCCCAAAAGTACTTAATTGGCTGTAAAGCACTTTGAGACGTCTAGTGGTCACGAAAGGCGCTATATAAATGCAAGTCTTTCTTTACAAAAACTTACCTCCCCAAAAAAGGTTGTGAATTTAACCATATCGTTTACTGTTTCTGTAAACTGAGAGTTGGGTGAGATTAGTACGTCAGGAATTAAGGCAGCCAAATCAATTAAACTGTTGTGCATGACCACATTATCTAGACAAGCTAATAATTGTGCCGGAACAAACCACAGCTTCCTACATAGGTTAATGCAATTGGTTTGGGCAGATGTGGTTTGTCTGGCTTACATGGTTATCAGTACAAATTGTATCTGCTGGTAGTGAATTGCACTACAGGTATATCTATATGCTTACACCCGGTGTCCCTCAATGTTTCCTCATTCTTTGTAATGCTGCAAAAAAAAAATGGGAGGCAATTTTTAAATTTAGAATCTCTTCCTCGGTTATTTCATGAATGGGGAATGTGGATTGAGGGCGACATAAATGACAGAGAGTGGTGAACCTGTGGAATTCTCTACCACAGAAAGTTGTTGAGGCCAATTCACTATATTCAAAAAGGATTTAGATGTAGTCCTTACGACTAGGGGGATCAAGGGGTATGGCGAGAAAGCAGGAATGGGGTACTGAAGTTGCAGGTTCAGCCATGAACTCATTGAATGGCAGTGCAGGCTTGAAGGACCGAATGGCCTACTCCTGCACCTATTTTCTATGTTTCTATAAATGCCAGTGTGTAACACCAACAATCAGTGTTTTGGGGATCGTGTCTGTGTTTTCTGATAATTATCAGCGTGAAACAGGCTCCTTTTCAGTGTTGCTCCCACCCAAATCCTAGAGTAATGGAAATGTGGGAATTCTTGCAAAAACAAGCATTCCTACCTGTAGGATTTAGTGACCTCCATTAAATCAGCATCAGGCTGCTGAATCAAGTCATTTATATGCATTAGAAATGGAACTCCAGCACTAATCCCTCAGGCACTCCATTTAATACTTGTCCCCACCCGATCACTCCATTTACAAGTGCTCACAGCTTCCTTCCTTCCAGTCACTTTCTTAACCACTTCCAGATTTTAGTTTCCAACTTCTGTAGCAACCTTCTGTAGAAGCATTCATCACAAATTCAGGCACAAGCTGCGCATCATTTTCCAGCCATTAATACAATGGATAGAAAATTATAAGCAGCTCGTGTCTGAAACTTATTAACACTTCTTGTCAAAGTCTTAGACTCAGGTACTGAATGAGAAAAACATGCCACCTTACATCATTCACTTGAGATGTCACATCCTCAATCAGGGTGGGTATTGCTCTTCTGAATAATAGATTATTGTACAGAAAACCCTAAAGTTTGCTGTTGATAATAAGTAAAATAATGGAATGAATTATGAACAAGTATTTATATAGTGCCTTTAACATAGTGAAATGTCCCAAGGCATTTCACAGGAATATTATGCGATAAAAATTTGACACCGAGCCGCATAAGTAGAAATTAGCGCAGGCGACCAAAGAGCTTGGTCAAAGTGGTATATTTTAAAAGAAGTATCTTGAAGGGAGAGGAGTAGAGACTAATGCAGCTGGCCTATCATCTTTGAATAAAGATTCCATATTAGTTTGTTTCCAATTCAGCAAGATCCATCCAGCATTTATTGACTACCTCATGATGAGCTAGTTTAAAAATCTTAGTAAACAGAGATAAATACCATCTGACCCTAGGAATTTGTTCTTTGGAGCCTTTTAAGGCCATCTAAAATCTGCAGCACACAGATGTCAATGTAACTTGACTTTGATTACCATGGTCAATGTCTTACCAGTCTTCTCCAGTGAATACTTCAAGTAGTAGTCCAAGAGTATGTTAACATAACAAAATAAGAGGAGTAGGCCATTTGGCCCATCGAGCATGCTCCGCCATTCAATATCATAGCTGATCTGATCATGGACTCAGTTACACTTCCCTGCCCGCTCCCCATAACCCTTTATTCCCTTATCGCTCAAAAATCAGTCGATCTCCACCTTAAATATATTCAAAGACCAAGCCTTCACAGCTCTGTTCGAGTATTCCATAGATTTACAACCCTAAGAAATTCCTCCTCAAATCAGTTTTAAGTGGGCGGCCCCTTATTCTGAGACTATGTGCCCTAGTTTTAGGTTCCCCTATGGGTGGAAATATCCTTTTTGCATCCACCTTGTCGAGCCCCCTCATTATCTTATATGTTTTGATATCATCTCATTCTTCTGAATTCCAAAGTGTAAAGGTCCAACCTACCTTCATAAGTTAACCCCCTCATCTCCAGAATCAACCTAGTGAACCTTCTCTGAACAGCCTCCAACAAAAGGATATCCTTCCTTAAATACAGAGACCAAAACTGTACGCAGTACTCTAGGTGTGGCCTTACCACTACCCTTGTACAGTTGTAGCAAGACTTCTGTTTTTATACTCTATTTCCCCCTTGCAATAAAGGCCAACATTCCATTTGCCTTCCTGATTACTTGCTGTACCTGCATACTAACTTTGTTCCATGCACAAGGACCCCCAGGTCCCACTGTACTGCAGCATTTTGCAATGTTTCTCCATTTAAATTATAATTTGCTTTTCTATTTTTTCTGCCAGTGGATAACCTCACAGTTTCCCACATTATACTCCATCTGCCATATTTTTGCCCACTCACTCAGCCTGTCTATATCCCCTTGCAGATTTTTTGTGTCCTCCTCACAATTTGATTTCCCACCCATCTTTGTACCATCAGCAAACTTGGCTACATTACACTCGGTCCCTTCATCCAAGTCATGAATATAGATTGTAAATAGTTGAGGACCCAGCACCGATCCCTGCGGCACTCCACTAGTCACTGTTTGCCAACCGGAAAGTTACCCATTTATCCCGATTGTGTTTTCTGTTAGTTAGCCAATCCTCTATCCATGCTAATATATTAACCCAACCCTGTGAACTTTTATCTTGTGCAGTAACCATTTATGTGGCACATTATCGAATGCTTTCTGGAAATCCAAATACACCACATCCACTGGATCCCCCTTACATCCTCAAGAACTCTTAACGAATTTCAAACATGATTTTTCTTTCAGAAAACCACTGATTAATTGAATTATGCTTTTCCAAATGTTCCACTACTGCTTCTTTAATAATGGACTCCAGCATTTTCTCAACGATATATGTTAGGCTAACTGGTCTATAGTTTCCTGCCCTTTTTTTTTTAAAATAGGGGCATTTCATTTGCAGTTTTCCAATCCGCTGGGACCACCCCAGAATCCAGGGGATTTTGGTAGATTACAACCAATACATCCACTATCTCTGCGGCCACTTCTTTTACAACCCTCGGATACAAGCCATCAGGTCCAGGGGACTTGTCTGCCTTTAGTCCTATTATTTTACCGAGTACTACTTCATTAGTGATAGTATTAAGTTCCTCCCTCCCTATAGCCCCTTGGGATCCACTATTGGGATTTTCAGTGTCTTCTACCATGAAGACCAATGCAAAATATTTGTTCAAAGTCTCTGTTCCCCATTATTAATTCCCCAGTCTCATCCTCTAGGAGACCAACATTTACTTTAGCCACTCTTTTCCTTTTTATGCACCTGTAGAAACTCTTACCATCTGTTTTTATATTTTGTGCTAGTTTACTCTCAATCTTCTCCCTCTATCATTTTTTTTTAAAGTCTTTCTTTGCTGGCTTTTAAAAGTTTCCCAATCCTCTGGCCTACCACTAGTCTTGGCCATATTGTATGCCCTTGTTTGCAATTTGATACCCTCCCTTATTCCCTAAATATTATTGCTTATTCTATTTTCCCTCAATTTCACCCCTATAGATTTAAAGTAATTGGTAGGTGGTTTAGAGGGGAAATGTCTTCACCCAAAGCATGGCAGGGATCTGAAACTCACTGCCTGAAAGGGTGGTAGAGGCAGAAACCCTCACCATATTTAAAAAGTACTTGGATGTGCATTTGAAGTGCTGTAACCTACATGGCTATGGACCAAGAGCTGGTAATTGGGATTAGGTTGGATAGCTCTGTCAGCCAGCGTGGATATGTGCCAAAATGGCCTCCTCCCGTGCTATAAATTTCTATGGGCCCGAACTTGGTCAAAGCCAAGGCCCGCCCATGTGCCACCCAAAGGACTGCCAAGAGCCGCCGAGACCAGGCAGTACTTTGCCAGCAAGATTCCTCTTTAAAAAAAATGGCAGTACCGCACGGCAGCAAAACAACCTATGCCGTCAATCCAGGCGGCAGCTCCCAATCTCAGTGGCAAATGCAATCCTCGCCAAAGTGCCGCTGAGGATTGAGTCAGGGAGGGGGACTAAAAATAAAAATCTTCACAAGAAAAAAGCATTGGAACATCTTCAGGGGACCCCATACAGATAAATCACTGGGCAAAATAAAATTAACACAAGTTCACTAACCTTTCTTTGCAGGTCTTCTTGCTTACCGCTGGGGTTAGTCCTGCCTCCATGCAGCAGTCCTTTCTCCTGCTGCCATCAACTCCCGCCCAGACGAATCTGCCAGCTCGGCGGGTGATCACTTACACGACTTGCCCGCACACGGGCGGTTCCCAGTGGTACTCCCCTCCCACCGGCAGCAGACCCACAGGAATCGGTCACCGAGGGGAGACCGCTGAAAAAAAAACTCTTCGGCAGTGGGTGGTAAGGCCACCAATTTCAGGCCCAATGACTACGATGATAATTTAACTTCCTAGAATCTTCCCTGATATGCTTTTATATTGGAAGAATGTCTTGCTTATTTTCAGTTTCTTCTTTTGTCCTCTGATTAGCCTGCTCTTATTCGGTTTTCTTCAGTACCCCTTATCCCCATTTCCTTTATTTGTTTTGCTTACTTAACAAGTGCAGTGTGCCATTCTACTAGCCCTTCCTCTACACAGAGCTGGAACAACTCGCCTAACCAAGTCCACTCTATCTTTTCTATTTCACTGACCCATGATGACTCATCTACCAACTCCAGCACTAGACATTCACCCTCAATAATCCCATCACATTTCACTACTCTCCAGTTTCATAAAACTTTCCTTCTCACTTCATGATCAGCAGCCATTTGCTCCAACTGTCTTTAACACTTGCCTCTAGCATAGAAACATAGAAAATTGGTGCAGGAGTAGGCCATTCGGCCCTTCGAGCCTGCACCACCATTCAATAAGATCATGGCTGATCATTCACCTCAGTACCTCTTTCCTGCCTTCTCCCCATACCCCTTGATCCCTTTAGCCCCAAGGGTCATATCTAACTCCCTCTTGAATATATCCAATGAACTGGCATCAACAACTCTCTGTAGTCAAGAATTCTACAGGTTAACAACTCAGTGAAGAAGTTTCTCCTCATCTCAGTCCTAAATGGCTTACCCCTTATCCTTAGACTGTGCCCCCTGGTTCTGGACTTCCCCAACACTGGGAACATTCAGCAAGTGTCCATTTCTCAGATCTCAGTCTTCGTTTTCAGCAACACTAATTAAGAGCAACTCTTATTTCAACTAAAGACTAGACCTTGAAGTCCAACACATCTTTGTAGTAGAGATTGGATCCAGTCATGTAGCAAGTCATCCTGATCCATTTCTCTGCTCAATATAGCTTAAGACCTTACTGAATCCAGAACAAAAGATGGATTTTTCGCTACAACTTATTAAATAGGGCGACAATATTCCAACCCTGGGAGTGCAGTTCCCTAGGAATGCACAGCTGATGAGTGACAAGTAGAGCCAAACTCTAGGATTGCCACTCTTCAACCATATTTTGCATCATGGCAAACAAAATGACTATTCACTTAATATTGAACTCCAAAGAAATAAAGCAGATTTTCAGAAAATACACAGCATTACATTTCAACTAAGGTTGTGATAAGACAAAAGATATTTCAGTGAAATTACAGATATTGGTATGCATAATGGAGATGAACTAAAAAAAAAAGCTGTTTTATAATAAATCCAACAACTGGATCCTTTTTTACTGAATGACATCAATCCTACTTCATTCTCGATATCATGCACTGATAACCAACACACAATTCCTTACATTACAAAGACGGTTAAAATTTGAATTTTAGCATGTACAATTCTCATTCTACACCACATTTCCACTAGGGAAAACTACTCATTAGATCAGAGTTGTTGCAATTTTTACTTCAATAAGATATACTGAATGAGTGAACATTTATTACATGTTGACACTTTCGAAAATGCTTGTAATTTAAATATGCTGTATGGTCAGTAAAAAGCAGCTCTTCAATTTTACACTTAATTTCTGTGAACTAAACAATTCAAACTATTAAATCTCACAGATTTATTTCAATACTTTATGGATAGAAACATACCATTTCTTTTCCTATCTACAACGTACTGCTTCATAGGAACACCACTTGCAATGTCCTCAGAAACTCAACAAGAAATGGACTGAATTAATTTCACCTGGATTACTAGCTCAATTCCATTCCCAATAGATGCATATGTTACAGCCTGTGCAATTTTTGTTTTGAACTAATTTCATTCTTTCAAAATTTTATGACATTTCTAAATTTAGGAAGTGGCAATACTCAATTAAGCATATTTACCAACATTCATGGAGTTGTGTAACTTGCATATAGCTAGTTTACCATTTTTCAAAGCTGCAAAACAATAAATTTTCTACCAGTTAAGTTAATCAACTCCCGGTCTGAAAAAACAAATTCCCATCTGTCCAGTTATGCTCAGAACTTTGATTTTTACAAGCTCAGCCAGATGAATTGCATCAGGAAAATGGGAAGCAAAGCAACTACAGCTTCAGCATTACACAATTTTACAACCTAAAATGTAGGATCAGACTTTGTAGGTCGACCATGAATGTAGGTCGACATTTTTGGTTGAGATAGACTCACCATTGTACTCTTCACAAAGCCAGGATATACCCTGCACATGAACTGCTAGGATATTTCTATCTTCCTGTTGCAGCTGAACTGTATGATGAACAAGGTCAAAGAAACATACACTGAATACAATGGGACTTGCTTGGATAGGCTATTGAATTTTGACTTATGTGTTTTAGTTTAGCAGCAAACCAAGAATAATTCTAGAAGTAGCTCATTTATGAGAATATCTCAAGTAAAGAGTACATGTGATATGATGAGTTTATTAGATTGGACCCCAGCTCAAAATTTATTCTAAATGCCACATACAAAATAACCATCTTTGGAACTGAACCAAAACACTTACTTGACAAGGCAACTCAAGGTCAAATAATTTCTGGGTTTTGAAAAGTTGCAGGTCTGTATTCATACTTGCCAAAGTGGTGCGTCATTTTAGTACAGACTAGAGAATTCCCTATCCAGAGGGATTTTTTTTCAATTGGATAGTTATAACACAATTGCACACCCATCAGCTTACAAGCAGTACTGGTACGGTTTGGAGCATATCAGCTGCTAGTCTCTGGAAGATGAGCGCAGGCAGCAGAAACCAAAGTGAAGTAATGCCGTCTTCCCAATTACTGCCAAGCTCATCAGAAAACTTGAAGAAACTCGTGGGCATATGACATTTTGCAGAACAGCCTTTTTGCTTACCCTTATGGGATGAGGCTGCTCAAAGAGTTGATGATTGGTAATGGGCCATTACAAATATGAACACAGAAATAACACCCTCTTGGCTACAATCCTCAGTCAGTTTTGGACTCTTCTATAAATTATATTAACATCTTATCCTTCTATGTGGTCTTGTTCCAACTGAGACCCCTCTCTGTCACCTTCCTCGGAGTTGATATTCGCCATATAACATATATGCCCATGTTATTTGTCCTGTAATTGCATAAGCTCAGATTATTCTGAGTTAATTGCTTGGTGTTGAAAGATGAAAACTAATATGTTCACTGGACAGTGTTCCAAAAGCATCCAGTGTTTGAGTCATTGCTTTTGTCAGAATCTGGTTCACTGCTAAACAGGTTAGCATTACTCCACCAAAGCTAAGTAAACCAGTGTGTTTTTTTTGAATAGTAGATTTTCCTCGGCCTCTACAGTTTCTCCCTAGCCATTCCCCATTAGTGACAATCCCCAATGATCATCCAATCACAGAGCTTCAGTGAAATCATTCTGATCCTCAGTAGAATAATAATTACTACACCTCAATCTCGCCCATGCCTTTCCAGCTTAATTAACAATTACCAAATCTTAATTTTGATGGCTCCAGCTTTAATTCATCTATTGGCAATCCAGGCCTTATAACCTCTAATCTCAAATAGAGCTCCTACATTGGTAAAGCTGTCTTGAAGAAGCTTGTTTTTTTTTTCTTTGATACCAAACACTTCTTTCCTCCCTCAATAACTCTTCGCCTTCTATAAAGTCCAAGTTTGAAAAAGACAAATATTAGTTCCCTATCTGGAAAGGTTCTAAGATTTCTCTCAGTTATGAACCGGTTATATGGATACTGGTTAGGCAATTCCTCAAGAGGAGGGGATGGGAAAATTAGCTAGGATAAAAGTAGTTAAATATACGAGTGCTCAGTATAAACTTACATTGCAGCATGCATAATATACACCATATGTAACTTTAAAAAAAAGAGAATCAGCAAAGTTTAAACAGCCTTGTAATAAGGTTAGCATCTAAAACTGATGATTCAAATTTGTTTGGAATCTGTGTAATGAAATGAGGCAGTGTTTGGTTCCCTCACACTGATTTTTTTATTGTCCAAGTCTGACAGTAGGTGGATGGTGTACTCATCTAGTGCTGTGTTCACTGCTTTCTTTCAGGCGGTTATTGATCAAAACAAAAAACTAGTTTGTTGAGGAATTAGTAGCATGATCGCTGCCTTGTACTATGAACAAAGACCACTTGTTCAAAACGAACTCAGAAGCAGCTATATAACTAGCCTCAGTAAAATATTGAAGCTGTGCACTATTTCTCTCCATTCCCCCATTGTGAAGAATGAATCTTTTCAGTCACAAAGAAGTCTATGTATAGAGTGATGAAATCAATCAGCAAAATATCAGTTACTGAATGTATAATTTCATTCCTTCCAGGTTCTCCCCCAAAATAGAAAGTATTCAACTTTAAACACCATGGTACCCTGGGTGTAAAATGCAGAAACAGTCTCAAATGAACACTTGGGTATTGCACATGCAATTTAGACAAACTCACTTATTTAAAGTAGCTAATATTGAGACTATTTTTAGGATGACTTTTGCTTGGTACAGAAATACAGGCAACAGATATTTACTTTTTAAATAATTATGAAATAATTTGGCCTGAGTGTACCATCTCACACCTGAAGCTTTCCTTTAATTACATCAATTAATACAGTACATGCCCAGAGATAGATTTTGGAAAGTTCCACTTTTAATCCAGTGCTTTTTGTTTGAATCCTTATGTACAAAAATACTTCACTAATTTCATTCTGGAATTTTTGATTTCCTGTTGGCCAATCTTAGCTGTTGAACAGTTTAGCATTGGCATAGTTGTTCATTGAAGTTATTCTGTGGATCACATAACTTTTCTAAATGTGGATTCTGATAAAACAGGAACATTTATATGAATAACCACAGCAGAGCTCATTTTAAAATGACTAATATTACTTTACAAGTTCAAAAGACGCATTAATAATTAGTATTTCACACAAGTAAGAGTGCCTGAACTCACCGAAACCAGTGAAATATTTGGTCATAAGGGAGTGAAACAGAGGTACTCCTCAGGTGAGGCAAGTGAGGTACGGGCCTCACCTAGAATTTTCTGCATGCAAACTGCAGCAGGTGAGGCATGGGCTCATGAGCCAGATAGGGACACCATCAGCAGCAGCACCGTCTACGTACCCGAAGATGATCTCACTGCCCAGCAACTCTTCACCTCCAACGACAGCCTCATCTACAAGCAACAGCCACTATCGACCAGTGTACAAAATGTCAGCGTAACGAATTCCAGTCAGGACATGTTGCTCTACATCCTAGCTCCATGTTGGAGGGTGTATGGACTGAGTTATCAGTGCACTGCAACCCCGTCCCTCGCTTCTCCACTCATTTAAAATTTACAATCACCAACATGGAATAAGATTCATTTTCTACATGAGTGTTAAGGGCACAGAGCAGCCTCAAACCTGCTCAGGCGTTTTCCTTTTCCTTCCTTATTAAGTTGGCAATGAGAATCCACAGGAAGGGCCTGCTGCCATGGTAGCATGCTAGGTTGGTTAGGTATGTATAGCTGTACATTACCTATCCAAAAGGTCACCAGCCACCACAAGTAAAAATAAACTTCACAAAACATGGCACAGCCTAAAGACAGAAAGATCGTCGACAACACCCCAACCATTAAAATGGTAATTCACATTGTTCAGTCATGCTCTGTATTCATTTTTGCAACATCCATGAACACATGTAGCAAGAAAGAGAAACATCACTCAGTAATCCACCAACATTAAGGTTACTATTCAAATACAAAATGTCAGGTTCAAAAAATATATAAAATTTATCTGTATTTCTATGCAAGTGGTAAGCACATCAATGGGTACAGTTGAAACACTAAAAAAGGTGCATTTACACTGCAAGTTTACCATTGGTGCAAAGTAATTCTGACTTTGTACAGATGCTAAAATGACAGTGTAAATTTGAAATCAGGACCCCACTTGACTGGAACAAATCATTGCCCAAAGCTAGAACTCCCTGCAAACTCAAAAGACCTGAAGAAAAAAAAAACAGAACTGTATTCTACTGGGTACAGTTGAAACACTGACATGAGGGGGAAAGAAAGGGCATCCAAATTGAAGAGCTCCCTAGGTGACCCAAAAAACAGATTCAAATGAAACAGAAAAGAGGGTTATGATAAATGTTAGGTTCATAATGCAGTAGAATCAAGCAGAATACAGAAAATGCAGAGGAGAACTGAAAAAGTAAGGAGGCAAAGGGAGTGTATGACAAAATATTAGGTAACAAAAGATAAGTCTTTTATAAACATAAAGAGTAAAAGGATAGTCAAAAGGAAGGGTGGTGCTTCACTCCCCCCCCCTCCGGTGCTGATAATTCTAATTTCCTGGAGGATATAGTCTCACCACTTTGGTTTGATATTATTGGGTATAAATCCAGTGGTGTGTAAATGTTTATAAAAAACTTACCGTTTATGTCACCTGCTAATATTTTCTCATACACTCCCCCTTTGCTTCCTTACTTTTTCAGTATATGGTTTACAATATACTCAGGTTGCACCCTATATGGGCATATTTGCAAAACCACCCAAGCCCAATTTAAATGTTTAGATACCAGGGATTATCTTTCTTGAGGTATTACGTTGTTCAGAACTATTGAGGGGTCTCTGTCCATCTGAATCCAGATAATTGCATGCTTCTCTCCTAGGCAAGCCCAGCCAGACAGGAAGGAGTCCGACAATGTAAACACTGTTCTGCCCGACTAGAACTCAAATTCGGACCAGTAATTACACTGTAAATGCATCCTTAATGTTACTGGTAAATTACTGTAAAAAATGGCTAATTGCTAGCAGAAATAATATCAGGCAATGTAACTGACTGTCATAAAGACAGCATATTCAAAAAGGTTGATTTTAGATTGTTCTGTAAACTCCATACACCTCTACTCAGAGAAGGGAAACACCGATTTCACTCTGGAGTGAGGTTTAGCCTTTTCACCTCCATCTAAGAGCCTGACAATCTAATATGATACATCCTGATGGGCACACATTTTCTTAGTTACATCTAATCTATGTTACATTACTGAATCAAACAATGTTTTATATTGTAGTACATTTAATAGATAATTCATTCATCTGAGGAATTCAGGTGCAAGGACAGATCAGCAATAACGGCATCAATGCAGTATCGTACTGCAATCAATAAAGACAAAAATACTGCGAATAAAGGACATCTGACCAGAAAATGCTGGAAATACTTACAGGTCAGGCAGAATCTGAGGAGAGAGAAACAGAGTTAACGTTTCAGGTCGGCAAACTTTCATCGGTAACATTCCAGTTCGATTGAAAGGTCGCCGACCTGAAACATTAACTTCGTTTCTCTCTCCACATATGCTGTCCGAACTGCTGAGTATTTCCAGCATTTTCCTGTTAATATACAGTTGTTAAAGGAATGCAATCTTGGCAAGCGTCCCACAATCCAGAATGACTGGTGAAACACAAACCCCCTCAACAGTTTTATTAAGGTGTCCCGAAACAAAAAAGTCAGTTATTCTAAAAGGTTAAACGTGGACAATGCAAACTTCACCAGCACGTATCCCGAGACTGCGAGGATTGACTGCATCAAGTGGGAAGTTAATCCCGCACCAAGAGTCGGCTACTGCGAGCTCTGAACCCGAACGGTATCATATTTTAAATTTAATGATGCACGGGAGGTAAACAAATGAATGGCTTTAAAAAAAAACATTTGAAGCAAGGCAACTGAGCAATAAGCGAGAATCGCGCTGGAAAACGTCCAGTTCGTGTTTACTCCGAAAACCAAGCGCCTACAAATATATATAAAAAATATATATTTAAAAAATACAAATTTGAGAAATTAAGCGGCGAATTGTGCATACATGAACTTGCAGAACTTCCCAGTCTCCTCACTTCCACATTCTAAGAGTCTGAAAATATACACAGATGGAAACTGCTTCTTGTTCACATTTTACTCTCAACGATGAAAAAAATGGCGGGTTTTAATACTTTAAGCCAAGAAATAAGGATTTTTTTTTAAACAGAAAGGAAATAAACCTGTTGAGGCGCAAAAACTAACGGTGTTGAGGCGGGCGGGGAAATCTCCAGCTTGCTCACTTGGAATTCAGCACGCTCGAGGGAGAGAGAGGAAAACACACGCACAATGCAAATAATAAAGAGTAATCACACTCAAACACAAGTGCATTCCGGTTGTGAGCAGGTTCTTCTTTTTACACACAGACAAAAAATCTTTTCAGGTTGTTGAGTGCCGGTTTACTTACTCTCCGCCAGGAGGATGAAAAGCCCCAAAAGCCGCGACGCCAACGACACCGCCGCCATCTTGGAAGCGGTGGCTGGGGGAATGAGTACGCTTGCGCAAAGAGCGCAGCTCAACAAGCAGGATGCAGTTATCCGGCGGTACATCACCATAGCAACCGGGGAGGCTGCAGGATGGATGGAGGGAGGCTGCTTGACAAGGTATGCAAACGTACAGAGTAAGTAGCTGATGCAAAGAGCAAAAATATTGCGGATGCTGGCAATCTGTGTTGTGTATTTGCTTCATGGGCTCTTTGCTTAGGAATTCACCGCTGCACATTTAAGAACATAACATTATTATTGGAGCAGGCCACATGTCCCTGAGAGGCTGCGCCGCCATTCAATAAGATCATGGCTGATTTTATTACGGACTCAACTCCACTTCCCCACCCGCTCCCCATAACCCTTTATTCTCTTATCGCTCAAAAATCTGTCTATCTTTGCCTTAAATATATGTAATGACCCAGGCTTCACAGCTCTCTGGGGCAGCGAATTCCATAGATTTACAACCCTAAGAAATTCCTCATCTCAGTTTTAAATGGGCGGCCCCTTATTCTGAGACTATGTCGCCGAGTTTTAGTTTCCCCTATGAGTGGAAATATCCTCCCTGCATCCACCTTGTCGATCCCCCTCATTAACATATGTTTAGATAAAATCACACCTCATTCTTCTGAACTCCAATTAGTATAGGCCCAACTTACTCAGCCTATCCTCATAAGTCAACCCCCTCATCTCTGGAATCAACCTAGTGAACCTTCTCTGAACAGCCTCAAATGCATGTATATCCTTCCTTAAATACAGAGACCAAAACTGTACACAGTACTCCAGGCGTGACCTCACCAATACCGTGTACAATTGTAGCAGAACTTCACTGCTTTTATACTCTATCCCCCTTGAAATAAAAGCCAACATTCCATTTTCTTCCTGAATACTTGCTGTATCTGCATACTCACTTTTTGTGTTTCATGCACAAGGACCCACAGGCCCCTCTGTACTGCAGCACTTTGCAATTTTTCTCCATTTAAATTATAATTTGCTTTTCTATTTTTTCTGCCAAAGTGGATAACCTCACATTTTCCCACATTATACTCCATCTGCCAAATTTTTGCCCAGTCACTTAGCCTGTCTCTATCCCTTTGCAGACTTTGTGTGTCTTCCTCACAATTTGCTTTCCTACCCATTTTTGTATCAGCAAACTTGGCTACATTACACTCGGTCCCTTCATCCAAGTCATTAATATAGATTGTAAATAGTTGAGGCCCCAGCACCAATTCCTGCGGCACCCCACTAGTCACTGTTTGCCAACCAGAAAATGACACGTTTATCCCGACTCTTTTCTGTTCGTAAGCCAATCCTCTATCCATGCTAATATATCACCCCAACCCTGTGAACGTTTATCTTGTGCTGTAACCTTTTGTGTGACCCCTTATTAAACACCTTCTGGAAATCCAAATACATCCACTGGTTCCCCCTTATCCACCTTGCTCGTTACATCCTCAAAGAATTCCAGAAAATTTGTCAAACATGATTTCCCTTTCATAAAACCATGCTGACTCTGCTTGATTGTATTATGCTTTTCCAAATGTTCCACTACTGCTTCCTGTAAAGAACTGGCTGGTTTATTAGCAAAGGTTCATCAAACAGGACCCTACCAATTTATCCACTAGGTTCACAACTCATGCCTCATCCTGGAGAACCTAGACTCAATTGCAACAACTCCACAACTTTTAAATTATACAATTAAACCAAGTGCCACCTTGTTCAAGAGGCACAACAACTAAAAACTTCAAACTAACCAAAAATGTTTAAGAAAACCTTACAAATAAAACTAAAATTTGGTTTCCTAGGGTGGTGTCCCCAACAGCTCCACAACTATTTTAAAGTAACGTTAATTCAAATGTCCCCTTTTGTAAAGGCACAGCAAACACAAATTAACTATGAAACATTAAAGGGAACCTTGACAAATCAAATAAAAATTTTGTTTCCTGTTGAAATGATGCACTCCAGTCCCTCCGGTACCTCTCGTGGAAGGCCGCGAGTGTACCGGTGGACACCACATGCTCCATCTCCACCCTGGCTCGAATGTGACTGCGGAAGAGAGGCAGGCAGTCGGGCTGAACAACTTCCTCGACCACCCACTGCCTGGACCGGTTAATGGCCACCTTGACCATGCCCAGGAGCGGTCCCAAGTGGAGGCCCTCGGACCTACCTGCTCCCCTCCGCACAGGGTGCCCAAAGATCAGGAGCATGGGACTGAAGTGCAGCCAAAATTTGAGGAAGAGCCCCTTTAAATAATGAAACTCAACTGCTCCACAAACCTGTGAGCTCACAGGTGCATACATTAAAATCTGAAATGTAAAAAAAAAACAGAAAATGCTGGAAATACTCAACAGGTCAGGTAACATCTCTGGAGCGAGAAACAGTTAATTTTTCAGGTCCATGAACTTTCTTCAGAACTGGGAAAAGTTAGAGATGTAATAGGTTTTAAGCACGTGCATAGGCAGGGAAAGTGGGGAAAAAAAGAACAAAAGGGAACATCTGTGATAGGATGGAAGGCAGGAGAGATTACAATGACCAAAGGAGTGATGATGCAAGGACAAGTAAAGCAACAAAAGATGGAGCTAGAGGCAACAGCAGAATCAAAAGCTGCCGAATGAAAAAAAAAAGGGAGCAGTGCTTATGATCTGAAATTGTTGAACTCAATGTTGAGTCCCGAGTCCAGAAGGCTGTAAAGTGCCGAATCGGAAGAGGAAGTGCTGTTCCTCGAGCTACTTATCTTGCATGTCCAAAACTTGGACAGGGACACGACGAGCAGGTAGAATCACAGTTTCAGGTTTTACATGTTTATTTTGCTGATGAAAATTAATTAAAAATTGTATTAATCCTAATAAGCAATATCTCCACACCAAAAAACCCACAGATGTACATGGGAAATATGAGAAAAAAAAATTAGACTTTTGATAGTTGGTTGGCACTTAAGATCCAGATAACATGGTTTAAAAGTGGACTGTAGACTAAAGTCCAAAGGGTGACAATGCTAAGAATTGCAGGAGACAAGGTACGAACATATTAACTATGAAAAATTGTACTAGCAGACATTTATCGGTGTTTCTTGCTTCATTTATTTCCTTTAAATGATATTCAATATTGAAGGGTGTGTGAAATATAATATTTGCAGAGACAGGTCACTCATTTCCCCCTGTGGTGTATTTAACTTTGTTGCTGCTGTTGCAGGCAGTGTTTGAAAAACAAATCTTACACATGTATATTGTGAATGTGTAGCATTAGTTTAAAGGAATCACAGTAAGGGTGTCATACTCTGAACAATTCTAGATTAAATTATTTTACACTGTGGAAGAAAGAATCTATGAATCTATGGCTTATGGTAAAGGGAAGAGTTAAATTCTGTTTTTGCTATATTTGAAGAAATAATAGGACTAGAACAACACCCACACTTTATAGCCTTAAAACTTAGAAATGTAATTAAATGACTATCCGGTATTCTCCTGATATTCTGCTTATCAGACTGTGAACAGGGAGAAACTATGCAAGGACAGATAGAGTGTGTGCCTCCCGAGACGACCTTTGTACTCATGGAACTAATGAATAAGATTCATTTTCTATTTCTGTATTCTATTTCTGTATAAAGATAGGGACAATTTGCTTGTACAGGAGAGTTTTCTGCCTTGGTACGGTCCAAGCAGGCTCTCCGAGATATCTCGCTTTTTAAAAAATAAAATTCTCTCGAAGCACGACTCTGAAAGCCTCCGCCTGAGTTAATTAACTTAGAAATTTCCTCGACAGATTCTGGCGTAGTCCGGCAGGATCTCTAAAAAACCAGATCCAAAAGAACTAAATTTAACTTTTAAAGAGAAAAGAGGAATTTTAAGGACCTTCCTAGCTGAAAGGAGGAAGGTGCCTCGGCCGTCCTAGCTGAAAGGGGGATGAGCTGCCGAGATCCCCTGGAGGGTGAGGCATAATTTAAGGTAGCTACCGCAAAGAAGCTAAAATAACAAACAGGCAAAAGGAGACCCCGAGCTGAGCGGAAAAGAGAACACCGGTGAGCGCTTTGTAAATTATTGTATATTTTGTAGGATTGTCCTAACTCTCATTTCAGAAAAGATCGCGAGACGTTGCACCCGGAAGAATGGGAAACGGCTCTAGTCGAGCAGGGCACTCGCGCCCAGCTCCTAGAAAAGGAAAGAAAGACGACCTCTCAACTGAAAGAATGAAAGTACATCCTAAGACTGAGAAAAGAATCCGTAAGGTTGCAAAGCAACGAGAGAAGGTAGGAGATCCTATTGTGCCGCCCAGCTCGCCGGCGGACACTGTAATTAAAGAAACAGGAGACGACAGATACGCGGTAACGTTTAGTAGCGATTTGTACGGTTGGTCTGATGGGGATTGGCCATATGGAGGAAGTTTTAAATTGTCCTTAATTGAGGAATGGAGACAGACCACCAAAGATGGGGCGGGGGACCCCACTTGGGATAAAGATTATATGGAGAATTGTTTTAAAAAATGGACAGAGGTGGCAAAAAGGCACCAGCCCCCTAAAAATAAAAAGAAAGAGGAGGAGGGTAAGGAGAAGCCCCCTCCCTCTTACAGCCCCCCGAGTGCCCCGGTTATGACCGCTTCCCCTGTCGGCTTATATCCCCGTCTTCCAACCACCAAGCCGGATGATTGGCAGGAGATCATAGAAATAGTGGCTGCCCAGCTAGATCAGGCCTCTAGGCGACGAATGTAACCACGACCCCAGAACCCACCAGAGGATGAAAACGGGGAAGGAGGGGCAAGTGGAGGAGCCGAAGATGAAAACCCCAACCCTGACCCTGGAATAAATACCAGGAATACCATAAGACAGGCCGATTCCACCACTACCCCCACGACACAAGCCCCCCGTGTAATGATTGGAACCACAGCTGTCCTAAAGCCCTGGACACCGGGGGAAGCTCGGGATATGATATCAGCCGCCCCTAATCCTGTTAAGAAGCCAGTAGCCTTTCACAACTGGCTTGAGCAAACCTGTACCATTTATAACCCCCTCCCCGGAGATGTGAAATTATTACTGCAGGCAGCATATGGGTCCTCTTGGCAGAGGGTAAAAGATATGTTCCCTATACCCGCCGGCGAAAATGGAGATTGGCGGGAAGATAATGAGGAAGAAGGAAATGAGTCCTGGGAACATTGGTTGCAGCACAGGGTGGAGAGTTACAAGGGGATTTCCCCGAACCTCCACCTTCATTGGCCCCTCAGTTTTCGTTCTCTAACCCCAACCCGCACCAATCAGCATAGGGATGCCCCGGAGGCTTAGTGGTACAGGCGGCAGCCCTCCGCTTATCAGCAGACATAGAAGAAAACCCTTTGGCAGTAGTAAAAGTAGGAGACACTTATGTGAAATTCCTGGTGGATACCGGTGCTACTATGTCTTCTGTACCATCCTCTGTGGGATTACCTGTAAGCAACACCACCGTCTTAAGTATGGGTGTGGCCGGTATCCCCATGAAAGAATTTTTATCTGAACCTACCAAATTGATAATTGAAGGACAACCAGTTAATGATGAGACTTTGATAGTCTCTAAAACAACACCTCTCCCTTTATTGGGAAGACAGACTTTGTGTAAACTAGGAGCCACAATTTATTGCACAAAGGAAGGAATGTTCATGGAGCTCCCTCCAAATAAAATTCATCAGTTCTTTAATGGAATTAAAGAAGAGAAAAGGTAGGATAACAAAGAAAATTGAATGGCAACTTCTACTCCCCTTTGATACATGAAGTTATACAAAATTTAAAAGCTAAAATGAAGAATTGATGTATATAATTTTGACAAGCTTTGAGGCAGTTCAGCTTCATTTACAGCCTAGTACACTCGACAAAAAGCTGAAACTTACCAGTGTCTGGTACAATCCTTTTTAAAAAAAGAAGAAATAGTAGAAGCTACGCCCCGCATTTATTTTGGACCAGAAGGATTGGGGGTAGCCATTGATTTGACACCCTTACAGCAGCAGCGGTATAGAGAAGCGAACTCGACACCCCATCTGACATTGGCTACAAAACCGCCAGCGAAACGTAAAGATATGG
Source organism: Pristiophorus japonicus (assembly GCF_044704955.1). Taxonomy (NCBI): domain Eukaryota; kingdom Metazoa; phylum Chordata; class Chondrichthyes; family Pristiophoridae; genus Pristiophorus; species Pristiophorus japonicus. Next base: position 194,821,022 of record NC_091987.1, on the reverse strand, counting down.
GTCCGATGATTGTAGGAATAGAAAAAGAAAAACAGCAACAAGGCTATCAACCTTGGGCAGTAATAAAACTGCAAAATATTCAGATAGACTTTATCACCCACAACAGGGGGATTCTCCAGTGGAAAGGTAAAAATCATGCCTCCACTTTTGAAAAACAGCAACCCCCGGAACAACCAAGCCCTAAGCTGCCAATGGCATTGAATCAAGTATCTCTGAACTTTGGGCAAAGCATAAGAATCATGATGTGCAAGTACATTCTGCAGTACCCCATCGGGTACAATTGATAAAGAACGCCGTGTTACCAAGCATTAGGCAGTACAGACTGCCTCCAGAGGCAGAAAATGGGATAGAGCCAGTCATTTCTGCGTTGTTGGAACAAGGAGTTTTAGAAAAGACACAGAGCCCGTGTAACACTCCGATACTGCCCATACCAAAGGTTAATAGGCCGAATGAATGGAGATTTGTGCAAGATCTGAGAGCTATTAATAAGATAGTAGTCCCTATCACCCCTGTGGTACCGGACACCAACATTATACTATCTGCTATACCACCAACAGCAACTGTCTTTACTGTGATAGACCTGTGTTCAGCTTTTTTCTCCATCCCGTTAAATCAAGAAAGTCAGTATCTGTTTGCTTTCACCCACAAGAAGTAGCAGTACACATGGACCAGATTGCCCCAAGGATACACCGAAAGCCCCGCAGTATATGCAGCAGCAGTAAAAAGAGACCTTGAAGACTGTTCATTATCAGACCAGTCTGTGCTGTTGCAGTATGCGGACGATTTGCTTGTGGCTTCTAGCCACGGATACAGGTGCATGCAAGACTCCCTAAAACTGTTACAGCACCTATGTGAAAGAGGGCACCGAGTGTCGTTACCAAAGTTACAATTTTGTCAGACTCAAGTCCAGTACCTGGGTTTTCACATATCTCAAGGGCAGAGGCAGCTAGGACCAGAAAGAATTCAGACAATTCAAAGTGCCACCATACCAAAGACAAAGAAGGATATCTTGTCATTTTTGGGGATGGTTGGGTACTGTAAACAATGGATCCCCGATTATCGAGAATGGGATGCGGTCCTAAGATCAGCTGCTCTAAATTATGCCCCACCCAAGGTGGAGTGGACCCCAGAGAGAGAGGAGGCATTTAAACAGTTAAAGAAGGCCATTACTAATGCTCCGGCGTTGGGACTTCCGAATTATGATAAACCTTTTCAGATGTATGTGAATGAGAAAGAAGGATTTGCAACCGCAGTACTAACCCAAGAACATGGTGGGGGAAATAGACCAGTTGCTTATTATTCGGTTTTGCTGCCTCCAGTAGTAAGGGGAATGCCAGCATGTCTACGTGCTGTAGCTGCTACTGCAGTCATGGTGGAGAAGTCAGTACCTATTGTTTTGGATTATCCATGTGCTGTCATTACAGCCCATGCTGTGTTATTACTTTTGAATTCAGCTGCCACACAACACTTTACAGCGTCTAGAAGAACAGGTTATGAAGTATTACTGCTATCACACCCTAACTATACCTTTCGATGCGCACCGGTAGTAAACCCAGCCACCTTTCTTCCTACTAAAGAAGTAGAGGATCCAGACCAGCATGATTGTCTGTTAACAGTGGAAATAGCCATCTTACCAAGACCAGATTTGCTCACAGAGCCCATGGACAATCCTGATCTTATTCTCTATACGGATGGACCATCGTACAGGCCGTCGGATGACTTGCTGTTGGCAGGCTATGCTATTTTAAATCCCCACGAAACTGTTGAAGCATTCGCCCTGCCTCCCGGAACCTCGGCTCAGGCTGCTGAATTGTTTGCCCTCACTAGAGCTTGTATAATAGCTAAAGATCAAACTGCTAATATCTATACTGATTCCAGATATGCATTCGGTGTAGTCCATGATTTTGGACAACTGTGGAAAAACAGAGGCTTTATCACCTCTGGTGGAAAGCATATTAAGCACTCTCAACTGGTGCTTAATCTATTAGATGTCATTCAGTTGCCAAGTAAGGTAGCCGTTATCAAATGTGCAGCTCACACAACCGGTGAGGATGAAGTATCAGTAAGAAATAGGAAAGCTGACGAAGCAGCCAAACAGGCCGCTTCGGCACAGGCAGACTGCCTTCAAGCAGTCTCAGTTTCCCCTCCACAGGTACTTGACATCCAACAACTTAAAACAGCCCAACAACAAGTTACTATGCAAGAAAGAAGAACTTGGGAAAACCAGGGTTGTTTTCTCAAAAACGACATCTGGTGTCACCCTGATGGGCGAACTGTTTGCCCTAGATCTCTATTTTTGCCCCTGTCTCGCCTAGCACACGGTCAGGCTCACATGGGCAAAGGAGGGATGATACATGCTATTAATGCACAGTGGTATGCACCAGGAATAACAGTAGTAATTGAGAAAGTTGCTAGAACATGCCAAATTTGTCAACAAAATAACAGAGGTAAAACACCTGCTGAATATGATCATCTACCCCAGCCAAGTATGCCCTTTGAAAATGTGCAAATTGATTTTGTCCACATGCCTCCAGTATCAGGTCTTAAGTACCTATTAGTCATAATAGACATGTTCACAAGGTGGGTAGAAGCGTACGCCACTAGGAGAGACGATGCCCGAATAGTAGTAAAAATTCTATTTAAAGAAATAGTACCAAGATATGGGATACCTATGGGAATCAACAGTGACAGGGGAACACACTTCACCGGAAAAATAGTGCAAAATCTTGCAGAAGCGTTAGGTTTCCAGTGGAAGTTACATATACCATATCAGCCACAGTCCTCGGGAATGGTAGAAAGAGTAAATGGGATAATAAAATCTACCCTTACCAAGGTATGTCAGGAGACTGGACTAAAGTGGCCAGATGCCTTACCATTGGTATTGTATACAATGAGAAACCAGAAAAACCGAAACACTGGTTTGACACCACAGGAAGCCTTATTGGGAAGACCAATGCCTACTGGCGTAAAACCACCACTGGCAGCTGAAAAAATAGCATTAATTTGGAATGATGAAAAATCACTAAAGTATGCTTAGGCCATGTGTGAAATAGCAAGGAGTCTGCATGAACAGATAAAGCAGACACAGGTGCCCCCGTCGGAAGGAAATATGCACCCTTTCAGGCCTGGAGACCAAGTGTTGGTAAAAACATTAAACAAAGAATCCTTTTCTCCGAGGTGGAAAGGACCATATCAGATAATTCTCACAACACGAACCGCGCTGAAGTTGGAAAAGCATCCAAATTGGGCGCATGCAACCCGTTGTAAATATTATTTTCCCGACGAAATACAGCCAAAAGAAAAGGCATCGACCCAGCACGTACAACGATTGCCTGACTAAGAAAAAGGCCATCTTCTCGCTGAAGAACTGTACCTGCTCTTGTATTAAATTAAATATTTGGACTTGAAAGTACTGCCCAAAAGTTCAGGAACGGATGTCAGAGCTCATTTGTGTGCCAGTTTGGGCCTTTATTATTTGGGCCACTGTTACTATCATGTGGACGTGTTGTTATTGTAACGACTTAATTCAAGAGTTGGATAGAAACAAACAAGAAAGGGAAGATGGGAAGGGACTCTTGGAAAATTATAAATGGATGTTAGGTATACTGATCATTTTAGCGACAGGGAACTCCCGGCAGGAGGAAGAAGTTCTAAAAGAAGGAAGAGTATGGAAGGGAAATATGGTATGGGAAAGAAGTAATAGTGCAAGGCAACAAGGCAATTTTATATGCCCAGTAGGCCAAAGTTGTAAAGTAGGGAACTTTACAGCACGATGTGAGGCGTGTGGAATGAAAGAAGAAAGAGGGGAATTCCAGTTTATATTGGGGAAAGGGTATCAGTTGTTCATAGAATACCAGGCCGATGTGTGGATGAAGTGTACCCACAGCACGGGGAAAAACAAGAGATGGGGGTACATAGGAGGGCCGGACGAGAGAAAAGACTTCCTCCGTTATTCATTTACAAGTATGGTAGAAGGGCAGCGGATGTTGTGCATGAATAACACCCCGGTGAATGGAGGAGACCCATTCATGGTAAAATGGTCAGTAAAAGAATCTGGCCACCCAGAAGACCGGGACCCAGGACATCTAAAAAGGATACTGACCACTTGCATCCCAGTGGTAAGATCCCCAGGTGTATTAAATCTAACAATACGAATTAAATATCCCCCAAAGAAAGAAGATGGTTGCCACACAACCAGTGTTAAGATATCTTTTGAAAAAGAAAGACCCCAAAGAAAGAAACGGGATGTATTAGAGACTGTGTTAGGTGGAGTGGGAGCAGGAATAGGAGCATTGAACTCCATGGATATCGAGACCCTACAAAATAAAATCCAGGCCGTCGGAGGACTGGTAGGGGAAGATATAAAAATCAGAAATGCCTGGGATGAAGGATTACAGCAATTACAAATATCAGGTTACATCATAAACGAAATGACCTGGGAACAGAATGAAAGGGTAGAGAAGGAAATAGAGAACCTAATAAAGGAACAACAGGGAGTAAACAAGTACACCCATTGCCTGTTTAAAGAAATGATCAGACAGCTATTAAGAGCCGAGTTAGAAAGGAAAATATTATCCTTCCATGCTAACACATGGGAAAGGTTGCTGGAAATTAACAAAAGGGATAAGCTTCTTAATTTAACCATTAACCCTCAAAAAAGATATACCAGTTGTAATTCAAAAGGATGTAACGTTACTGTGGAGATAGTAAGTAAGACACGAAAATAAATTTGGTGTTAGTTCCAAGTAATGCCCCAGCTGTTTGGACAGAACTTCTGGTACCCAGAATTTAAAGGAGATTGGGTCGATGAGAAGAATATGACACATCACCAGAGGGGATGTGTTAGGTGGCCATTCGGAATGGTATGTCCCTATCAGACCGCCATATACGAACCATGCTCACTGCAGCACTCCATTGGAGTATGTAAATGGGAATTAAAGCCAACAAATGACACTGAGGTCTGTGTGACAGGAAATAAACCTGTCTATCTGGATGGAATTTTGTATAAACCCCCCATTAATAAATGCGTGAGAAGAGTCTACACCCTGTATGACCCTGAAGTAAAAAGAACTTATACCTTTGGGCAATGGCAAAATGTAGAAAAATATCTGTCTATGCACAAGATTGAACCCTTACCCCCCGTAATTAATCTGACCAGACTGCACAATTTGATACGGAATGACAAGAAAATTGAGGAAGCTCTGTCAAAGCAAGGCAGAGACATCCACCAATTTAGAGTCGAAATGAGTTACAAGAAGGGGCAACTAGTGAGAATCGCAGACGCAGTCACCTCTTTGACAGTACACCACTGGTGGGATGTGTTTACCGGATGGTCCCCAAAAGCTACAGCAGTACTGAAGCTTGCTATACACCCCATAGTAATCGTGGGTGTGGTTATGCTTGTATTATTAATAATCCTTTGCGGAATGTGGATAAAATTAAAAAATGTAATTAGTCAAGTAATAGGCCTGATCTCCGAAATAGAAAGGAAAAGTGTGTGCATGAAAGGAAGGTTAAGTCGCTTAGAGGAAAAGGTTGATGGAGACGAATATCTCAAAATGCGACCCTATCCTGAAGGGTATGAACCCCATTTTGCGCAAGAAGAGAATAATAGGAAATTGTGTTGATCTGAAAAAAAGATCAACAAGGAGGGAATTGTGGAAGAAAGAATCTATGAATCTATGGCTTATGGTAAAGGGAAGGGTTAAATTCTGTTTTTGCTATATTTGAAGAAATAATAGGACTAGAACAACACCCACACTTTATAGCCTTAAAACTTAGAAATGTAATTAAATGACTATCCAGTATTAAAAGGGAGTCTCCTGATATTCTGCTTATCAGACTGTGAACAGGGAGAAACTATGTAAGGACAGATAGAGTGTGTGCCTCCCGAGACGACCTTTGTACTCATGGAACTAATGAATAAGATTCCTTTTCTATTTCTGTATTCTATTTCTGTATAAAGATAGGGACAATTTGCTTGTACAGGAGAGTTTTCTGCCTTGGTACGGTCCAAGCAGGCTCTCCGAGATATCTCGCTTTTTAAAAAATAAAATTCTCTCGAAGCACGACTCTGAAAGCCTCCGCCTGAGTTAATTAACTTAGAAATTTCCTCGACATACACCAAAACACATCACAAATCAATTTTAAAGTATCTTGACAAAACAACCAACTATCCAATAAAAGTCATAATAAGCAGCCTAAAAATAGTTGTCAGAGCAGTTACACAAAAATTGTGACTGACCCCTAGTTAAGTTAGACATTTCATCATAAATCGTCAGTGAAATGTTCAGGGGGCACAGAAAACATGAAACATGAAAACAACTATTTGTTTATTCACTGGGATTGTGCTCAACTTTCTTGTATGCAATTCTGTTTTTAATGCAAGTTTCTTTTTCGGGCAGGTTTAATTTTACTTTCTGTGGACACTTGTTGAGTGGCAATAGGATAACTTCACTGTAAACCAACTTCAGTCCATAGATACATTCAGCTTTCTACTAAATGTTTACTCATTTAGTTCATAAAGGCTGAACTTTGATAGCTGCTCACATGCTGAAATAGAATTCAGCAAGTTATGTTTCTCAAAATAATAGATTTAAGTGGCTGATGCTAATTTTGTGTGTAATTTCCGTAGAGAAATTATATTAAAACATTGGAGCTCATTATACCAATTTTAATTTTGCTTTATATGATTCGTGAATTTGTTTAAACATTGTGAATTTTTTAGATATATACTAATATTAGAAATTGTTGTGTCTTAATTTCTATATTCTCCTTTTAATGTATTCTGCCCTATTTGCAGTATTAGAGCTATATTTTTAATATTGGAGTTCATGGTTTAAAGTAAACTAGTATAATTAGAAGTTCTTTAAGATAGAGTAGAAATCCTGTAAGACCCCAAACCACCCATTCCTTACATTCCAGCTGATGTATAAATCGGTTTCTACCTTTGCAATCAACAAATGTTTTAATCCTTTCTAATCCGCTCTTGGCCAAAATGCCCTGACACTGTTTTCTTTCCAAAGTAGCATCAGATTGTTCTGAGGGATGGGCTCAAATACAGTCCACTCCTTTCCCTAGATTGCCGCAGAGTAGCAAATAAGGAGTCAGGTCACTCTTGATAGCAGGCAATATCTAAAGAGATGAGAGAGTGAGAGTGAGAGATGATGCATAACAGAAAACACTAGAAATACACAGCAACTCTGTCAGTACCTCCTTGTGTAAACCCTTTGTCAGAACATGCTCTATGCTCAAAATATTTTTGTCCTTTTTTCTTCACAGATGCTGCTGGATCTGTGTATTTTCAACATATTCTGTTTTTATTTCAGCTTGCCAGTGTTTGTAGTTCTTTTATTTTTACTTGTACCAATGATGACATTATTTGAGAGGAACAATTACATGTAGGGAGTATGCCCAGCTGACTTACTAATGAACTAGATTACTTGTTTCAAGCAACAACAAAGATAGGAATGAAAAATAGCCCTTTGTTTAAATTAGACTAAATAATTTACATTTTAAAATAATAGTGATGGTCTTTGAATATTTCAGGACTGTTTCTAACATGTACAAGTGTAAAATAATCTGTGACACTGGTCAGATATTTTCGGTATAGTTTTCAACAAAATTAACAGTTTTTTCTAAAATAACCAGCTTATCTATTATGTTACAAGGCCAGCATTATTTTGTTGTTGTTGCATAAATCTTGCTTTATTCGGTTTACATTTCAACATATTTGTGTTGTCCACATCCTATGTCTTTCTTTACAGCCAATGTATATTTAAAAGTCAACTTCGTAATCCAGTCACAAAATAAACAATATTCTTTCTTTTCTGACACCTGTGCTTTCATGAGTCGCGGGTGTAGTGCACAGCTCTTAATTTACCTATAAAAGCTCGATTAACCAGATATGTATTAATTCTATAAAAGCAAGACCAAGCAAAGCATCATCACATGCAAGTGTAAAGTGTCAATCATGTCATGACTAATGTTAAAGTACCTAAAGCTGAGCTTTGCTGCAGGTTTCTAACTTCTAATCCCCATGCGAGTCCACCTTTTAGGATTAAAGTCCTCTAATACCTCAGATTTAAAATCTTCTTTACAGAAAAGATGTCCTTGCAGATCTAATCATGGTGGAAACTGTAACTTAATGAAACCGAATGTGATCTTGTATCCTCTTAGATGCAAGAAAGGAATTCCCGTTTAAAAGGAGTTGCTATATTTCCATGATGCTTCTGCCAGATAGTGTTTTTAAAATGGTAGTGGCTGGCTAAATCAAATGTAATTTTTCGAAACTGACAAAATTATTGTGAAAATGTTTAAACAAAACTCTCTTGCCCATTATTGGGTTTAGTCATGCCATGCAGCATGCATGACTGAAAGAATGAGTGGATGACTTCCTGACAAGCCTACAACAATGTTGCCCTGAAACCAAGCAGTAGGAGATGCACAAGATCCATTCGAGGTCACCCCTGTGGGGAAGCAACCCTGCCTTAGCTTGCTATTTTGACGTATCAGTGAAAGAATGCAAATAAATAATTTCTACCTGTGCCATCTATAAATTAGACCTTTGCGATTCACTAATTATTTTTTTCCACACGAGTCTCCTGCGTTGAGGCCTTGCTCACTGTAGAATAATTGTGATGTTCCACTGTTGGTTGTAAAGCTTTGTGTGATAAAGAGCTTCTACATAAATCCTCAATACTTTTCAATCGAATACAAATTCAGAACATTTTCACAAGCATGTACATATTGGCTATTTCATTTATCCCACGGGCAAAGTCATAATGGATACATGACTTTCCCCATGGGATGAATGTAATGCCTGAGGAAATTCTAGCCACATGTCTTTTACATAATTGCATGTTCTGTATGAAATACTTAAAACACCAACATTTGGGATGAAATTTCCATTATATTAGACTGCCCACTGTGATCAAACAGTATAATAATTAAATGTAACTGCACACAAGCATGCATCACACACAGTAAATATTTGCTTCAAATTTCATGAGCTGAAAATAAACTATAAACCAACTGTAAATAATTATGAGGTTAACAACAATTAAGGGAGATGTCCTCTACACTTTGATGGTTCATATTTTACATTTACAACTCATAGAAACATAGAAAATAGGTGCAGGAGTAGGCCATTCGGCCTTTCGAGCCTGCACTGCCATTCAATAAGATCATGGCTGATCATTCCTTCAGTACCCCTTTCCTGCTTTCTCTCTGTACCCCTTGATCCCCTTAACCGTAAGGGCCATATCTAACTCCCTCTTGAATATATCCAATGAACTGGCATCAACAACTCTCTGCGGCAGGGAATTCCACAAGTCAACAACTCTGAGTGAAGAAGTTTCTCCTCATCTCAGTCCTAAATGGTCTACCCCTTATCCTACCCCCTATCATGGAAGGAAACAGCACCTAACTTGCAGCAAGCCTAACTCAATAACTCAGATGACAAACCCCACTTGTCCTCTCAGTCAACACCACCTCCAATCAGACTTGGCTGTCTTAGAATCACACATGAACAAAAACAAAGCAGATGAAACAAGACGTGTTTCCTATGCTTTAAATCTAGTCGCTAGGGCAGGTCTATCCAATGATTTTATTATGAAATTTAATCTGTTGTGCATTACCCCTCTTCCCCCTCACCACTGGTGGCTGTGCCTTCAGCAGTCCAAACCCCATTATCTGTAATTCCTTCCCTATACTCCTCTGCCTCTCCAACTTCCTCACTTCCTTAAAATCCACTTCTTTGACCAAGCTTTTGGTTACCCCTCTTAATAGCCCATGCTTGGGCACAGTGTCCATTTTTTGATTATGCTACTGTGAAGCACTTTGGGCCATTTTTCTATGCTAATATAAATGCAAGTTATTGTTGCTGTTACTGCACACAATGAAAATGATTATTGTATTTGTCGAGAGAACTTTTTTTACAAATTTAACCCATTTCTTATTAAAAGTGTGTCAGCCGTGGCTCAGTGGGTAGCACCAGTGTCCTGGCCAATATTTATCCCTCAATCAACATAACAAAAACAGATTTTCTGATCATTATTACATTGCTGTTTGTGGGAGTTTGCTGCCGTGTTTATCCACATTACAACAGTGACTACACTCCAAGAGTACTTCATTGCGCTTTGAGAGGCGGGAGTCGAGAGAGGCAGCGGCCTATAAAAGGCTCAGCAGTCCAGGGAGCGTCGAGAGAGGCAGCGGCCTATAAAAGGCTCAGCAGTCCGGGGAGCGTCGAGAGAGGCGGGAGTCGAGAGAGGCAGCGGCCTATAAAAGGCTCAGCAGTCCGGGGAGCGTCGAGGGAGGCAGCGGCCTATAAAAGGCTCAGCAGTCCGGGGAGCGTCGAGAGAGGCGGGAGTCGAGAGAGGCAGCGGCCTATAAAAGGCTCAGCAGTCCGGGGAGCGTCGAGAGAGGCGGGAGTCGAGAGAGGCAGCGGCCTATAAAAGGCTCAGCAGTCCGGGGAGCGTCGAGAGAGGCGTACCGGTGCAGCTCCAGCTGAGAGAGAAGGCAAAAAAGAAGTAGAAAGAAATCAAAAGGTGACGTCACAGCCAACGTGGTAAGTGATTGGCTGGTGATTGGTGAGTAGTTTTTCTTTTTCTTTATTAGTCAGTAACTTTTAACATTGTTGTCGCCAATTTAAGTGTATCTAAGGGTTAAGTCATGGCAGGACAGCTCGGTCACGTGATATGCTCCTCCTGTACCATGTGGGAACACGGGGACAACACCAGTGTCCCTGACGACTACATGTGCGGGAAGTGTATCCACCTCCGGCTCCTGACGGTCCGCGTTGCGGAGTTGGAGCTGAGGATGGATTCACTCTGGAGCATCCACGATGCTGAGAATGACGTGAGTAGCACGTGGAGCGAGTTGGTCTTACCGCAGGAAAAGGGTCCACAGCCAGCAAGGGAATGGAAGACCAGCAGAAAGAGTAGTGCAAGGAAGGTAGTGCAGGGGTCCCCTGTGGTCATCCCACTGCAAAACAGATACACTGCTTTGAGTGCTGTTGAGGGGGATGACTCATCAGGAGAGGGCAGCAGCAGCCAAGTTCATGGCACCGTGGCTGGCTCTGCTGCACAGGAGGGCAGGAAAAAGAGTGGGCGAGCGATAGTGATAGGGGATTCAATTGTAAGGGGAATAGATAGGCGTTTCTGCGGCCGCAACCGAGACTCCAGGATGGTATGTTGCCTCCCTGGTGTCTCGGAGCGGGTGCAGGACATTCTAAAAAGGGAGGGAGAACAGCCAGTTGTCGTGGTGCACGTTGGTACCAACGACATAGGTAAAAAAATGGGATGAGGTCCTACGAAATGAATTTAAGGAGCTAGGAGCTAAATTAAAAAGTGGGACCTCAAAAGTAGTAATCTCGGGATTGCTACCAGTGCCACGTGCTAGTCAGAGTAGGAATCGCAGGATAGCTCAGATGAATACATGGCTTGAGCAATGGTGCAGCAGGGAGGGATTCAAATTCCTGGGGCATTGGAACCGGTTCTGGGGGAGGTGGGACCAGTACAATCCGGACGGTCTGCACCTGGGCAGAATCGGAACGAATGTCCTCGGGGGAGTGTTTGCTAGTGCTGTTGGGGAGGAGTTAAACTAATATGGCAGGGGGATGGGAACCAATGCAGGGAGATAGAAGGAAACAAAAAGGAGGCAAAAGCAAAAGACAGAAAGGAGATGAGGAAAAGTGGAGGGCAGAAACCCAAGGCAAAGAACAAAAAGGGCCATTGTACAGCAAAATTCTAAAAGGACAGAGGGTGTTAAAAAAACAAGCCTAAAGGCTTTGTGTCTTAATGCAAGGAGTATCCGCAATAAGGTGGATGAATTAACTGTGCAAATAGATGTTAACAAATATGATGTGATTGGGATTACGGAGACGTGGCTCCAGGATGATCAGGGCTGGGAACTCAACATCCAGGGGTATTCAACATTCAGGAAGGATAGAATAAAAGGAAAAGGAGGTGGGGTAGCATTGCTGGTTAAGGAGGAGATTAAGGCAATAGTTCGGAAGGACATTAGCTTGGATGATGTGGAATCTATATGGGTAGAGCTGCAGAACACCAAAGGGCAAAAAACGTTAGTGGGAGTTGTGTACAGACCTCCAAACAGTAGTAGTGATGTTGGGGAGGGCATCAAACAGGAAATTAGGGGTGCGTGCAATAAAGGTGCAGCAGTTATAATGGGTGACTTTAATATGCACATAGATTGGGCTAACCAAACTGGAAGCAATACGGTGGAGGAGGATTTCCTGGAGTGCATAAGGGATGGCTTTCTAGACCAATATGTCGAGGAACCAACTAGGGGGGAGGTCATCTTAGACTGGGTGTTATGTAATGAGAGAGGATTAATTAGCAATCTCGTTGTGCGAGGCCCCTTGGGGAAGAGTGACCATAATATGGAGAAATTCTGCATTGGGATGGAGAATGAAACAGTTAATTCGGAGACCATGGTCCAGAACTTAAAGAAGGGTAACTTTGAAGGTATGAGGCGTGAATTGGCTGGGATGGATTGGCGAATGATACTTAAGGGGTTGACTGTGGATGGGCAATGGCAGACATTTAGAGACCGCATGGATGAACTACAACAATTGTACATTCCTGTCTGGCATAAAAATAAAAAAGGGAAGGTGGCTCAACCGTGGCTATCAAGGGAAATCAGGGATAGTATTAAAGCCAAGGAAGTGGCATACAAATTGGCCAGAAATAGCAGGGAACCTGGGGACTGGGAGAAATTTAGAACTCAGCAGAGGAGGACAAAGGGTTTGATTAGGGCAGGGAAAATGGAGTATGAGAAGAAGCTTGCAGGGAACATTAAGACGGATTGCAAAAGTTTCTATAGATATGTAAAGAGAAAAAGGTTAGTAAAGACAAACGTAGGTCCCCTGCAGTCAGAATCAGGGGAAGTCATAACGGGGAACAAAGAAATGGCGGACCAATTGAACAAGTACTTTGGTTCGGTATTCACGAAGGAGGACACAAACAACCTTCCGGTTATAAAAGGGGTCGGGGGGTCTAGTAAGGAGGAGGAACTGAGGGAAATCCTTATTAGCCGGGAAATTGTGTTGGGGAAATTGATGGGATTGAAGGCCGATAAATCCCCAGGGCCTGATGGACTGCATCCCAGAGTACTTAAGGAGGTGGCCTTGGAAATAGTGGATGCATTGACAGTCATTTTCCAACATTCCATTGACTCTGGATCAGTTCCTATAGAGTGAAGGGTAGCCAATGTAACCCCACTTTTTAAAAAAGGAGGGAGAGAGAAAACAGGGAATTATAGACCGGTCAGCCTGACATCGGTAGTGGGTAAAATGATGGAATCAATTATTAAGGATGTCATAGCAGTGCATTTGGAAAGAGGTAATATGATAGGTCCAAGTCAGCATGGATTTGTGAAAGGGAAATCATGCTTGACAAATCTTCTGGAATTTTTTGAGGATGTTTCCAGTAGAGTGGACAAGGGAGAACCAGTTGATGTGGTATATTTGGACTTTCAGAAGGCGTTCGACAAAGTCCCACACAAGAGATTGATGTGCAAAGTTAGAGCACATGGGATTGGGGGTAGTGTACTGACATGGATTGAGAACTGGTTGTCAGACAGGAAGCATAGAGTAGGAGTAAATGGGTACTTTTCAGAATGGCAGACAGTGACTAGTGGGGTACCGCAAGGTTCTGTGCTGGGGCCCCAGCTGTTTACACTGTACATTAATGATTTAGATGAGGGGATTAAATGTAGTATCTCCAAATTTGCGGATGACACTAAGTTGGGTGGCAGTGTGAGCTGCGAGGAGGACGCTGTGAGGCTGCAGATTGACTTGGATAGGTTAGGTGAGTGGGCAAATGCATGGCAGATGAAGTATAATGTGGATAAATGTGAGGTTATCCACTTTGGTGGTAAAAACAGAGAGACAGACTATTATCTGAATGGTGACAGATTAGGAAAAGGGGAGGTGCAAAGAGACCTGGGTGTCATGGTACATCAGTCATTGAAGGTTGGCATGCAGGTGCAGCAGGCGGTTAAGAAAGCAAATGGCATGTTGGCCTTCATAGCAAGGGGATTTGAGTACAGGGGCAGGGAGGTGTTGCTACAGTTGTACAGGGCATTGGTGAGGCCACACCTGGAGTATTGTGTACAGTTTTGGTCTCCTAACCTGAGGAAGGACATTCTTGCTATTGAGGGAGTGCAGCGAAGGTTCACCAGACTGATTCCCGGGATGGCGGGACTGACCTATCAAGAAAGACTGGATCAACTGGGCTTGTATTCACTGGAGTTCAGAAGAATGAGAGGGGACCTCATAGAAACATTTAAAATTCTGACGGGGTTAGACAGGTTAGATGCAGGAAGAATGTTCCCAATGTTGGGGAAGTCCAGAACCAGAGGTCACAGTCTAAGGATAAGGGGTAAGCCATTTAGGACCGAGATGCGGAGGAACTTCTTCACCCAGAGAGTGGTGAACCTGTGGAATTCTCTACCACAGAAAGTTGTTGAGGCCAATTCACTAAATATATTCAAAAAGGAGTTAGATGAGGTCCTTACTACTAGGGGGATCAAGGGGTATGGCGAGAAAGCAGGAATGGGGTACTGAAGTTGAATGTTCAGCCATGAACTCATTGAATGGCGGTGCAGGCTAGAAGGGCCGAATGGCCTACTCCTGCACCTATTTTCTATGTTTCTATGTTTCTATGAGACATCCGGTAAAAGGCGCTATGTAAATGCAAGTCTACTTTAAAGTTTAAAACATTAAATCAGCTACTAATGTTTATTGAATTAATGCTACTGCCAATACAATATTCACAATGTTTGCATTGGTGAGTATTGATCACAAGCTTCAAGCAAAAATCAACAAACTTACAAATTAATGTGTAGCTGCTTTATTTTTTGATAAATGGATTCCTTTTGCTGCCATATCAAATTTGCCAACTGGAAAAAATGACAAGAAATTAATCACAATAAAGGATTCCACATGCTGCCATTTAATTACTGCAGTTTTCCCCAAGAGAAAAGACCCAATCTACTGCATATCACAATACATTCTCTATAAAACGAATATTACGTCACTTACATTTTTACGTGCAACATTTTAACTGAACTATGCCAAAAGTTTCCAAATATTTCTGGCACTTAAGCACAAAGAAATCTTCTGTGTGAAAACACTGCAAAAAAGACTGCACCAATCAAGGAAATAGAAAAAAAAGTCACAGTTACGATGCATTATTTTAATCATGTGAGTTATAAATGCCATCATAGGACAAAAACATGTTTTTTTTTTATTTTTTAAATCAAACATTTTTTCCACTCCCTTCACATATTCTTCCCTCCTGAAAAAGGAACAGTTTCACTGTCACAAGTAATCCTTTTCTACCAATATATTTTTCATCCTCATCTTCTGAAGCCATTGGCCATTTGCTGGCGTATAGTTCGACGGGTGCTGGTAACCTTGCAAAGTGGCCATTTTTCATCTGTGTGCCCAGACAATGAGTGTTCATAGGCTATTTGATTGTGTCTGGGGGAGGGGGGGGGGCGCATCACAATGTCCACTCAGTCACTTCCAGCAATGTTCCTGAGTCCTGCTGATTTTCCCATCTCTAACCAAGGGGTACTCAAGCCAATGATTTACCCAACCACCTCCCAAGCAGAGATTAGCTAACTCGGCATAGTCCATGCACTAAAACCTAAAATCTATCTTGTCTACATGGGTCAGCTTATCATAGAAGAGTAAAACACAAAATAGGTCCATCGAGTCTGCACTGCTTCTTTCGAAGAGCAATTCAGTTTGTCCTACTCCCCCGCTCTTTCCCCATATTCCTGCAATTTTTTCTCCTTTAAATATTTATCCAATTCCCTTTTGAAGGCTACTATTGAATCTGTATCCACCACCCTATCAGGAAGTGCATTCCAAATCCTAACCACTCATTGCACAAGAAAGTGTTTCCTCATGTCACCTCTGGTTCTTTTGTTAATCACTTTAAATCTGTGCTCTCTGATTACTGACCTTTCAGCCGTCAGAAACTGTCTCTCTTTAGTTACTTTATCTAAACCCTTCATGAGTTTAAACGCCTCGATCAAATCTCTTCTTAGCCTTCTCTGCTCTAAGGAAAACAACCCCAGCTTCTCCAGTCTATCCACGTAACTGTAATCCCTCATCCCCAGAACTTTTCTAGTAAATCTCTTCTATACCCTCTTCAAAGCCTTCACATCCTTCCGAGAGTGTAGTGCCCAGAATTGGACACAAAACTCCAGCTGGGGTCAAACTAATGTTTTATATAGGTTTAACATAACATCCTGGCTTTGGTACTCTATGGCTTTATTTATAAGGCCGCAATCTCATATGCTTTATTAACTGCTTTGTTAACCTGTCCTGTGACCTTCAACGATTTTTGCACAAACTCCCCCTGGTCTCTCTGTTCTTACACCCCCTTTAAAATTGTACCATTTAGCACGTATAGTCTCCCCTCATTCTTCCTTCCAAAATGTATCACCTCTCACTTTCCTGTGTTGAATTTAATCTGCCATGTGTCTGCCTATTCCACCAGTCTGCCTATGTCCCCTATTCCTATCTTCCTCACTGTTTGCTACATTTCCAAGCCTCATGTTATCTGCAAACTTCAATATTGTGTCCTTTACCCCCAAGTCCAAGTCATTAATATATATCAAAAACTGCAGTGGTCTGAGTACAGAACCCTGGGGAACACCACTGCATACCTCCTTCCAGTCTGAAAACCAGCTTTACCACAACTCTCTGGCCCCAAGTTTCGTCCCGCGGCGAAAATGGCGCACCTCCGAGCTGGGCGCCTGTTTTTCGCGCCGAAAACTGCGCCTAAAAAAAAGTCCGATATTCTCGAGCTCCTTGGAGTTCGATGTCTGCTTGGCGTGGCGCGCTCTTCGCAGCAGGGGGCGGAGCCTAACACTCGCGCCGATTTTCTAAGTAGCAGGGGGCGGGTACAATTTAGATTAGCCTTTGTGGTGCCAGCAACCCTGCGCGTGCGCGTTGGAGCGTGCGCGCATGCGCAGTCTCACACAAACATTGGCACTCGGCCATTTTTAAAAGGACTGCAGAAAAAGTGAAGATTTGTTTCTTGGACCCCTGCAAAGGCTTTTAATTTAATTTTTTTTGATATTTCTGTGTGTGAGGTAGTGCTTTTAGCAGCACTGCTGAATAAATTACCTGCTGAAATCAGTGAGTTCAGCTTTTCACTGCTAAACTTGCAGAACCGGTGCTGCATTGGTGCATGCAAATTAAGGACTGTGTGTTTGGAGAAATAAGAGTGCCAATTCAACTTTGCAATGGATCAACGTCCACCAAGAACAATGAATTTCTTGCATGAGGAAGTGGAGATATTAGTCAACGTAATTGAGCAGAGATGGCAGGAGCTAGATACCAGCAACAGAGGTTGTATAAAAGTGCCACCAAAAGAAATGAAGAAACGCTGGAACCAAGTTGCAGAAGATTACTGCGCAGTGGTGCATACCAGGAGATCTGGAAGTCAGTGTAAAAAGAAATGGCACGACCTTGGTCAAGTAGTTAGTGTAAGTAATATTTCCCATTTTAAATTTAATCGTAATTGTAACCTGGCTATCTGTATGTCCCACCTTGCAGACTGACACACTCTGTAAAAAGTTATATTTTACTCTTTGCAGAAGAAATTGGCCCACAACAAAAGGGAGGCAACTCGGACAGGAGGAGGCGTGCCCAATCTGCATCCACTGATACCCTTGGAACAAAGGGTAGCTGCTATGATGGTTCGATATGTCGACGTGGGTAAGGTCTCCTGCCCATCAACCTACGGGCTACGACGTTCCTGGTGTGGTGAGCTCTAATCAATTCTCTCCAATGCAGTGAATTGATGGCAAACCATTGCATAATACGTGGTGTTGACAATGCAGCACCCATTCTGCAAATTTAAATATAAAACTGTCGATGTGGCTGCCTCTCCCTGTCCAAATGGCCTCAGTCCCCCTCACAGCTCGAAGGCTGCTGCTGTATATTCGGCTGCCGTCGAGCCACTGACGCCACCCCAAAAGCGTGGCCGAATGGCCTCAAGCACCATAAAGAGCTGCGTGTGTCAGGTGTTGATTCTTCGGCTGCCGGCCAGCCACTGACGCCGCTGATATCCTATGGCCGAATGGCCTCACGTTGGTCCGCTGCTGATTCTTCGGCTGCCGGCCAGCCACTGACACCGCTGATATCTCATGGCCGAATGGCCTCGGGTCCGGCAGGTGTTGCTTCTTCGCGGCCAGCCACGAAGAGAATGAAGGCCTGCCTCAAGCACTACAGCTCAGCTCGAAGCTTGCTGCTGCTGCCGTCGAGACACTGACACCACACTGCTGCCTGTCTCCAACATGAAAGGCCTGCCTGAAGCACAGCAGCTCGAAGGCTGATGCTATTTCACACAGGTAGGAACATGGTTTATTTAATCTTTTCTTTGCTTATAAATTTTTATTCAGGTTGGATTTATTTGTATAATATTTGTATAAGTATAACTAAGGATTGATTGTAGAATTTAATGACTTCCCTTCCCCCCCCACCGTGTTCCCTACGCCTAATTTGTAACCTACGCCTGATTTTTTAAAGTGTAGACACGGTTTTTTCGAGCGTACAAAAATCTTCACTTACTCCATTCTAAGTTAGTTTGGAGTAAGTTTTCATTGCCGAAACTCTGAAAACAGGCGTAAGTGGCCGGACACGCCCCCTTTTGAAAAAAAAATTCTGTTCCAAAGTGAAACTGTTCTAACTGACTAGAACTGGAGCAAACTAAATGTCGAGAATTCCGATTTCTAAGATACTCCGTTCTACACCAGTTGCTCCTAAAAATCAGGAGCAAATTATGTGGAAACTTGGGGCCTCTGTTTCTAGCCCTGTCAATTTTGTGTTCATGCTGCTACTGCTCCTTTTATACCATGAGCTTCAATTTTGCTAACAAGCCTAATATGTGATAATTTTTCACATGCTTTTTGAAAGTCCATATACACAACATCACTGCCCTAATCCATCCTTTCTGTTACCTTATCAAAAAGCTCAAGTTAGTCAAACATGATTTGCCCTTAACAAACCTGTGCTGGCTCTCCTTTATTAGTCCATGATTATCCAAGTGGCTGTTAATTTTCTCCCTGATTAGTGTTTCCAACAGCTTCCCCACCCCTGTCATTAAACTGATGGGCCTGTAATTGCCAGGTTTATTCATCTTCCCTTATCACTAGTCAAAATTGTTAAGTGATCAGGGGAACCATAAAGTACATTCTGTTTATATTGAAAGTTGTATTCCCTCACAAGCCTTGGAGGTCTCAAAACACTATGGGCTAGATTTTCAGTTTTCAGCGAAAATGGTAGTTTTACGCCAAAATTACCGTTTTCGCTGTGCTACCATTTTTAAGCCTGCTTTTCGGCCTTTAATTCTCGGTAAAAATCGGTGTTGCACAAGGATTCGCGGCGCAAACCATGAATTTCGGCAACTTTAGACTGGAGCTTATAGCGCTGCGAGAGAGGCCTTGGGAGAGGAGAAAAACAAAAAAAAAAGAGCAAAAAACATTCACAAAACCCTTACTTGCTAAATCACTGAGAAAGAATTAAAAAATAAAAACGTTAACTTAGCTTTTTTGCAGGTCTTACTGCTGTTGGCAGGGCTGCAACGACAAGTAGAATACGGGTCCCGAGAGAGCCAAAAAATCGATCGCAAGTGCAATTTGCGATGTTGCACGTCGACGTTCCTCTCCCTGGTGGTACGTGGAAATGCCGCCGCAAAAAAGGTACCGCGAAGATCCCGCCAACCGGGTTTTCGCTGCGGAGAGTCAATTCGTGGCGAAAACCCGGTCACAAAGCCGGTGAAAATCTAGCCCTATATGCTGCACATTAATCATATTTAGTGAAATCAAACATTCTTCATACAAATATAATTTCTTGTCTCCTGGCATAAAATGTATCTAACACATCAACAGGATGATAGTACATATATATTTAGAAAGAAATATATTCACAACCTCCTTAATTTTTGCTCAGTCTTTATAGCAAGAATTATGTACACTGATGGCAACAGAAAATTAATCAACATAACATATGAACATGTGTACTATATTTTTCCATATAATATTCTTGAAATAAAGTTCTATCACTTCAGTATGAATCATATGAACAATAACAGTCCAGCATGAATCACTTAGTGCAATCTTAGAAGCTTGCCAACCACTTTCAAACTGATTCATTGTGCCAAATTGCTTCATAAAAACAGTAAGAGGCTGTAACTATTGCTCAATTAGAAAAGCCAGTATGTAACTGTGTCATACAGAACAGAAGGTTTAGTTTCCAGTCTCTGCTGAGTTAGCTAATCTCAGCTCCAGTTTAACGTCTCATCCAACAGATGGTACTTCCGACAGTGCAGTACTCCCTCAGGTATAGAATTCCCTATCTAAAGCTTCTCAACCTCTCACTCCTCCTTTAAGATCCTCCCTCTTTGACCAAGCTTTTAGTCACCCCACCTAATACTTCCTTATTTGGTACGGTGTCAATTTTTGTCTGATTACAGTTCTGTGAAGCACCATGGGGCATTTTCCTCTGTTAAAGATGCTATATAAGCTGATGTTGTTGAATCAAAATGATAGATTGACTATGAGTATGAAACAATGAACAAATAAAGTTTATTAGCACAACCAAAACAATCAGGTTTAGGGTTAAAAATGTCCTTTGTTGTTTGCCTTTTTTTTTCGAGTCTAGTAATTCTTGTACATTCAACAGCCTCCTTTCATCTCACTCTCTAAAACAGGAGCCTGGTTGTAATTTTTAGAGATCTGGTTCTGATTCAGTTGTGAGAGTTTTATAACATTAAATAATATAGACATTTTCTGATGTTTTAAGACATCAAGAAATAAAGATACTATGCAGAGATTTCATTCTTCATCTTGATTGGATCATCATTGCGTTGATTGATAGTACATATGTTTTCAGTGGTGAGTGAATTGAAGTTACCTTCATGGAATTGTAAAACTTTGTTTTCCCAAACAAAGTGCTTGTGTTATGTTTAGAAAAATATGTGCATAGTGTTTTTTTTGAAAAAGTGTAATCCAGATGAATTATTTAAATAAAATAAGCAGAGATATTTTTATTTAACTTTTGATGAGAGCGTTATACCAATTGTTTCTAACTATGCAATAAGCCTTCTCCTTTTAAGTTTTTATAAAGGTCCCATCTACACACAAAGGGACAAAACGTAAGGATGGGATAAATGATCTTGTGCTTGTGATTCTTTGTTGGTTTAATGGGATATTGTTGTGGTAAAAATGTACATCTCAGCTATGGTACTCAAATCAAACCAGTTGCAGTTATCACTAAGGATATATGAAGCTTCTCTGTAACCTTAGAGGATGAATTCACTTACGCTAAAGTGCGTCGGTACAACTGTGACAATTTTGACTTGTTTTCAGTTTTCACCTTATTGCTGCTGCTTATTCAGCAGTATTCAGACTAATTGAGCTGAATTCAGACCAGTAGTTTCTACTCTATCCATTAACTACACTAATGTGGGAAACTGCATCACAATTATTTTAGTAAAAAAAGAACTCACCTTCAGATCGTCCTGCCTCATCTTCAGCACAGGCCAAAATGCTGCAAAGCCAATAAATTACTTCTGAACTGCATTCACTGTTGTTTAGGCAAACACCACAGCCAATTTACACACAGCAAAGTCCCTCAAACAATAATAAGATTCAGGATTAACTGATCTGTTTTGGTGGCATTGGTTGATGGATCAAGGACACCAGGAAAACTTCTTTGAGGATGTAATGAAGAGGGTGGATAAAGGGGAACCAGTGGATGTGGTGTATTTGGACTTCCAGAAGACATTTGACAAGGTGCCACATAAAAGGTTACTGCACAAGATAAAAGTTCACGGGGTTGGGGGTAATATATTCGCATGGATAGAGGATTGGCTAATGAAGAGAAAACAGAGAGTCGGGATAAATGGTTCATTCTCGGGTTGGCAATCAGTAACTAGTGGGGTGCCGTAGGGATCAGTGCTGGGACTCCAACTATTTACAATCTATATTAACGACTTGGAAGAAGGGACCGAGTGTAACGTAGCCAAGTTTGCTGACAATACAAAGATGGAAGGAAAAGCAATGTGTGAGGAGGACACAAAAAATCTGCAAAAGGATATGGACAGATTAAGTGAGTGGGCAAAAATTTGGCAGATGGAGTATAATGTTGGAAAGTGTGAGGTCATGCACTTTGGCAGAAAAAAATCAAAGAGCAAGTTATTATTTAAATGGAGAAAGATTGCAAAGTGCTCCGGAAAGCAGGACCTGGGGGTACTTGTGCGTGAAACACAAAAGTTGAGTATGCAGGTACAGCAAGTGATCAGGAAGGCCAATGGAATCTTGGCCCTTATTGCAAAGGGGATGGAGTATAAAAGCAGGGAAGTCTTGCTGCATTTATACAGGGTATTGGTGAGGCCACACCTGCAATACTGCGTGCAGTTTTGGTTTCCATATTTACGAAAGGATATAGTTGCTTTGGAGGCAGTTCGGTAGATTGATTTCAGAGATGAGGGGGTTGACTTATGAGAAAAGGTTGAGTAGGTTGGGCCTCTACTCATTGGAATTCAGAAGATTGAGAGGTGATCTTATCGAAACGTGTAAGATTATGAGGGGGCTTGACAAGGTGAATGCAGAGAGAATGTTTCCACTGATGGGGGAGACTAGAACTAGGGGGCATAATCTTAGAATAAGGGGCCACACATTTAAGACTGAGATGAGGAGAAATTTATTTTCTCAGAGGGTTGTGGATCTGTGGAATTCGCTGCCTCAGAGAGCTGTGGAAGCTGGGACATTGAATAAATCTAAGACAGAGATAGACAGTTTTTTAACCGATAAGGGGTTATGGGGAGCATGCAGGAACATGGACCTGAGTCCATGATCGGATCAGCCAAGATCTTATTAAATGGCGGAGCAGCTCGGGGGGGCCATATGGTCTACTCCTGCTCCTATTTCTTATGTTCTTATATTCTTATGTCTTAAAAGAAAAATGCCATTGGCTCTTATACATCCACCGGAACAGATATACGGGCCTCAGTTTAACATCTCTGTCAGTCGTGAACACCTCTGACAATGCCGTCACTTTCTCAGTATTGCTTTGAGGTATCAGACTCGATTATGTGCTCTAGTCCTGGAGAGTGGCTTGAACTCACAATCTTTAGATTCTAAGGTAAGAATGCTGCCACCGAGCCAAGCTGATACTTTAGAGATATATATGATCTACATTTAAATTATGTTGCACATGTGTGTTGTTTGCATATTTGCTCAGGGCAAAATGCCTCATAGCTGTGAGCTTTTTGATATCCCACCATGGTTATTGGGCTGGCATCACTGACAGGAGTTTTGGCAGGGTGAGAATTGAGATCTGGGATCTAATTCTACAACAGGGAATTCTCAGGAAAATTGCTTGGGATAATTTTTGCGTTCTGATTCGCAACCTCTGACACAAAGTTAGAATGAATATGTTAAATATTATGAAAGACACGATTGAGATCTTTCATAAACTTAAATGCACATGGTTATGTGAATGAAACTGTGATGTAAATAATACTGTTGTTTAAATTCTTGTATTAGAGCTCAAGACAAGTAAGGGGTTAATCTACAAGTTATGTATTACTGGAACTGCTTATGTTTCATTTTCCTGGAAAATGAGTATGAGATAAGAGACTCTAATTGGGGAGGACAGGATGGACGCAATAAGAGGAATTCAGAAGGGTTTGCCTTCAAAATGTATAAACAAGAAAGACATGTGAGATAATACCCTCGGAGGGAGGGTTTTCATCTGTAAGTTTAGGCAAAGAACTTGACATGCCATTGGGCACCTTGTTTCAAGGGGAACCTCTATGGATTAAATGGTCCTGTTCATATTTTACCCCAGGCCCACCCCTAAAAATAGAATAAAAGGAAGTAAGGACTCCTGAGGGTGAATTCGATACTGACTTCGGTCTAATACTCTTGGGCAGTTCAGGAAGAGAGAGGAAAAAGAAGAGTTGTTAGTGGACACCAGCCATCTTTCTGATCGGTTCCGATACGAGCTTCTTGTCATGGTAATACGTTTTTGCTATGTAACTAGTGTGTTATATTCCGTCCTAAACTCCGATTAAACACAATATACCCACCATATTGGT
This sequence comes from Pristiophorus japonicus, assembly GCF_044704955.1. Lineage (NCBI taxonomy): Eukaryota > Metazoa > Chordata > Chondrichthyes > Pristiophoridae > Pristiophorus > Pristiophorus japonicus. Next base: position 194,796,873 of record NC_091987.1, on the reverse strand, counting down.
TTGCACGCGATCCTGATTATTTGAAAGACCAGAGTTAAGCAAATCTCAACACTCCTTACCTTCAAAAGCCACCTTCACCGTGGTAACAGAGATAGGGCTACAGCACAGTGGCTCTGATTTTCTGACCAGTGCACGCAGTGAGGCTGTATGCTGGAAATAAAGTCTCAAAAAATTATCCCTTTAATTTCTGTGCATGAATTTTAATTTTCCTATTTTTTTAGATACTTTTAATACAGTAGGACAGATAGAATCATTTGATTAGTAAGTTTATTTTAAAAGAATCATTTTCCCTTTATATAAAGTCCACGTTCAGAGTGATCACCGTTCCAAATGAATTTGGTTCTCAGGATCGACTCAGAAATTTATACCAAATATACATTGTTATGAAATGTTGAGATTTATGTCCTGTACATTAAAGTTTGGCTCCTTTTAAAAAAAATCTAGCTGAACTATTTTTGTGTCTGTTCTTTAACTTACTGTAAAACAATGATAAATATTCAACAGACAGGACATTAGCACTATGGTAGCTATAGAAGACTTTGTTCAGATATAAAGTGGTTACTTTACTTCAATCGTTTAGTTAATTAAAATGGAAGTTCTCAAGACTCCACATGTGAGGCAATTTTTATTATACAGGTTGAGTGTCCGAAATCTGGAATGATCCGGAATCCAGACACCGGGCCAATCCATGACGGAGTCGTCCGGATACCAGAAAATATTCTGAAATCTGGACTCCTCCGCCTCGGCGGTCCGACCTCGCCACAGCCCTTGGCGGCCCGACCTCGTCCCCTTACCTCGGAGGCCCGACCTCACCCCGGCTCTCAGCGGCCCGACCTCACCCCCTTACCTCGCACCGGCCCGACCTTGCCCCCTTACCTCGGCAGCCGGACCTCACCCCCCCTTACCACACCCCCGCCCGACCTTGCCCTCTTACCTTGCTCCGGCCCGCCTTTGGCGGCCCGACCTCGCCCTGGCTCTCGACAGCCCGACCCACCCCTCCCCATTAACCTCGGCCCAGGCAAAGATGTTCTGAAATCCGGAAATACATGGAATCCGGAAAGGCCTCGGTCCCGAGGTTTCCGGATTTCGGACATCACACTATATTTCCATCATGCATGCAACAGGTTAAGGAATCCTCTTGCATGAAACTGAATTTAAAACAAATTATTTTCAGTAGACTCCCTGGGATCAATTTTCCCCAGTTATCTGCGCTGTTATTTTGGCGCGTACTGCTTTTTTGGGGCTAAATTAAAATATCCAAGTTTCCCCAAAGATTGTGCGTTAGCATAATTCAGTTAGTTACAATTTTTTTAGGTTAGTTTTTTTTGTGCCATAGGGAACGTAACCTGATGTCTGCGCCAGTTGTTCACATTTATGCAAGTTTGGCCAACTTACATTTTTCCTAGGACGGCGTATGTGACCACTCCCAAAAAACCTTCTGGGCACAAGAAAAACAAGAGCAGAAAGACGCCATTGCTTTTAGGCGAAGCTTTGGAAGGAGTCCAGAACACATTAAAAATGCATCATGAAGCTTAATTTTTTTCAAATTTAAAACGCAGCAAATGGAAGTCTAATGCAATTCTTTAATTTTTGATTTTTTCAAAGTGCCATACCACCACCGAACGTCTCCAAACCGGGCTCAAGGGTCTAAGTGTTGGTCGGCAAAATCGGTCCCTCGCCCGAATACAGAGGCTCAGAGCTCGGCTTCAAAAGCAGCGCGGGGAGGGGTGGGGTTGTGTGGAAGCCGAACTGAAGGAATGAGAACACTTACACTATGCAGCAGCATCAAAAGAAGCCTGGGGTGGGGGCGGGGATGGGGTGGGGGGGTGGTTTGTGTGGAAGCCGAACTGAAGGGATGAGAAGCCTTACAACATGCAGCAGCATCAAAAGAAGCCGGCAGGGTGGGTGTTTGTTGATCCCCTGTGTCTGGGCGAGGGAGCAATTCTGCCGGCCAACCCTTGAGCCTGGTGAGGAGATGTGTGGTCGGTGGTGGGGTGCCACTTTGAAAAAAATCTAAAATTAAAGAATTGCATTCGACTTCATTGCCCCAAGTGTCCTCAATTGAATGCCGAGCTTCGCTGGAGTGGAACTAAACTACAGAACCAGTGGGAACCTGTTCAACCTGCGCTGTCTCCGGGCCAGGTTCAAGACAACCCCAACCTCTGTCATCGAGCTACAGTACGCGGACGTTGCGCACATACAGAAGCTGAACTCCAAGACATAGTCGATGTATTTACTGAAAGTATGGGCCTTACGCTAAACATCCCTAAGACAAAGGTCCTCCACCAGCGCTGTCCTCACCGCACAGCACTGCCCCCCCCCCCAGTCATCAAGATCCACGGCACAGCCCTGGACACCGTGGACCACTTCCCATATCTTGGGAGCCTCCTATCAACAAGAGCAGCATCGCCGACGAGACCAACACTGCCTCCAGTGCAGTCTTCGGCCGCCTGAGGAAAAGATTGTTTGAAGACCAGGCCCTCAAAACTGCCACCAAGCTCATGGTCTACAGGGCTGTAGTAATACCCGCCCTCCTGTATGGCTCAGAGGCATGGACAATGTACAGAAGACACCTCAAGTCGCTGGAAAAATATCACCAACAATGTCCGCAAGATCTTACAAATCCCCTGGGAGGACAGACGCATCAACATCGGCGTCCTCGTCCAGCCTAACATCCCCAGCATTGAAGCACTGTCCACACTCGATCAGCTTCGCTGGGCAGGCCACATAGTTCATATGCCAGACACGGAACTCCGAAAGCAAGAAGGCCACATAGTTCATATGCCAGACACGGAACTCCCAAAGCAAGTGCTCTATGCTGAGCTCCTTCATGGCAAACGAGCCAAAGGTGGGCAGTGGAAACATTACAAGGACACCCTAAAAGCCTCCCTGATAAAGTGCGACATCCTCACTGACACCTGGGAGTCCCTGGCCAAAGACTAAGTGGAAGAAGTGCATCCGGGAGGGCGCTGAGCACCTCGAGTCTCAATGCCGAGAGCATGCAGAAATCAAGCGCAGGCAGCGGAAAGAACGTGCGGCAAACCAGTCCCACCCACCCCTTCCCTCAACGACTATCTGTCCCACCTGTGACAAATCTGTGGCTCTCGTATTGGACTGTTCAGCCACCAAAAAACTCACTTCAGGAGTGGAAGCAAGTCTTCCTTGATTCCGAGGGACTGCCTATGATGACGATGATGAATGCCTAGCTTCCTGTTTTAAGCAAGCCCATTGCGCATGCGCAGATCTGGGTGTGGTTCATACTAAGGCATTGACCTTGGGGAGAGAGAGAACTGCTGTTTTGAGCTTTTTGCAAAGGAACAATTTAATACTGACAATGCCATACCTCGTGCAAGCCTTCTGTATGATGGTGCTATGGAGGAGACGACTGATTTGACGTTATCGCATGAGGAACCTCAGAACGCGTGGGATGATTGGCAGGAGGCCTTAACCACGTCGGGTATATCGAGACAGGCATTCATACCTGAGCCTGAGTGATGCAGACTGTGTGAGAAGGCTGCGTTTCTGCAAAGAAGTTGTAACCGAGATCTGTGAGTTAGTAAAAGCAGACCTGCAACCTAGGAGCGTCAGGAGGACTGCTTTGTCAGTTGAAGTGAAGGTTACAGCTGCACTTTCATTCTATGCATCTGGATTGTTCCAGGCCACAACTGGGGATGTGTGCACCATTTCTCAACAGGCAACACATATCTGCATTCGGCAGGTGACTGCTGCACTATATGCCCAGAGGAGTGACTACATAAAGTTTCCCATGACCACCCAGGCAATGCATGAATGAGCTGTGGGCTTCTCCAGGATTGCCTGCTTCCCAAAGGTACAGGGCTGCATTGATTGTACCCACATCGCCTTGTGAGCACCTTTGGAGGATTCCAAGATGTACAGGAACAGAAAAGGCTTCCACTCTATTAATGTGCAGCTCGTGTATGATGACATTCATTACATCATGTCAGTTAATGCGAGATACCCTGGGAGCATTCATGATGCATTCATCCTATTCGAGAGCGCGATATCTGCCATGTTTCAGCAGCAGCCAGAAGGGCAGAGCTGGCTGCTGGGAGACAAAGGGTACAGCCTCACCACCTGGCTCATGAAGCTGACCGGGAATACAACTTATCGCATATTGCGACACGCAGCATCATAGAGAGGACCATTGGCATCGTGAAACAGGTCAGTTCATTGTTGTGCGCTGCATGCTGCATAACGTAGCCATCATGAGACAGCAGCAGCTGGTAGTAGAAGACCTATCTGAGGTGAGAGTGGCTGATGATGAGGAGGAAGATGCAGATGACGAGGAGGAGGATGAGGTAGCCATGCAACTACCTGAACCCGGAGCACGACAGCGGAGGAGGGTAGACCGTCGTGTGCCTTTAATGATTGCTCAAGCCTTGCCCTAGCAGCTCATCCGTGAACGCTTTGCTGCCTGAAGACTCAGCGGCAACTATTCCAAATGGACCATGTTTACTATTTGGACCTGTTCCGTGATGTTGTGTTGTGTTAATGGAACAAATAATGGAAATGATTCTTCTTCAATTCAAAAAGTTGTGTTAATAATGGAATAAATAATGGAAATGATTCAGTTATAATTTAAAATATATTTTATTCAAAAGTTTAACAAACACTTGTGTGTACTTAACTTTAATTAAAATATTCTTGTTTCAAACTTTAAAGTTTTCAGTTACCATCACTTACAATCTTTAAGATCACTTACAAACTTTTAAACTTCTAAATTTACATAACTTACAAAAAACTTTTAATTTGAGAACAGTTACAACAGTAACAACAATAATAATAACAATAACAACAGCAACATAGAAAGGCTACACTCATCTCTTCTACACCTTATTCTAAGACCGCCTTGGTCTTGTTGACCCCACCCTTGGCTGCAGGCAGTGGTGCAGTATTTCTCGGGTTGATACCAAGCGTATTCTTTTGAACCTCTCAGATAATGTGCACTTCTTGATGGGGGGGTGGGGGTTGCAGGGGCGCAGGCGGTAATGTGGAAGGCCTGGCTTGAGCCTCTTCGGAAGCTGGTCTGGGGATTGGAGTGGGAGTGGCAGTTGATTCTGTCAATGGGCGCAGGGTCTAGGCGTGTTCCCTTATTGCAGCAACTAACTCTGACATTCCCTCCCTCATATGCCCTGACAGTGTCTCAATTACCTCCAACATTCCCTCCCTCATGTTCGCCGATAGTGTATCAGCTGCCTGTGACATTCCCTCCCTCATGTTCACTAATAGTGTTTTAACTACCTGCAACATTCCCTCTCCCATGTTCACTGACAGCGCATCAGCTACCTGCGACATTCCCTCCATCATGTTTCCGGACAGTGTTCCCATTTCTCATGAGAGTGTTGTCACTTCTCCCAACAGTCCTGATACCTCATCACCCACCCCATTGATCGTGTCCAGGAGTGATCGTGTAAGTTCAGTGCTCTCCGCACTCATTGCCATCATCTGAACCACATCTGTTAGATCCTGCATCTCAGGACCACATCTGTTAGATCCTGCTCTCCTTCCCCTCCTCAGCCTGGGTGTGGCTCGCAGCAATCCTTGTCGCAGCATCCCACAAGGACCCGCAGCCTCGGACAATGAGGCCCTGTGCGTGCCTCACTGCATCCCACTGGGACCCGCAGGCTCGGACAGTGGGGCCCTGGGTACGCCTCGCTGCACCCCGCTGGAATCCCCAGCCTTGGACTGTGAGAAACCATGGACTGTCTTAACACTCGTACCACTCAGGAAAGGGGCTGGCACCTCAATGGGCAGCAGCTGCACCTCCTCCAGAGTGAGTACAACAGTGGTGGCTTCATCCATCCCCTCCCCCTCATCCCCATGCTTTTGGTCTGGAAGGTGGTATTGGAAGATGTTCTCCTCTTCAAACACGAGTCTGAATCTTCTGGATCGGCTTCAGCCTCATCAGGATTGGCCTCAAGTTCTGCAAAATATAACAGAACAGACAAATGGTTAGTAGCAGAGGAGGAGGCAGGGTGGCATGAGTAGGCACACACAGCGCAGGCAGCAGGCTCATTTGAAGGATCATGATGAATGATAGTACATTGCATCAACCGAAGCATAGCTGACGGAGACATCCCCAGGAACCGAAGCATGGCTAGCCCGCGCAATACTTAACACTTGGGAAAGCCAGACGGTGAAATTTGCAGGATTTACCCTCTCCCTCGAGTGTGGGCCCAGCTTGTGCAGTGGTGGTTGCTTTTCTCCAGGTAGGACCCATCAAAGCAGCGACCCTCTCTTCCAAGAGTGCCAGTGGGTGCAGATTTGCCAGGCCTCCTCCTGTTTGAGTTCTTTCCCTTTTGTTGTGTGGTACCTTCCTCTGCAAAGATGAAAATGCAACTTTTTAGAGAGGATGTCTTTCTGCTGGGTGGGACATATATAGATGGTCACATTTACAATTGCAATTCCGTTGAATAAATGAAAATATTACTTACACTAACTACTTGACCAAGGTCCTGCCACTTCTTTTTGTACTGGCCTCCAGACCTCGGGGTGATCACCAATGCACAGTAATCTTCTACAAGTTAGTTCCTGCATTTCTTCATTTCTTTTGGTGAAACTTTTATGTGACCTCTGCTGGTGTCCAGTTTGTGCCATCTGGCCTCAATTACAGTAACCAGTGCCTCCACTTCATCCTGTAAGAACTTCTTGGTCCTTGAGCCACGTTGCATCTTGTATTGCAGCTCCGATTTTTCCAATGGCTCTTTAAAAATGGCTGAATGCGGACCGGGAGCTGTACTGGGCATGCGCGCCCATAGCAATCACGTCAATACGTCCTTTTTCTCCCCCCCCGCATGCGCAGAAGGAGGGCATCGTTTTTTCGGCACAGATGTTAGGCTCCACCCTCCCCAAAGCTGTGCGGCAACAATTTCAAAAAATAGAACAGGGAAACTTGCTAGTTATTTTTTTGGAATAGTCGGGGCCAAAAAAAGCCGTAACTTTTGCAGTATGCCAAAAAACGGCATTGGGGAAAATTGAGCCCCCTATGTTATGCAGTAATAAAGTGTGAAGATTTTAAACCCAAGAAAAGATACCTGCATTTTTGAAATATTGTAAATCAATTATCATTATTGTTTAATATTGTCCTGCATCTCCCATATCAAGTTGCTGTTGAAAACTATACTTGGTTGACTTAGTCTTTTTTTTAAAGCGGAAAGAGATGTTTTTGTACATATTATTTAAAATTATCTCAAACATCTCAACTGCTGAATTGTAAAGAAAAAGAAACCTGGCTCAATCTGTCTGATTAACAAAGCTAAATAGTTGCTTGTTTCATGTGCTGTGATTCAGACTACTTGGCAGCATATATGTGCACACTGTCAGACAGAAGAAAGATTGGCATCCCTTTCAGGCAGAAGAAATGCTGGCATCTGTTCACTGCCCAGGCAAATTCTCAAAGTACAAAATAAAGTTTATGTGCTTATTGCTGTTTGTAAGGAAGAATAAAAGCCTTGCCGCTACCAGCCAAATGTCAAATGGATATAGAGTTTCCTTCGTTCTCAGATAGTCCACTGCAGGCGTCTCATGGGAGTTGGAATGTCTTACCAGTCGGGGCGGAAAAAACTGCTCTTATTCATCTTTCTATGAAACGAATGAGGCTTGTATGTGCAAATGGAAGATGTGATCAAAGTCTCAGATTAAAAGAAGCATATGGCATGAAAGGACTGTTACAATAGAGACCAAATTTAATTAAAAATATGTCTGTCTCCCTTGCAGAAGTATATTTAAAAAAGACAAATACAGAAACCTACTTTTACTGTGCATTTGCATCTGATTTTAATAAATGCAAAATACAGTTCTGAGATAAGATAATGTAGATGTTCACTAATGAATCTATGGTGTCATCAAAGAATCCACTGCAAGTACGTGACCAGACATTTTGTCATGCACGACTTGATGAAAAAACAAATGTCTGTGGTTTGTTGTGTATAAATTAAAAAAGCAGCCCTATTCCAATCTAGTTAAAGTTAATTGGCCATAATTTGCTGTTGCAGAATATCTAACAGCATCTGCCATTAGACTTTCCCTTGCATGTTTAGGTTTTTACATTTCATTTTAGCAAGTTGCTGAAAGTGCAAGCTGATAACGGTGCAGCAAGGGAAATCAGGTATCTGGGATGTGAGTGAACAGGGAAAGCAACTGTGTATCTCCTTAACTAATCAGATTGAAGGATTGTGAAATTAACAGCGTAAAGACTGAGAAGAAATTGTAAGTTAGAGTGGGTGAATTCAATGGGAGATGCTGTTTTTGCGAAGCTAACGCCGGAACACGCAACTCGGACAACAACTTTTGGATATTTGTGTTTAAGTGCACATCTGCCCCTCGCTTGAAGGTGCTGTACCATTTGTACCGAAGTAATGGTGCGCACCATTGGCCTCACTGTTATTTTGACAGAAAATTGTGGCCCGATGTATTCTCAATTCATATCAGTGGTTTAGAATGTAATTTTGAGGAATTAATATTTGGATATAAAACATAATAAGGAAGTAGCATCTTTTGTGTCCTCAGGGCTCACAAAAGTTCTTCATAACGATACAACCAATTACTTTAGAAGTGTAGTAAATGTTGTTTTGTAGATAAGTACAGCAGCCTGGTCCCACACAGCATAAGTGAGATGAATGACATGCTAATCTGTTTTTAATGATGCTAGTTAAGGGATGAATGTTGGCCTAGACATTAGGATGACCCATGCATTGTGATCTTTTACATCCACTTGAACAAGCAGAAAAGGTCGCACTTTAATATCTCCAATGAAAGGCATCACCTCTGACAATCACTGTACTCTCTCAGTGCCCAAGGCTTCGGGCTTGAACCCACAACCTTCTGACTTCAGTAAAATTCCTTCTCACTTAGCCAAACTGATAACTAGGTTATAATACTTGTTTTGATATAAGACTTATAGATGCTTTGATCTCTCACAATATCTTAGAATTGCGGAGTTCATATTTATGAGACATTAAAATATGTTTTTTTATTTTATCTGAATTTCGATGATGTCTGCAATAATCTCTTGCAAATACGTCAACTTCTAATCAGCTCAGCTATAACTAGTGATGGATGATTTAATATCGTTTTAGAATTTAAAATATTTGGAAGAAGTTGCATCATTTTACATAACTGCATGCAACCAAAGTCTCACACATTTTCTCTGCGTCATCTAATATACCTTGTGACACTTTCACTGAAACAACTTTTGAAATCCACCAGTCCTTTATCCGTTTGTCATAGTAACATAAAATAAAAAACAAAAATGGTAACTTTGAATCAACAACACTTTCTGAGGAATAGAGTTGTATAGTTAGTCATGTTTCTAATATTGAAGTTTTCAGAGCATTGGTGTACAAAATTCTTTATTGAATGGACATGGTGGAGTATGTGCTGGAGTGTACACTGCCAAAAGAAAATGCATTATATTAGTTTTAGTGTATTGACAAGTGAGTTTACAGCAGAGAAGCAGAGTAAATTTCTGATTAAACTGTCTAATTTGCACAACAAACTTGCTTTCCCATTCTTGATCTAGATTTGTCGTTTGTACGTCACCAACGTCAGTGATGTGAGGTATTGCAAGGTCACTATTCGTTTTGTAATGTTATGGTCTTCAAGATAAGGAATTTTAGTCCTGGTTAATTATAGGCAGCCAGTCTCAGTACTCTGACATTAGTTGTAGCAAAGTTAGCTCCTTCAACTCTGCCCCAATAATTTGCCTCAGCGTCAACCTCAGAAGACCACTCCTTACTGTATCAGTTATTTCTAGTTATTATACCAACCATCCAGTAATATTAACAATTTAATTTACTAGTGAAATATGACAGTTTTACACAGCCCACTAGGAACTGGATTGATCCAAACAAATACTTATTAACCAACTTTAATTAATTTTTTTGCTATACTATACTCAGAAAGACTTCCATCTATTATGAAGCCTTGTTGGCAAGATGACTGAAAAACATATAAAACAAAACAAAAACTGTGAAATTATACTTTAAAAGTATATAACAATCCATATTACAGACTACCGTGTTTTGCATCAATAGTAGAACCAAAATGAAGTGATGTTAGATTTAGTGAAATGAGGTTCAGCAGCAGGAAAACTTCAATTGTTTCAGTCAATAATCTTGCAACTGATGAGCAAATAAATGAAAAGGAGTAACATTTTTGAAATATATGCTAATATGCTGAGCACTATTTATTTCACATTTCATCAGACCTTCAGGACACGGGTAATAGTCGCCAACTGAGCAATTTGACCCATCGCTGTGGGTACTCCTCATGCTTCAGATCTTTTGGCTGCATGTTCATTTAGTTCATGCAGTAACAAGCCAATGAGGAAACCTTGGTTTGAATGTCAGTTGAAGTTGGTATTTAGACCTAGAGCTGCCTATCTGCAACATTATGTATTAATGGACTGCATATTAAATGGGAAAAATTAGCTCGCCAGTTCAGAAGATTTCCTAACATCCCCATTTTTAATGAATAGTAAATGAACATGCTCTTTTAGAGCACTTACAATTTACTAGAAATAGTGAAGCTAGGAAATATTTCCACGATATTTACAATACATAGCAACCAGAGGAAAAGTTCTCCAAAGTTAATCAAAACAGTCTGAATTTCATGAAGAGTCTACAGTAAAGTCTGTCGAAGAGAAGTACATCAATCCTTATCATTTAATAATATAGTGTGAGATTTATTTTCATTTAAAACAATTCTTATAATTAGTCAGTGTACAATTTTGTCATACTACATACAGATGAATATATTGGCACCCAATGTTGTTGCCATGGTTGTGCATACATTGGAAACTATGCATTGTTTGGGGGTTAGAATATTTTTTTTTGATACTTTACCACAGAGACGGTAAGCAAGCAATGCCACAGGCACGATGGGCCGAATGGCCCTCCTTCTGTTCTGTATCATTCTGTGGGTCGAAAATTCGTCACCAGTTAGCTCCAAATTTTTGGAGGTATTGATTTTTGGAGCTAACTTAATTTTGCAAGTTTCGCCAAGTGTATAACAGCATCCTCAACAGGTAAGGGCCTATTTAGTTAAGTTTTATTTTTATGACGTCACCCAGGGTCAAACCTGTAGTGTATGAATAAAGAGTCTGACCAGATACTGTGAGCTCAAAGTAAAGTGTGACCTTAGTCTTTTATTGCAGGTCTCGAGAGTGCCTCTCCAGCCTGTGAGGCCTCCTTAAGTACAGGTGCTCCCAAGGGATTATGGGATCTCTTGGGACCCCAGGGGATGTGCCCTCTGGTGGCTAAACAAGGTATTTACAGGTTTACATACATAACAACACTCCCCCCGCCCCACCACAGTTAATAGTGCAGCTATTTACAAGGTGAGTCAATCTGGGGCCTTTCCCTACTTGATCGTCTCGGTGCAAATGTTGGTTTTGGTTTGTTGGGCTGTTGTGCAGCTGGCTTTGCTGGGCTGCCTGGTGTGGTGAGTCCTGCTGGGCTGCTGCGGATGATGGGTTCTGCTTCGTGGTCAACCGCTATGTCGGTTGCCACTGGTGTGTGTGTTGGGGGGTCAAAAAAGGTAGGGTCTAATGTGGGTTGCTCTGGATAGTCCGTGAACCTGAGTTTGGTTTGGTCCAAGTGTTTCTGGTAGATGAGTCCATTTGAGTCCCGAAACACCCTACTCCCCTCTTTGGCCACGACAGTGCCGGGAAGCCACTTGTGACCTTGTCCATAGTTCAACACAAATACAGGATCATTAATCTCAATTTCACGTGACACATTTGCTCTATCATGATATGTACTTTGTTGAAGCTGCCTGCTCTATCTGTTCGTGACAGGGTGGATTAATGAGAGCCTTGTCTTAAGTCCCCTTTTCATGAGCAGTTCAGCGGGTGGAATCCCAGTGAGCGAGTGGGGTCTTGTGCGGTAACTAAGCAGGACTCGGGATAGGCGAGTCTGCAGTGAGCCTTCAGTTACCCTCTTCAAGCTCTGTTTGATTGTTTGTACTGCTCTCTCTGCCTGACCATTGGATGCTGGTTTGAGCGGGGCAGATGTGACATGTTTGATCCCATTGCGGGTCATGAACTCTTTGAACTCGGCACTGGTGAAACACTGCCCGTTGTCACTCACAAGGACATCAGGCAGGCCGTGCGTGGCAAACATGGCCTGCAGGCTTGAAGTGGTGGCAGCGGACGTGCTTGCCGACATTATCTCACATTCAATCCATTTGGAGTACAACCACTAGGAAAATGTTTCTGAAGAATGGGCCTGCATTGTCGACATGGACCCTAGACCACGGTTTGGAGGGGCAAGACCATAAACTTAGTGGCGCCTCCCTGGGTGCATTGCTTAACTGTGAACATGTGTTACATTTGTACACGCAGGACTCTAAGTCCGCATTGATACCGGGCCACCACACGTGGGATCTGGCTATTGCTTTCATCATTACAATGCCTGGGTGGGTACTGTGGAGATCACTTATGAAAGTGTCCCTGCCCTATTTTGGTACCACTACCCGATTACCCCACAGAAGGCAATCTGCCTGAATAGACATTTCACCGTGGCTGATCGAATCCCAAACGGGCATCTGTTGTAAATGAAGAGACCTTTGTGCGTGTTGATGCAGTTGAGACCCTTCGATGATTCCTCCAGCTCCTGCGTCATGTAGGCCAAGGTCAAGTCCAGCTTCGTGAACGTCTTTCCTGCCAGCATCGCAAAAAGGTAATCTGCCTTTGGTAGTGGGTATTGATCCTGCAGGGAGAAACGGTTGATAGTTGACATTTCATCTTTACATTTCATCTTTACACCTTTGGTACGGCTTTATTTCTTCCTGCATTTCTAATGGGACACTGGACCAGCTCCTGTGAAGCACACAGTTTTTTTACTAAGGACAGTAAGGGGTCCTGGCTCATCCAGGTTCTAATCTGTCGGGCGGTAACAGGCGATTGCTCATTCTCGAATGCTTCCATTACCATAACTAAATCTGTGGGCTGTGCCATTTCCACTCCCGTGGTGGGCAATGACAGCCTACTGAGAGCATCGGCACAGTTTTCTATGCCTGGCCTGTGGCGGATGGCGTAGTTGTATGCGGACAACGTGAGCACCCATCTCTGGATACGGGCCGATGCATTCGTATTTATCCCCTTACTTTCAGAAAAGAGGGATATCAGTGGCTTATTGTCAGTTTCCAATTCAAATTTGAGCCCAAACAGATACTGATGCATTTTCTTTACCCCATAAACACATGCTAATACTTCTTTTTCAATCATGCTGTAGCCCCTCTCAGCCTTAGACAGACTTCTGGATGCATAAGCAACCGGTTGTAATTTCCCAGATTCATTAGCTTGTTGCAATACACACCCAACACCGTATGACGATGCATCACATGATAGTACCAAACGCTTACATGGATCATACAACATATGCCATTTGTTTGAGCATAACAGTTTTCTAGCTTTTACAAAGGCATTTTCTTGGCTTTTACCCCACACACATTTGTCTCCTTTACGCAGTAAAGCATGCAGTGGTTCTAACAGTGTGCTGAAACCCAGTAAGAAATTACCAAAGTAGTTCAGGAATTCTAGAAACGACCGCAGCTCCGTCACGTTCTGTGGCCTTGGTGCGTTCTTGATTGCCTCCGTCTTCGAATCGGTGGGCCTGATGCCAGCCGCCGCGATTCTTCTCCCCAGGAACTCCACTTCAGGCACCAGGAAAATGCACTTTGAGCGTTTTAACCTGAGCCCCACACGATTCAGCTGACTAAAAACCTCCTCCAGGTTCTGCAGATGCTCGACTGTGTCCCGACCTGTAACCAAGATGTCATCCTGGAAGACCATGGTGCGCGGGACCGACTTCAGTAAGCTTTCCATGTTTCTCTCGAATATCACCGTGGCTGATCGAATCCCAAACGGGCATCTGTTGTAAATGAAGAGACCTTTGTGCGTGTTGATGCAGTTGAGACCCTTCGATGATTCCTCCAGCTCCTGCGTCATGTAAGCCAAGGTCAAGTCCAGCTTCGTGAACGTCTTTCCTGCCAGCATCGCAAAAAGGTCATCTGCCTTTGGTAGTGGGTACTGATCCTGCAGGGAGAAATGGTTGATAGTTACTTTGTAATCACCACAGATTCTGACGGTGCCGTCTCCCTTGAAGACTGGAACAATCGGACTGGCCTACTCGTTGAATTCGATCAGCGAAATGATGCTGGTCCAGCTCGATCTCCACCCTCTCTCTCATCATGTACAGTACTGCTCTCGCCTTGTGATGGATGGGTTGCGCCCCCGGAATTAGGTGGATCTGCACTTTTGCTCCTTGGAACTTCCATCGATGGGTGAGAGCACTCAGTCGTCGTCCCAGTTCCAGCATATGTTCCCCAGCCAGCTCCTGCCGAGCAGCGTGGGGCCATCTCCTGGTACAACCCAGAGTGGTAACTTGTGCACCGGTCCATCGTAGGAGACCTTTACAGTAGCACTGCCGATTACGGGAATCAGTTCCTTTGTGTAAGTTCTCAGTTTAGTGCGAATGGGAGTCAGGACTGGCCTTGAGGCTTTGCTGCCCCACAATTTAGTGAAAGTCTTTTTGCTCATAATGGACTGGCTCGCGCCATTGTCCAGCTCCATTGACACCGGAAGTCCATTTAATTCAACCTTCAGTATTATCGGGGGACACTTTGTGGTAAATGTGTGCACCCCATATACCTCTGCCTCCTCGGTCTGAGGCTCTAGTTCGTCGTGATCCGCCGTGGATCTGTCCTCCTCTGCAACATGGTGGTTTGCAGGATTAGCAGGGTTCACAGCTCACCTGCACTTACGTTGGAGATGTCCCATTGTTCCACAGCCCTTGCAAACATATCCTTTGAAGTGACATGAATGGAAACGATGATCACCCCTGCAGCGCCAACAAGGTGTTAATGGCCTTGCATTCATCACCCTTGATGGTGGACTCTGAGACATCTGCGGACGTGCAGCTGCAGGCATGTGAGGCCTGCCCTGTACGTTACGATTCGAAAACAACATTACTTTGTTCACAGTACTTGTAGCAGCACTTGTGTGCTGAGAGATTTGCTTGGCATTGTCACTGGTGGCGATGAACGTCTGGACTATCGCTATGGCTTTACTCAAGGTTGGGATCTCTACAGTCAAAAGTTTGCGAAGTATTACTTCATGGCCAATGCCAAGTACAAAGAAGTCCCTGAGCATGTGCTCCAAATGTCCTTCAAATTCACAATGTCCTGCAAGGTGTCTTAGCTCGGCGACATAGCTCGTCACTTCCTGGCCTTCAGACCTCTTGCACGTGTAGAACGGGTACGTCGTCATCAGAACGCTTTCTTTCGGGTTGAGATGCTCCCGGACCAGTGTACACAAGTCATCATATGATTTCTCTATGGCTTTTGCTGGAGCAAGTAGATTTTTCATGAGGTCATACGTTGGTGCCCCGCAAAAGGTGAGGAGAATCGTCCTTCATTTGGCGTTCGCTTCTCCTTCCAGCTCGTTGGCCGCGAAGTATTGGTCGAGTTGCTCCACGAAGGTTTTCCAATCATCTCCCTCTGAAAGTTTCTCCAGGATGCCCACTGTTCACTGCATCATTGCGGTGGGGTTCATCATCTATACCTCGTCACCAGTTATAGTGTATGAATAAAGAGTCTGACCAGATACTGTGAGCTCAAAGTAAAGTGTGACCTTAGTCTTTTATTGCAGGTCTCCAGAGTGCCTCTCCGGCCTGTGAGGCCTCCTCAAGTACAGGTGCTCCCAAGGGATTGTGGGATCCCTTGGAACTCCAGAGGATGAGCCCTCTGGTGGTTAAACAAGGTATTTACAGGTTTACATATATAACAAAACCCACCCATAGCGCCTTTTTTGACCGTTTTTGCGACTTTCGGCAAAAATATATTTTCAAAAACAGCATTGGGGACCACTCGGAATTGCCTTGAAAAACCTCACCAAAGTGTGTGGGGGGGGGGCATCAAAATCGGCATTACTGAGGCCATCTTTCTAAACGGAGCTGACTTACACCTTTTGGAGGGAGGGAACAATACTTGTACTACTTAAAATGTGCGGAAGGAAAAGACAACATTTATTCCAGTTGAAAAGTGAAATTGCGAGAGGGGTGCTTGTGTTCCACCACCACCACCACCCAACTTTTGATGTCCTGTCTGCTCCATGCGGGCTCGAGGCACACAGCATTGGCACAGTGGCTGGTAGGATCGCTCCCTCAGCCGGACACAGGAGCTCCGTGCTCAGCTTCCAAAGAGGCCCGGAGGCCCGGGTGGGGGAGGTGGAAGCCAAGCAACGAGCTCCTGTGTCTGGTCGAGGGAGCGATCCTGCTGGCCGGCTGGTGCGCCGACCCTGTGTGCCTCAAGCCCGCCCGGAGCAGCGGAGGAGACGAGACATCAAAAGTTCTTTTCATAATTGTACATTTTCACCGCCCCGCCCACCCCCCAGCATTGATTCTCTATGTTGCATTTCTGGCCGAAATCTCTGGCTACTCACAATGGTGCGTCGTGTTATCCTTGAAACCAAGCTGCGAGTGTAGTGTTGTGCATGCGCAGAGCAGGTCTGATTAACAAGGTAGGGCGTCAACCTTTTGGAGGGAAGGCTGTGTGTGCTTTATTTTTGTGAGTACTGATTGTGAATCAAATTTTAGCAATGGGGGAAATTTTAACAGTGCCAAATCTGCTGCATGCATATTGCATGCTTGCTTTTCGAAGGAGAAGACTAATTAGGCAGCAATATTTGAGGAATCAGAGAGCACGCCGAATGATGGAGAGGAGGCCTTACCCAGATCGTGTGTATAGAGAGAGGCAATCCTAGCTGCCCCTGAGTGAGGTACTGTGTCAGAAGGCTGCGCTTTCAGAAGGAGATGGTCAGCGAGATATACCAGCTTATAAATGCGGACATACACCCCAGAAGCGGAAGGAGAACTGCACTGCCTGTAGAGGTGAAGGTCACTGCAGAACTTGCCTTCTATGCCTCTGACTCATTTCAGGAATCAACTGGGGACCTATGCTGCATCTTGCAGCGTGCTACACATAGCTGCATTCTCAAGGTAACTACTGCACTCTATGTACGGAGGGACGACTTCATCAAGTGTCCGATGAACAGGGAGGCAAAGCATGAAAAGGCTAGAGGCTTCTCCAGAATTGCTGGCTTCCCCAAGGTATAGGCCTCCATTGACTGTATAAATATTTCCCTGTGGGCACCTTCAGATGATTCTGAGGTTTACCGGAACCGAAAAGGGTTCCACTCCCTAAATGTGCAAATTGTGTGTGACCACATGCAGCGTATCATGGCAATGGATGCCAAATATCCAGGGAGCATCCATGATGTGTTCATTTTATGCAAGAGCGCTGTATCTTTTATGTTTCAGCAGCAGCCAGAAGGGCAGAGCTGGATGCTGGGGGACAAAGGTTACGGGTTCGCCACCTGGCTCATGACCCCCTCTGAAAAACACGGACAGAAGCCGAGCGTCGCTACAATATCTGCCACGTAGCCACACGCAACATCGTCGAGAAGACAATTGGATTGCTAAAGCAGTGTTTCCGATGCTTGGGCCACTCTGGAGGCTGCCTGCAATACATCCCTGACCAGGTCAGTCATGTGCTGCATGCTGCACAACTTAGCCATCATGAGGGAACAGGCACTGGACATTGAAGAGCCACCTCAGGCGACAGGGGAAGAGGATGTGGAGGCTGACAAAGAGGAGGCGGAGGAGGAAGAGGAGGAGGACGAGGAGCAGGACGAGGAAGAGCAGCAGCAGCAGCAGTAGGAGGACGGGGAACCCATGCCAGCCCCTCAACCCGCACGCAGGATGACGACGACGGTGGAGGAGGAGGCCTCATGGATCTTACGCCATTGCAAGAGCATTGCGTCAGCAGCTAATCCTTGAACGCTTTGCAGCATGAAGGCTGAACGACACGTTTGATCATTGTGCCTCACCATGTTGACTATTTGCACCTGTTATTCTTAAAAAATTATGCACATTACGTTGTGTTGGTTTATTTGAAGAAATAAAGTACATGATTTTAGTTTACTTGAAGTAATAATATACATAATGTTGGTTTACTGGAAAAAGTACTGTTTGTTGGTTAACTGCAAAAAATAATGTACATGATTAAGATTTACTTGAAAAAATAATATACTATTGGTTTACTGGAAAATATACTATTTGTTGGTTTACTTGAAATAATAATGCACATGATTCTGGTTTACTTGAAAAAAGAATTAAGTTTATTAAACATTTGTACATTTATACTGCACTTTAATAAAACAATTTCAGTATCAAACTTTAAACTTTTCAATTAAAATCACTTAGATAACAATAAAAGAAGAACAAAAGAACAGTAAAACAACAACAGCAGCAGCAAACAAAGTTTAGCTGCAGCCATCTTTCCTCCCCCTTATTCAATCACCACCGTGCCACCCGCCCTTCTTGCCCTTGCCCATCTTGCACCTGCCACTAACCTTGGCTGTTGGTGCACCTTAGCCCTATTGCTGGTGAGCCCAAGGTATTTGTTACTGTCTCGGGTACGGTGCTGCACTTAACCGGCACATGAGACGGCAATCTGGAAAGCCCAGCTTGGGCCTCTTCGGCCTCTTCGGGCTGTGGATCAACCAAGGTTGGTATGGGTATTGGAGTGGGAGCGGCATCAATTGATGCCATCAATTGCTGCTGGGCAATGACAACCTGGGCATGTTCCCATACAGCATCAGCTATCTCGGATATTCCCTCCCTAATCTCTCCCAACAGTGTTGCAACTCCTGTTGATAGTGTTGCTTCCATTCCTTGTGGCAGTCCTGCTACTTCTGCCAACAGTCCTGCTATTTCTCCCCTCATCCCACCTATGGTCTCAATGAGCGATCTGGTTAGCTCAATACTCTCCCCACTCATTCCCATGAGCTCTGCCACCTCCAGTGTATCATGCATTTCAGGAGAGCGGCGTTGAGCTCTCCTTCCTCTCGTCACCCGTGCCCTCGGTGTGGTGTGCTGCAACCCAATGGGACCCGCCACGACATCGGAGGATGTACAATCACAAAATGTCGTTTGCGTTGCAGCATCTTCGTCCGGCACTACCTCCTCCAAATTCAATGTCACCATTAATATGTCCTTACTATACAGTATAAATGCACATGAGGCCCATACTTGAGAAAAGATCACTCTGTGATCAGTTACCTTTATTACCAAGACCTCAAGAGACAGACGGTGGGTGGAGCTTTCCCTTTTATAACGGAAAGTCCAGGTTAGGAGTGTCTCCCACAGGTTTGCCCCCTGTGGTCAGTATTCTCAAGGTAAACAACTTAGGTCAGCTTATACATCGGTTACAATGATAGAAGCATAGAAACATAGAAAATAGGTGCAGGAGTAGGCCATTCGGCCCTTGTAGTCTGCACCACCATTCAATGAGTTCATGGCTGAACATGCAACTTCAGTACCCCATTCCTGCTTTCTCGCCATACCCCTTGATCCCCCTAGTCGTAAGGACTTCATCTCACTCCTTTTTGAATATATTTAGTGAATTAGCCTCAACAACTTTCTGTGGTAGAGAATTCCACAGGTTCACCACTCTCTGGGTGAAGAAGTTTCTCCTCATCTCGGTCCTAAATGGCTTACCCCTTATCCTTAGACTGTGACCCCTGGTTCTGGACTTCCCCAACATTGGGAACATTCTTCCTGCATCTAACCTGTCTGAACCCGTCAGAATTTTAAACGTTTCTATGAGGTCCCCTCTCATTCTTCTGAACTCCAGTGAATACAAGCCCAGTTGATCCAGTCTTTCTTGATAGGTCAGTCCCGCCATCCCGGGAATCAGTCTGGTGAACCTTCGCTGCACTCCCTCAATAGCAAGAATGTCCTTCCTCAAGTTAGGAGACCAAAACTGTACACAATACTCCAGGTGTGGCCTCACCAAGGCCCTGTACAACTGTAGCAACACCTCCCTGCCCCTGTACTCAAATCCCTTCGCTATGAAGGCCAACATGCCATTTGCTTTCTTAACCGCCTGCTGTACCTGCATGCCAACCTTCAATGACTGATGTACCATGACACCCAGGTCTCGTTGCACCTCCCCTTTTCTTAATCTGTCACCATTCAGATAATAGTCTGTCTCTCTGTTTTTACCACCAAAGTGGATAACCTCACATTTATCCACATTATACTTCATCTGCCATGCATTTGCCCACTCACCTAACCTATCCAAGTCAATCTGCAGCCTCATAGCATCCTCCTCGCAGCTCACACTGCCACCCAACTTGGTGTCATCCGCAAATTTGGAGATACTACATTTAATCCCCTCGTCTAAATCATTAATGTACAATGTAAACAGCTGGGGCCCCAGCACAGAACCTTGCGGAACCCCACTAGTCACTGCCCCATAGTTGAATACATGGCATCACCTCCCCCCCAAAGTCTCATTGGGATCACAGGTTAAGTCTCTTTGGTGGTTTACGCTCCCTTGTAGAGCGCCTGAGTTGGGGCTCCGGTTGTTGGGCGCTGGCCTGAGTATCTGCTGTTTGCGGTGCCTCAGGCCTGTCCGGACTGCCCACAGTGACTGGGCTCTCCTCCACTTGGTTCCGGTGTTCAGTCACCTGTGGTAGAGTAAATTCTACTTCGTCTTCTTCCTCTGCTTCTTCTATGGGGTTGCTGAACCTCCTTTTAGTTTGATCCACGTGTATGTGGCAGATTTGTCCATTGGTAAGTTTAGCTACCAAAACCCTATTCTCCGCTTTGACAATCACAGTGCCTGCAAGCCATTTGGGCCCTGCAGCGTAATTAAGGACAAAAACAGGGTCTTTGACATCAATACATCGTGCCCTCGCATTTCTGTCATGGTAGTCACATTGTGACTGACGCCTGCTCTCAACAATTTCTTTCATAGTAGGGTGTATAAGGGATAATCTGGTTTTAAGTGTCCTTTTCATTAGCAGCTCTGCGGGTGGAACCCCTGTGAGCGAGTGTGGTCGGGATCTATTGGCCAACAGGAGGCTGATAAGCGGCTTTGTAGGGAACCCCCTTGGATTCTGAGCATCCCCTGTGTGATTATCTGCACTACTCGTTCCGCCTGGCTGTTTGAGGCCAGCTTGAACGGTGCCATTCTGACATGGTTGATTCCATTGCCTGCCATGAAGTCCTGGAATTCAGTGCTTGTGAAGCACGGGCCATTATCACTGACCAAGATGTCCGGTAGACCATGGGCGGCGAATATTGCCCGTAGACTTTCTACCGTGGCAGAGGATGTGCTTGAATTTAAAATGGCACACTCAATCCATTTGGAGTAGGCATCTACGACAACCAAAAAAAATGTTCCCATGAAAGGACATGTGTAGTCCACATGGATGCGTGACCATGGCTTGGCGGGCCAGGACCAGGGGCTAAAGGGGGCTTCCCTGGGTGCGCTGCCCAGCTGAGCAGATGTGTTGCACCATCGAACACAAAGTTTCAGGTCAGCATCTATCCCTGGTCATCAAACGTGTGACCTGGCAATTGCCTTCATCATGAAAATGCCCGAGTGCTCATTGTGAAGTTCTCTGATAAACACCTCTCTGCCCTTCTGGGGCATGACTAATCGGTTTCCCCACAGTAGGCAATCGGCCTGAATCGAGAGTTCATCCTTGCGCCTATGAAATGGTTTAAACTCCTCAGGGCATGCCCCGTACGTAGCTGCCCAGTCCCCATTCAGAACACATTTTTTAACTAAAGACAGTACCTCTCTTCTGTGCTGCTAGTGGCCATGCTCGCGTGGTTTAAATCCCAGTTTCTCGTTGCCAATAATATGTCTTTATTACACAGTATAAATGCACACGAGGCCCATACTTGGGAAAAAATCACTCTGTGACCAGTTACCTTTATTACCAAGACCTCAAGAGACAGATGGTGGGTGGAGCTTCCCCTTTTATACCAGAAAGTCCAGGTTAGGAGTGTCTCCCACAAGTTCGCCCCCTATGGTCAGTGTTCTCAAGGTATACAACTTAGGTCAGCTTATACATGGGTTACAATGATAGTTGAATACATGACAAGCATCTCATTATTACCGGCGTCTTTCTGCTCCCCCTGATTCATCTCCTCCTCATCCTCATTCTCATCGTACTGTGGAAGATCTTGCTCATCATCCACTTATTCTGGTGCCACGGCGGGAGTTCTCCTTCATTCAGTGATGTGTGTGCAACATCTGCAAAATATAACAGAACAGACGAATGGTTAGCAGCAGGGGAGGGGGCAGGGTGACATGAGTAGGCGCAAATAGCGCAGGCTCATTCGAAGGACCACGATGAATGATAACACATTTATAGCCGGCGGAGAGTACATCTCATTTAAACTGAAACGTAGCCCACACAGTATATAACATTTAGCCTGAGGCATTTGCGGTACTTACCCTCTCTCAGGAAGCTGGGTCCAGCTTGCGCAAGGGTGGTCGATCTTCAGGAGCCTACACCAATCATTACCAGCGACCCTTATTTCGAATGATGTAAGTGGTTGCATATTTGGCATACCTCCGCCGGTTTTTATCCGCTCACGATTGTTGTGTGACAACTTCAACTGCAAAGATGAAATACAACTTTTTAAGAGAGGGGCCTTCTGCTGTCGTGGCACGCACAGATTGATGAGGTGTGAACGGCCATTCCTGTGGTCCTTGATGGCTTCTGCCTGCTGTCGAGAGCCTGTTCTCCCGGTTTTGTCTGCATTTCTCTCCTCAGTTCATCGGAGAACTCACATAAACTAGCCAACCTCCGAAGTTCCGCCACGAAGTCGGGTATGCTCTGGCCCACACAGCATCTGTAGTTGTAGAACCTGTGTCTGGCCATGTGTAGGCTGCTCGCTGGCTTCAGGTGGTCTCTTACCAGTGTGCTCAATTCTTCAAACGACTTGCTTGCTGGTTTCTCGGGTGCCAACAGATCCTTCATTAAAGTGTATGTTTTCGAGCCACAGCTGGTCAAGAGATGGGCTCTTCTCTTGTCTGCCTTATCGTCGCCTAACCAGTCTTTGGTTACAAAGCTTTGCTGGAGCCTTTCTATAAAGTCCTCCCAATTGTCTCCCGCATTGTACTTTTCATCTGATCCGTTGTTCGCCATTCTGTGGATTCTGTAATCCCGTAACTGGTCATCACTGTAAAGTCCTGTCCCCTCAGTACAGATTCACATGAGGCATGTAGTGAAGTCAACATCACTCTGGACCTGCACCTTTATTTCACAGCTCTGGAATGCTGCACTAACCTGAGACCTCTGATTAGATACCTCTCTCTTGCAAGTGCACCCCTGGTGGTAAGGTATGCTGGTGGTTACAGGTCATATCTTATTACAGTCATGTATAGCCTGTCAGGATACAGTTATATATAATAATGTAAGATACATGACATCACCCTCCCCCAAGGTCTTATTGTCTTTATAGGTTCAGTCTCTCAGGTGGTCTACGCTCTCGTGTGGAGCGTCTGAATTGTGGTTCAGTTGTTTGCCTTGGTGTTTTTCTTTGGGTTTGGTTGCTGATATCTTGTTTGGGCTGTCTGTTTCGATTGTTGTGATTGGTGTTGACTCGCCTGGGCTGTCTGTTGGGATTGCCCTTTCCTCAGGTTGTTCCCTCTGTCTGTCCACCAGGTGTGGTGCGTGTTCCACATTGTAGTCTGCCTCTGGTTCCGCAGTGTTGTTGGTAAATCTGCTTTTCACTTGGTCTGCATGCCTCCGGCAGGTTTTGCCATTGTCCATTTGTACTACCAGTAGCCTGTTTCCTTCCTTGCCCGTTACTGTCCCAGCAAGCCATTTGGGACCCCTGCCATAGTTTAGTACAAACACTTTGTCCCCTATCTCATTCCATCTCCCCCTCGAATTTCTGTCATAGTACTCAGTCAGCTTACGGTGCTTTGCCTTGTTTAATGATTTGCACTGCTCTCTCCACCTGGCCGTTGGAGGCCGGCTTGAACGATGCCGTCTTGACGTGATTTATGCCGTGGTCAATTATAAAGTCTTGGAATTCTGCGCTGGTGAAGCCTGTCTAGTTCGTGTTCAGTCTTTTCCCTCATCACATAGGGTACAGCTCTGGCCTTGTGATGAACTAGACAGGCTTCTGCGGGAAGGCATTATATCACCTGTGGAATTTAGCGACTGGGCAAGTCCCATCGTCCCAGTCATGAAGCCTGATGGATCCGTACGAATCTGTGGGGACTACAAATATACCATAAACAGAGTCTCCCTACAGGACCAGTACCCGCTGCCCAGAGCGGAAGACTTATTTGCCACATTAGCTGGAGGTAAACTTTTCTTAAAATTCGACCTCACATCTGCGTATATGACACAAGAATTGACCGAGGAATCCAAGCTACTCACCACCATCAACACACATCGAGGCCTTTTCATGTACAATCGATGCCCATTCGGCATCAGGTCAGCAGCTGCCATATTCCAGCGCAACATGGAGAGTCTGTTCAAGTCCATCCCGGGGATGGTTGTATTTCAAGATGACATACTTATCATGGGCAGGGACACCGACTCCCATCTCCGTAATTTGGAGGAAGTACTAAAGCGGTTGGATCGGGTAGGCCTACGAGTCAAGAAATCCAAGTGCCTGTTTCTCGCACCCGAGGTTGAATTTTTGGGCAGAAGGATTGCCGCTGATGGATCTCTTTGCAGCCTCTCTGTGTCCTCTACACAACCCGCTTCCCCACTAATCTTTGTGTCATCTGCAAATTTTGTTACACTACACTCTGTCCCCTCTTCCAGGTCATCTATGTATATTGTAAACAGTTGTGGTCCCAGCACCGATCCCTGTGGCACAGCACTAACCACCAATTTCCAACCCAAAAAGGACCCATTTATCCCGACTCTCTGCTTTCTGTTCGCCAGCCAATTCTCTATCCATGTTAATTCATTTCCTCTGACTCCGCGTACCTTTATCTTCTGCAGTAACCTTTTGTGTGGCACCTTATCGAATGCCTTTTGGAAATCTAAATACACCACATCCATCGGTACACCTCTATCCACCATGCTCGTTATATCCTCAAAGAATTCCAGTAATTAGTTAAACATGATTTCCCCTTCATGAATCCATGCTGCGTCTGCTTGATTGCACTATTCCTATCTAGATGTCCCGCTATTGCTTCCTTAATGATAGTTTCAAGCATTTTCCCCACTACAGATGTTAAACTAACCAGCCTATAGTTACCTGCCTTTTGTCTGCCCCCTTTTTTAAACAGAGGTGTTACATTAGCTGCTTTCCAATCTGCTGGTACCTCCCCAGAGTCCAGAGACTTTTGGTAGATTATAACGAATGCATCTGCTATAACTTCCGCCATCTCTTTTAATACCCTGGGATGCATTTCATCAGGACCAGGGGACTTGTCTACCTTGAGTCCCATTAGCCTGTCCAGCACGACCCCCCCTAGTGATTGTGATTGTCTCAAGGTCCTCCCTTTTCCACATTCCTGTGACCAGCAATTTTTGGCATGGTTTTTGTGTCTTCCACTGTGAAGACCGAAGCAAAATAATTGTTTAAGGTCTCAGCCATTTCCACATTTCCCATGATTAAATCCCCCTTCTCATCTTCTAAGGGACCAAGATTTACTTTAGTCACTCTTTTCCGTTTTATATATCTGTAAAAGCTTTTACTATCTGTTTTTATGTTTTGCGCAAGTTTACCTTCGTAATCTATCTTTCCTTTCTTTATTGCTTTTTTAGTCATTCTTTGCTGTTGTTTAAAATTTTCCCAATCTTCTAGTTTCTCACTAACCTTGGCCACCTTATATGCATTGGTCTTTAATTTGATACTCTCCTTTATTTCCTTGGTTATCCACGGCTGGTTATCCCTTCTCTTACCGCTCTTCTTTTTCACTGGAATGTATTTTTGTTGCGCACTATGAAAGAGCTCCTTAAAAGTCCTCCACTGTTCCTCAATTGTGCCACCATTTAGTCTGTGTTTCCAGTCTACTTTAGCCAACTCTGCCCTCATCCCACTGTAGTGCCCTTTGTTTAAGCATAGTACACTCGTTTCTGATACAACTTCCTCACCCTCAATCTGTATTACAAATTCAACCATACTGTGATCACTCATTCCGAGAGGATCTTTTACTAGGAGATCATTTATTTTTCCTGTCTCATTACACAGGACCAGATCTAAGATAGCTTGCTCCCTTGTAGGTTCTGTAACATACTGTTCTAAGAAACAATCCGGTATGCATTCTATGAATTCCTCCTCCAGGCTACCCCGTGCGATTTGATTTGACCAATCGATATGTAGGTTAAAATCTCCCATGACTACTGCCGTTCCTTTTTCACATGCCTCCATTATTCCCTTGATTATTGCCCACCCCACCGTGAAGTTATTATTTGGGGGCCTATAAACTACGCCCACCAGTGACTTTTTCCCCTTACTATCTCTAATCTCCACCCACAATGATTCGACATTTTGTTCATTAGAGCCAATATCGTCACTCACAACTGCCCTGATATCATCCTTTATTAACAGAGCTACCCCACCTCCTTTCCCTTCTTGTCTATCTTTCCGAATCGTCAGATACCCCTGTATGTTTAATTCCCAGTCTTGGCCACCCTGCAACCATGTTTCTGTAATGGCCACCAAATCATACCCATTTGTAATGATTTGTGTCATCAACTCATTTACTTTATTTCAATTGCTGTGTGTATCCAGCTCCATGTTGACAGATATCCCATTGAGTAGGACCCTCATCATTATAGAAGGCGTCCTGTTATAGGAGCAGCGGCCGTTGATCATGTTGACCCGCTGTACATCCGTGTCCCGCCTACTGTCCCACCATCTTCTGGTCTGCTTTCTGACCCATCCAATTCGTATACCAGCCAAGCTGCCGTTTATTTGCACATGCGGGCCAAATGTCCTATATTTTCACAAATTTCTGCAAACAGCCTGCTGAAATCGACATCCCCTTGACGAGTGCCCACCCCCAGCACAGACCTGTTCCATTGTTCAAAGTGTTCCCAAAGAATGAGCTGCGTCTGGCTGATCTCTCTTGAGCTTTTCTCAGTTTGTAGTTGATTGCTCGCATTGTGGGTTGATGAAGTGTGAACGGCCATTCCTGTGGTCCTTGATGGCTTCTGCCTGCTGTCGAGAGCCTGTTCTCCCGGTTTTGTCTGCATTTCTCTCCTCAGTTCATCGGAGAACTCACATAAACTAGCCAACCTCCGAAGTTCCGCCACGAAGTCGGGTATGCTCTGGCCCACACAGCGTCTGTAGTTGTAGAACCTGTGTCTGGCCATGTGTAGGCTGCTCGCTGGCTTCAGTTGGTCTCTTACCAGTGTGCTCAATTCTTCAAACGACTTGCTTGCTGGTTTCTCGGGTGCCAACAGATCCTTCATTAAAGCGTATGTTTTCGAGCCACAGCTGGTCAAGAGATGGGCTCTTCTCTTGTCTGCCTTATCGTCGCCTAACCAGTCTTTGGTTACAAAGCTTTGCTGGAGCCTTTCTATAAAGTCCTCCCAATTGTCTCCCGCATTGTACTTTTTATCTGATCCGTTGTTCGCCATTCTGTGGATTCTATAATCCCGTAACTCGTCGCCACTGTAAAGTCCTGTCCCCTCAGTACAGATTCACACAAGGCATGTAGTGAAGTCAAGGTCACTCTGGACCTGTACCTTTATTTCACAGCTCTGGAATGCTGCACTTGCCTGAGACCTCTGCTTATATACCTCTCTCTTGCAAGTGCACCCCTGGTGGTAAGGTATGCTGGTGGTTACAGGTCATATCTTATTACAGTCATGTATAGCATGTTAGGATACAGTTATATATAATAATGTAAGATACATGACATTTACAATTCTAGTAATTGCAGTGCATACATCAAAATCTTACTTACATTCACTACTTGGCCAAGGTCCTGCCACTTCTTGCGGCACTGCTTGCCGTCCCTCTGGATGGACGCCACTGCAGAAAGCTATTTTGCCATTTGGTCCCAAGCTTTATTCATTGCTGAGGGTTTCTACTTTCCAGCACCCTTCTTGCCAATCTGCTGCCATCTCCTTTCAATGGCATTTACAAGAGCCTCATTGTCGTCCTTAGTAAATTTCTTGGCTCTTTTCCTTTCAGATTCAGCCTCCATTATTAGGATATATGATGAGTTCTCTGGATCTGCTTTTTACTTTTGCAGCTCTCCGATTTCACACGTACTCATAGATCTGCTGGCTCTTTAAAAATGGCAGACTCGTGACGTGGGGGGTTGAAAATGGGAGATTTTTTAGCCCTGCATGCACAGAGAACGGGCCTCCGTTTTTCGCCGCCATGAATTGGCTCCATCCACAGAAGCTAAGGTCTTTCAGCACGGCGCCAAATTTATAAAGAAAATGGCAAAGCTTCTGGTTTTTTGGGGGCGCTGCCGCAACTTAAAAAATCAGTCGTTAATCTTATACAGTGCCAAAAAAAGTCCATATGTAATTTAGCGCCCTGTATGTCTATATACTCAGAAGTTTAAGGCCCTTCAGGAACATACAAATGATACCTCTCATGGCAGCTTTCAGTGCTGGGAATCAACTTGTCTTACAAATCGCTTGTATTTATATAAATTAGAAAACAAATATAGCTAGTGTTTAATTCCCTCTGAATTGCTTTTTTTGCTTCTCTCCTTGTAAGCTTATCTGTTCCACATGGTTACAGTTCCTAGTCTTTGTCTCTCTCTAGCCTGCTTTCTCACAGAACTCATTGGGGCGAAAATTCGGTAGCACCCCATTTGGGGGCAGCAACCGAGGCGAGGCGGGTCTTCCTGCACCTGGCACAGAAGTCCCGCTCCGGATGCAACATTGTGGTAACCAGCCCAGAGAGGAAGTGGAGTGCAACCTGCTACCAGTGGGAGCGGGGCGCTACCCGCTTTGCACCTCTGCAAACGCCCGCGCAATTTTGCAAGAGCCGGTCATGCCCCCGCCCCCCCAATCCGCCGCCGGCTGAAAACACTTTTGCTCCCCGCTAGCGCCCCCTGGAGGCGGTAATGGGAGGTGCACAGCATGCCAATTTTACCCCATTGTATTTTAATTCACCCATAATACTTTCTGCTTATGTCAAGTTATCCTAACTTAGCCATTTTCCATGTACAGATTCCAACAGGGTCTGTAAGATGAGGTCGGGTTTCTGTTCTGGCACTCCACAGTGAGATATAGGAGTCAGCAAATCTTGGTGTGGTCAAAGGACTTCCCTAGTTGTTACAGGATGTACAGTGTTTTTCCAGCGTATCATTTCTGATAATGAAATTGTTAGGGTTTTTGCACCATTTCTTAATTGCTTGACATGACTCCAATATGGTACAATGGTATTTTATTCGGTATTACACAAAGATCAGTGCCTTAGCAGTAGTTTACAGTACAGAACGAGAATTATATCACCCGTGCTGTTCAGGATAGAGTTCGTGCCTTCTTGATAGGTGCCTTGAAGGAAGTTTCCAACCCATCTGGGGTCTCTGCCACCTCACTCCGCCTGGGGTATCCTCTGTTAGTTGTCCCTTGCCTTGGCCTCACCCCACCTGGGGTAACCTCTGTTCGGATCTGGATCCTTCTCTTGTGGGCCACTGAACTTCAGGACTGTCATGTATCTCACACTACTGTATATAACTGTATCTTACCATGCTATACATGACTGTAACTAGATATGACCTGTCACCACAAGCATACTTTACCACCAGGGGTGCACTTGCAGGAGACACTGCATACCTGTTCCACACAGGTATATAAAGGCAGGTCTCAGGCAAGTGAGGCACTCGAGAGCTGTGAAATAAAGGTGCAGGTCCAGAGTGACCTTGACTTCAGCATGTGCCTCGTGTAAGTCTGTACTGCAGGGTCAGGACTTTACAAGGACCTGGTATCTTCTGTTTTACAGACATTGTCTGGTCCTATGCCTGGTAATTCTAAGACCCTATTGTAAAGACTGAGAGCTGGAAATTCAATTTTTAGTGATAGCGGTATTTTGTTGCCAAAAATACCGCTACGACTTTGTTACCATTACGAGGCCTAAAATTCGGGCTTCAGTTCGCCCAGCGGTAAAAATCGGCATTGCATGAGGATTCGTGGCGCAAACCGCGAATTATCTGCAACTTTTCTCCGAGGCCGCTACCGCTGCGAGAGAGGCCTTGGGAGGGCGGAAAACACCCAAAAAAATTGCAAAAAGCAAAAAATAAAAAAATCACAAAACATTCATAAGACACGTAACTATCGAATCGCTGCAAAAGAATTAAAAAATAAAAACTTAATTTATCTTTTTTGCAGGTCTTCAATTCTACCACTGTTTCAAGGGATGCAACGCAGGTTTTTCCCGGCTGTTTTTTTCTTCCTAACTACTGGTGCGCTGTGAGCCAGATTTTTACCGACGGTCCTCTCCCCAGCGGTACTTAAAAACTGGTGTCGCAAGACTTCTCCAAATTATCAGCCAAACAACAGGCACAAGGTAGGCGTATCTTATCTAGTCCTAAGATCAGTTAGTTGATTCTCACACTGTGTTAATTGCGTGAAGGTAGAATGCTTTTTCTCAGTTTTGCAAAGCTTGACAACATTTTAGGCTTTATGACTACTGTATACTTATTTGATTAATATGAAAAAGGTGATTATACAAAGAACTCTAAAAGTTGCATATCAAAAATACATGTGCTACAATGAATCAAGGTGCATGTGTGAGGTTATAACAAGTGCTGACAATATATTAGTAGTTATCAGGTACATGTTTGTTTAATACAAAGGTGATTTCACCAAATACATATCCAATACAGATTGAACATATAGTGGAATATTCTTTCAAAATAGATATCAGGTGGTAGGAAAAAGAATAGATAGAATGGCAGTATGAGTTTTCCAGCTTCTACTGACAGTAGATTGTTGAGTTCACCTGTGGCTTATATCAGGTCATTGCTCATTGCTCTCTGATCGTCACCTCTTATGGCAGACATCGAGTTCGTAGAATCTTACAGCTCAGAAGGTGGCTATTCAGTCCATTGTACCTGTGCTGGCTCTTTGAAAGAGCTATCCAATTAGTCCCACACCCACATTCTTTCACCATGCATTTCATTTCAAGTATATATCCAATTTTCTTTTGAAAGTTACCATTGAATCTGCTTCCAGCACCTTTTCACACAGTGCATTCCAGATCATAACAGGGTGTACCTACTATTTTTTGAAAGTATCTCACTGCATTATGGTGAGTCAGCAAACTACTCGCAGGCTCATACCAATTACGCAGCTGCTGGGCAGTGTCTGACAACAGCCTGTGAATGATTTCCCAATTTTTCCTCTGTTCTCCTACACAGACCTGGCTTTGTTTTCTATCTCTCTGAGTGACATGGCACCAGCTGGGTCTTAATGTTCGTGGGAGGCACTCATTGATCGAGACTGCATGTTGTTGCTGGAAGCGAGAATAGACCAATTGGCCTCAAATCTCCTCCTGGCGGTCAGTTATTGAACAACCTTAGCTCCTGTGTGGTCTGTCTGCTCTCTGAATGGTGCATGTCTTTAATGAGTGGTGGGATTTAAAAAAAATTGTTCTTGGGATGTGGGTGACGCTGGCAAGGCAATATTTATTGCCTATTCCTGATTACCCTGAGGGCATTAGTACTCAATCATATAGCGTGTAATTGGAGTCTTATCATCAATCATCATCATAGGCAGTCCCTCGAAATCGAGGAAAATTTGCTTCCACTCTAAAAGTGAGTTCTTAGGTGACTGAACAGTTCAATACAGGAATTACAGTCGTTGAAGGAAAGGATGGGTGGGAAGACTGGTTTGCCGCACACTCCTTCCGTTGCTTGCGCTTGCTTTCTGCATGCTCTCAGCGACGAGACTAGAGGTGCTCAGCGCCCTCCCGGGATGCTCTTTCTCCACTTAGGGCGGTCTTTGACCAGGGACTCCCAGGTGCTCCGGAGTCTTATGTAGGCCAGACTGCATGCTCCACTAAACTCCCGAAACAAGAACTCCACTCCGAGCTACGTCACAGAAAGCGAGCCCCAGGAGGGCAGAGAAAACACTTCAAGGATACCCTAAAAGCCTGCTTGAAAACATGCAACATCCCCACCGACTCTTGGGAATCCCTGGCCCAAGACCGCTCAAAGTGGAGGAGGAGCATCCGAGAAGTCACCGAACACCTCGAGTCTCTTCGCCGGGAGCATGCGGAAGCCAAGTGCAAACAGTGGAGGAGCAAACGACAAATCAAGCACCCCATCCACCCGTCCCTTCAACCACCGTCTGCCCCACCTGTGACAGTGACTGTAGATCCCGCATTGGTCTCATCAGTCACCTTAGAACTCATTTTAGTGTGAAAGCAAGTCATCCTCGACTCTGGGGGACTGCCCAAGAAGATGTAGGCCAGTCCAGGTAGGGGTGCAGATTCCTTTCCGTGAAGTACATTAATAAATCAATTGGGGTTTTTATGACATTGGTCAGATATATTGAATTCCACAACTTGCCATGGTGGATATAAACTGACAACCTCTGAGTTGCTAGTCCAGTGCTATAACCACTAGCCTCAACAGGATGTGAAAAATACATATAAAGGTAAAACGTGTTTTTGGAAAAAGAATAATGGTTAGCAAGCTTGATTACGTGGGTGATATTAAAGACGGTAAGAATAAAATTTGAATTTGAAGGTATTCAGTGGTGTTCCCCAGGACCACTGCATTCCTTGATATATATTGTTGGGCCGTAATTTGCGGCCTCCACAGGTGGGTACAAGGGGCGCACGTGCCCGTAGCGGCCGCGCAAGCTCCGGGCCTAGGCATGTGCTGCGCATGCACGAAAACACCGAACTTGCGATCTCTCAAGAATTCTCTTGACAGATCCAATGCATCCCTGGGAAAAGGGCATTTTCTGGCGGAGAGTTAAGCTATTTGTCCAACATCTGCCCAGCGAATGCCCGTGAGCTTCTATGTCTACTAACCACAGGCGTAAGGCCTGCTTTTACCAGCATAAAAGTTTTAAGAAACATAAAAATAAAGTTCTATCAATAATTTATACATTTAAAAACCTGTGAAGTAAGGTAAGTTTATTTTTTAGCCCCTTTAAAACATGTAAATGTATTTTTCCAAAAATTACATTTTTGTTTTAAATATTTAATTAAATGGCTTTTTAATTAATTTTAAATATGTGACTTAAAAAAAATTATTTGATGTTTAGATATATTTTTTGGGGTATTCCCATTTATAATTATTGTGTTTCCGTACATACGGAATCCCCATAAGCATGAATGGGGATTCCCTTCTGTCATTCGTTGGGCCGGCCCACGTGATCCCAGGGGCGCTTGCGATCCGCCTGTGTCTGTGGGATACGTGGGTCTCTTCCTGCGGGCACCCGGAGAGATCCAGGACCGCAAATCTCCATACCTCCCAGACCATCAGATATGTGGCCATTTTATTTGCGGATTGGAGGCATTTCGACCGCAAATTCATGATCAAGGACTTGGGTGTAAAGGCACCATTTCAAAATTTGCAGATGACACAAAACTTGGAAGTATAGTAAACAGTGAGGAGGATGGTGATAGACATCAAGAGGACATAGAAATGGGCAGACACGTGGCAGATGAAAGTTAACGCAGCAAAGTGTAAAGGATACATTTTGGTAGGAAGAATGAGGAGGGGCAATATAAACTAAAGGGTACAATTCTAAAAGAGGTGTAGGAACAGAAAGAGCTGGAGGTGTATGTGCATAAATCATTGAAGGTGGAAGGGCAGGTTGAGAAAGCGGTTAAATTGGCATACAGGATCCTGTGCTTCATAAATAGAGGCATCGGGTACAAACACAAGGAAGTTATGATGAACCTTTACAAAACACTGGTTTGGCCTCAATTTGTGTCCAATTCTGGGCACTGCACTTTAGGAAGGATGTGAAGGCCTTAGAGAGAGAGCAGAAAAGATTTACAAGAATGTTTCCAGGGATGAGGGATGAGAGAAGGTTGAGAGGAGATTTAATAGAGGCATTCAAAATCATGAGGTGTCTTGACAGAGTGGATAGAGAGAAATGGTTCCCATTGGTGGAAGGGTCGAGAACCAGAGGACACAGATTTAAGGTGATTGGCAAAAGAACCAAAGGCGACATGAGGAAAATCTTTTTCATGCAGCGAGTGGAATGGACTGCCTGAAAGGATGATGGAGGCAGATTCAATCGTGGCTTTCAAAAGGGAATTGGATAAGAAAAAATTGCAAGGCTACAGGGAAAGGGTGGGGGAATGGGACTAGCTGAAGTGCTCTTGCAGAGAGCCGACACGGGTTCGATGGGCCGAATGGCCTCCTTCTGTGCTGTAACTATCCTATGATTCTATGAATAGCTTGACATGAACCCCAAAATCATATTATGCCTTTGAAGTCCATTCCTTCTAGTTCTTATTCTTTATAGTGTATATGCTGATTATTGCTGTTTTATGTGATTACTTTTCTGTCTGGCCATTGTTGGTCACGATCCTGTGGCTGGAGGTTTCTTGCTTGTCACAGCAATTCTTTCTTGCGTGCTGCAGTTCCTCTGTTGATGAATAAAAACATTTCTATACTCATCTATAATACTGAAAATGAAACAGTCAACCAAAGCTGAAGTATTTTCAAAAGATTTATAAGGAGTTTTGAAGCCCTGCTATTTTAATCTCTTGCATTAAATTGACAGTTGAGAACAGTCCAGTATGACCTTCACAGGAGATTATTAAAGGTGCCTGCAGTGTTATTATTACAGATATAGAGACATCATCACAGCTGTTTACTGGGCATTTGTATTCCAGTAGATATAATATTAAGAATTACTTTAATCCCTTACCACGGCACAAATCTGGCCACATGATAGAAGCACACAATCTGGTGCTCTGCTCTTATTAACGAATTACCACCATATGGACTCCTATCAATGATATGTTCATGACGATACAGTTTTCTTTCAAGTCACTGCAGTCACTTCTGTAGTTGATAGCTGATTCTCTGACCATTTCCATTAAATTATGGGTTGTTTCGGGTTCTGTGCTTTCTTGTCAAACCATTAGCTTGCCTTATTCACTTTTTTGCGAATGATTACACTCTATATTCATCAATTTTCTTCAGCTTAGCCACCCTCGGTGATGGTAGGTTTGATGGTAGGTTCTACCCCGCGCATAATGAAATGGATGAATCACTGTATCCTGATTTACTCCATGTGCTTCAGTGGGGCAGTAAAAATATTGTTACTATCAGTTGTCTCTTACAATGTAACCAACAATTACCACCTCTTACCTTTCGGTGGCTCCATCTTTATGGCTCAATTTTCCCCAGTATTTGCTCCATTTTTTTTGGAGTAGCTGCTTTTTCTGGCCTAACTTAAAAATCCCCAGTTTCCCCAATCAATTTGCACCAGCGTAACTGACTTAGTTACGTTTTTTTTAGGTAAGTTTTTTTTTCTCAAAAATGGGCATTACCAGCCACCTACGCCAGTTCTGGCCATTTAGGCAACTTTGACCAGCTAATAGTTACTCCATTTCTACTTAGGCCAGCGTATATGGCCACTCGAGAAAACCCTTGCGGAGAGTTAATGAAATTGGCGCAGGTAAGTACATCGGAGGCTATTCGGCCTGGGATGGGGCGGGAAGCAGAGAGGACCTGGACCTGAACCAACTAAGTCTTAGCAATGTTAAATAAATCAATGCGGAGTGCATTTGCAAACAAAAACTACTAACAAGACATTGAAAAATACAATTCATTCAATAGAAAAACCACTTCTCAGAGGGAACAGACTTGCAAAACCATCCTTCCTTCGCACAATTAAAATAATCATGAAATAATCATTACCGCAATTCTATAAGAAGTAAAAAATTGAAGTCCTACCTTCAGCATCAAACTCCAATTCACCTTTTTGCACTTGGCCTGGGAAGGCAGCTGGCTGGTGCGGGAGGCCACTTGGCCTGGGCTAGGGGCGGGAGGGAGCGAACTGGCCGGCATCAGGGGCCACAGAGCGGCTGCAATTCAACAGAGAGGCTGGTTTGGGAGAAGAGGAACTTTGTGGTCTGCAGCCTGTGTCTGGCGATCACACCTTCCTTGCACACTCAACTCAAGTATAGGCAGCAGAGCCATCAGGACATGCAGCACCAGACTGATCACAATTAAAAGCTACAGCACCAGTTTGGATCTCCAGAAGATCAGAATCAGCATTCTTCGATAGAGCGCGGCCATATTCTTAAAAACTCCGATTAAGAATGTTCAGAATAAAATACTGTTAATTGCTTTTGAAGTCTGGTTTCCTTGCACGTCTGCAGCAGTGTCGTGCCCAGCACCGAGAGACTGCCCTCAGCTCAAAGGCAGGCTGGATAAGACTCGGGTGCATGGCTGAGGTTTGTTCAGTGCAGTCCTAGTCAGTATGACTATCCTGGCTTATCGCACTGCAAACAGAGGCCAGTCCACGTTCAAAGGTGACGTGGAACCGGCCCTGAAGACTGCACTTCATGCGAGGGCTCCTCATAGCTGCAGTGAAGGACACAGCCAATAACAGGCTGACTGCTTCACACTCAAGCCTCGGAACTTGGATATTCGTAATCAGACTGGGCCTTAGAATCACGGACATTACAACATGGAAGGCACGCAGACACAAGTAGCTGTTTAAAAATGGCTGATTGCTACTGCGCATGCGCGGCCATTTCAGAGACATCAGGAACATCACTTTTTTCCACTGCATATGCGCAGACGTCCTGGCACATTTTCCAGCGCAGAACGCAGGCTCCAACCCCCCAAGGCAACTGGCCACGCTGTGCGGCTGCAGAGAAGAGGGTAAACAGCGGTGAAAGTAGGAAGATTTTTTTAAAAACGGGCTCGGGGAAAATTGAGCCCATAGTCCTATTTCAAATATTACCGTTATTGATCTCATCATCTCTTTAAACCTCAAATGGAACGTTCATATCTCTTTCACTGCTAAAACTTGCTCCAAAAAACATTTTTTGTCTTTAATCCCAAATAGGTCTTTTCCTATCAATAGCTCTTAATTCTCTATAAAGTTCAAGTCTGTCCAAGACCTGAAAACTGGTCCCAATTATCTTTCCATTGTATTCCCTCTTGTCTTTCTGTATTTTATCAATACTGATGTCAATATTTCACAAATCTTTCCTGTCTTGTTCCTTCTAAACGCCAAATGCAGATCTTACATACTCTTCCACCTGCTGCCATATCACCACCCAGTGAAATCAAGACCCATTATATTGCCATTATCATTCATTCCCAGAACTTCACAAATAGGGTAATTCCATATTCCCCTCGTTTTCCTTTCCTTCTATAATCTTCAGCCTGTGAACACATGATGTGGGTCCGATAATGTGGCCGTTATGATACTGGCCCAGCAATCCAGAGGTCATGAGTTCAAATCCCATTATGGTAAGTTTGAAATTGAGTCCAATAAATCTTGTGTGCTGGCACCAGAAATAAATGACTAAGGAAACTGCTGAATTGTTATTAAAACCCAACTAACTTGCTGAGGTTGTTTGGGGAAGGAAATATAACACCGGTAAAATAATGGGACTAAAGGTGGACAAGTCCCCTGGACCTGATGGCTTGCATCCTAGGATCCTAAAAGAAGTGGCTGCAGAAATAGTGGATGCATTGGTTGTAATCTACCAAAATTCCCTGGATTCTGGGGAAGGTCCAGCAGATTGGAAAACTGCAATTTAAAGAAAGGAGGCAGACAGAAAGCAGGAAACTATAGACCGGTTAGCCTAACATCTGTTGTTGGGAAAATGCTGGAGTCCATTATTAAGGAAGCAGTAGTAGGACATTTGGAAAAGCATAATTCAATCAAGCAGAGTCAGCATGGTTTTATGAATGGGAAATCATGCTTGACAAATTTGCTGGAATTCTTTGAAGATGTAACGAATAGGGTGGATAAAGGGGAACCAGTGGATGTGGTGTAATTGGATTTCCAGAAGACATTTGGTAAAGTGCCACAAGGTAAAAGTTCATGGGGATGGGGGTAATATATTAGCATGGATAGAAGATTGGCTAACTAACAGATAACAGAGAGTTGGGATAAACGGGTCATTTTCCGGTTGGCAAACACTAACTAGTGGTTTGCTGCAGGGATCGGTGCTGGGACCTCAACTATTTACAATCTATATTAATGACTTGGATGACAGGACCGAGTATAATGTAGCCAAGTTTGTTGATGATACAAAGATGGGTGGGAAAGCAAATTGTGAGGAGGACACAAAAAATCTGCAAAGGGATATAGACAGGCTAAGTAAGTGGACAAAGATTTGGCAGATGGAATATAATGTAGGAAAATGTGAGGTTATCCACTTTTGCAGAAAAAATAGAAAAGCAAATTATAATTTAAATGGAGAGAAATTGCAAAGTGCTACAGTACAGAGAGACCTGGGGGTCCTTGTGCATGAAACACAAAATGTTAGTATGCAGGTATAGCAAGTAATCAGGAAGACAAATGGAATGTTGGCCTTTATTGCAAGGGGGATAGAGTATAAAAGCAGAGAAGTTCTGCTACAAATGTATAGGGTATTGGTGAGGCCACACCTGGAGTACTGCATGCAGTTTTGGTCTCCATATTTAAGGAAGGATATACTTGCATTGGAAGCTGTTCAGAGAAGGTTCACTAGGTTGATTCTGGAGATGAGGGGGTTGATTTATGAAGATAGGTCGAGTAGTTTTGGAACTATACTCATTGGAGTTCAGAAGAATGAGAGGTGATCTTATCAAAATATATAAGATAATGAGAGGGCTCGACAAGTTGGATGCAGAGAGGATATTTCCACTCATAGGGGAAACTAAAACTACGGGGCATAGTCTCAGAATAAGGGGCCGGCCATTTAAAACTAAGATGAAGAGGAATTTCTTCTTTCTGAGGGTTGTGAATTTTTGGAATTCTCTGCCCCAGAGAGCAGTGGAGGCTGGGTCATTGAATATATTTAAGGCGGAGATAGACAGATTTTGAGCGATAAGGGAATAAAGGGTTAAGGGGAGCTGAGTCCATGATCAGATCAGCCATGATCTTATTAAATGGCGGAGCTGGTTCGAGGGGCCAAATAGCCTACTCCTGCTCCTATTTCTTGTGTTCTTGAGTGTTCTACTTGGTATGGTCTACATGTGACTCCAGAGCCGCTTTACACAATTGGCTCTTAATGTCCTCTTAAGTGACCTGATAAGCCACTCAGTTACAAAAACAATTGCCATGAAGCAAGAATAAGGCCATGTCTGTCTCAGGGAAGCTAAGGATGGATAATAAATATTGCCTTGCCAGCGTTAAGTATGAATTTACAAAAAAAGCTTTCTGTCGTATAATCACTGATTCCTGATATCTCTCCTATTTTATTTCCTTGACGGTGCTCTATGGTTTTGCCGATCTGTTTTAGTAAAAAAAAAATTGTGTATATACATCTGATGCTGTATATAGTAATATATTTATATACAATTACTTGCATAACTTAAAATTGACTAACTAATTTAAACACAGCAGTAGCTTCTCCAAGTCTTTTTCTTCTTTGTGCAATCACTTCACACATTGTATTATTACCAGAACCCCAACTACCCATTTCCACATCTTTTCTTTAATAGATCTGTCATTCACTCACTCAATCAATCACCCATTTAGTCTTCCTTCCTCTGTCTCTTTCACTCTGTCAGAATCTCTTCCAGTAACTTGCTAATCCTGGCCTGACCTACAAGCCGAAAACAATTGATCGGTTTAAAAATTGAACTGTCGAAACATGTTTCTCACTGAACTTTTAAGCAGTGCTAGGAGTCAGGAGACTGCTATTAAATAATACCAAGCAGACGCATCATTAACTATGAGGTTGCAGAGGTCAAAATCATAGTCCCCAAACCAGCTAACAAGCAATGTTTTGTGAAAACTGTCCTACAATAGACATGACCAGGTATTCAGATTCATGCTGTGAGTGAGGTCTTTGTGTTGATGAATTTCCTTTTGTTATTGTGCATAAAATCCTCTGATTTTACAATTCATTTTCCAAATTCAGTGTCTCGCTATTTATTTTATCCTCCCCATTTCTTAAAAAAAGTTCTCTCTTCCTCTTAAAATCCTCTCTTCACTTTGCACCATCAAATGTAGAGGCACATGACAAACAGGCACATCTTTGTTAATGTCCTTTTTAGTGTGGTCTCCTTTGCTTCATTCCTTTCATTGTCTTATCACCCTTCTGCTAAACACCTTGATATCATTTTCTATGTTAAAGCCCCTAAATAAATGCCAGTTGTTGTGAAGTCTAACTGTGATAGTTTCTTTAAATTACGCCAGATTCTTCTGCATCTGTTCCCAGGTTATGCAAGTATGGCGCACAATATTGACTCTACCCATCACCTTCTGCCAGGCATGATGTAGTGCTACTCTCTGGGGAGGTTTTCTGGTGTGCCTTCTTCACAGCCATCGTATGCAGCAGGAAAGAAAGAACAAACATTTATATAGCATCTAATTTCCCAAACACTTTATAGCCAATGAAGTACTTTTAAACTGTAGTCACTGTTGTAATGTAGGAAACACGTCAGCTGATTTGCACACAGTAATGTCACGCAAACAGCAATGTGATAATGACCCAGATAATCTGTTTTAGTGATGTTGGTTGAGGGATGAATATTGCAAGAACACTGGGGAGAACCCTGCCATGGGATCTTTATGTCCACCGAAAAGAACGCGTCATCGAAAGGACGGCACCTCCCTCAGTACTGCACTGAAGTGTCAGCCTGGATTACGTGCTCAAGTCTCTGGAGTGGGACTTGAACCCACAACCTTCTGACTCGGAGGTGAGAGTGCTACCACTAAGCTAACACCTAGGGTGTTATGCTACTACATCACTTAGTTACAAACTCTGTTTCTTGCCTCAATATTTATTTTACTGTTGCTTGGGTTTTTCCAGACACTTTTGTCCCATACACCCTGTAGAAAGATGCATGTAACATATTTATCGTATTTGGATCACTTCCGCCCCTGTGGGACTCATTTTTATGTGGTCACCTCCCTAAAATTGTACAGGTTGATGACCACGCTACTCACCTTCCCCAACTTGATGTATGATTACATTTTTTTTTTATTCTAAAATCCCATTGAGTACAAATTTAAAACCTTTACAATCAAGGATTTATCAGACAGATTGTAAATATTTCAGGACAAAACAAGTGAAATAAGATTAAACACGATGTTCATTCAACTGTAGGTAATAAAAGTGAAAATGCTTATGTCTCCAGAATGGATTATGTTCAGTCTTCATTTAGGGTTACTACTACAGTGTACTCTATTCTGTGTGAGAGCTTTCCTGTAGGTATCCAAACATCTAAAGTTTTGAGAATATTTTAAATTTTGAATGCAAGCAACAAATATATTCATCCGGACATTTAGGAAGATAGGAATTGCTAGACCAAAGACCAAAGCCAATCTTGTTCACCTTCTACCATCCTGGTAGATACATGTTACAACAATAATGAAACTGTAATCATCGTAATCAATCTCTATCAATTAGTTTGCAACAGAGCCAGAAATAAGACGAGGAAAGCCTTCAGTGGTGGAGATCTTTGAAAACCAAAGATCTAAAGTCACCTTTTTCCTCCCAAGCATGCTACACTTGCTGCATGTCATGTTTCAAATTATTCATATACTACATTTCAGGGTGCATGCGCGTCCCAAGTTTAGCGTATGTGCAAAGTAAACTTTACAATCATATTTTAGACTCTAGACGAATCCCTGTGCAATTCCACTGAAAATCACTGTGTAAGTGAAGCAAAATAGTACTTCTAGGTATCACCCAGTAAATATCTTCCACCCCAATCAAAATAAAATACATCAGCTGGATTAAATGAGGTACAATATAGATGAAATAGAGAGGCAAGGCTTTCAAATGTTCAGTGAATATTGAGGAGAATAAGTGAGATGTGGAAGGTAATGGTGAGAGAACAGCAGTTGGATGTGAAGAATGAAGTTATCAGCTGTGAACCTCTCGGACATTAAGAGTTGATTACTAGGAGTAAGCTAAGAAAACAGGCACAAATATAGACTGTGACTATTAGTGTTGTTGGAGCTATGGGAAATCTGAGGCTTGACCATTATGACTTGCTTGCTGGTATGCTGGGATAGTTTCTTCGAGTCTGCCTACATAAAAACAGTCACTGAACTTTAAAAAGTATTTCATTGTGTAAAGTGCTTTGAGATGTTTCAATGTGAAAGGCATTGTGTGACTGCAAGTCGTATTTTTATTAGATGTCTTCCTGTGGTTCCTGAATGTCAAGTATGTGTAATGTGCTTTTATTACTTGTCTCTGACTGCCCAGTTTTTATGCCACTAACAAAAATAAACCTAATACTATAGCTCCATCTTGTGGTTTGGTTTACATTTGGTTTTCCTTCTGAGCTTGGGGGAAAAAAGTAGAAAAAATATTGGTGCGTTATTTTACCACTAATATTCAACCTCACATCAAACTTCTAAATGCAATGAATGCCATAACATTTAACAGCAATATTAACTCTTAAAGACATCAGACTATTAAAGGAATGGCATGATTTAATTGATATTGTTGCTTAAATAATTAAAAATGATTGCAAATGTCCCAACAATATGCAATACAAAAACACAGTAAATTATTATTTTTTAAATAATTTCAAGAAGAATATCACTCTTGTTTCCTCTTTCCAGGTGTCATTATAAGTGGATGCGCTGAGCATGTATTTTCACCCCATTGCTGCCTGTCCCAGGATCACTATCGCATCCGTCACTGCACCTAACTCAAAGACAGGAAAGAAAGGATGAGTCGAACTAGATCATTGGTTTCTGTGCTTTCAGGAATGTGCATTTATTAATCTCCACTTGTTGTATATCTGTAAAGCATGCACACCCATGTTCCGCCACAACATCCCTTGGGAGCACTGTATATAAGCCAGCCCCTCAAGCCTGTTCCTCACTCTGGAGTGTCTTAATAAAGACTGAGGTCACTGTTACTTTAACCTCCCTGTGTGCAGTCTCATCTGTGTTAGGAACACAATAACTGGCGACGAGTATACGATTCCAACGCAAAGATGCAGCAAACTGTGGGCATTCTGGAGAAGTTCTCAGAGGGTGAGGACTGGGAAGACTATGTCGAACAGGAGACCAGTACTTTGTAGCCAACGAGCTGGTCAGAGAAGGAAGCGCTGCAAAAAGGA
The DNA here is from genome assembly GCF_044704955.1 of Pristiophorus japonicus. Classification (NCBI taxonomy): domain Eukaryota; kingdom Metazoa; phylum Chordata; class Chondrichthyes; family Pristiophoridae; genus Pristiophorus; species Pristiophorus japonicus. The sequence goes on along the minus strand of NC_091987.1, from coordinate 194,753,850 downwards.
GAGCGGTCCTCCTCACGGTCTGTGGGGCACTGACCTACAGCCTCATGAAGAATCTTCTGGCTCCAGTGAAACCCACAGATAAGTCATATGAGGAGCTGTGTATACTGGTTCGGGAGCATCTTAACCCGAGGGAGAGCGTGCTGATGGCGAGGTATTGGTTCTACATGTGCCAGCGATCTGAAGGTCAGGAAGTGGCGAGCTACGACGCAAAGCTAAGACGATTTGCAGGACAATGTGAGTTTGATGGCTACCTGGAGCAGATGCTCAGAGCCTTTTTTGTACTGGGCATTGGCCACGAGACCATCCTACGAAAACTTTTGACTGTAGAGACACCGACCATCAGTAAGGCCATTGCGATAGCACAGGCATTTATGTCCACCAGTGATAACACCAAACAAATCTTTCAGAACACAAGTGCTAGCAATGCTCATAAATTAACTGGAACTGTATTTGCGAGCAGAAATGTACAGGGCAGAAACCACGAGTCCGCAACTGCCAGCAGGCCTCAGGTGACCCAGATGACTCAGTGTCCGCAACAAAGGATGAATGCAAGGCAATTCACACCTTGTTGGCGTCGTGGAGGCTTCCATTCAGCCGCTTCATGCCGCTTCAAAGAGTATGTTTGCAAGAGCTGTGGAACAATGGGGCACCTCCAACGAGCTTGCAGACGAGCTGCAAGCTCTGCAAAACCTGCTAACCACCACGTGGCAGAGGAAGATTGGTCCATGGTAGATCAAAACAATTTTGAGCCTCAGCGAGAGGAGGCAGATGCTGAAGTACACAGGGTGCACACATTTTTGACGAAATATCCACCTATAATGCTAACTGTAAAATTGAATGACTTACCCGTAGCCATGGAACTGGACACTGGCGCTAGCCAATCCATCATGAGTAAAAAGATGTTTGAGAGACTGTGGTGCAACAAGGCACTCAGACCAGCCCTGAGCCCCATCCACACGAAACTGAGAACGTACACCAAAGAGCTCATCACTGTCCTGGGCAGCGCCATGGGTCAAGGTCACCCACAAGGGCACAGTGCATGAACTGCCACTTTGGATTGTCCCGGGCGATGGCCCCACACTGCTTGGAAGGAGCTGGCTGGGCAAAATCCGCTGGAACTGGGATGACATCCAAGCGCCATCACATGTCGATGAGGCCTCATGTACTCAAGTTCTTAACATATTTCCTTCCATTTTTGAGCCAGGCATTGGAAACTTTTCCAGGGCGAAGGTGCAGATCCACTTGGTGCCAGAGGCACGACCCATTCACCACAAGGCGCGAGTGGTACCTCACATGATGAGGGAGAGAGTGGAAATCGAGCTGGACAGGCTGCAATGCGAGGGCATCATCTCCCCAGTGGAATTCAGCGAGTGGGCCAGCCCGATTGTTCCCGTACTCAAAAGTGATGGCACGGTCAGGATTTGCAGCGATTACAAAGTAAGTATTAATCGTTTCTCGCTACAGGACCAATACCCGCTACCTAAGGCAGACGACCTATTTGCGACGCTGGCAGGAGGCAAGACGTTCACCAAGCTCGACCTGACTTCGGCCTACATGACGCAGGAGCTGGAGGAGTCTTCGAAGGGCCTCACCTGCATCAACATGCACAAGGGACTGTTCATCTACAACAGATGCCCGTTTGGAATTCGGTCGGCTGCAGCGATCTTCCAGAGAAACATGGAGAGCCTACTCAAGTCGGTACCACGCACGGTGGTCTTTCAGGACGACATATTGGTCACGGGTTGGGACACCGCCGAGCACCTACAAAACCTGGAGGAGGTCGTGTAGGGCTGCAGCTGAAGAGTTGAAATGCATCTTCATGGCAACAGAAGTGGAGCTTTTGGGGCGAAAGATCGCGGCGGACGGCATTCAGCCCACAGATGCCAAGACTGAGGCTATCAGGAACCCTCCCAGGCCACAGAACGTCACAGAGCTGCGGTCGTTCCTGGGACTCCTCAACTATTTTGGAAACATCCTACCGGGGTTAAGCACCATCTTAGAGCCCCTAAATGTGTTATTGCGTAAAGGTGAGATCTGGGTATGGGGAAAAAAACCAAGTAATTGCTTTTGAGAAAGCCAGAAACATTTTATGCTCCAACAAGTTGCTTGTATTGTATAACCCGTGTAAAAGACTTGTGCTAGCATGTGATGCGTCGTCGTACGGAGTCGGGTGTGTATTACAACAAGCTAACGTTGCGGGGAAGTTGCAACCTGTCGCCTATGCTTCCAGGAGCTTGTCTAAGGCCGAGAGGGCTTACAGCATGATTGAGAAAGAGGCATTAGCGTGTGTGTTTGGGGTAAAGAAAATGCATCAGTACCTGTTTGGCCTCAAATTTGAGCTGGAAACCGATCACAACCCCCTCATATCCATGTTCACTGAAAACAAGGGGATAAATACTAATGCCTCAGCCCGCATACAAGGGTGGGCACTCGCGCTATCAGCGTATAACTGTCCCATCCGCCATAGGCCAGGCACCGAGAACTGTGCGGATGCTCTCAGTCGGCTAACATTGCCCACCACAGGGGTGGAAATGGCGCAGCCTGCAAACTTGTTGATGGTGGCATAGCCCGCAGACTTGTTGATGGTCATGGAGGCATTTGAAAATGATAAATCACCTGTCACGGCCAGCCAGATTAGGACTTGGTCCAGCCAACATCCTCTGCTGTCCCCAGTAAAAAACTGTGTACTGCATGGGAGCTGGGCCAGCATCCCTGTTGAAATGCAAGAGCTAATCAAGCTGTTCCAGCGGCGAAAGGACAAGCTGTCCATTCAGGCAGACTGCCTGTTGTGGGGTAACCGCGTAGTGTTACCCAAAAAGGGCAGGGAAACGTTCATCTCGGATCTCCACAGCACACACCCGGGTATAGTAATGATGAAAGCGATAGCCAGATCCCACGTGTGGTGGCCCGGTATCTTCTCTGACTTAGAGTCCTGTGTACGGCAATGCAGCGTGTGTGCTCAGTTGAGCAACGCGCCCAGAGAGGCATCACTAAGTTTGTGGTCCTGGCCCTCCAGACCATGGTCGAGGATCCATGTCGACTATGCGGGCCCGTTTCTCGGTAAAATGTTCCTGGTGGTGGTGGATGCTTTTTCAAAATGGATTGAATGTGATATAATGTTGGGAAGCACCGCCACCGCCACCATTGAAAGCCTGAAGGCTATGTTTGCCATCCATGGCCTGCCTGACATACTGGTCAGTGACAACGGGCCATGTTTCACCAGTGCCGAATTTAAAGAATTCATGATCTGCAATGGGATCAAACATGTCACCTCGGCCCCGTTTAAACCAGCCTCCAATTGGCAGGCAGAGCGGGCAGTACAAACAATCAAATAGAGCCTTAAACGAGTCACAGAAGGCTCACTCCAAACCCGCCTGTTCCGAGTACTGCTCAGCTACCTCGCAAGACCCCACAGGCTCACAAGGGTGCCCCCGGCTGAGCTACTCATGAAAAGGACACTTAAAACCAGACTCTCACTGGTTCACCCCAAACTGCATGATCAGGTAGAGAGCAGGCGGCAGCAACAAAATGTAAACGATGGTCGCGCCGCTGTGTCACGGGAAATTGATCTGTATGACCCTGTGTATGTGCTAAATGATGGACATGGTCCCAAGTGGATCGCGGGCACGGTGATAGCTAAAGAAGGGAGTAGGGTGTTTGGAGTCACAAATTTGCAGAAAGCACCTGGACCAAACGAGGCTGTGGTTCACAGACTACCCTGAACAACCCACAGCAGACACCACCTTTTTCGAGCCCACAACACATACCCAAAGGATCAACGACACCACCCCGGACCAGGAAATCGAATCCATCACGCCCAACAGCCCAGCAAGGCCAGGCTCACCTAGCAGCCCTGCAGGACAAACAACACGCCAGCCCAGCGAGGGCACAGCCAACACACCAGAACAAACATTTGTACCAAGGCGGTCCACCAGAGAAAGAAAGGCTCCCGATCGCCTCACCTTGTAAATAGTTTTCACTTTGACTTTGGCGGGGAGTGATGTTGTGTATCTGTAAAGCATGCACACCCATGTTCCGCCACTAGGGAGCGTATCCCCTGAAGTCCCAAGGGATCCAAGCATCCCTTGGGAGCACTGTATATAAGCCGGCGCCTAAGGCCTGTTCCTCACTCTGGAATGTCTTGATAAAGACAGGTCACTGTTTAACCTCCTTGTGTGCAGTCTCATCTGTGTTAGGAACACAATACCACTAAATTAAGCATAAATAACTTTGAAGAAGAAGGACAAGTTAACATTATGGGTGAGCTTTATTTTAGTTCAGATCTTCCCAGAATCTGATTCAAATTCCACATGCTAAATCCAAACTTTACAGCTCCAAATACCAATACGCAGAAACTGTATCATACAGCTAGCTCATGAGAGTCACAAACACATCTCCAGTATCATGTCTACGTCAATGTTTTGATCCACTCAGAGACTTGTGCAGGAGGGGTCATGCTCACCCTTCCCCTCACCCTTCCCACTTCAGGCTTGGAGTCACACTTAGCTTTCATATTTAGTTGTTCACATGCATCCGGGAGGGCGCTGAGCACCACGAGTCTCATAGCCTAGAGTACGCAGAAACCAAGCGCAGGCAGTGGAAAAAGCGTGCGGCAAACCAGTCCCACCCACCTTTCCCTCAATGACTGTCTGTCCCACCTGTGACAGGGATTGTGGTTCTCATATTGGACTGTTCAGTCACTGAAGAACTCATTTTTAGAGTGGAAGCAAGTCTTCCTCGATTCCGAGGGATTGCCTATGATGATAATTGGGTTTCTTGCCTTGCACCATGCTACCTAGGACATATGACATCTCAGTAGCTATTTTGATTCAAATTGCTAACATATTTGAGTCTGTAGTCCCATTGAGGTTTTGTGATGTTCACATTACATAATCTCACAAAAATAGTTACACTCAGCAACTTTAACCAAATCTAAAGTTAAAACATCAAATAGCTTTACTGAAATAGGATGAGTCAACATTTTGTCCCTGACCATTAGGAACCAGCTGGATGAGATCTTGGGTAGATGCAGTCGGACTATGGAGATTTAGGGGAGTTGTGTGGTTGTCTTTCCTTTTGGGACTGACAAACCCTCTGGACCCTCCAGTTTATTTTTATTACAGCCTGATGGGAATCAGTGAGTGATTTGGCACAGCTGCTGAACAGGAAGTTTTGGAGTGCATTGCCCCAGTCCCACCCCCTCTGACCCAGACGGCACAGATCTCTGCATTACTGGGGATGATAATCTGATAGAGATGAGTCCTAGCCCTCAGTTTGCACTGTTGTATTTCTGATGACTATATTGTTTCCTGTATTTTAGGAGTTCCAGATGTCGCAACTGTCATGAATTGCTCATGATGTTGTATGTCCTTTTCTCTTTCCTTTCCCTGTTGGCTTTTGAAGATGAATTTTTGCTGCTTTGCAAACGTACCTTTCTTTCTCTTGCTGTGTCTTTCGATCAATGTGCATTTTACACTGTTGTTCCCTGTGGTGTTTATTTATATGATTTGAAAATGCAAACAAAAAAAATTGGCTTGGCTCCTGACTATTGCTAATGAAACTTACCAATGCATTACCCAGGACTGAAATAAGTAGCTGTTCTGAAATATTCCTATTATCTCAAAGTGAGTGCTGTCATCTCATCAAATACAATAAGTAGCTCTCTCTTGACTGCGGGTCCAGTGGAAGCCTTTGAAATGAAAGATGTCGCCCATCAACTGAATTTCTAGGCTTGGGAGTCTTGCGTGCCCTTTTCTCAGTGCTGCACAGTGTGAGTGGGCAGCAGTGATTGCACATACTGCTCTTAAATCAGGGAATGCAGAGCTTCATGCAGAGCCTCCTTGATAAAGTGCAACATCCCCACCGACACCTGGGAGTCCCTGGCCAAAGACCGCCCGAAGTGGAGGAAGAGCATCCGGGATGGCGCTGAGCACCTCGAGTCTCGTCGCTGAGAGCATGTAGAAACCACTCGCAGACAGTGGAAGGAGCGTGTGGCAAACCAGTCCCAACCACCCTTTCCTTCAACGACTGTCTGTCCCACCTGTGACAGAGACAGTAATTCCCGTATTGGAATGTTCAGTCACCTAAGAAGTCATTTTTAGAGTGGAAGCAACACTTCCTTGATTTCAAGGGACTGGATATGATGATGATGACATGCACACTCACACAGAGATCGACTCAGCGACTTCTGACCAATGATGATATTTCTAAAGTTAGGAACGAGCTGCAGGATCATTTAAAGTAGTCCACCAGACCACCTGAATTCTCTTTTAAGCTTGATGCTTGATAAGTTGTCTATGCACTGGCTATAGTTATTGTAATTGGCATGCAGCACTAGTGGTGTGACATCACCTCTTGCAGGTGGTCCTATTGCCGATGCCAAACTAATTATTGGCAGTGGTATTAGTGTGGTACACATGGGCAGCACCAATGGCAGATGCACAGTGCACCTGAAGCAAAAAACTCAAAAAGTCTCTTAAAAAATCTATTTCAAACTTCTATTTCATAATTAAAAAATGTAAGTGAATCTTGTCTGAACTTGCCCCTTTTAAAATTAATTTTGGTCATTTCTAATAGTGTCTAAGAAGATAATTTTTCTCACAGTTTGATCAATCGCCAAAGTTGGAGCGTGTGAGCTACTTGTTGTCTTGTACACTTCAATGGAAGATGGCACTTCAGTATGCTGTTTTATTGAGTTATTTTTTGCCTCTTCATTGTGTAAATGTATGGCCGTTAAAGATCATGGAGCCGAAATTTAGGTGCACCAGAAAGCTGGTGCACGTATGAGTTTTGTAGTGGTACTTACCGCTGGAACTCCTGGTACGGTAAGTAGATTCAAATGGATCATAATGGGGCGGACCTTAGATTCAAAGCCAGGCTGACTGGCTGAAAATGGGTGGGTCGGGGCCTCAACCGCTGCCAATCAGTGGTGGAGTTGTGATGATGTCACAGCGCGTGGTCACCACGCTCTCTCCTCTCCGTTAAAAGGGAGAGATTCTATCATTTTTTAACTTTGACCATTGGGCCACCAGGGAGGGTTTCAGTTGGCAGCCCGGCTGAACCCGGGGGCAAGTATTTTGCCGGCCGATCGGCAAGTCGGCCAGCAAAATGTTTTCCATTGCGGCCGCGGCAGTGGGCCCTCCCCTTTAAGGACGGTCGCGTTGCCGGACCACACTCAGTGCGGAGATGGTGCACCGACAGAAAAACCTGCCGGGTGCACCACATGGCGGGGGATTGACGGATTCAAGTGAAAATCGATGGGTAAGTATTTTTATTGTGTTTTTACTGTTTTCATTGGTGGTGCAACCACTGGGGTGGGATTGGGGTCCAGGCCGAAAAATCCCCGACCGAATTTAGGTTGGGTCGGCCTGTTGACCCCAAAATAACGGCCATTCGATTTTTAGGAACAGCCGCCGCAAATGGGCATTAACGGGTCTCTTTGAGACCCTGAATTTCGGCCCGCTACTGTCTAAGAATGTTTGTGTGGCAGCATACTTACTGCAGTGTGAAATATTGGAATGCAGTTTTTAAATTCCTATTTTTTCCCAGCCTCTGCTAAGATTTTGCCAAAATACAACTGATCTCAATGCATCCTATTTTTCCAGGCCTCTGCCAATGCTATTAAGCTGTCTGCTAGAAGGCAATTCACTGACCAAATTTCCCTCCCTCTACAACAAAGTATCAAGTCTTTGCTTAATGCTTCCCTGCCACCAAAGGAACTGCACTGTGTGGAATCCTGTCCTATGCCTTCAAGGGCCAGCATGCTTAATCAGCAATGCCCCACATCACTGTGTCTCAATGTGTATGTCGAGTCAAATTTCTTCCCAGTCATTTTTAATTAAGTCCTCGCTTCTTCTTCAAAGCCTTTCCCCCTGTCCCCCTCCTATCCCCCCTCCCCCCTCCATCATTTTAATGTGATAGCGTGGGGCTGCTATACTTCCATACTGTGCATACGGTAGCACAATATAAATGCACCACAGAGACATTACTCAGAGTGTTTTTACTACATGTCGTTCAAATGGCAGGAAATTATGAGAGTTACTTTCATCATGTTGCACTGCTGTGTCCTCTCATCTGAAGCCAGAAAAATTGAAATGAATGGCAATTGTGGAGGAAATGGGACAACAAAAGAAAAATTGTCCAGAATGTTTCAGCATCAAAGTAATCTTCTGCAGTCAGACAGGAAAGTTTAAAGAGCCTAATTCATAAAGAAATAAATGTCAGTACTATAATATACGATGTACTCATTTAACTGGACCCACTGAAATGCAGGCCCTTCTGTATTTAAAACCAAACTTCAGAGGAACAAGGCTGTACGAAAAACATTTCTACCGTTTTCTCCCTGCTCTCCTAAAGGCACAGACCAGTGTTGGTCTACCCCAACATTCTGCTCGGAGCTCCAACACGGCAAGCGAGTCCCAGGTGGGCAGAGGAAAAGCTTCAAGGGCACCCTCAAAGTCTCCTTGAAAAAGTGAAACATCCCTACTACCGACACCTGGGAATCCCTGGCCCAAAACCGCTCAAAGTGAAGGAGAAGCATCCGGGAAGGTGCCGAACACCTCGAGTCTCTTCGCCGGGAGCACGCGGAAGCGAAGCGCAAACAGCGACTACCCAAAAACCCCACCCACCCGTCCCTCCAACCACCGTCTGCCCCACCTGTGACAGAGACTGTAGATCCCGCATTGGTTTCATCAGTCTCCTGAGAACTCATATTAGCGTGGAAGCAAGTCATCCTTGAATCCAAGGGACTGCCTAAGAAGAAGGAAGAGATTTTCACAGTTGTGCCTACGCTGGGAAACCTCACCTACTAGCCATTCGTCACCTGTGCGCCTTGACGGTGAAGGTTGGTTGTTCCAATCTGGTGGGAATCAGTGGCAGGGCAAGCTTTACGCCTGCCTGCTCTGGTGAGCGTTGACCATGTTGTTGGTAAACTTCTATCAGTATTCGCACTGACCCCGGGTTACCTGTATCAGTTAGGGGAAGACCTGTGAGACATACCACTCTGACACTGCCTGATGCTCCCGATGAAGAAAGAGAAATAATCATTTTGATTTTCTTTTATCCTCCCACCTTGTTTACTGTAATCCATCTCCCTATGAACAATTACACTTGGCAAAGCACCAAAGTTCATTTTTAAAATCCCCTTCCATCATCTTAGGAATGCTGGATGCTAAGAATGCACCGGCATTCCTGAGGCCTAGCACTAAGGCATTAATTGTGGGAAGTCCATGAGCTGACATAGTCCTGTCTCAATGTCTAATTTGGCTACATCTCCCCATATTTGGGTGGACATATTCAACATCCACCATCAGTTCCAGCAGAACCATTCCAGGCCCATCTCCCAAGCCCAACAGCTCTGCAACGATCAGAATTGGCAGTAATGATGCAGAAATTTCTTTCCCAGAGGCACATGCCCAATCCGAATGGGAGGTCAAGCCACTGTTAAATTGGTTGGTGTCTTTACTTTCGGCAGCCCTGGCACACTCCTGAAATGAGCGTAGAATTCCTTTCAATATTGAAAGGAGGTTCCAGTGCTCATTTCAGACCCAAACTCCTAAATTTGTTTGCCTTAGTCAGAGCCGACTGGCATATCCGGGTCTTGAGCAGCCTAACCAGCAGTCCTTAAAAGGACCTCAAAGTAGGCCCACAACTAACAGCCTGCCCTCGCCGCCCTCCCGATTGCCTGCCCACCACCCTCCCCCTCCACCCTCCCTTCCCCCCCCAATCTCTGGGTCTCGGCACAAGCTGAAAACCATCAGGCCCTTACAGGCGAGCTGCATCAGGGTGCCTCATTGGCAACCACAGCTTGCCCAATGAGGCCTGAGGAAAAATCTACTTACATCCTCAAGAATCTCCGTTCCACATGCCATAGCTGCACGCTGGCGGAATCGTTCCCGGTTTGGGTTGCTAAGGAATTTAGGCCCCTTTGTTCCCAGGATATATTAATATTTGTCAGGATCTGTTATATGTGTATACTATAGATATACTCTCTGTGTAGTCACTGTATAGTTGCATAAGATGGAGACTTGTTTACCGGAAGTACCATCAACAAGGTTCACACTATAGACACTATGCTGGTTCCACCAGAGGGTGCAACTGGTGGAGGCCCAGGGGTCACCTATATACCACAGGTACTCAGGTATAAAAGGGAGTCCACCATGTGGTATCCTCACCGTGGAGTTATATTAAATGGACTAAGGTCACTACAGTTCAAATACAGTACCTTGCCTCCTGGAGTCATTATTAGAGCATCTAAAGACATAACAGGATCCATCTAGAATACTGAGTCCAGTTCTCATCACCTCACATGGCGGGAGCTTGAGAGGCCCTCGAAAAGGAGGGCCACTAGATTAATATCTAGTTTAAAAATCATTAGCTATCACAATAGATTCAGGCAGCTGGATCTTTTTACTCTAATAAAATGCAGACTCAGGGAGATTTGATTGAAGTATTTAAAATGATGAAGAGATTAGTCTGTGTACATGTGGACAGATTATTTGACATAGATAAGCTAGGGAAAACAGGGAGACATGCGTGCAAGCTATCTAAGCATAGAACTAGGTTAGATGTCAAGAGGTTTGTCTTGTCCCATGGGATCATTGACCTTCACAATAGGTTACCAGCTCATGCACTAGGTGAAGATTCGTTGCAAATATTTAAAAGGAACAAGTTCCTGGGGAAGGCTGCTATCGCTGCATACGAAGGTAGGTGGGATGGACAATGTACCTCGTGGTCACTGTTATCTTCTGGAACTCATTTTTGATCGCCTTTGGGGTCAAAGAGGAATTTCTCAGAATTCTATTCTTCCCTGAGTTGGCCAAGGGTTTTTGTTATCTGGTTTTTTTTCCCTGCTCAGGAGATTGAAGGTCTATGGTGCCAACAACACAACACAGGTTTCTCCCATTCTATCATTACACCTGAACCGCTACATCCTCTGAATCAAATGAGTGTTCTTGTGATCGTGAGATGTAAGGATACATGGGTGCAGATGCCACAAACTGTTCTGGTGTTTGCGGTGAGTGGATATATTTGTTGTGGTGTGTTGTACTGAATGTCCTCAGGCTCGAGATGAGTTGGTTTCACCTTTGGCAAGAGGAAAGTAGCGATTAGCAACTTAGTATTTGGAAGCAACTGATCAATTCACAATTCCATGGGGAAGTGGGGAAATGTCCCATCTTAGCTTTACCCACCATCTCGACTTGCAAGGCAGAGCAATTCAAAATCTGAGTTTACTCAACTACTGGAGTCCTCCTGTCGCTCTCCTGACCTTATAGTTGAATGCAATTGTTTGTACAGCTGAGTTCTTCACATCATTAACCTTTTTGTGGTCCTCTTGCCTGCACTTTGCATTTGCATGCGCCTACCGTTTGACCATCATCCAAACCGTCTGCCCTGACCCTGGATTAGAAAATCAGGCCCATTGTCAAGGATTTTGATAGTCTTGGACATCACCAAGAGGCCCATGTCATGGCTTGTCAGTAACTAAAAATTTAATTTTTCTGATCAGTTACAGAGAGGCTGAAAGTGATAGACTCAATGATAAGTAAACAACGGTAATAAAGGAAACGGTCTAAGGTCCTTCTGTGTCCTGCAGTCCAGATATTCCCTCTGTGTAATTCGTGATGCTTCAACATTATCTAAACTCCTACAAGTATTGTGATATCATTAAGTTGAGGGAAAGGCCTTTAAATACTAACATGCTATGATTTTTGAATGACTTAATGGCTTACAAAACTATGTAATGCACAGAAGCTAACACATGAGCTATCAGTTACTCTTAAAGCACCACATTATTTGCATAGTTGGCGCTTTATCAAAGCGCTATTTGACAGCTGATTTTTCCCAAGAGGTAAAGCAGAGATCAAAGAACATTTAGCCCATTATCTACTAAAAGTTGTAAGTCAGGGAAAAGGAAAAATTATCATATTATTAAGAGAAAGACCTTCCAACTCTTTTCAGATTAATTGTCATCATTTCTAATACAGATCTGTACAGTTGGATTGCTGAATAATTATGCATTTAGAGTATAATAATGAGCATAATAAAGCTATGCCAGTGCCAGAACACAATTAAGCCTGTGTAATACTGCAATGGCCTCATAAACTGTGGGCAGAGACGAAAGGGGCGGGAAGTGTAAGTGAAGTTCTAGGAACATTCGGTCTGGAATAGCCTGCCCAAAATTTCAACTGTGACCTGCCATTTTTGATTCCATGACACTCCCTCATTTCAGCAAACAATATCGACTGCGGTGTGAACTCTTTGGGGCCGAAATTAAGGGTCCCGGGAGGGACGGTTACCGTGGGTTTTCGGCGGCCAATCGACGAAATTGATTGGCCGACGTGTTCTGGTTCATTGGCCCCCCCGACGCATATTCAACGGGGGGATTTTTTCAGTGGTGAACACTTCCGCTGAAATCTACCGACTGAAGCCACGGTTAGGGGCTTGCAGCCGCGGTAACATCATCAGGGTGTGCACCGCTGCTATGCAGCCACGCCACCCATATTGAGGTTTAAAAAGGGAGGGTTTTTTTGAACAGTGCCCCCACCAGCATTTTGGGTCGGTACACTTTGCCATGATACGCAACACTGCTGGAGGAGGGCAATGAAGGATTCCCGCGATCGCGGCTAACTTTTGCTCTTGGTTTTTTGTCTTTGTTGAACCCACTGAGTGCTCTTTATAATGTTTGGGAGAGTTTCCAGGACTTTGAGCTCTGACTCATTAGTGGAGACCTGTAGTCCTCATTCTGTGCGCCAGAGGCTTGCTTGTCAGCGTTCAAACACAATGGGATCAGTGTTGGCAGGGGAACACCTTGTCAGACGCAGGGCGGCATGCAGGAGAAGGCAGCGCCGTGCAGAGAGGCAGCGAGCAAGGGAGGCAGCAGCCATTCCTGCCCAACATCCAAAAGGGCCTGCAGATGTGCACAGACCTGCACGTGGAGAGGGTGTCCAGGAGGAAAATAGCATCAGGAGGAGGGTCTGGCACCACATACTGGGCCAGGAGCCTTGCCAGCAACAGCTTGCAGAGGTGTGCGACCATGAGGAGGACCAGGAAGATGGCCATCATCCAGCTGCCATGGAAGGTGACCAACACAGAGCTGGAGGAAGGAGGCCCTACCCTCAAAGGGTCTACAGATGTCAATTCTCCTTCCTCGGACTCAGTGATGATCAATGGCTGTGAAGGCTGAGGTTCAGAAAGGAACTACTGAGGATGCTCTGCAATGTGTTGCGCCAAGATCAGGAGCCTCACACAAGGCTCACGACCACCCTGGCCATTGAGACCAAGATCACCATAACTCTGAGCTTCTATACTGCGGGGTCTTTCCGGTCTGCGACTGCAGATATTGCCAACATTTCTCAATTCTCTGCACATCGCTCCATCTGGTAGGTTACCGATGCACTGTATAGGAGAAGAGTGGACTACATCTCATTCTCCATGATGAAGGACAAGCAGGTGGAGCGGCAGACCGGATTTGCCCGCATTGCAGGGTTCCCCAGGGTGCACACACGTTGGGCTGAGGGCGCCATAACACCCATACCGCTGCAAAGTGATCTTTGGAGGCGCTCATTAGCGCAGGCACCCATTCTTGAACTTTTTGGCCTGAAAATCAATCGGGGAACCGCTGAAAAATTTTCGCCGGTGATGGCCCCAACTTTGCCACCACTGGTACTCACTGTTTAGTCACTCAAGCAGCATTTCATTGTTCACGCCTCTATATATATATATATATATATATGTGTGTGTGTGTTCTCGCAATGGAGGCTCCCTTTCATCTCACACTTACAGCTGCATGTCAGGGACAAACACTTATGCACTCATTTCTCATGCGTCATCACAGTCGTACTCATCAACCATTCTTTGTTTTGCAAGCCAAACTGGCTCACAATAGAGCTGAGCAAAGGAGGACTGAGAGGCATTCCAGATTTTAACCGCGACTGAATTTTGGCCCCTTTCTCTTTGGAGTTTTAGCTTCATTTTTATCAAAGTTTGGCACAACAGATATATGTGGTGCCACGATGATATTATCACAACTTGAGGATCAATTTCTTCTAATTGCACACTGGTTAATGTAATAAAATTCCTTATTGTGCTATTTTAATACAATCGTTAACCTGTTGAAAATAATGACTATATTAAAATAGTGCACAAAGTAATTTTTTAAAAATGAATTTGTTCCCAGGATGTGGGTGTCACTGGCAAGGCCAGCATTTATTGCTCATCCTTAAGTCTTTGTAATCAAGGTACTCCCACAGTGCTGACCTTGTCGTAGCGGTTTGGTAAAACTGAGTGCCTTGCTAGGCCATTTCAGAGGGCAGTTAAGAGTCAACCACATTGCTGTGGTATGGAGTCACATATCGGCTAGACCAGGTGAGGACGGCAGATTTCATTCCCTAAAGGATATCGGTGAACCAGATGGGTTGTTCTGACAATCCTGTAGTTTCATGGTCAACATTACTGAGACTAGCTTTTTTTTAAATTCCAAATTTATTAAATTTAATTAACTGAATTTAAATTCCCGCAGCTGCAGTGGTGGGATTTGAACTCATGTCTCTGGATTATTAGTTTGGCAGGAACACAATGAATGACCATAATCCCGTTGGGGTAGAAATCCGTTTTGGTTGGTCATGTAAAACGACGGTATTGAATTCCATTGACTTCAATAGAGCTGAATATTGGGCGTGGCGTGTAACAGGCGGACAATGCAATAGCGCTCGGTTTGCACTATTGCCCACAACAAATTTCTACACCCTTGTGTCATATCATTGCTCTTGTATAAACACACCATTTTTTGATATATTTTGCTTTAAAAGGGCACCATTGACACATGAGACAATTCGTATCATATTTCACCAGTTTAATTGAGAAAACAACAACAACAACAACTTGTATTTATATAGCACCTTGAATGTAGTAAAACATCCCAAGGTGCTTCACAGGAGTGTTATAAGACTAAAAATTTGACACCGAGCCACATTAGGAGAACTTAGGGCAGCTGACCTAAACCTTGGTTTTAAGGAGCGTCTTAAAGGAGGAAAGAGAGGTAGAGAGGCAGATAGGTTTAGGCAAGGAGTTCCAGAACTTGAGACCTAGGCAACAGAAGGCCACCAATGGTTGAGCGATTATAATCAGGGATGCTCAAGAGGGCAGAATTGGAGGGGTGCAGATATCTCGGGGGGCTGGAGGAGATTACAGAAATAGGGAGAGGTGAGGCCATGGAGGGATTTGAAAACAAGGATGAGAATTTTGAAATTGAGGCGTTATTTAACCTGGAGCCAATGTAGAGCACAGGGGCGATCGGTAAGCGGGATATGGTACAAGTTAGGAAACAGGCAGCCGAGATTTGGATCACCTCAAGTTTACATAAGGGTAGAATATGGGAGGCCAGCCAGGAGTACGTTGTAATAGTCAAGTGTAGATGTAATCAGTAACAGATGAGCTGAGGCAAGGGCAGAGACGGACGATGATATGGAGGTGAAAACTAATGAAGAACCTATGCCCAGAGTACGGAACACCACAAAAATATAACAGAGAAATGAAAATGTGGCACGTGTGTTTTCTCTGGAGAATAAATTGAGAGAACACACGAGCCAGGATTGTACCGTGCATGCATTTCAGGATTTTATAGAGATAGCAGGTTATTTAATTAAGTCAGTGGTGGCAGAACCAGAAGACAACTGTATAAAATTAATAAAGCTGAAGTGAGACTAGATTTTTTTTTTCCCAACACAGCATCACATATATGTGGACCATATTCTCAGCAAAAGCAATTCATGCTGTGGTGATTAACTCTTTAAAAAAGAGCTGATTCGGAATAGAATTGAAAGTTAGACATAGATGATCAGGTGCTGTATGGAACACAGCAGTCTCCATGCCATTGGAATACAACTAGTCATAGCTCAATATGAGATTTGTGTGAAATAATATTGAATAATTGCATTTCAACACTTTTAAGGGTTAGAAAGGATTTTATGAACATTTGTCATTTTGGGATTGAAATTGTTTGTCAACTCTGTGGAAGAAGTAAAAGGTTACAGAGATATTGTGCATGGCTCGCGAAGCAAATGGTGGATTGAATGTTGTTTTCATATATTTTTATCAGTTTTCATATATTTTTATCATATAGCAATAGTTCTGCGGGATTGCTCACAGTCAGTCAGAGATTATGCTATTGCAAGGCGGAGCGTGGAAATGGGGAAGAGGCGTACTGCTGAAAGAATTTGGAAAGAAATTAGTGTGTGTTTTCTCCAGAGTTAATATTATTGTCCCTACCCATTGAAATTGGATAAATGCATAAACTTCACACTTCCATAAATATATAAATCTCTGCATATAATATGGCGGAGCAGTTTATTATCTACAGAGTGCATTATTCAGAATGTGGATTTTTTATAGTGAACAAAACAACACCAATTTGCATTTATATAATGGTACTAATGTGAAAACAAAGGCCCCAACGTGCTGCGGGAATTGAAGTGAGAAGGGGAAACAGATGCTGAGCCACGGAGGAAGGGATTAAGAGATGTGACCAAAGCCTGGTCCAAAAAATTGGTTTTGAGAAAGCTTTTAAAAGAGAAGTGGAGAAATGAACAGATTTAGGGAAAGAATTGAAGAGAGTGAAGCCAAGGCAGCTACAAGCTCTGCAACCAATCATGGGGTGTAAAACAGAGAGACGCACAAAATCTGAGAGAGGCAGCGGCCTATAAAAGGCTCAGCAGTCCAGGGAGCGTCGAGAGAGGTGGGAGTCGAGAGAGGCGGGAGTCGAGCGAGGCGTACCGGTGCAGCTCCAGCTGAGAGAAGTCAAAAAAGAAGTAGAAAGAAATCAAAAGGTGACGTCACAGCCAACGTGGTAAGTGATTGGCTGCTGATTGGTGAGTAGTTTTTCTTTTTCTTTATTAGTCAGTAACTTTTAACATTGTTGTCGGCAATTTAAGTGTATCTAAGGGTTAAGTCATGGCAGGACAGCTTGGTCATGTGATATGCTCCTCCTGTACCATGTGGGAACACGGGGACAACACCAGTGTCCCTGATGACTACATGTGCGGGAAGTGTGTCCACCTCCGGCTACTGACGGTCCGCGTTGCGGAGTTGGAGCTGAAGGTGGATTCACTCTGGAGCATCCACGATGCTGAGAATGACGTGAGTATCACGTGTAGCGAGTTGGTCTTACCGCAGGAGAAGGGTCCACAGCCAGCGAGGGAATGGAAGACCAGCAGGAAGAGTAGTGCAAGGAAGGTAGTGCAGGGGTCCCCTGTGGTCATCCCACTGCAAAACAGATACACTGCTTTGAGTGCTGTTGAGGGGGATGACTCATCAGGAGTGGGCAGCAGCAGCCAAGTTCATGGCACCGTGGCTGGCTCTGTTGCACAGGAGGGCAGGAAAAAGAGTGGGCGAGCGATAGTGATAGGGGATTCAATTGTAAGGCGAATAGATAGGCGTTTCTGCGGCCGCAACCGAGACTCCAGGATGGTATGTTGCCTCCCTGGTGCAAGGGTCAAGGATGTCTCGGAGCGGGTGCAGGACATTCTAAAAAGGGAGGGAGAACAGCCAGTTGTCGTGGTGCACGTTGGTACCAATGACATAGGTAAAAAAAGGGATGAGTTCCTACGAAATGAATTTAAGGAGCTAGGAGCTAAATTAAAAAGTAGGACCTCAAAAGTAGTAATCTCGGGATTGCTACCAGTGCCACGTGCTAGTCAGAGTAGGAATCGCAGGATAGCTCAGATGAATACATGGCTTGAGCAATGGTGCAGCAGGGAGGGATTCAAATTCCTGGGGCATTGGAACCGGTTCTGGGGGAGGTGGGACCAGTACAATCCGGACGGTCTGCACCTGGGCAGAATCGGAACCAATGTCCTCGGGGGAGTGTTTGCTAGTGCTGTTGGGGAGGAGTTAAACTAATATGGCAGGGGGATGGGAACCAATGCAGGGAGATAGAGGGAAACAAAAAGGAGGCAAAAACAAAAGACAGAAAGGAGATGAGGAAAAGTGGAGGGCAGAGAAACCCAAGGCAAAGAACAAAAAGGGCCATTGTACAGCAAAATTCTAAAAGGACAGAGGGTGTTAAAAAAACAAGCCTAAAGGCTTTGTGTCTTAATGCAAGGAGTATCCGCAATAAGGTGGATGAATTAACTGTGCAAATAGATGTTAACAAATATGATGTGATTGGGATTACGGAGACGTGGCTCCAGGATGAGCAGGGCTGGGAACTCAACATCCAGGGGTATTCAACATTCAGGAAGGATAGAATAAAAGGAAAAGGAGGTGGGGTAGCATTGCTGGTTAAGGAGGAGATTAAGGCAATAGTTAGGAAGGACATTAGCTTGGATGATGTGGAATCTATATGGGTAGAGCTGCAGAACACCAAAGGGCAAAAAACGTTAGTGGGAGTTGTGTACAGACCTCCAAACAGTAGTAGTGATGTTGGGGAGGGCATCAAACAGGAAATTAGGGGTGCGTGCAATAAAGGTGCAGCAGTTATAATGGGTGACTTTAATATGCACATAGATTGGGCTAACCAAACTGGAAGCAATACGGTGGAGGAGGATTTTCTGGAGTGCATAAGGGATGGTTTTTTAGACCAATATGTCGAGGAACCAACTAGGGGGGAGGCCATCTTAGGCTGGGTGTTATGTAATGAGAAAGGATTAATTAGCAATCTCGTTGTGCGAGGCCCCTTGGGGAAGAGTGACCATAATATGGTGGAATTCTGCATTAGGATGGAGAATGAAACAGTTAATTCAGAGACCATGGTCCAGAACTTAAAGAAGGCTAACTTTGAAGGTATGAGGCGTGAATTGGCTAGGATAGATTGGTGAATGATACTTAAGGGGTTGACTGTGGATGGGCAATGGCAGACATTTAGAGACCGCATGGATGAACTACAACAATTGTACATTCCTGTCTGGCATAGAAATAAAAAAGGGAAGGTGGCTCAACCGTGGCTATCAAGGGAAATCAGGGATAGTATTAAAGCCAAGGAAGTGGCATACAAATTGGCCAGAAATAGCAGCGAACCTGGGGACTGGGAGAAATTTAGAACTCAGCAGAGGAGGACAAAGGGTTTGATTAGGGCAGGGAAAATGGAGTATGAGAAGAAGCTTGCAGGGAACATTAAGACGGATTGCAAAAGTTTCTATAGATATGTAAAGAGAAAAAGGTTAGTAAAGACAAACGTAGGTCCCCTGCAGTCAGAATCAGGGGAAGTCATAACGGGGAACAAAGAAATGGCGGACCAATTGAACAAGTACTTTGGTTCGGTATTCACGAAGGAGGACACGAACAACCTTCCGGTTATAAAAGGGGTCGGGGGGTCTAGTAAGGAGGAGGAACTGAGGGAAATCCTTATGAGCCGGGAAATTGTGTTGGGGAAATTGATGGGATTGAAGGCCGATAAATCCCCAGGGCCTGATGGACTGCATCCCAGAGTACTTAAGGAGGTGGCCTTGGAAATAGTGGATGCGTTGACAGTCATTTTCCAACATTCCATTGACTCTGGATCAGTTCCTATGGAGTGGAGGGTAGCCAATGTAACCCCACTTTTTAAAAAAGGAGGGAGAGAGAAAACAGGGAATTATAGACCGGTCAGCCTGACATCGGTAGTGGGTAAAATGATGGAATCAATTATTAAGGATGTCATAGCAGTGCATTTGGAAAGAGGTGACATGATAGGTCCAAGTCAGCATGGATTTGTGAAAGGGAAATCATGCTTGACAAATCTTCTGGAATTTTTTGAGGATGTTTCCAGTAGAGTGGATAAGGGAGAACCAGTTGATGTGGTATATTTGGACTTTCAGAAGGCGTTCGACAAGGTCCCACACAAGAGATTGATGTGCAAAGTTAGAGCACATGGGATTGGGGGTAGTGTACTGACATGGATTGAGAACTGGTTGTCAGACAGGAAGCAAAGAGTAGGAGTAAATGGGTACTTTTCAGAATGGCAGGCAGTGACTAGTGGGGTACCGCAAGGTTCTGTGCTGGGGCCCCAGCTGTTTACACTGTACATTAATGATTTAGATGAGGGGATTAAATGTAGTATCTCCAAATTTGCGGATGACACTAAGTTGGGTGGCAGTGTGAGCTGCGAGGAGGATGCTGTGAGGCTGCAGAGCGACTTGGATAGGTTAGGTGAGTGGGCAAATGCATGGCAGATGAAGTATAATGTGGATAAATGTGAGGTTATCCACTTTGGTGGTAAAAACAGAGAGACAGACTATTATCTGAATGGTGACAGATTAGGAAAAGGGGAGGTGCAAAGAGACCTGGGTGTCATGGTACATCAGTCATTGAAGGTTGGCATGCAGGTGCAGCAGGCGGTTAAGAAAGCAAATGGCATGTTGGCCTTCATAGCAAGGGGATTTGAGTACAGGGGCAGGGAGGTGTTGCTACAGTTGTACAGGGCATTGGTGAGGCCACACCTGGAGTATTGTGTACAGTTTTGGTCTCCTAACCTGAGGAAGGACATTCTTGCTATTGAGGGAGTGCAGCGAAGGTTCACCAGACTGATTCCCGGGATGGCGGGACTGACCTATCAAGAAAGACTGGATCAACTGGGCTTGTATTCACTGGAGTTCAGAAGAATGAGAGGGGACCTCATAGAAACATATAAAATTCTGACGGGGTTAGACAGGTTAGATGCAGGAAGAATGTTCCCAATGTTGGGGAAGTCCAGAACCAGGGGTCACAGTCTAAGGATAAGGGGTAAGCCATTTAGGACCGAGATGCGGAGGAACTTCTTCACCCAGAGAGTGGTGAACCTGTGGAATTCTCTACCACAGAAAGTTGTTGAGGCCAATTCACTAAATATATTCAAAAAGGAGTTAGATGAGGTCCTTACTGCTAGGGGGATCAAGGGGTATGGCGAGAAAGCAGGAATGGGGTACTGAAGTTGAATGTTCAGCCATGAACTCATTGAATGGCGGTGCAGGCTAGAAGGGCCGAATGGCCTACTCCTGCACCTATTTTCTATGTTTCTATGTTTCTATGAAGGGTGTGAGGGGTGATATAAGGCTGGAAAGATTAGGTGGGCCAATTCAGAAGATTGGCTGACCGTCTAAATTTTATACAAGGAGCCAGTGTAAGTAAAAGAGGATGGTGGTAATGGTGAGTAGGACTTGGTGTAGGACAGAATATGGACAGCTGCATTTGGGATGAGTTGGAGTCTGTGGAGTCAAATTGGAGAATGTGAAGCCAGAAAGGAGGGATTTGGAGTAATCTATGATAGAGGTGACAAAAGCATGAGTGAGGGATACAGTGGCGGAGGGGCTGACGTAGGGGTGGAGGTAGACAATGTCTTGCTGATGGAGAGGATGGGGAATTTGAAGTTCAGCTCAGCATAGAATGGGCACCAAGGACTTGTATAGTTTGGTTTAACCTGAGTAAGTGCAGGGGAAAGAATGGAATCATGTGGTGAGGGTGTGGCGTTTATGGCAGGGGCCAAAAAAAATGGGCCTGAAATTATGGTGTGTACGCTGTCGGAAGCCTTCTGAAAGGTCCCGCGAGCTCTAGGTTTCCACATGCGCGAAAATCCAGAATGTGCAATCTGTCAAGTTTCACAATGGCAGATCGTTTGTATCCTCTGCAAAAACACTTTCACTGGTGGAGTGTTGAGCTTATTTACCCAACTACTGCCCAGCAAATGTCCACGAAATCCTTTTTTTTTTACCAGCGTAAAAGTTAAAATAAATGTTAAAATAATTTTTTTTAAATGATTAAAACATGCACACATGTTTAAAATTAGTTTAGGTAAATTTTGGCCCATTTTAAAATGTTTTAATTTATTTGTCAAAAAAATTACATTTTTAATTTAAGCGCTTCATTAAAGGGTCTTTTAATTAACTTTGAACATGGGAACATTTATTGTTATTTAAGTGGTGTGAATTCTTATTTATTTGGGGATTTCTAATATGCTATGAGGATTCTGTACATAAATGGAATCTCCGTAAGCATCATAGGAATCCCCCTTTTTGATTGGTTGACTGGGCCCACGTGATCCCAGGGATGCTTGCGAACCACATACGCCCCTGGGATCCATGGGCCTTTACGCAGGCCTACGCCTGCAGGCCCGAGAAGGGAACTCTACGCAGCTGTGGAGCCAGGAGGTAAGTACAGAAATATTTTGCGGGTCGGAGGCGTACTCAGGAGGTACACCTCTGACTGCAATGGCTTGAGACAGTCCAGTGTTAAGCTGGAGAACGTTGTGGCTTGTCCATGACTTGATGTCAGGCTTGCTGGAGATATGCTTGAGGATATCGGACTCAAAAGAGCAATCCCATGGAGCTGGACAATAAAAGGCCACAGATTTCTAAAACATAAGAAAATACTAAATTAATGTATATCTTTGTTTGGCGAATCTCTCTGCAAGAGCACTTAGAGTTACCAACAACTTAAGCAGCCATATTGAATTAGAAACTTAATTTCAAACTATCCTCCAAAACTTGAATAATAATCCAGAACTTGCTGCTGTGCATATGAATCCTGGTAATTTTTGAGTCCTTAGATCAAAAACCATAAATAAAAGAAATGTAATTGGTGAAAGCATTTAGAATACATGACAAACGGTAAAGATCTTCTCCCAGTCATTCCCAGTGGTATTTTTTCACGGTCACTGGTCTTCTTTTCAGCTCTGTTTATCCTAAGCTTACTGTGCCCGCTAACTGGTTGTAACAGGACAGATGGTAGGTAGTTTACACTGTGTTTGCTTTCAAAGTTACCTCAGAAAATGTTGGAGTTCATCTCTACCTTGGTTTTACTTCCCATTTTATTGAGTGGTCCCTTTAAGGATCAACAGTTCAGCTGCTCTATGGGAACTATTAAGGGGCGTAATGTACTTGCTTCTCCCATTGGTGCCTGAAAATTCCATTGGGGGTCCTATGTATAATTATTGAATTCCAATTTGCATACCTTAATGACGCACTTGCTTGACACAGGTGGGCACTCTAGCTGCCCATTTCCAAGACAAAATAGAAATGGCAGTGGGTCAATCAGCAGCAGGAATGTAGTGGTAAGTAGTGCACTGCCCTGTGCTATTGCCCCATTCCGGCCTGAAAATGGAGGCGATAATCAGCACCATAGGCTTTTGAGCTTTATGATTGGTGTTTTTTTTTCCTGCTTGCTCCTTACTTATGATCTTATTGGATGGCAGAGCAGACTCGAGGGGCCGAATAGCCTACTCCTGCTCCTAATTATTATGTTCTTATGTACTGATTCGAATATTCCCTACCTGTTTAGTTGTGATTTGTTTCTAGTTTATAAATATTAAATTTGAATCTATCAGCTGCAAATGTGACGCTGATATCTGCACGTACACACGCCATTAGCTCCTGGTAAGTCGAATCAGATGCTATTTTATTCGGAAATAAGTGTTATACCATATAAAGTACAAAGTATTATTCTGCTGAGGTGGATCTGTGTTCCTTTAAGTCCACAGATAGACTTAGATCAATTAGAGTAACAATGTTGTTTGGTTAAGGAAGCTTTGTCAGAGGCAAGCTGCAGCTCACAGACACCCAGCATTTTAAAGTTGTTTTGCGTTTGTAATAAAGTGTGATGTCTGAGGTAGCACGTACACATGTTCTCGTTGCCCCATTTTAATTACATTTGTAGATAGATAGTATAAAGTAGCTTCACAGTTTAATTATATTTCCACTGTGGCTGCAAGAAAAATCGACAGCTGCAAGATGAGACAGAAGTAGTAACTATGATGCTCAGTGAGCACTCTGACTCTTACTCTGCCTCAATGGAGGTAATTTCAACAGGTCTAAATGTATGTACAGGTTGAACCGCCCTTATCCAGAACACTCGGGACCTGGCCTGTTCTGGATAAGGGATTTTTCTGGACGAGGGGTGGTCACGTTAAATTGGGTGGTACAGGTACTGAGCAAGGGGATATCGGGGCTGGCTGGCTTGGGGCTGGGAGTGCAGCAGAGAGATCATGGGGGCTTGGGGGGGAGGGAGGGGTTGCTGTGGATCCGCGGGGTCAGGCCAATGATTGCGGGAGTCGGCAGCGAGGAAGGACTTCAATTTGTTCATGTCGGAGCTCTGCGCATGTGCCACTCGGTGGCCGGGAAGGGTTCTGGACGAGGGGTGGTTCTGGTTAAAGGAGTCCTGGATAAAGGATGTTCAACCTGTATTTAGAAAGCTCTATGAGCAAGCAGCATACTAATAACTTTAACAGCTCATACAGGTCTGACTCAGACCCATTTAAGTTATTACGTTTTTTAGGTTAACCTTTCCTTTCCTCTATTTGGAACAGTTTGAGGGACAGACACCCAATAACTTTGAGGAATGAAAACTGGACTAAAGATCTGTGTTTCAATTCCTGAATTTAAGAAAAGGCTGTGTATATGTGTGAGTGGGTCAGTTGCTTGTTTTCTCACATAAAAGTAGACTTGACTTAAAGGTCAGAGACCTAAGTCCTCTTTGGGGCAGGAGCATCACCATTATATAAGTTCTATGCCAAGAACTAAGTCTGCAAGGTATGTTGCAGAGATGGAGTTTCACAAATACTGACAGCTGCGATTGACATTAATGATTTTAAAGAACTATTGCTTTTAATTATAATTTTAATAATTATGCAGAACAAAACACGGAGATAAGTCTTGAGTGGTCAGTCAGTCAGCATTAACAAACCTGTTAGCACTGACTGAGAGGCTATTCAAGGAGGCTCATACCAGGGTGACTTCAAGGCTTGACTTTAGTCTTTGTTTTGCATTATGAGCCATAGATGGTGCTACAGCTTAACTTGTGAAAAGGTTACAATTAAGAATATAGAGAAATGGGACGGTGATTTTTGCCTTGCTAGCATCCTGATTGGAGAGAGTAGCAAGATGATAGAGGCACAGAAATCCATCGAAAATCAGATCAGCCGGATTCCAACTTGTTTAAGATGTCATTGGTCTTCAGTGAGGCCTGGGGTTGGCATCTGAAGCTCCTGCCAGAAGCAGGTGGGAGCTCTGTTAGCATATTGAGAAGGGACATATTAGCATATTAGTAAGAGGGGGCTTGACAAGAGGATGTTTCCCCTTGTGGGGAAATCTAGAACTAGGGGACATAGTTTCAGATCAAGAGGTTGCTTGGAGATGAGGAGGAATTTCTTCTCTCAGAGGGTCGTGAATCTTTGGAATTCTCTACCCCAGAGAGCGGTGGAGGCTGAGTCATTGAATATATTTAAGGTGGAGTTACAGATTTTTGAGCGACAAAGGAGTCAAGGGTTATGGGGAGCAGGCAGGGAAGTGGAGTTGAGGCCAAGATCAGATCAACCATGATCTTATTGAATGGCGGAGCAGGCTTGAGGGGCCAAATGGCTAACTCCTGCTCCTATTTCTTATGTTCTTATGTTCTAAAGGGCTCTCTGGCCTTTTTGAGTCCAGGCATACGCTGGTGGAACATAATGGAACATAAAGCCTTGAGCAGATATGCAAGACAGCACTTAAAGGGCCCAGACAGTTTCAAGGTAAGTGCATTAGGTCTTTTAATGGCCTTTCTTGTATGTAGTTTTATCTTTGTTTCTTGCTGGTACTTGGGCTTTATGCCAGGTGCAATTATTTGTTTATATTTTGGTCCCAAACGCCCCTTATTGACACCAGACTGTTTGCCATCTGGAATACTTCAAGCTGACATGAACGGACAACAAGAGGCCCAGCAGAAAGATGGCAGGCAGGTCAGGATGCCCAAGATGTGCTTTAGGCATCCTGTCCCACAACTGCACCTGTACCCACACTCCAATCTGCAGAGGGAGGTAGCAAACCTCTGTTTGACAGACATTGTTGGTGGTAGCTCTTCTTCCCAATGACGACTATGCCAACAGATCTCCCTCCTGGTGGCATCACATTGAGATATGAATGTCTATCTGGTCTCAAGCTTCTTCAGAAGCATCCCAATCACAGCATGTTTTGCCTTGTGTGGTATTGCATGAAGGAAAGCATGGCAAGGTGATCAGGGGCCAGCATTGTCTGTTGGGCCACACCTGCCAACGTGCCACCAATCATTTCTGTGAGCCCTGTCAAACCCATCTGGGAATGTCAGTGGTATCCTGCCTTGTCAAAGTCCGTATCATCAGATGGCAAGATGCTGAGTTCTGCCATCTGCTGCAAGGACACCAACAGCTACCATAGAGCACAGACTTTGCACATGTGCAGGAAAAGTAATGCCCAGCTGTGGCCTGAAACTTGACTGTATCTTCTTGCAGGTATGCTGCAGTGATGCCCTATGGGGTGGTGCTGTTTCAGGTAATTGGGATCTAACATGCCCAGCACGATACTGACATGATCCGATCTGCTGCCCGTTATACACACCTCCCGATTTTACTTTCCACATCTGATCACATTAGTTTACTTTGGCCGGGTTTGGTTACAATTGCCAAAGAGGGACATTCTCCTTGCAAGCAACTGATGTAGCACTAACTCTACTTCAGCAGCTATCATAGAGGGGACCAAGACCTGGGCTGTACTCGCCTGCACCTTTCCTTGCATTCTGGCCAGGCTGCTTCTTAATGCCATGCCCTTTTAGTCTTGCCTTTTAATACTCTCCAGAGTATTACATTTGACTTATTTGTCCTCTTAAATTGCCCCCAGCCCTTTAAATTTGACTTACACACAATTTTTTTTCTCCTGTCTGTGGTGTCATCCTTAGATCCAGTGGAGTTTGCACCTGGAGTTGTGAATCATTATGCAAATAAGGTTAGAGACAAAAATTGAATGCTATTCCTAACTGGGATTGTGACAGGTTTAAAGCAGTTGAATCGGACAGGTTTACACCTGAAGATGAGTATCGCCTGCAAGCTGATGTTTATGGAACAGAAACTCATCAGTGATTTCAGCTTGGAAATTTCTGATCAAGCATAAATCAGGGGTAAAGCGTGTGAGGCCAGTGGTTCTGTTACCTGCACTTACATGGCCATTTTCTCCTGATTTTCAGGATTGTGCACACAATATCTATGCTATGTGAGCAACTGCTAGCACAGCAGCTGCCTGAAGGAACACTTGCACAAGGTTTACAGCTGATCGTAATTGAAAGGGCTCTAGCAGCCATTTTCACCTCCAATAAGTGAAGGGGTTTTGCGTTTGCAAAATTCCTGCCTAGTACAGGCTTCTCACCCCAGGACAGTCAAGTTTGCTGATTCTGTTCTGCTGGATGAGGCGAGTAAAAGGAAGGGTTTCCTTTGTGGCACTGAAGGGCATCCTCGACAGAAATGCCTGGTGTAACAACCGGACACCTGATAACTGACAGGGTAAATGCTCTCACCAGTACTCAGCACGCAGCCTCAAACATAGAAACATAGAAAATAGGTGCACGAGTAGGCCATTCGGGCTTGCATCACCATTCCATATGATCATGGCTGATCATGCAACTTCAGTACCCCATTCCTGCTTTCTCTCCATACCCCTTGATCCCTTTAGCCGTAAGGCCACATCTAACTCCCTTTTGAATATATCTAACGAACTGGCATCAACAACTTTCTGTGGTAGAGAATGCCACAGGTTCACAATTCTCTGTGTGAAGAAGTTTCTCCTCATCTCAGTCCGAAATGGCTTACCCCTTATCCTTAGACTGTGACCCCGTTTCTGGACTTCCCTAACATCGGGAACATTCTTCCTGCATCTAACCTGTCCAATCCCGTCAGAATTTTATGTTTCTATGAGATCCCCTCTCATTCTTCTAAATTCCAGTGAAAATAAGCCTAGTCGATCCAGTCTTTCTTCATATGTCAGTCCTGCCATCCTGGGAATCAGTCTGGTGAACCTTCGCTGCACTCCCTCAATAGCAAGAACGTCCTTCCTCAGATTAGGAGACCAAAACTGAACACAATATTCCAGGTGAGGCCTCACCAAGACCCTGTATAATTGTAGTAAGACCTCCCTGCTCCTATACTCAAATCCTCTAGCTATGAAGGCCAACATGCCATTTGCCTTCTTCACCGCCTGCTGTACCTGCATGCCAACTTTCAATGACTGATGTACCATGACACCTGGGTCTCGTTGCACCTCCCCTTTTCCTACTCTGTCACCATTCAGATAATATTCTGCCTTCCTGTTTTTGCCACCAAAGTGGATAGCCTCACATTACTCTACATTATACTGCATCTGCCATGCATTTGCCCATTCACCTAACCTGTCCAACTCACCCTGCAGCCTCTTAGCATCCTCCTCACAGCTCACACTGCCACCCAGCTTAGTGTCATCTGCAAACTTGGAGATATTACATTCAATTCCTTCATCTAAATCATTAATGTGTATTGTAAATAGCTGGGGTCCCAGCACTGAATCTTGCGGTACCCCACTAATCACTGCCTGCCATTCTGAAAATAATTGTTTATTCCTACTCTTTGCTTCCTGTCTGCCAACCAGTTCTTTATCCACGTCAATACATTACCTCCAATACCATGTGCTTTAATTTTGCACACTAATCTCTTGTGTGGGACCTTGTCAAAAGCCTTTTGAAAGTCCAAATACACCACATCCACTGGTTCTCCCTTGTCCACTCTACTTGTTACATCCTCAAAAAATTCTAGAAGATTTGTCAAGCATGATTTCCCTTTCATAAATCCATGCTGACTTGGACCGACCCTGTCACTGCTTTCCAAATGCGCTGCTATTACATCTTCTGATTCAAACACACAAGAAGGTGACCGACGTGAGATAGCTTCTATCGCAAGGCTATGCCACAGCATCCTATACCTGTATCAAGGAGCTACTCCAAGAACACTTGCTCATAAATAGTCAATTTTGTATTGTTGTCTCATCGAAAATATTTATACAACTCTGCAGTCCCTTGAATTAATGCCCGTATTGCAACAAACACTAGTGGCAATTTACAATCGAAATTGATCTCACACTAACATTTTAAAAGTGCTACCCACACCAAATCATTTGAATGCAACCCAGCTGCATATACTTGCACATTTACCGACACACAGTATGGGCTGCACGGTTAGTACTTGTGTCACTGAATGTGTTCTTTAAACTTGCAAAATCTCATGATTACTCTGCTGAACTGAAGGAGGGTGTAAAAATTTCAAGCTAATGGCCCTTTTTGAAGAGGCTTCTCATACTCTCCCCCTCGCTCAGCACACAGTATACACTCAAACACAAAATTATCACACACAGTATGCTGCAATGCAATCACTGTTTGAAGGTGTCTCTTACAACCACTTATAATATCTGTTCATCATTTATTTTGTAGGTTCCGAAGAACAGCACTCTTCATTGGCAGCTGGTTGCACTATATTATTCAGAGGGTTTTAATCTGCACCATAACTAAGACCGCATATTTCTACCTCCGTAACATCGCCCATCGCCACCCCTGTCTCAGCTCATCTGCTGCTGAAACCCTCATCCTTACCTTTGTTACCTCTAGGCTTGGCTATTCCAACACAGCCCTGGCTGGTCTCCCACGTTTACCCTAAGGTCATTCAAAATTCAGCTGCACGTGTCCTAACTCACATCAATTCCCATTCACCCATCACCAATGTGCTCACTGGCCTATATTGGCTCCCGGTTAAGCAACACCTCAATTTTAAAATTCTCATCCGTGTTTTCAAATCCCTCCAAGGCCTCGCTCCTCCCTATGTCTATAACCTTCTCTTGCCCCACAACCCCGCGAGATACCTGTGCTCCTCTAATTCTGCCCTCTTGAGCATCCCTGATTATAATCGCTCAACCATTGGTGCCCATATCTTCTGTTGCCTAGGCCGTAAGCTCTGGAATTTCCTGCCTAAACCTTTCTGCCTCTCTACCTCATTTTCCTCATTTAAGCTCCTCCTTAAAACATATCTGTTTGACCAAGCTTTTGATCACCTGTCCTAATTTCTCCTTATATGGTTCAGTATCAATTTTTTTTTGTGTTATAATACTCCTGTGTAGCGCTTTTGGATGTTTTACTACATTAAAGGCGCTATATAAATACAAGTTGTTGTTATTGTAAAGCACAAGGTAGTAGCACAACTAAGAATATGGTTGAGAAAGTATTGCGGATTTTGTTGCAGAAGGTGCCTGGAGCCATTTTGTTGGTGCCATGTAGTGCCTGAAGGGACAGATCACACAATTAATGAAATATCATTTTGATGAGCTCCTGGCACTTTAGTCTTCTTGGCATGGTGTTTTTGCAGAGACATTTCTTCATCATTTCTATGTCCTATGGGTTTCATTGCAGGTTGGCCTCCTCCATGACCTTTTTGTATTGCAAAGTTGTGGAGCATGTAGCAGACAATAATGATGTTGAGGGCTTGGACGGAGCTGAGGCTGTAATATAACGTGCTACCTGATCTGCTTCAAGATGTCAGTGGTGTGCTATTTAATGATCCAGTGGTAACGGAATGGATCTTGTTGTATCCATCCCTGCTTTTGTCTGTGGTTGATGTAAGGGTATCATTAACCAGAGTTGAATAATGTGACTCTGGTCGCTGAGGAACCATCCTTCCTCTTAGCCTTCACTTCAAAGTGAGTGCTGCACTGTCCTTTGGATGAGATGTTTAATTGAGGTCCTATCTGCCCTCTCAGGTGAATGTAAAAGATTCTAAGACATTATTCAAAGTAAAGCAGGGATATTCTCCTGGTGTTCTGACCAATATTTAACACTCAATCAGCATCACTAAAACAGATTATCTAATAATTTATCTCATTGCTGTTTTTGGGACCCTGCTGTGCTCAAAGTGGCTACACTTCAAAAATACTTCATTGTGTTTGAAGCGCTTTGCCAAGGTAGCGAAAGGCGCTATATAAATGCAATTTATTTTTTTATCTGATATCTATGGTATCCTTTCTTTATTCTTCTTTACCCTTTTCCATTATCCAGTGAGTGGGGAGGGGTATTGTAAGCAATCCCCATCGTTTGTATATGTGGGTTCGCACAAATAAAAGAACAGTGAACCGTGAAGGATCTGTTCCAGAAATGTGAGATCCTAGAATTACAGAAATTACAGAATAGAAGGAGGTCTTTCAGCTTGTTGTGCCTGTACCAGTGCTAGCTCTTCAACTGAGGTGACCTACTCTCTCGCTCTAAATGCACTTTGACTGTCAAAATTTGTGGGCTTTAACCTCTTATGCCCGAACCTGTTTATAGCAAAGACACTATCAGGCATTTTTTTTATTTTGAATTTTATTTCACAACATGATTTCAGAATGTTATCCTGTCCCAGTTGATGAATTCAATTAGGTAATTTCAAATACCTTTATTACACATAGATACCATGTATACAGTGGCCAAGTCAATGCAGTTTTGAGCGATCCACTGTTGTTCAATACCAGAGATCAAAATAAGTGACTACTAGATTAAATCATCATGTTAGTATTGAAATGTTAAATAACAGCTTTTAGAATAAAGGCACAGCACAAATGAGTAGAATCTTTGATTCTGATCAAAACCTAGAAGATAAGCTGTAAAATCTTACCTAATGCTTATGATATATTGAGGTAAAAGTCTGGGAGGTAAACATTTCCTACAAACCAATGTATTTTTAAGCTAGAAATCCTGGCCAGGATTTACTGTCCTGTCTCTGACTGGCAGATGTGGGAAATAGGTTGGGGACCCATTCTGTCAGGTGCCTGCCCATTTTTACAGTCCACTCATTTCCCACTGGAAGTGCCAGATAATGTACAATATGTGTGCTCATAATTGAAAACCTGCAAAGTCTATGCTATTGATCGCAGCCTGATGGATTGCTCAGGCTTGGGCACAGATTTTACATTCTTTTAATGTAAAAAAAAACTTCAAATGCAACACTGCAGGCCAAGCTATGCTGCAGTAGGCCTTGAAGGCTTGCCTTAACCAATCTCCAGTCCCCTCCTTCATGCAAATTCCCCATCAGAGTTATCTAAGTGACCCTGAGAGCAGTAAAATGGCCTAGGATTGATTATCTGCTTATCTTTGAAGTGTGTTTGGTTGAATATTTGTGCTGCATGAAAGTTCCGTCATCCCAAAGGTGTACCCCAATGCTGCAATAGTCACTTCCTAGCTTCTACATACAGCCTGATATTGCCCATTTCTGATGCTACTTAGATTGAACTAAATTCTCCCGTCCCCGAACTGGAGCACGGATTATTTCCTGTCCCGCGCCATTAATATGGCCCTGAGTTACCTCCGGTGCAGGTACGCTCCCTGGCAGAGCCCAGCACTGGCAAAAGGGTGGAAGAAGTTTAAGTGCAACTGCAGATAAGTGTTTTAAACAACCAGCAGACTACCCCTGAAACCCCCAAAGGTCCTCTGGTCTGCTGGGATACTGGTGTCAGCACCAACACCCAGTATCTTCGATCGCCATTTGGTTGGGTGTCAAACTGGCTAATATAAAGGAAATTATGGATTCACCACCCCTCACTTACATGGTTATATTGGGCTTGCACTACTCCCCCCCTCCCCCCCCCCCCCTGCCCCTCCACCCTCCTAGGGAAACCCTAGAAATATAGTGGAAATGTTTTTCTCACCTTTATGCCTAGGCAATGGGCTTTCCCTGGGGAGGAGGATAACCATTAGGACAATTGACACCTTAAAGCACCTAGGATGCCCTAATTGCTATTATGAGGGTGGTGGAAGAGGTCTTATCTGTCTGAATAGACTATTGGCCAAATTTTAGGTCAGTTTTCAGAGAGTGATGTTGATTTCGGTTTAAAACTTACCCACTGCAACCATGACAGGCCCGAGGTATTTTAACTCCCGGGCCCCATAGAAACATAGAAACATAGAAACATAGAAAATAGGTGCAGGAGCAGGCCATTCAGCCCTTCTAGCCTGCACCGCCATTCAATGAGTTCATGGCTGAACATGAAACTTCAGTACCCCCTTCCTGCTTTCTCGCCATAACCCTTGATCCCCCGAGTAGTAAGGACTTCATCTAACTCCCTTTTGAATATATTTAGTGAATTGGCCTCAACTACTTTCTGTGGTAGAGAATTCCACAGGTTCACCACTCTCTGGGTGAAGAAGTTTCTCCTCATCTCGGTCCTAAATGGCTTACCCCTTATCCTCAGACTGTGACCCCTGGTTCTGGACTTCCCCAACATTGGGAACATTCTTTCTGCATCTAACCTGTCTAAACCCGTCAGAATTTTAAACGTTTCTATGAGGTCCCCTCTCATTCTTCTGAACTCCAGTGAATACAAGCCCAATTGATCCAATCTTTCTTGATAGGTCAGTCCCGCCATCCCGGGAATCAGTCTGGTGAACCTTCGCTGCACTCCCTCAATAGCAAGAATGTCCTTCCTCAAGTTAGGAGACCAAAACTGTACACAATACTCCAGGTGTGGCCTCACCAAGGCCCTGTACAACTGTAGCAACACCTCCCTGCCCCTGTATTCAAATCCCCTCGCTATGAAGGCCAACATGCCATTTGCTTTCTTAACCGCCTGCTGTACCTGCATGCCAACCTTCAATGACTGATGTACCATGACACCCAGGTCTCGTTGCACCTTCCCTTTTCCTAATCTGTCACCATTCAGATAATAGTCTGTCTCTCTGTTTTTACCACCAAAGTGGATAACCTCACATTTATCCACATTATACTTCATCTGCCATGCATTTGCCCACTCACCTAACCTATCCAAGTCACTCTGCAGCCTAATAGCATCCTCCTCGCAGCTCACACTGCCACCCAACTTAGTATCATCCGCAAATTTGGAGATACTGCATTTAATCCCCTCGTCTAAATCATTAATGTACAATGTAAACAGCTGGGGCCCCAGCACAGAACCTTGCGGCACTCCACTAGTCACTGCCTGCCATTCTGAAAAGTACCCGTTTACTCCTACTCTTTGCTTCCTGTCTGACAACCAGTTCTCAATCCACGTCAGCACACTACCCCCAATCCCATGTGCTTTAACTTTGCACATTAATCTCTTGTGTGGGACCTTGTCGAAAGCCTTCTGAAAGTCCAAATATACCACATCAACTGGTTCTCCTTTGTCCACTTTACTGGAAACATCCCCATTGTAATCTCACCAACGGGCATCCCGCTGGATTGGATAACTGAACGGAAAGCTGTCCACTTCCGAGACGCAATTTTTAACAGGTGAGTCAGAAGTCTACTTAAAGCAGGAATGCACCACTTAAAGCAAGGTTGTGTTCCCTTATGGCTGCTTTCGTTTCCAAGGTGCTGGAAGAAGAATCTTCTGCAAAATTAGCAACAGGCAAGTCCCCAGGTTCTCGAAAGCATTCCTGATGCTGCTTGTAGATGAGGTGAGGGTGAGGAGGGAACTCCTGTTCCCCAGCAGTGCCAGGAGGAGTGCCAAACACGCTGCCCACCAGCCATGGAGAGAGATTTCATAGGTCGTCAGTTCCAGGAATATCAACCCCTCCTCCCAGGACCTAGATACAGTGTAGGAAATGCTAGAATTGCCTCACTTTAGTAGCAAGGGTGAATGCTGCTCTTAATTTATGTCCCTCTCTTCAGAACACAAGGCAGCATTCCTACCCTCGCCTCCCCCAACACTCTCCCTTTCCTCCAACATTTCCTTCATTACCCAGCACGAGGCTATACTACACCACAGATCATTCTTATTACAAACACACACTCAGCTCTCCTTTGCTCCCTCCAGAACAGCTACTAGCAGCATTCTCCTGTCCCTTGTCAACCTTTGCAGAATCACCAATTTCACTCAGGACTCCCTCCTCACCACACGTCCCACACACTTGCTTCCCTTTCTCTATTCCACTCTCGCTTTTCTCCATTGTAAATTGTGACTCTTGAAGACTCCCAGATCTGTGTTCCAGCAACCCTGTTAAGACTGAATCAAACAGTTTGCAAAGGTTATATTAGGAAAAGAACATAGGGTAGAAATTCAGACCACCCTGGAGTGGGATTCCGGTGCAATTGTGGAAAGGGGGTGGATTGCAATTTGAGGCGGCACCCGGATCCGTCGGTTTTCCTGCCCATTTAAGTTACGATAACAATCCTGACCTGGAGAGAGTGAACTCTTGTTCTGCATCCTGATGGCAGCACGTCTGGAAACATTCCCAGATTTCCCCAGGAAGTCACCCCTATTAAGCCCAGTGCTTCCGACATCTGCTGAGAGCAGTTGGGGTTCCATTCTGGGCCTCTTATAGGCCCCAGATAAGCATAGGACAAAAGGTATTTGATCCCAGATAGATCCATCATTTAAACTGCTCCTCCCCTTTCTGTGGCACCTCAAGGAATTTTTTGCCAGCTCCACTGCGGCTTGATAAGGGCTCAGGTCTCCCCCACTTAGAGAGGCACCCTGCCTCTTTGGGTTTCCGGAGCAAAGCGGGGCGGCCATCCTTTATTCTGACTGCACAAACATTGAGTACCCACCCCGAATATTTACATGAACCTGTCCCCACGATTTGAGGTGTGGTCAATGAGGAAGCCAAAGCAGTGGGTGGAAGTCCCATCCAGCAGCTCTGCCTGCTCCTTCACCAGGGCCCATGAAATTTTCAGGGTCATAGTGCAACTTTCATAACAGGCATATCAAGCACTCAAAGAGTTAAAAAGACTGAAAAAATCTGCAGCTTAACATGTGACTCTGCAGCTTAAAATTATGGACAGAATTCCACAGAGATGTAAAATTGTGTTACTTGTCCAACACAGTAAAGTAATTATGCAAGCCTAAATATAGATCTGTGCTGCTGAGCAAGTATTTTATTCCAATCTGTGCAACATCATATCTTACTAAAAGAGTTGATAACGAATACAGTGATTGAGATCTTGAATGTACAGTAGGCGGAGCTTAGAAACATGCAATCCTGCTGAGAAGCTGCATTTCCATTCAGAATCCTTGTACCGCTAATGGTATCAGTCAAAAAGGATTACATTTAAGTGCAAACTTCAGACCTTGAAAAGGAAATGGATCAGTGACCTGAGAAGTGATATTGCTCGGAAGTTTGAGCTGACTGAGTTCACTGTCTGGCTATATCAGTCGACAAGGCAGAAAGCTCTGCTGCTTTGGCTGCAGATAAGCCATAGGTCTCCAATACAGGATAGTATTTATAATCAAGTTTCTCCACCCATTACCATCCAGTTTTGTAAATTATGCATTACCTCTGCTCTTAGGTTCCGTGAAGCCACTCACCATTTACAGCTCAAGAGAAATGCTCCCCTGGCAAGTGAAATACTTCCCAATCTCTGCCACATCATCCAACAGTAGGAAGCTTCCAGAATGTTGTTGGATGAATGGCACGTATGCCTAGAAATTTGGGTTATTTGTGGCTCCCGTTGGCACACCAGGGGGGACGCTGCTAATGACTCACGCCGAATTCACGGGAGTTCAGCAGCGGCGGTAATCTGTAGTGCACCGCTCCGCTGCACCGGCAATGCTGACAGCATCACTGTGCACAGTGCCTCGCTATCGCCCCGGACCCTAAATTGGGTATGGCCCCCTGAAGCTGCGCCGGGCGATGACAGTGACGGCTTCAGGGGATGTGTATCGTGCGGCTGGCCGCTGACGGGGCGAAAGTTAAAGGGGAGGAATGCTGCTGTAAAAAAAAATTGCTGATTTTTTTCTGCGCCCCGCTGGCGCTTTGAACGCGGGGTCCGTGCGTCGATCGGTCAGCCCGGCAATCTGCTTGAGTGCCAGGCTGTTGGCACGGCACCCTGCTCCCCAGTGGTCCATGTGAGACCCTTTATTTGCTATGGAATATGCAGTTTAGACCCTCCGCTTTAATTCAGGGAAGAGCCCCTCCATCGCAGCAGTGCTGTGTTGCCCAGTGCGCCCCGCTCCCGACACATCCACTCTGCTACCATCCCAGAAAGGAAGTGGAGTGCTTGCTTAAGCTCGCCACTTTCTTTCGTGGGTGGTAAGCCCAATTTCTCGGGAGAGGCGAGACTTCTACACCTGGTGCAAAGTCTTGCGTCTCGCGAGTGTTACCGGCCCCAAACTGGGCGGTACCTAATTTTCCTCCGTTAGATTTTTCTGCTTCTCCATCTGGGACAAACGCTGAACCATCCCCAATGGCTAAACAAGTCACCCAGCTGTAAAAACAGTTCCTATAGAAATCGGTCCACCAGTATCTTCTCACCGCTACCTTCTTGGCACATCCAGGGATGGGCAATAAATGCAGTCCTGCCAACATTGTCACATCCAGAAAACTAATTTTAAAAAGTCGCACACAGAAGACTTGTGCATCATTTTGCTTTGATTATGTTATGTGCACGGTGTAAATTGATGTGTTTTAACATGATTCATGCCAGCACACTGTGGGGCCAATTTTCAATTATAACACTCATCAGAGGACAGTGGGAAGAGCAATGGCATCGCCCACCTGATGGCACTAGTGGGAGGCCCGAACCATTTTTGTGGTCAGTCATTGGAATTGGAAGAGCGAGCTGCCAACCTTCAAGGAGCACTGACAGGCAGCGTGCCAATTAGGTTTCCCTCCGCACTTCCAATGAAGTAAGGAAATTGCCAATCTCTGACTTTCAATTGTTAGCAAATTGATTTTAAAAAAACATTACAAATATTCAATGTTAGTTTATGCATTTTGTCTTCTCTTGTCATTTTATTAGTAGAATTTTTCAACAACTTATGAGATGAATCTGCTTTTTTGGATATTTATACAAATATATGAATTATATTATGTGGACCAGAGTCCATGATTGGATCAGCCATGATCGTATTAAATGGCGGAGAGACCGTATGGCCTACTCCCGCTCCTATTTCTTACGTTCTTATGTTCTTATTAATAAACTACTCCTTTTGACTGTGTGATGTAATTTTCTAAACTAACAGCTGCTTTAAATTTTTTTTTTACTAAATTCATATTTTTAATACACTTGTGCACACTTACAATAACTTAGTGCTGTTTAGTATAATATATTTGACTTGCATTGGATTAAATTAGAAGCATGATTGCAATTATTTTTACTGATACCATGTAGCAAAAATTTAGACTCATTCTATGAGATTATTAAAGCCTTCATCTATAACCAGAATATTTCAATAAAAATACTTTAATGTGCAGCACTTTTATCAACTTTGAAGATTATGCAAAAATGAAAAGTGCAATTAAAGTAGCTGCCGAGATGATCCTGACAATTAATGAGGAGATGAATTTTGAAGAATTTAGGTGGAACAAATCCTCGAAAATCTATTGTAATGTTAAGCCATTCAATTTGCCTGTTAGCTTTCCAATAGTAATTTTGGTCAGATGAGTTTCTTGCAATTTATTTGAAACTATGTTCCATTTTCTCTCATTTCCTAACTCAATGCAGTTAATACACAGTTTTACATTTTCATAGCAACTTACTGATGTTCTGAAGATCATATCTAAGCTTTTCATTCTCTAAGATCAATGTTAAGCCTTGCTGCCCTGCTCATGGTTCCTGTGGCTGGGGAGTCTAGAACCAGGGTCACAGTCTCAGAATAAGGGGTCGGCCATTTAGGATTGAGATGAGGAGAAACTTCTTCACTCAGAGAGTGGTGAATCTTTGGAATTCTCTACCCCAGAGGGCTGTGGAGGCTCAGTCTTTGCGTATATTCAAGACAGACATCGATAGATTTTTGGATATTAAGGGAATCAAGGGATATGGGGACAGTGCAGGAAAGTGGAGTTGAGGTAAAAGATCAACCATGATCTTATTGAATGGTGGTGCAGGCTCGAAGAGCTGAATGGCCGCCTCCTGCTCTTAATTCTTATGTTCCTAAAATGTGCAATGTCCTCACTGCTGCAACTCTGCTCAATGTATTCTACATTTGCTGTTCTCACTCTCCCCCAATATGCCCCTTTGTCCCTCTGTCCTCTCCTCATTGTGCTTTTACTAATAAGCTCTAATCTCGCTCTCCCTGTTCTAGCCTTCTCGATGCACTCTGTCCTCACTCTCTGGGAGGTGTTCTGCCCGATGTGTTCGCCTCTGTGTGTCCTGTTCTGACTTTCTCCAAGGTGCACCATTGCGATGCTTCACAATGTGCTCTGCCTGATATGCTCTGCCCTGACTCTATCAGATGTGCTTTCTGTGATATTGGCTAATTAATTTTGTATGCAGTTGGGTTCACCTGTTTGAATTCTGCAATCCTGACAATTTGGAAAGGCCTGTTCTCAGCACTGTTCTTCATTAGTCAATAATTTCTAAATCTAATGATGAGGGAGCAGTGCTGAGGGTCGACCTTTCTAAATTGACAGGCTGCAAAATTCAAATAAGCAAATCCAGCACTGTACAAATTCTAAGCACAATGGAAAATGATCACTGAAGATTCTAAGGCCTGATAGCCAGAGGTTATAGTTCCGTATAGCTCATGGACCTTTGTCTATATATCCCATGTTTACAAGTTTTTGAAACCCAAGCTTGGTGACACCATGGTGGGGAATTTTGATCTGAAAAAAGAGTGGGTTTGGAGTGTAGGGGCAATTAAATTGTTAAAAATCGGAACCTTGACCTGAACCCGCCTCCAAACCGCCAACGGAGACGGGACGGGATGCAGGACGAGGTCGGGCAACAAACCTGCTACCAGGAGGTGGGAAATAAATGTAAATATTATAATGAGGCGGGAAGGCTCTTCTTTAACCACCATTTTGTTTTTAACTATCTGATCGGGTTTTGTACATTTCCTAAAACCCGGCAGTTACAGCAAGGCGAGGACTGCTGCATCCAGGAGGTAAGTGCCTTTACTCCTACCTTCTGAATCCAGGGTCCCTGCCTAACCCACCCCTCCCTGATCTGAGACCCCCAATGAGGCCTCTGATCACCACCTCCACCCCCCCATCCCAAGCCTTCTACCCCCCAATGAGGTCTCCAATCGTTTTCCTGGACTCAATTTCCCGATGATCCTGAGGCTGGCCCCGATCCTCCGGTGGCTGGCCCTGGTCTGATCTTCTCTCTACCCCCCCCCCGGATGATCTTCAGACTGGGCCCGATCTGATATTCCCTCCTCCTCCCCCACAACCCCGATGATCTTGAGGCTGGTCCTGATCCTTCAGTAGCCGGCCCCAATCTCCCTCCACTCCCACCTCCGGTCCTCCACAGGCCCCGATCTCCCTCCTCCCCCACCCTGATCCTTCCTAGGCCCCGATCTCCCTCCCCTCCCACCCTGATCCTACGGAGGCCAGCACAGGCCCCCACCAAATCAGTCCCTCCTCTGTGCGGCCTAGTGCCGTAGGGCTATCCACCCGCAGTCAGCCAACCTCTCAATCTGGCTTGCTGTGGTAGGAAGCAGAGGCTTCAAATGCAAAACAGGTCCTGCCGTTAAAGTCAGCAGGGCCTGCGGGAAACCCATTCTCTCAGAGCCCCCCTCCCCCCACCCCAAACCACCTTTCCATGAAAATCCCACTCCAAATTACTATCTCTTTATTTGCCTCATCTTTTCTCCTAATCTTGCCAACCTTGGTGCTACCCTTTCACTAAGGATTTCAATTTAAAAGAAAAAAATATCTAAACCGCAATAATAATTGGCTTTAATTTGTTAAGCAGAAGGAGTCATGTTATCAAATTGATTTATGAATAACAAAATTATTTTCAGGAGGCATGTCTAACTTCCACCTATGTTTATTGCTTCCAGCCACAAGGGCCCAGTAATAATTCTACACACATCTTCTCATTTCACAAGAGGAGGTACTCCATGAATTGTGTCCCCCAAGAGAGTTCATTAGTTTCAATATGTCATCCTTGCAGTCATTTGGCATTGCAGTTTTCCATCACTAAAATTCATTCTTCTGCATATAAAACAATTAATATTTAATTTGTATTTTGATGTTATTTATTTGTTGACAAAAACCTGCCTATAGAAAGGATCAGTGGGAGGGATAATATGAGGATTGCAAAGTTACTTAAAATTCTGTGATATTGCTTCCTGTAAATTATTATTAACTGAATGAGAGCAACACGCATGGTTCAGTAAAATGAAACAAGCACTTTACCATCTGATTTGTTGGATGAGATATTTCTGGCTCCTTGCAAATGTTCTAAATTGCAAATGGTTTCAAATGGATAATTCTTGAATGTATTTACAGCAAAAATAAATAAGTGTTTTCATGAACTGTTTAATATTTACGCTACAAAATATTCCACATTTTTCCAGCAAAGCACATTATGTGACTAATGCTTTAGAGTGTCTCTTTAGGGTGCGATGTAGTGTAACTGTGGTAGAACAACTTTAGGGCAACAAGCTATTTCATGTTCTTAGTCTGGGTTGAATTTGAACCCAGATCTGAGAGGTTAAAGGCTGTACACACCACATCACCCAGTATAAACTTTATCCTTTAAAGGTAATTGCAGGCATAAACCCATTGTCTTACCTTGGTATACCTTCAATGGTATGGAAACAATAGGATCTTTTTTTCCTCATCTGGTTACAGCAGTTTCCAATATAAGGTTTAGCCACGGAACAGGTTGGAATGGACTCGCATTCTGTCACTCTCACAGTGACAGTAATGTGCCTTGTTTTATTTCTTGAACAGATTTCAGATGAGCATAAATCCTTAGGGCAAATGTACCAACAATATGTCAACCCTAAAAAGTGCAAATTATTAAAAAGAATAATACACTGTTTAGGCACAATGTAAACCTATTAATTTTTGTTTTATGAGATGTAATAACTATCTTGTGGAAGCAATTAGTTCACCTTAAGAGGAAACTTAAGGTGCAAAGTAGTCCATTCACAGTGTTCCATAACTCC
This sequence comes from Pristiophorus japonicus, assembly GCF_044704955.1. Classification (NCBI taxonomy): domain Eukaryota; kingdom Metazoa; phylum Chordata; class Chondrichthyes; family Pristiophoridae; genus Pristiophorus; species Pristiophorus japonicus. The sequence continues at coordinate 194,712,307 of NC_091987.1, read as the reverse complement.
ATTTAAATCACAGATTCAGATCACATTGCAATATGTTTCATAACTTTCAATTGAATCGATATTACATTTTAACGACATTTTCAATAGTTTGTCTTTTTACTCTGGTCTATCTAAATCAAGAAGTGGGATTGGATGATGTAGTTAATCAGTACACTGATCTTTCACACCTTGGTCCACAGTTGAATCCATGCCAGAATGCTAGGGTGAAAACTTCCTCTTAGGGTTCAATGTGAGATAAATTTGGACAGTGCTACCCAATTCCTGTGGGATGAAATGGTCTCTAAGATAATACTAATTGCAATTGATTTCACACTGAGTGGCCATGGAGTAACTGTTGTGTTAAATGTTACACTGGTAAGTAGGGTTGCTATTTTGAAGTTGAGTTGTGCCACTTTGTTGCGAAGAGTACAAGGAATAAAATAGTTTCTATGCCGCAGAATGCACGTTTTCTTGTACTGTGTCATCTGCCAAAAAGTTCCATTTCACAGAAGTTAGCGGGGTTACAGTGGATAACCCCCAAAAACGGGTGCATGGATTGAGATGCAGGATTAACCCGTGCCCATTGATTGAAATCCAGTCAGGATGCCGACTTTATGCTGTCTGCGGATCACCATGAATTCTGCATGCAACCAGTGCTTTGGCAGCAAGCATCAGCAGGGGGCCCAATATCGTGAATACTTAGCAGTACTTAAAGCTAGCCTGTACTACCTAAAGCTAGCCTGAACCTCTAAAACGGAAGGTGCATTGTGGCTGTGAGAGGTGCTGAGATCATTGGAGTAGTGTGATATGCAACAATCAACAATGGCTGACCATGCGAGAGTGGACCCCAAGCTTTTCAGACGCTACACTGGAGGTCATGGTTGCAGAGGTGGAAAGAAGGAGAGATGTCTTGTACCCTTACAGAGGCCAGCTGCCCTCAAGACACATGCTCATAAGGCAGTGGCAAGAGATAGTGGAGGAGGTCAATGGCAGGAGTATAGCTACAAGAACATGAATGCAGTGCAGGAAGAAGTTTAATGATCTCACACGAGTGGTCAAGGTCAGTGAATGCATCTTCAAATGCCACATCCTACCAACTGCACCATAATCCTCAGCTACTGCTCAATTCACCACATCCCCATCACTCACCTACCAACAATCTCTATCAATCAGTACTCACAACATTCATATGCTTCACCTCACCCTCACACACTTAGCACTATTGCAAGCCTCAAACCCACATCTCAAAGCTTGCACACACTGCATCACTGACAAAGTTCTGTCTCTCTTGCAGGAGAAGGTGGTACACAACTGGAGGCAGCAGGATCTAAGGGCTTTCACTCCTTCAATGTGCAGGTTGTCTGCAACCATAAAAAGATGATAATGCATGTGTGCGCCAGATTCCCGGACACCTTTCATGACTACGTGTTGTGCCAGTCCACCCTCCCTCAGCTCTTCCTATCGCCAAACACACTTACAGGCTGGCTTCTTGGAGACAAAGGTTATCCACTGAAGACATGGCGCATGACACTCTTGAGGATGCCAAGTACTGAGGCCGCGGAGTGTGATAATGACAGCCACATGTCCACCAGATGTATCTTAGAGCAAACAATAAGAATGCTGAAGATACGCTTCAGATGCCTTGACAGATCTGGAGGAGCTCTTCAGTATGCACCAGCCATGGTCTCCGGAACCATTATCATTTGCTGCGCACTGCACAACATAGCACAGCAGTGAGGATTGGAGCTGAAGAAGGAGCAAGGCTCAGAGCCTCTTCAAGGAGGAGGAGGAGTTGCAGGTGGAAGACGAGGAGGAGGAGGAACCTGAGGTGGAGATAGCACCAGCAGTGACGCACATTGCTGCCCAGGATGGCCTTACCATGGCCAGATTTCCTTAACTTGCTTCAATGCAGCCATATGGCTGCCACATGCTATACTGTGCCCCACCCCCTCCACAACAACACAATAAAGCAATGATCAAGCCATTCCTCTCGCCCAAACCCCTAGTGCTTGAGGTTAAATAATGTCTCAACAATCACTCCGTGACAAAGCTACTTCCAAGGTATCAGGCAAAAATGGACAAGACCAGAAAGTGGTTCAAAGAAATACATTTATCTGCGACATCAAAAAACTGAAACTTAGCACCAACATTTTTTGATACATTCATGTGCATACCCTTGTGCGTCTACTTTTATATATTTTTTCTTCTCAGTGTTTCTACGAGGTGCAAGCCCTGTGGTTTCAGCAGCAGTAGACGCAGGTTGCTCACTTCTCTGCTGCTACAGGTTAGACACTTTTGGCAGATGTCCTCTGGGTTCTGGACCATGTAATGGCCCCGCCAAAGTCTGCTCCTCCTGCAGCTGTGCAGGAGCAGACTCGCCATCTGGATGCAAGGCAGCATGTGGGACACTGACTGAGGGGGAGGCAATGGGGGAGAAGTGGGAGCGCTTTGAGAAGAGCCCCCATTTCTATGTCCTCTCTCACCATCATCTCTCTCATGGGCTACCCACACTTCTCTGCTAGCAAGGAGCTGGAGAGTAAAGAGCTGAATTAGAAGTGTTATAGTAAGAATGAGTAACATTGACATTATGTACATCATTGGGGTAAAAAGACTTCTTTTCCTCGAGGTGGACTCCCTGATATAAGGAATCGACACCCGCCCTCTCGTATAGTGACCACGGAATCATTCAGACGAAACCTCGGTCAACCGGTTTATTCGAACATGCTCGGGAAGGTTCTGATAAAAACTTCCCAGAACAGTTTGTAATGACAGTTATACATTTCCTGCGGTGTGTGACCCTCCTACAAAACCATCGATTGGCCCACTGCTATCAGCGAAGTTACATTGATTTGTTGACTCTTATCAGACTGGCTCTGAGTGGTTCTTTCCCATCTGTCCATCTCTCATCACATGTCAACCTTCTGGAATGTGTTCAACTTTGCCTCAGTTTCTCATGACGTATTGATTGACCTTGCTTCCCAGGGTTTGCTATCTTTCTAGACTGTCGACTCTCCACTACCCTTGTTATTCAGTACTGAGTGTATGTTTTCATCTATCAGTCTGTGCTAAGGATCAATACAGTGTTGGCTACTTATGATGGTTCATTAACCATCAAGCTTTGCAACATAGCAAGCTTTGCTGCTTACCCCTTAAAACCCATTCAAGCGTGCTTTACATACATAAACGAGTTTTACATATAATTACAATCCCTATAAAGATAGGGGAACTCCCGATTCCTCAGAATCTCCTAATACTGATAAGCCCTTTAACATGATTTCATGCCATTCCCTTATGCTTCTTACTCAAGTGTACTTTTTACCCCCTTACATACATGATGGCATTTCACGGGCTGCTGACATCAGTCAACATATGAGTGACTGACGTATGTCATGTGGCTGTATGAGATATAATTCTGACACCAGGTTGCTGGGATGTCCCCTTCTCTCTGTCTCCCACTGCCAGCAGCTCTACAACTCCTGATATCTCCAGGTCTCCTCCTCTGCTGGTGTCAGTTGGGTGAATACTGGAGGGCCACCTCCAGTTCTCTGCCTCTCCCATGTGTGATGGGCTCTTTTATCCTGCAAGGAGGGAAAGAAGAGAACTCTGAGTGAGAGTGATGGAATGAGGATAAGTAATGGATAGCTTCCATCTGTAAAGGATGACTATGAGGGAGTGGTGTAACATTGTCAAATGACCTCCTTCTGTGGTGTTACTTGCATTAGGATGAGGGTGAGTGCCAGGGGTATTTAGTCATATGGGGATGTGAGTATGTACATGGAGAGAGAGGGCTGGGTGGATGTACAAGGTATGTTGGTGTGAGTAATGATGTGCCGGAGTAGGCTTGGGAAGGCTGAGTGATGGGGATGTGGTGACAGGCACCTCAGGATGTAGGTGAGTGTGGCATTGCACTCACCTGTCCTGATCTCATGAGATCATTGAATTGTTTCCTGCACTGGATCCAGCTCCTCCTGACAATATCTCTGCTGCTGACCTCCTCCAGCCACCCCTTTAGGTATCTTTAGGAGGTCTCTTGCACCGATCTGCAGGGAACAGGACCTCCCTGCATGATCTCATTGCCTCCACCAGAGTATGCAGGAATGCATCAGAAAATCGGGGTGTAGCCCTTTGCCTTTGAGTATGCATTATTGATAGTTTAGAACAGTACTCAGCCTTTTGGAGTCCAGAGAGGCAGCGGCCTGTAAAAGGCTCAGCAGTCCGGGGAGCGTCGAGAGAGGCGGGAGTCCAGAGAGGCAGCGGCCTATAAAAGGCTCAGCAGTCCGGGGAGCGTCGAGAGAGGCGGGAGTCCAGAGAGGCGTAGCGGTGCAGCTCCAGCTGGGAGAGAAGGCAAAAAAGTAGAAGGAAATCAAAAGGTGACGTCACAGCCAACGTGGTAAGTGATTGGCTGCTGATTGGTGAGTAGTTTTTCTTTTTCTTTATTAGTCAGTAACTTTTAACATTGTTGTCGGCAATTTAAGTGTATCTAAGGGTTAAGTCATGGCAGGACAGCTCGGTCACGTGATATGCTCCTCCTGTACCATGTGGGAACACGGGGACAACACCAGTGTCCCTGACGACTACATGTGCGGGAAGTGTGTCCACCTCCGGCTACTGACGGTCCGCGTTGCGGAGTTGGAGCTGAAGGTGGATTCACTCTGGAGCATCCACGATGCTGAGAATGACGTGAGTATCACGTGTAGCGAGTTGGTCTTACTGCAGGAGAAGGGTCCACAGCCAGCGAGGGAATGGAAGACCAGCAGGAAGAGTAGTGCAAGGAAGGTAGTGCAGGGGTCCCCTGTGGTCATCCCCCTGCAAAACAGATACACCGCTTTGAGTACTGTTGAGGGGGATGACTCATCAGGGGAGGGCAGCAGCAGCCAAGTTCATGGCACCGTGGCTGGCTCTGTTGCACAGGAGGGCAGGAAAAAGAGTGGAAGAGCGATAGTGATAGGGGATTCAATTGTAAGGGGAATAGATAGGCGTTTCTGCGGCCGCAACCGAGACTCCAGGATGGTATGTTGCCTCCCTGGTGCAAGGGTCAAGGATGTCTCGGAGCGGGTGGAGGACATTCTAAAAAGGGAGGGAGAACAGCCAGTTGTCGTGGTGCACGTTGGTACCAATGACATAGGTAAAAAAAGGGATGAGTTTCTACGAAATGAATTTAAGGAGCTAGGAGCTAAATTAAAAAGTAGGACCTCAAAAGTAGTAATCTCGGGATTGCTACCAGTGCCACGTGCTAGTCAGAGTAGGAATCGCAGGATAGCTCAGATGAATACGTGGCTTGAGCAATGGTGCAGCAGGGAGGGATTCAAATTCCTGGGGCATTGGAACCGGTTCTGGGGGAGGTGGGACCAGTACAATCCGGACGGTCTGCACCTGGGCAGAATCGGAACCAATGTCCTCGGGGGAGTGTTTGCTAGTGCTGTTGGGGAGGAGTTAAACTAATATGGCAGGGGGATGGGAACCAATGCAGGGAGATAGAGGGAAACAAAAAGGAGGCAAAAACAAAAGACAGAAAGGAGATGAGGAAAAGTGGAGGGCAGAGAAACCCAAGGCAAAGAACAAAAAGGGCCATTGTACAGCAAAATTCTAAAAGGACAGAGGGTGTTAAAAAAACAAGCCTAAAGGCTTTGTGTCTTAATGCAAGGAGTATCCGCAATAAGGTGGATGAATTAACTGTGCAAATAGATGTTAACAAATATGATGTGATTGGGATTACGGAGACGTGGCTCCAGGATGAGCAGGGCTGGGAACTCAACATCCAGGGGTATTCAACATTCAGGAAGGATAGAATAAAAGGAAAAGGAGGTGGGGTAGCATTGCTGGTTAAGGAGGAGATTAAGGCAATAGTTAGGAAGGACATTAGCTTGGATGATGTGGAATCTATATGGGTAGAGCTGCAGAACACCAAAGGGCAAAAAACGTTAGTGGGAGTTGTGTACAGACCTCCAAACAGTAGTAGTGATGTTGGGGAGGGCATCAAACAGGAAATTAGGGGTGCGTGCAATAAAGGTGCAGCAGTTATAATGGGTGACTTTAATATGCACATAGATTGGGCTAACCAAACTGGAAGCAATACGGTGGAGGAGGATTTTCTGGAGTGCATAAGGGATGGTTTTTTAGACCAATATGTCGAGGAACCAACTAGGGGGGAGGCCATCTTAGACTGGGTGTTATGTAATGAGAAAGGATTAATTAGCAATCTCGTTGTGCGAGGCCCCTTGGGGAAGAGTGACCATAATATGGTGGAATTCTGCATTAGGATGGAGAATGAAACAGTTAATTCAGAGACCATGGTCCAGAACTTAAAGAAGGCTAACTTTGAAGGTATGAGGCGTGAATTGGCTGAGATGGATTGGCGAATGATACTTAAGGGGTTGACTGTGGATGGGCAATGGCAGACATTTAGAGACCGCATGGATGAACTACAACAATTGTACATTCCTGTCTGGCATAGAAATAAAAAAGGGAAGGTGGCTCAACCGTGGCTATCAAGGGAAATCAGGGATAGTATTAAAGCCAAGGAAGTGGCATACAAATTGGCCAGAAATAGCAGCGAACCTGGGGACTGGGAGAAATTTAGAACTCAGCAGAGGAGGACAAAGGGTTTGATTAGGGCAGGGAAAATGGAGTATGAGAAGAAGCTTGCAGGGAACATTAAGACGGATTGCAAAAGTTTCTATAGATATGTAAAGAGAAAAAGGTTAGTAAAGACAAACGTAGGTCCCCTGCAGTCAGAATCAGGGGAAGTCATAACGGGGAACAAAGAAATGGCGGACCAATTGAACAAGTACTTTGGTTCGGTATGCACGAAGGAGGACACGAACAACCTTCCGGTTATAAAAGGGGTCGGGGGGTCTAGTAAGGAGGAGGAACTGAGGGAAATCCTTATTAGCCGGGAAATTGTGTTTTGGGAAATTGATGGGATTGAAGGCCGATAAATCCCCAGGGCCTGATGGACTGCATCCCAGAGTACTTAAGGAGGTGGCCTTGGAAATAGTGGATGCGTTGACAGTCATTTTCCAACATTCCATTGACTCTGGATCAGTTCCTATGGAGTGGAGGGTAGCCAATGTAACCCCACTTTTTAAAAAAGGAGGGAGAGAGAAAAAAGGGAATTATAGACCGGTCAGCCTGACATCGGTAGTGGGTAAAATGATGGAATCAATTATTAAGGATGTCATAGCAGTGCATTTGGAAAGAGGTGACATGATAGGTCCAAGTCAGCATGGATTTGTGAAAGGGAAATCATGCTTGACAAATCTTCTGGAATTTTTTGAGGATGTTTCCAGTAGAGTGGATAAGGGAGAACCAGTTGATGTGGTATATTTGGACTTTCAGAAGGCGTTCGACAAGGTCCCACACAAGAGATTGATGTGCAAAGTTAGAGCACATGGGATTGGGGGTAGTGTACTGACATGGATTGAGAACTGGTTGTCAGACAGGAAGCAAAGAGTAGGAGTAAATGGGTACTTTTCAGAATGGCAGGCAGTGACTAGTGGGGTACCGCAGGGTTCTGTGCTGGGGCCCCAGCTGTTTACACTGTACATTAATGATTTAGATGAGGGGATTGAGTGTAGTATCTCCAAGTTTGCGGATGACACTAAGTTGGGTGGCAGTGTGAGCTGCGAGGAGGATGCTGTGAGGCTGCAGAGCGACTTGGATAGGTTAGGTGAGTGGGCAAATGCATGGCAGATGAAGTATAATGTGGATAAATGTGAGGTTATCCACTTTGGTGGTAAAAACAGAGAGACAGACTATTATCTGAATGGTGACAGATTAGGAAAAGGGGAGGTGCAAAGAGACCTGGGTGTCATGGTACATCAGTCATTGAAGGTTGGCATGCAGGTGCAGCAGGCGGTTAAGAAAGCAAATGGCATGTTGGCCTTCATAGCAAGGGGATTTGAGTACAGGGGCAGGGAGGTGTTGCTACAGTTGTACAGGGCATTGGTGAGGCCACACCTGGAGTATTGTGTACAGTTTTGGTCTCCTAACCTGAGGAAGGACATTCTTGCTATTGAGGGAGTGCAGCGAAGGTTCACCAGACTGATTCCCGGGATGGCGGGACTGACCTATCAAGAAAGACTGGATCAACTGGGCTTGTATTCACTGGAGTTCAGAAGAATGAGAGGGGACCTCATAGAAACATATAAAATTCTGACGGGGTTAGACAGGTTAGATGCAGGAAGAATGTTCCCAATGTTGGGGAAGTCCAGAACCAGGGGTCACAGTCTAAGGATAAGGGGTAAGCCATTTAGGACCGAGATGCGGAGGAACTTCTTCACCCAGAGAGTGGTGAACCTGTGGAATTCTCTACCACAGAAAGTTGTTGAGGCCAATTCACTAAATATATTCAAAAAGGAGTTAGATGAGGTCCTTACTGCTAGGGGGATCAAGGGGTATGGCGAGAAAGCAGGAATGGGGTACTGAAGTTGAATGTTCAGCCATGAACTCATTGAATGGCGGTGCAGGCTAGAAGGGCCGAATGGCCTACTCCTGCACCTATTTTCTATGTTTCTATGTTTCTATGTTTCTATGTTTCCACATTCTTCGAGCAACCTTCGAATGAGTTGAGTGCTTTAAATATCGGTGCTGGAAATGAATCATCGATGATGGCATCAGACCTGCTCCATTTAATTTGTCCGATAAATGTGCATGACTGCTTTAAGTGGGGCATTAAGTTAATGTCGCTCTGAGTGTCATGTATTTAACTGTCATTGTAACCCATGTATAAACTGACCTAAGTTGTACACTGTGAGAACATTGACCACTAGGTGGTGAACTATTGGGAGACACTCCTAATCTGGACTTTCAGGTATAAAAGGGGAAGCTCCACCCACCTTCATCATTTTAGTGCTGGCTAATAAAGGTTACTAGTCACAGAGTGACCTTCTCTCAAGTATGGGCCTCGTGTGCATTTATACTGTAGAGTAAGGACATATTATTGGCGACGAGAAACTGGGATTTAAACCACGCGAGCATGACCACTAGCAACACAGACGACAGATACTGTGTTGGTGATGATTGGGACAATTTTATTGAGACTTCAGCAAAGTTTCGTCACTGAGGAATGGTTGGGACAGGACTCGGCCGACAAACGCAGAGCTCATCTCCTGACAGTTTATGGATCCAGGGCATACTCCCTGATGAAGGACCTTCTAGCGCCGGAGAAGCCGACGGACAAGACTTTTGAAGAGCTCAGTAAGTTGATCGGGGAACACTTTAAATTGGCGAGCAGCATGCACATGGCGAGACACCGGTTTTACAGGCACCGGCGGCGAGAAGGGCAAAGCGTTCCAGACTTCGTGGCAGACCTCCGGCGACTGGCGAGCCTATGTAAGTTCCCAGATGCATGCAGAGCGGAGATACTGCGAGACTTTTTCATTGAGGGCATCGGGCACGCTGGGGTTTTCAAGAAACTGATTGAGACCAAAGACTTGACGCTGGAAACGGCGGCTTTGATAGCCCAGACATTTATCTCAGGGGAGGAAGAGACCAGAATGATGTTTGACAAAAATCTTGGTTTAAATGCAGCAAACGACCAGGGAGTCAACATTGTTAACGCAGCACACAGTTCTCCAGGCAGACAGGGACAATCGGACATGCCCGAGCATGTAGTCGAACCCAAAGGGGGAATTCAACAGAGACAATGACTAGCTGAAATGCGATTCGTGCCATCGCAAGGGACAATGCGGCCAGTAATGGGGCCATCAACACCTGTCAATGGTGCGTTTAAGGACAGTTACAGAGACAGTCAGAGATGATCGACTGGTAATGAAACTTTTGTTTCCAACAAGGGCTCATGTTGGAGGTGTGGAGGCAAACACACAGCCAGACCTTGCAGGTATCAGCTGTATACCTGCAGAAACTGCAACGTCAGCGGTCACTTGGCACATATGTGCAGGAAGCCTGCAGCCGGGTTGATGTACGAGGAGGACAGGCCCAATGTAAGCCCTACGAGGCCAAATGGACACTGGGGGAACTCGCTGGAAGCTGAAGTTCAACGAGTTCATGTGGAGCACATACACAGTTCATACACCAGGACGCCACTGATAATGATGAAAGTGCTCCTCAATGGTATCCCAGTATCAATGGAGCTAGACACAGGGGCCAGCCAGTCCTTGATGAGTATCAAACAGTTCGACAAGTTGTGGGCATCCAAGGCCAGGAGGCCAAAATTATTCCCGATTGACACACAGCTACGGACATATACAAAGGAGATCATTCCGGTGCTAGGCAGCACCACGGTAGTTGTGACCCACAAAGATTCGGAGAACAGGTTGCCACTCTGGATTGTCCCGGGGGACGGTCTCGCACTACTGGGGAGGAGTTGGCTTGCTGTCATGAACTGGAAATGGGGCGATGTCAATGCAATTTCTTCTGTGGAGCGAATATCATGCTCACAGGTCCTGGACAAATTTGACTCACTATTTCAACCCGGCATTGGCATTTTCATGGGGACCAAGGTAGTGATTCACATAAATCCGGACGCCAGGCCAGTACACCACAAGGCCAGAGCGGTGCCGTACGTGATGCGGGAAAAGATAGAAGGCGAATTGGACCGCCTGCTGAGGGAAGGCATCATCTTGCCAGTCGAATTCAGTGACTGGGCGAGCCCGATTTTGCCAGTGCTCAAGGCGGATGGGTCGGTCAGGATATGTGATGATTACAAGGCCACCATCAATCGGGTGTCACTCCAAGACCAGTACCCGCTACCGAGAGTGGAGGACCTCTTTACGACGCTATCCGGTGGCAAACTTTTTTCAAAATTGGACCTGACCTCAGCTTACATGACCCAAGAGCTGGCGAGTGAGTCGAAGAAGCTGACCACCATCACGGCACACAAGGGGTTGTTTGAGTACAACAGATGTCCGTTTGGGATTCGCTTGGCCGCCGCGATCTTTCAACAAAATATGGAAAGCCTCCTCAAGTCGATTCCAAGGACAGTGGTTTTTCAAGACGACATCATCATCACGGGTCGCGATACTGACGAACACCTCCGCAACCTGGAGGAGGTGCTACGCAGACTGGACCAGGTAGATCTGCGACTGAAAAAGGCAAAGTGTGTCTTCCTAGCTCCAGAGGTAGAATTCCTGGGGATGAGGGTAGCAGCAGAAGGGTTCAGACCTACTGCGTCCAAAACAGAAGCGATCCAGAGAGCACCCAGACCCCGTAACTCAACGGAGCTGCGTTTGTTTCTGGGGCTCCTGAACAATTTTGGTAACTTTCTTCCCAAATTGAGCACGCTGTTAGAGCCACTACACGTGCTCCTACGCAAGGGTTGCGAATGGGTCTGGGGGGACAGCCAGGAAAGGGCTTTTGATAAAGCTTACAATTTGTTATGCTCCAACGATCTGTTAACGCTATATGACCCATGTAAGAAACTTGTTTTAACGTGCGATGCGTCGTCCTATGGGGTCGGGTGTGTGTTGCAGCATGTGAATGCCAATGGTCAGTTACAGGCGGTAGCTTATGCCTCCAGAAGTCTGTCCCAGGTAGAACGGGGCTACGGGATGGTAGAAAAGGAAGCGCTTGCATGTGTATATGCTGTAAAGAAAATGCACCAGTACCTGTTTGGCAGGAAATTTGAGCTGGAGACTGATCACAAGCCCCCAACGTCCCTTTTGGCTGACAACAAGGCCATAAATGCAAATGCATCGGCCTGCATACAGAGCTGGGCACTGAAAACTGTGCCGATGCACTCAGCAGGTTCCCACTAGCCACCACCGAGCATGCTGCTGAGATGGTCATGGCTGTTGAAGCTTTTGAAAGTGAAGGCTCACCCGTGACAGCCAGTCAGATTAAATCTGGACAAATAAATAGAGACCCGCTACTGTGTTTAGTCAACAAATGTGTCCTGATGGGGACTGGGCAGCCATGTACGGAGCATGCCCTGAGGAATTCAAGCCATTTCACAGGCGCAAGGATAAACTCTCGATTCAGGCTGATCGCCTACTATGGGGAAACCGAGTAGTCATGCCCCAGATGGTCAGAGAGATGTTCATCAGAGAACTCCACAATGAACACCTGGGCATTGTCATGATGAAGGCAATTGCCAGGTCACACGTTTGGTGGCCAGGGATAGATGCAGACCTGGAACTTTGTGTTCGCAGGTGCAACACGTGTGCCCAGCTGGGCAATGGGCCCAGGGAAGCCCCCCTTACCCCCTGGTCCTGGCCTGCCAAGCCATGGTCACGCATCCATGTGGACTACGCAGATCCTTTCATGGGAAAAATGTTTTTGGTTGTAGTGGACGCCTACTCCAAATGGATCGAGTGTGACATTCTCAATTCAAGCATATCCTCTGCCACGGTAGAAAATCTACGGGCAATGTTCACCACCCATGGTCTACCGGACATCTTGGTCAGCGACAATGGCCCATGCTTTACAAGCATTGAATTCCAGGACTTCTTGGCAGGAAATGGTATCAACCATGTCAGAATGGCACCGTTCAAGCTGGCCTCAAACGGCCAGGCGGAACGAGCAGTGCAGATAATCAAACGGGATGCTCAGAATCCAAGGGGGTTCCCTACAAAGCCGCTTATCATGCCTGCTGTGGGCCAATAGATCCCAAGCACACTCGCTCACAGGGGTCCCACCCGCAGAGCTGCTAATGAAAAGGACGCTCAAAACCAGGTTATCCCTTAAACATCCCACCATGAAAGAAATTGTTGAGAGCAGGCGCCAGTCACAATATGACTACCACGACAGGAATGCGAGGGCGCGATGTATTGATGTCAATGACCCTGTCTTTGTCCTCAACTACGCTGCAGGGCCCAAATGGCTCGCAGGCACTGTGATTGCCAAAGAGGGGAATAGGATTCTGGTAGTTAAACTTACCAATGGACAAATCTGCCGCAAACACGTGGATCAAACAAAAAGGAGGTTCAGCAACCCCACAGAAGAAGCAGAAGAAGAACACGATGTAGAGTTCACTCCTCTACAGGTGACCGAACACCGGAACCAAGCGGAGGAGAGCCCAGTCATTGTGGGCAGTCCGGACAGGCCTGAGGCACCACAAACAAAATGTTTTCGAGCTGAGACAAGTCCTTCATAACCTGTGTGTTTAGCCTCTAAATTGCAGTTATAGGTTAAACTGTTTTTAAGGAAATTAAATTCAAAAATATTTTCAAGTCATGTATTGAAGTCTACTACTATCAGGCCTTTATAAAACCAGGGATAAAAAAACTGCACTCTGCAACAAGCCAAGGACAAATTCGAATCCAACTTGGTGAGGCCAAAAAACAATGGCTCCGAAATTCAGTATCGCTGGAAAGCTGGTGCTCCCCATCTTTTTGGGCCATCAGCGCCGAAATTATTTTGTGGCTGGGCCACCCCATATTCAGCTCCAAAATTGAACAAATGGGTTCCAGCGCTAATGAACCCTTCCAAAGTGAAATTTTCAGCAGTGTGCCTGTCTTAATTTGAGTGTTATCACCTCTGAGAAATTCAGCATGCAGGTAAGGATTTCTAGTGAACCAGCTGCTCCTCAGCTTCAGGGTTTGCAGCAAGACCCTGAGTGGGGAAGTTGGTTGGAAGGAGTCTGGAAGGAGTTTGGAAGGATGGCTGGTGTAAGAGGTGCAAGGTGAGCCAACAGGTTCACTGATATGGAGCTGGAGACACTGATGGACGGTGTGGAGGACCAAAGAAGAATACTGTTTCCTGACGTGGGGAGATCAGGCAGACTGCCAGTACATAATGCATGGAGGGAGATTGCGAAGGGAGGTGTCAGGTATCTTCATATTTGTGAGGACGCACCCACCCAGCTGGCCAGTCTGCACCCGGCCCTTCCAGGGTGGCAATAGGTCGAGGCCTCCTAGCTCTGGGGCAACAGGGATCCACCTCCTCCTCCTGCGCCTTCTCCTCCTCCTCCTCCTGCGCCACCTCCTCCTCCTCCTACACCTCCTCCTCCTCCTCCTCAGGTGGTACTGCAGGCTCGACCTCCAGTGGCTGTCCCCTCATGATAGCCACTGTGCAGACAGACAGCATGCAGCAGACCACGACAATGATGGAGACCCATTGAGGAGAGTACCGCAAGGCGCCACCAGAACGGTCCAGGCACTGGAACCTTTGCTTATGGATGCCTATGCACTGCTCGATGATACGCCTGGTGGCACAATGAGCGTCATTGTATGCATGCTCTGGCGCTGTCCTGAGGTTCCGCAGAGCCAAGTGGACAGGGGATATCCCTTGTCCCCAAGCAGCCAACCGCAATCCTGATTCGAGCCGGTGAAGACGGCGGGCACACTGGTCTAGCGGAGAATGAACGAATCATGGCTGCTTCCTCCCTTGCCCGCTGCCTCTCTGCACGGTGGAGATGGCGACGCCTTCTCCTGTGTGCCGCCCTGCTTCTGACCAGGTGTCGCCCTCCCAGCACTCCTCCCATCGTCAGGGTGAACCCGGCCAAGCAGGTCTCTGCAGCCCACAGGCCTCCACTAAAGAGTCAGACCTGAAAGTTGTACAAAAGTATGTGCAAACCTCTGAGCCGCACTCAGCAGGTTGAATGAAGCCAAAACAATTAATAAAACTATTAAAAGATAAATACAGTGGGTGCTGTAATCTTAAATAAAAGTACTAACATTAATAAATCTATTTCCCTACCAAAGAGCCCCGATCGCGGCAACACTCCAGCGGTGTCCAGTTCGAGCACCGACTCGAATACCTCGCGGGGGCACCGTTGGGAAAAGGCTTACCTTTTTGCAGCTGAAAATCCCAGTCCTTGCCGCTTTCCAGTGGCCCGCACGCTGCAGAGCTCTCCGCTGGAATGTCTCCTTTACAGTGGCTTCACCGCTCCGTTTCTGACGGAAGTGAGCACCATTCAAATCCCCCCCCCACCCCCCGAGCTGAATGGCTTGGGGAGGGAAAATCATCCGACCACGGCGGCTGATCGATTTTATCGGTCGCCCACCCAAACTCCGCGGTAGCCGTCCCTTCGGAGACGGTGAATTTCGGCCCCACTGCAACTTCCCAGCTTGCAAATAACAAGGGAGTTTTATACCTCAATTCCCAATCCTTTATCCATTCCTATTTTTAAAAACTCCCACTGATCCTTTGTGGGCTATTGCACTTTTTATCTACCACCGTGATTAGTTACTCGTCCATTTCAAAATCATTCTGCATTTCCTCTTGTTAATGTTTAACTCGGCCCTTAGTGAATAAAAAGTAAAATTTGGTAAATTGAAGTAGTCCCACTTGCCAACTGTTGTAGTATACCTTTTAAAATATTTGCTTTCAGCACTCTTTAAAATGTGTTGATTATAACAGCTTTATAAAACACACAGCTCTTTCCTCGTAGCTATATATTCCAGCTCACCTTGGGTCATTTTCTTTGTAATTGCAGCACCTGAAATGTAAACTAGCTGCTCTTCTCATTGAGTTAAGGAGTGGCAAAGTCTTTATATTGCAACCATTCTTTCACTTCCTAATCTTCCTTGTCTGGTATCTCCGTTTGGACTGAAGATTGATTCTAACTTGCAAGGCAGCTTTCCAACAACCCCAAGTTGAGATCACATTCACATTGGGGGGAAAATTGCGGTTGGAGGCTTCCTTCGTGCAAATGCCTCCGACCCGAAAAAAAATCTACGAAAGTACCTGGTGGTCCTAGAGGAACATAGGATCCCGGTCGGAGGCCGAGATTCACTGCGCAGCGCATGGGGAGATGTCTTTCAGGTACATACCTACAAGCTGGAGTCACATGGGCCTGGACCACCAATCACTATTCTCATTGATAAAAATGGGAGCTCTGTTTGTACGGTCTCCCATTTGTATCAATGAAAAAAGCACCGAAACACAGCATAATAAATAAATAAAACACCTCACATATTAAAAATTAAATGTAATGAAATGTTTTAGAAAAAAATATTTTGGGAAATTTAAAAAAATTTATTTTAATAGTGTTAAAAGTAAACTTACCTTAATGGACAAGGTTTTAAATACAAAAATGAGTGTTTAAATTTAATTTTTATATATTTTAAAACTCTTACGCTGGTAAAAGTAAGCTATGCACCTGCTTTCACCAGGCGTAAAAGTTTGAAGGACATTCGCTGGGCATGAATTGGGCAAATAGCCCAATTTCTCCCACGTGGATGTCCTTCTCCCGGAGATGCAGAGGATCTGTCAAGAGAAATTTTGAAAGATCGGAAAAGCCGGTTTTCGGTGCATGCGCATCTTGGCCCGATAACCGGCTTTTGCGAGGCCTCGCGGGTTCATGCACACTCCGTACAGAACCGACGAGGCCGGAATTTTCTGCCCATTATGTTACCTTGAACTGAATTAGGATCATGAAGTATACAGTTTTAGATTTACATTTAAAATTAACTTACATTGTACAGTTTGATTCGATTCAGGTACAGATTCTGAATTGAACCACTTACTATAGGGCCACCCGAGACCCCTAAGCCTTTTTTACCAAAGGAGCTGACAAACACCTTTCATGATACTGGCCCTCCATTGCTTCAATGAAAAGCACTAGAATAGGATTAAGAAGGTTAGACATCCAGGAGTTTCATGGGATGAAGAAAAGCTTCTGGTCACTTTGGAGTTTGTTGTATTAAAGGAGAATGTGCATTTATGTCATTCTTTGTTATTCGTGGAGATTAACGCAAAAAGAAACACTCAATGCTCGTTCTTAATTTATAGGCAACAGGTGCCCCTAGTCTGTCACATTCTAAGTTACTCTTGCTGTGCTGCAAACGTAACTTCTGAGATTTTGGTGCACCAACCCCACTGACCTTCAGTTAGCTCTAGGAGGACACGGACGGAGATTGCAGAGATGGCCAAACCACAATCAGAAACTCAGGTGCGTTTCGGCATGGAAAACCAGCTTCCTCCCCAATTTATATTAACTTGTATTGTGCCAATTTTGTACCCCTGAAATGACGAAAACAATTCGACATTCAGGGCTGGGGTTTTATTGGCTCCTTCACTTTGTTTGGTATGTCTTTACCATTTTTATGATATGATATTGTGGCTTGCTAGAATGTCAGATTTGGTTGGAAAGCAGGGCATGTTAATAAAAAGGATTTTTTTTCTAGGTGGTCCAACATCACGAATATATTTGTGTAAAGCACTTACTCTTTAAATTACATTTAGCCCAAGGTCTAAACATGCTTTATTGACCTGCACTGATTCTTCTCGGTTTAGAAAAAGTTTGGATCATGTTTCCTCTCCTCTGTATTTTTAATGAAAGCAGATTTTGCTGCCTTAAAATATAGTATCATCAACCTCACTCATTTTGATAAAACACATGCTAACTAATGAAAAGTTTTCCATTAAAAAGGATGATGAGCCTTTAATATTTTTTTCTGTTTTTTTTCACTTCGTTGCCTGAAGACATTGGGGCCAAAATTGCCCCTTCCGATAAGGCCTCTGGCCACCTGAAAGCAACGGCCATGGGGCGGCGTGGAATGGCTGCCGAGTCTCCGCGGGGGGGGGCTGCCATTTTGGAATTAACCCTTTCAGAGTTTTGGAGCGGAATCGCTCCGCCCGTTTTCCCGCCATGGCGTGCATGCGCCGATCCCTTACTGACTGACGGGGACCCCCTCGCGAAATTGCCCCTTTTGAAAATTGCTCCGCTGTCGGTACACTCCCTGTAGCATGATGGCTTGGCCGACCTTAAAGGTGGAGGGCGCACTGCTGCGGCTGCCGTGCTAATCTTTTTTGTCGGCCGACTGCCAGGTCAGACAACAATTATGGCTCTGGGTTTGGCCGGGCCGCCAATAGGCAACCTGGTACCCCCTCATGGGTTCTAGGCTGCTGGCCCGGCTGAAACCTTCCCTGGTGACCCAGTGTTTGCCACTAAAGTGGCTGCACAGTTTGCAGCAGCCCTCCCCTTTAACTGAAGGGGAGGGACATTGTGACGCGTCAGCACGATGACGTCAGCGCAGCGCTGATGACGGACAGCTTCAGCTACACCGCCCCGCCCCCACTTCCGCTCCGCTAGCGACGGCCACTCCGCCCCGCCCCCACCTCCACCCCCATGATGAGGCCACTTCCGCCACGCTCGAAAAAAATCCCCTATCTGCTGAATTTCGACGCATGAATTGGGACGGGCAGAACACATTAAAAACGGTAGGTGCACTTTGTTTCCGTCGATGGCCAATTTCGGCCCCACTGAATGATGCTGAGTTATGCTCCCATGACTGGTGGCAGCTCTCTTGATTAAATGGCTTTGGTCATGTGTGCTTCTAGAAATTGTGTCATCTGGGCACTTTCCAGTAGGGTCACTTGATAGTAGTCAAGAACACCAACTCATGGCTGATTTTTTTGTATCATTCCCTATCCCAACTGAGGCCAATTATAGCATCTTAACTACTACCTGGATGAGATTAGTTAACTCCGCACAGACCGGAGCTCAAATATGGGACCTTCCAGTCTACATCCTTTAGCAATACACCACACAGCATCCTCCAGCTAGTGGAGGAACGTGATGGAGATTCTTCTAAATCAGCTACAGTTCAATACGAATTTCATGTGAGTAAATATTGGGGATAAACGCGCAAAGAAATTTTTCTGGCAAACAGATTATAAACTTAGCAGCAATCGACTGTTATTACCAAGAGCAATTATGCCTGGTGATAAATCAGGCATTAGTATTAGAAACATAAATGAGCTGTGATCAAGGGAGAGACTTGATGGCTTTTGCTTTAGATGCCTTTTGATAGATGAAATCAAATTATAAAGGCACAGCAAAGATAAAAGTGTAGAAACAGTTCCAGATCCAACCTCTTTAAAAGTTCAATCTACTTAACATGTAAATATTGGGCCAGAAATTGCTGGAATGGCACATCTTGCAGTGAGCGACGTTAATTGGACTTTTTACCTCACCCTTTAGATCACACTATATTTGTCCCGCAAATTGGTGGCAATGCGAATTAATAATGGGGCAGTGACATCACTGTCACATCTGGGGATTTCATCAACATCGTGCCCAATGGTCTATCCCCTTAAGCAATGAAAAAAAAGGTAAAGAAACAGCGAATGATGTAGAAAGAAATAAGGTGAATTAGTGTCAAATTAGATATAGAAAGAAAAATAAAGAGGGAAAGAAAGAGGGTAGATTAAGTAAGAGTAAAAAAGAGTAAGAAAGGAAAAATAAGAAAAAAATTAATAAGAACAAGTAGAAGAACAGGACATTGCAACCCAGTTGTGTTTTGGAATTGTGGCATTGGTCCTTGAGACTAAATAGTAGCGTCTGAAATGTACAAACATTCTTGACCCACGAAGTATAGAACCAGCGTTGCTGTCCATCATGATCAGTACATCATTGCACTGCTTTCATAGGAACATTGGAATTGCTAGACGGAAAAAAAAATAAGGTCCATCTTGTTCACCTTCTACCATTCTGGTATTTACATGACACAATGATCCAATGATAATGGAGCTGTCTATTAAGCTATCAAATGATATGAGGAAATCCCTAGTGGGAGAGATCTTTGGGACCCATAAGTTACTTTTTTCCTCCCAAGCATGCTACACTTAACTCATCATGACCAAGATTTTGCACGGGGCGGGGGGGTGGTGGGGCGGGGCGGTCAGCGGGCATGATTTATATTCTTATTACCATTAGAATATAAAATACAGCTATTACATGGTTCTGAATTTGGATAATTTACAGTAATGGTTTAGAATAGGTAACAGAATGGTACTCTTTTAAAAGATTTCCTGTGTAGGTTGAGAAAAGTACAAGAAGCAAGAACATACAGTGGAAACAGCTTTCGTTCAGGGGAAAGGTCACCATTTTATTGTCTAACTCCCAGGATCTTTGTCTATGTTGGTAATCTGAGGAGACCTGGAAAATAGCAGTGACTGTCCATAATAGGGGCATCCAAAGGAAACACAAATTAAAATTGATTTAAAAGTCTATTAAAAGACATATGAAGGGGATACAGTTGAGGGACAGTAAAGAGACTGATGGAGGTTATACATGGAATGGTGAATGTGACCAGGAAGATTCAGAATTGATAGTGGAGGTCAGAGAAGGGGTAGCAAAGAATGGAGGAGGATAAAATGGCCACTAATATTTGGTAGCTTTCAGACATGACAACATTTTCCATTTTACAGCCACATGCATTTTCCTAATGGATGGTCTAGTTTATTCAGTCTGCTCCAACTCAAGTATCCAAATGCTCAAAAGAGGTAGCTGGACAATAACAGTGCTTTAATAATAAAAACTGAAAATGCTGGAAATCTCAGCAGGTCAGGCAGCATCTGTGGAGAGAGAAACAGAGTTAACGTTTCAGGTCAGGTCTTCGTCAGAACTGGCAAAAGTTCAAAATGTAACAGATTCTTAAGGCAATGCAAGGGGCACCGAGAGGGGGAGGGGAGGAAAGAACAAAAAGGAAGATCTGTGATAGGGTGGAAGGCAGGAGAGATTTGAGAGACAAAAGGGATACAATCCAAATTGAGATGGTAATGGCACAAGTTAGGAAACAAAAGTTGAGTCTAGATAGGGTGTGAATGGCAGAATAATTACCAGCTGCCACAGAAAACAGAGAGCAAAAAATAAAAAGGGGGTGGGGGGTTGTAAAAGAAAGAGATCAAAATATGGTCTGAAATTGTTGAACTCGATGTTGAGTCTGTAAAGTGCCTAAACGAAAGATGAGATGCTGTTCCTCGAGCTTGCGTTGAGCTTCATTGGAACAGTGTAGGAGGCCGAGGATGGAGAGATCAGAGTGGGAGTGGAGCGGAGAATTAAAGTGATAGACGACCGGAAGCTCGGGGTCACGCTTACGGACTGAGCGACAAATCTCTCCTGCCTTCCACTCTATCACAGACCTTCCCTTTTGTTCTTTCCTCCCCTCCCCCTTTCAGTGCCCTTTGCACTTTCTTAAGAATCTATTACATTTTGAACTTTTGCCAGTTTTGACGAAGAGTCATTGACCTGAAACGTTAACTCTGTTTCTCTCCACCGATGCTGCCTGACCAGCGAAGATTTCCAGCATTTTCGGGTTTTATTTCAGATTCCAGGATCCACAGTATTTTGCTTTTGAATGACAGTGCTTTGCCAGGAGAACTGATCTTCCTTTCAACTTCCAAAAACCTAGATGTAAGACTTTTTTTTAAAAGGCTAATTTATTTTTCTGTATTTTTTGTACATGACTGAAGTTACTTATTTTCTAAAGTATTGATTCAGGAGCAAATTGGAAACATTTTTAAAAACAAAACATTGGTTTTAACCTTTTTCCATTTGTTATTGGATTAGTGTAGTTGTTTCTTTCCCCTCCAGGGTGTAATTGTGATCTTTCTTTGCAGTTGTCTACTTCAACATTGAATTTGTCCTCTGTGTGGCTAGTCTTGTACTTTCAATCCATCACATGGCCCTTTGGCTCAGTGGTAGTATTCCCGTCTCTGGGCCAGAAGGTTCAGGGTTCAAACCCCACTCCAGACAGCCCTGGTGAGTGGAGGCGGAGCCCTGGCTTTGAATTCTGGGTTGAAATCCAGCGGGATATTTGCATCTGGTGGGTGTGGGTGCCGCCCCCCCGGGTCGTATGGATTGCGGGAGCCATAAAAACCTTCCGCCATGTAAAGATGGTTACTTCCATGGAAGGAGCGTTAACGCAGCCAGTCAGATTGTTAATCAGACTGTGAATCCTTTGCACAAAATGAAGAAGAATCCAATGTGCCTGCAGCTTGCATTTCTACCTTCAAAAATGCATATACTTGAGAGTATGCACATGTACCCTTAATGTTGGACAAACAAAAAGCATGGTGGTGTTCAGGATAGTAGCGGAGAGATAGAACTGGGTATTATCAGCTATGTGCCTGGGAATAACTGGCACACGTAAGTGATGATCTTACAGTATTACATGCATTTGCACATTAACCGAATTGAAGTCTTTCTTAATATTCTCTGGGTTTGAATTCTTTTCAGTTCTCTGATGCTGTGACAGCAATGTTGGGAAGGTGATATGCTTTCTATCCTTCTGGCCAAAGCAGCAATGAGAAATGAGTTTGAAGTTTGTTGATGACTGACAGCAATTACTATTCTAGTAGGAAGCTGAAATGTGCCTGTCACACAGAAAGTTTTATGGATCAGGTTACAAATCCTCCTACCAATGTATCTTTTTAACAAACACTATGGCCGCACTTTTTCCTACCGGGTCGGGGAGAGAGGCGCTTGACTTTGGGTGCGATCGGAACCTCGTTCCTGGTTGCAGACCACTCTGTTGAAGTGATTTCAACTTGATTGGACTCGTTAAGCCCGCCCTGCGAGGTTCCCAACCAATTGAAAGGAAGCAGATCTTATGATGTCATCTGATGATGCATCATCAGCCGGTTTCCTTAAAGGGACCATGTCCACATTGATTTTGACAGCTGTGCTGACAGTGTTCTGCAGCATTGAGGTGCTGATAACACTGACAATGACTGTACAAAGGTGCATCTCTGCACCCAGGCTCTCCCATGACTCTCTCTATATGCTTATGGAGGGAGACATAGCACGCAGGGAGGTTCTCTTGCCTTCCAATGAGTGGAAGAGACCGCTTCAGGACACCAATGCAGACTGGTTTCACATTGCACAAGAAGACACAAGCAGGGATGTCGTTAGGAGGACCTGGCTGCAGTGGTGCAAACCTTTCAATTATCTCAGTAGATCATGAAACGTTATTGCAAAGCCACACTCAACCTCATCCTGCTGTGCCACTCAACCCATCACTCTGCCTTCCCTACCATACTCCTGCACATCCTTACTCATACCAACTTACCTTGCACCTCCATCCATCCCTCTCTCTCTATCTATATTGTCACTTCCCCATCTCACTAGCCACCCCTCACACTCACCCTCATCCTTGTCCAATCATACCAATTAACAACACACAAGGGTAGGCACGTGGGTCTTTTAGCCAATGTTCATGTAAAGTGCCTGCTAATGTGTGGTCATACATTGAATTCTTTATTTTCATCACTTTGCCTTCTTGAACAGATTTGTTCCTTTGGCAGTGGCTTAGTGAGCTGCAGGGAATGGTGAGACATAATGGTACCCCCTGGTGATGAGTGTGAAAGGAATGGCTTTGGCATTGTAGAGATTGTTTGTGGTGTTGGTGTGGGGTGGTGTCGACCTGGTGAATCATGTGACAGCCAAGGTGTGCAACATCAAGTGAAGTAAATGTGGCCATGGTGAGGCCATCCCTAGCCTCCCGGGCAGCAATGTGGTCGGGAGCTGATGTCCTGTGTCCTGTGCAGCATCAGGTGATTGTGAAGAAGGTTGGTGTTGTTGTTGGTAATGCTGGTGTGCCTGGTGATATTAGTGTTGGGGTTCATTGTAGTGTTGGGATTCTGATCACCAAGGTGAGACTTTTTCAGGGGCACTGATGCTAATGAAATAGATGGCAGATGAAATTGAGATGACAGAAGTGATCTCTCAATGGTTAGATAGGTTGTTCCAAGGAGGTGAATATTGTGTACAGCTTTGGTCTCCTAATCTGAGGAAGGACATTCTTGCTATTGAGGGAATGCAGTGAAGACTCACCAGATTGATTCCCGGGATGGCAGGACTGACATATGAAGAAAGGCTGAATCGACTAGGCTTATATTCAAAGGAATTTAGAAGAATGAGAGGGGATCTCATGGAAACATATAAAATTCTGACGGGATTGGACAGGTTAAATGCAGGAAGAATGTTCCCGATGTTAGGGAAGTCCAGAACCAAGGGTCACAGTCTAGAGATAAGGGGTAAGCCACTTAGGCCCGAGATGAGGAGAAACTTCTTCACTCAGAGAATTGTGAACCTGTGGAATTCTCTACCACAGAAAGTTGTTGAGGCCAGTTCGTTATATATATTCAAAAGGGAGTTCGATGTGGCCCTTACGGCTAAAGGAATCAAGGGGTATGGACAGAAAGCGGGAATGGAGTACTGAAGTTGCATGATCAGCCATGATCATATTGAATGGTGGTGCAGGCTCGAAGGGCCGAATGGCCTACTCCGACACCTATTTTCTATGTTTCTATGTCTATGGATAGAGAGTATACTCCAAACCCTTCCAACCTTCCTAAACCTGAAAAGTATATTCAAAATCTGAAGGCCCAGCTTCTAACATTTGAAAGTGAATGTTGGGCTGGATTTTTGTCTTCTACCGCCCCTGTTAGCACCTGAAGGGGCGGCAATGGTGGTGGTATGCACTCTGGGCAGGCAGCCAGCTTCCAGCGCCCCACCGGTGCCGGTTTTGACGAGGCGCGGAGCATTATTGCCCGGAAGAAGCGAGCCGGTGTGCAACGTCCCTGGTTGCGACACCGGCTCGATTTTGTGGCAGCTGGCCAATCCATAGCGCTCCATAGAGCGCGGTGCTGGGACCGTCTGTGAAAGCGGGTGGTCCGAGCTGTAGCGGCTGCAGTGAGGTAAGTAATGTCGACCTCAGGTAAATGAGATTGTTTTTTTATTTTCTTTTCTTTGCGATTTATGTTGTGGTGGCGTGAGTTATTTATTGGGAATGTTTTGGGTGTTTTTTTTCAGTTTTTTTTTGCTCCCAGGTCTCTCTTACAGCGTTCTGAGGCCGGCTGTTTAGCTCGGGATTTTCACTTGCTCAGCCGGCCTAGCCCCCTAAGAGAGGTGTGTAATGCCTCTCTTAGCGCTCCGCCCCGCTCTCAGGGCCCAGCTGATGAATTTTGCTGACAGACGTGGAAACTGTTCCTGGGCGCAAACTTTACTGCTCCGTCGCCATTCCCGCCCCAAAATGAGAAGATCCGAAAATCCAGCCCTAAAGCTGTGAAATGGTCGCTTTTATATCACTTTTGCAGCTGTCACCTATTCAAACAATAAGAGTTTTTAAAATCCCACGTACTTACCTGACATGATCCCTGAGCGATGGGAACCTCCTGAAAAAGTTGAAAAAATGGTTAATAGCTGGTAAAATGCAGCTTAAACATCGTGAAACAGCTCCTTAAGCATTTCAATTGCCTGACCCGCAGCTTAGTGCCGGGTCTGCAAAGGGCAGGCAGAGCCGGCACAGGAAACTTACAAGGGGGCGGGTTCAGAGCGGGATACCGTCCCGCTGTCAATCTTTTAGATTTTGACAGTGGACCTGCCTCTGAACCCGTCCTTTGAGTGCCAGCAAAATCCCGGCCAAATTGAAATGACAGCTGGTGATAATGTTTAACATATTAGTATGTAATTCCTCTACTCTTTCAGTGGGGGAGTTAACCTGCTTATTTTATTTATTTTAAATGGATTAATGCCACTACAGGTATTAACCTAGCAGGCATACCAATATCATATTAAGCATCACCCACTAATATTGCCCATAGTAATTTCTAGGCTAACATGTTTACGTTGAACATTAGCAATTATAAAGTTGAAAAAGATCATGTGAAAAGCTAAAATTCAAAACTTGATCTTTTTAAGTCTGGATGACCATACTTAGGACTAGTTTATGAATTGATAATTGAGATCCTAATAAGAAAGTTGAACCAATTGAAGTGTGTCTCATATGATTTAAAACAAATGTTTCAATCTGCAAAAACCTTGAGACACATCAATCGAATTTAATGATTAGAGATAAACACTTCACAATCAAAATGTCACATTTGCATGTGACCCTTCTTTAGTTAAATGTAATTCATGGGATTCACCACTTTTGATCTTCTCATATCCCAATAGGTTTTGACTTAGTAAGGTGACCTAGGTATCTTATATGTTGTATGTTATCTTTGTTTTAAAAAAATGCCTTAAGCAAAACTCTAATCAATGGTAGAAAGTTATTTCTATCTGCTCCTGTGATTTTGTTGCACTGCGAAATGGAGTTGTGATGTACTGCTTTCTTGATTGAGTTGCTTTTATAGATTAAGTAGTATGGTGCTTTGGATCTGAAAAGGAGCACCCAATATTCCAGGGACGATAAATAGCAAATGAGAGTAACCATTTGCAATCAGTAACTAGTGGGATGCCGCAGGAATCAGTACTGGGACCCCAACTATTTACAATCTATATTAATGACTTTGAGGAAGGGACTGAGTGTAATGTAGCCAAATTTGCCGATGATACAAAGATCAGAGGTAAAGCAATGTGTGAAGAGGACACACAAAATCTGCAAAAGGACATAGACAGGCTAAGTGAGTGGGCAAAAATGTGGCAGATGGAGAATAATGTTGGAAAGTGTGAGGTCATACACTTGGGCAGAAAAAAAAATCAAAGAGCAAGTTATTATTTAAATGGAGAAAGATTGCAAAGTGCTGCAGTACAGCGGGACCTGAGGGTATTTGTGCATGAAACACAAAGGTTAGTATCAGGTACAGCAAGGGATCAGGAAGGCCAATGGAATCTTGGCCTTTATTGCAAAGAGGATGGAGTATAAAAGCAGGGAAGTCTTGCTGCAGTTGTACAGGGTATTGGTGAAGCCACACCTGGAATACTGCGTGCAGTTTTGGTTTCCATATTTACGAAAGGACATACTTGCTTTGGAGGCAGTTCAAAGAAGGTTCACTAGGTTGATTCCAGAGATGAGGGGGTTGAATTATGAGGAAAGGTTGAGTAGGTTGGGCCTCTACTCATTGGAATTCAGAAGAATGGGAGATGATCTTATCAAAATGTGTAAGATTATGAGGGGGCTTGATAAGGTTGATGCAGAGAGGATGTTTCCACTGATAGGGGAGAATAGAACTAGAGGCATAATCTTAGAATAAGGGGCTGCCCATTTAAAACTGAGATGAGGAGACATTTCTTCTCTCAGAGGGTTGTGGATCTGTGGAATTCGCTGCCTCAGAGAGCTGTGGAAACCGGGACATTGAATAAATTTAAGACAGAAACAGGCAGTTTCTTAAAAAATAAGGGAATAAGGGGTTATGGAGAGCGGGTAGGGAAGTGGACCTGAGTCCATGATCAAATCTGCCATGATCGTATTAAATGGCAGAGCAGGCACATGGGGCCATATGGCCTTCTCCTGCTCCTATTTCTTATGTTCTTATGATCTTATGAAAGCAGATAAATGACAAAAAAGACTTTCTTTCCCTCTCCTATTTCTCAGCCTTATGCCTCTTTGACAACACTGCAGATTTAAAGGGCAGTTGTATACTCTTTTATCGACCGTTAACTTATTTGTGAAATGTATCAGCATCATGTATTTTCTCTATTGCCTAAAGGAAGACTTCTATTGCCACGAGGTATTCTACCTAGTGACCTTCCACTTTGTAACACTATTTAATACTATTGGATGAAGTAGAGCATTGACAGGCCTCTGCTAAATTATTGAAAACATACCTTAAAAACAGAAGACCATGTCCTATTCATTACTTCTCATGCTCAATGTCCTGACAGGTTGCTGAGTAAGATTGCTATGTTATTGCGAATATGTAATCGGCTTGTGATGTGAAACAATCCCCCCTCATTATTTGACTAGTGTTCCTTAGAAGGATGAAGTATTTGCTATTCTTGTGAATTTGAATCTCCACGGGAGTAAATTTAACCTGCCCCGTCCTGCGGGAATCTGATGGGATTGGATCGGCCAATTGAAAGTAGTTACGGATTCGGTATTTAGCAGGCAGCCAATCTGATCCCATCAGTTTCCCGCCGGTGCATGAGCTTAAAATGACCCCCTGTGTCCTAACTACATGTACTTTCATCTCTGAGTTAACAACAGGCGAAGCGTTGATTGGTTCAGTTTGTAAACTGCTTTATTCCGCAGCATATAAAACTTAAAGAACTCCGAATATGGTGAAAGTCATTTGGCACAATCGGTTCCACTTCATTTTGTGTACTGTTACAAACATAAAGAACATTCATATACTAGCTACTTGGGGATATTCTTACTTAACAGAACAAGATGGATTTGTTCTGCTATCTCTCCTGCCAGCGATGTGAGGGTTATTGTTTTTCCTTTACCGCCTCTCTGCTGCTTTACTCCCGGCCAGCCAACATAACTAAGACAGATATCTGGTCCTTTATCTCATTGCTGTTTGTGGGTATCATGTATTCAACTGTCATTGTAACCCATGTATAAACTGACCTAAATTGTACACCGTGAGAACATTGATCACGAGGTGGTGAACTTGTGGCAGACACTCCTAACCTGGACTTTCAGGTATAAAAGGGGAAGCTCCACCCACCATCATCAGTGCTGGCTAATAAAGGTTACTGGTCACAGAGTGACCTTCTCTCAAGTATGGGCCTCGTGTGCATTTATACTGTATAGTAAGGACATAATACTGGCGACGAGAAACTGGGATTTAAACCACGTGAGCATGGCCACTAGCAGCACAGATGAGAGGTACTGTGTTGGTGATGATTGGGACGATTTTATTGAGAGACTACAACAAAGTTTCGTCACTAAGGAATGGCTGGGACAGGATTCGGCCGACAAACGCAGGGTTCATCTCCTGACGGTTTGTGGATCCAGGACGTACTCCCTGATGAAGGACCTTCTAGTGCCAGAGAAGCCGGTGGACAAGACTTTTGAAGAGCTCAGTAAGTTGATCGGGGAACACTTTAAACCGGCGAGCAGCATGCACATGGCGAGACACCGGTTTTACACGCACCGGTGGCGAGAAGGGCAAAGTGTTCCTGACTTCATGGCAGATCTCCGGCGACTGGCGAGCCTATGTAAGTTCCCAGATGCATGCAGAACGGAGAGACTTTTTTATTGAGGGCATCGGGCACCCTGGGGTTTTCAGGAAACTGATTGAGACCAAAGACTTGACCCTGGAAACGGCGGCTTTGATGGCCCAGACATTTATCTCAGGGGAGGAAGAGACCAGAATGATTTTTGACAAAAATCTTGGCTTAAATGCAGCAAATGGACAGGGAGTCAACATTGTTAACGAGCGCTCCAGGCAGGCAGGGGCCCGAGCATGTAGTTGAACCCAAAGCGGGAATTCAACAGAGACAATGGCTAGCTGAAAAGCGATTCATGCCATCGCAAGGGACAATGTGACCAGTAATGGGGCCATCAATACCTGTCAATGGTGCGCTTAAGGACAGTTACAGAGACAGTCAGAGACGATCGACTGCTAATGGACCTTTTGTTTCCAACAACGGCTCATGTTGGAGATGTGGAGGCAAACACCCAGCCAGAGCTTGCAGGTATCAGCAGTATACCTGAAGAAACTGCAATGTCAGCGGTCGCTTGGCGCGTATGTGCAGGAAGCCTGCAACCAGGTTGATGTACGAGGAAGACGGGCCCAATGTAAGCCCTACGAGGCAAAATGAACACTGGGGGAAATCACTGGAAGCTGAAGTTCAGTGAGTTCATGTGGAGCACATATACAGTTCATACACCAGGACGCCACCGATAATGATGAAAGTGCTCCTCAATGGCATCCCAGTATCTATGGAGCTAGACACGGGGGCCAGCCAGTCCCTGATGAGTATCAAACAGTTCGACAAGTTGTGGGTGTCCAAGGCCAGGAGGCCAAAATTATTGCCAATTGACACACTGCTACGGACATATACAAAGGAGATCATTCCGGTGCTCGGCAGCGCCATGGTAATCGTGACCCACAAAGATTTGGAGAACAGATTGCCACTCTGGATTGTCCCGGGGGATGGTTCTGCACTACTGGGGAGGAGTTGGCTTGCTGTCATGAACTGGAAATGGGGCGATGTCAATGCAATTTCCTCTATGGAGCGAGTATCATGCTCACAGGTCTTGGACAAATTTAACTCATTGGGCCCAAGTTTCCACACGGGCCTAGAATGGCGCAGTCCCGACTTGGACTCCCGTTTTTCGCGCCACAAAGTGCGCCTAAAAAAATCCTCGGTATTCTCCACCTACTTGCAGGTCCTCTGGCTCTCGGCGCAGCCAGCACGAGTTGTGGGGGGGGCGGAGCCAGGTCCCTGCGCTGAAAACTGTGCCGGGACCTCTGCACATGCGCGCTACAGTGGGCACGCAAGTGCAGTAGCTCCAGGTGCTGAACTGGGAGGGGCCCGAAGCCCTGGCCGAATGGCCTCACTAGGGCTGCGTGAATAAGGCTCCTCCCATGGCCAGCTCCTGCTCCCCCCCCGACCAGACCCGACACTCGCTCCCCGCCCCCGCCCTGCCTACGGACCAGACCCCACACTCGCTCCCCGCACCCGCCCCTGCCTCCGGACCAGACCCAACACCCGCTCCCCGCCCCCCCCCCCGCCTCCAGACCAGACCCGACACCCGCGCCCCCCCGCCCCCCCCCCGACTGACCCGACCCGACCCGCGCTCCCGCCCCCCGATCCGACCCCCACCCGACTGGACCCGACCCGACTCCCGCTCCCGGACTGGATCCGACCTGACCTCCCCCCCTCCCTCCCTCTCTCTCTCTCTCTCTCCCCCCTCTCTCCCTCTCCCCCCTCTCTCCCTCTCCCTCCCTCTCTCTCTCTTCCCCCCCCCTCCCTCTCCCCCCTCTCTCTCTCCCCCCTCTCTCCCTCTCTCTCCCCCCCTCTCTCTCCCCCCCTCTCTCTCCCTTCCCCCGCCCCCCCGACCTGACCCGACCCAACCCAACCCGACCCAACGCCACCTACCTGTAAATCTGGTGCTGGGGACGGGCCGGCAGCCTTCGGTCCCGAAAGGCCTGCCTGAAGCACTTTCACACAGGTAGGAAGATGGTTTATTTAATCTTTTCTTTGCTTATAAATGTTTATTCAGGTTGGATTTATTTGTATAATATTTGTATAAGTATAAATAAGGATTTATTGTAGAATTTAATGACTTCCCTTCCCCCCCCCCCACCTCGTTCTGGACGCCTAATTTGTAACCTGCGCCTGATTTTTTAATGTGTAGAACAGGTTTTTTCAGTTCTACAAAAATCTTCACTTGCTCCATTCTACTTTAGTTGGAGTACGTTTTCACTGTGGAAACTTTCAAATCAGGCGTCAGTGGCCGGACACGCCCCCTTTTGAAGAAAAAATTCTGTTCCAAAGTAGAACTGTTCTACCTGACTAGAACTGCAGAAAAAAAAATGTGGAGAATTGCAATTTCTAAGATAGTCCGTTCTCCACCAGTTGCTCCTAAAAATCAGGCGCAAATCACGTGGAAACTTGGGCCCATTATTTCAACCTGGCATTGGCACTTTCATGGGGACCAAGGTAGTAATTCACATAAACCCGGACGCCAGGCCAGTACACCACAAGGCTAGAGTGGTGCCGTAAGTGATGCTGGAAAAGATAGAATGCGAATTGGACCGCCTACTGAGGGAAGGCACCATCTCGCCAGTCGAATTCAGTGACTGGGCAAGCCCGATTGTGCCGGTGCTCAAGGCGGATGAGTCGGTCAGGATATGTGGTGATTACAAGGCCACCATCAATCGGGTGTCACTCCAAGACCAGTACCCGCTATCGAGAGCGGAGGTCCTCTTTGCGACGCTATCTGGTGGCAAACTTTTTTCAAAATTGGACCCGACCTCAGCTTACATGACCCAGGAGCTGGTGAGTGAGTCGAAGAAGCTGACCACCATCACGACACACAAGGGATTGTTTGAGTACAACAGATGTCCGTTCGGGATTCGCTCGGCCGCCGCGATCTTTCAACAAAATATAGAAAGCCTCCTCAAGTCGATTCCAAGGACAGTGGCTTTTCAAGACGACATCCTCATCAAGGGTTGCGATACTGAAGAACACCTCCACAACCTGGAGGAGGTGCTACGCAGACTGGACCGGGTAGGGATGCGACTGAAAAAGGCGAAGTGTGTCTTCCTAGCTCCAGAGGCAGAATTCCTGGGGATGAGGGTAGCTGCAGACGGGATCCGACCTACTGCGTCCAAAACGGAAGCGATGCAGAGAGCACCGTAACATTACGGAGCTGCGTTTGTTTCTGGGGCTCCTGAACTATTTTGGTCACTTTCTTCCCAAATTGAGCATGCTGTTAGAGCCGCTACACGTGCTGCTACGCAAAGGTCGCGATTTGGTCTGGGGGGACAGCCAGGAAAGGGCTTTTGATGGAGCATAACAAATTGCGTGCTCTAACAAACTGTTAACGCTATATGACCCATGTAAGAAACTTGTTTTTACGTGTGATGTGTTGTCCTATGGGGTCGGGTGTGTGTTGCAGCATGTTAATGCCAAGGGTCAGTTACAGCCGGTAAATTATGCCTCCAGAAGTCTGTCCCAGACAGAAAGGTGCTACGGGATGGTAGAAAAGGAAGTGCTTGCATGTGTATATGCAGTAACGAAAATGCACCAGTACCTGTTTGGCAGGAAATTTGAGCTGCAGACAGATCACAAACCCCAAACCTCCCTTTTGGCCGACAACAAGGCCTTGAATGCAAATGCGTTGGCCCGCATACAGAGGTGGGCACTCATGTTAGCTGCCTATGACTATACAATTCGGCACAGACCGGGCACCGAAAACTGCGCCGATGCACTCAGCAGGCTCCCACTAGACACCACCGAGGAGGCAATCGAGCATGGTGTTGAGATGGTCATGGCTGTTGAAGCTTTCGAAAGCGAAGGCTCACCCATGACAGCCCGTCAGATCAAAGTCTGGATAAATAGAGACCCGCTTATGTCTTTAGTCAAGAAATGTATCCTGAATGGGGACTGGGCAGCCACATACGGGGCATGCCCTGAGGAATTTAAACCATTTCACAGGCGCAAGGATGACCTCTTGATTCGGGCCAAATGTCTACTATGGAGAAACCGAGTAGTCATGCCCCAGATGGGCAGAGAGGTGTTCATCAGAGAACTCCATAATGAGCACCCGGGCATTGTCATGATGAAGGCAATTGCCAGGTCACACGTTTGGTGGCCAGGGATAGATGCAAACCTGGATCTTTGTATTCGCAGATGCAACACGTGTGCCCAGCTGGGCAATGCGTCCAGGGAAGCCCCCCTTAGCCCCTGGTCCTGGCCCGCCAAGCTATGGTCACGCATCCATGTGGACTATGCAGGTCCTTTCATGGGAAAAATGTTTTTGGTTGTAGAAGACGCCTACTCCAAATAGATTGAGTGACATTCTTAATTCAAGCACATCTTCTGCCACGGTAGAAAGTCTACGGGCGATGTTTGCCGCCCATGGTCTACCGGACGTCTTGGTCAGTGACAATGGCCCGTGCTTTACAAGCATTGAATTCCAGGATTTCATGGCAGGAAATGGTATCAACCATGTCAGAACGGCACCATTCAAGCCAGCCTCAAACGGCCAGGTGGAACGAGCAGTGCAGATAATCAAACAGGGGATGCTCAGAATCCAAGGGGGTTTCCGACAAAGCCGCTTATCAGGCCTCCTGTTGGCCAATAGATCCCGACCACACTTGCTCACAGGGGTTCCACCCGCAGAGCTGCTAATGAAAAGGATGCTCAAAACCAGGTTATGCCTTATACACCCCACCATGAAAGAAATTGTTGAGAGAAGGCGCCAGTCACAATGCGACTACCATGACAGGAATGTGAGGGCGCGATGTATTGATGTCAATGACCCTGTCTTTGTCCTCAACTACGCTGCAGGGCCCAAATGGCTCGCAGGCACTGTGCTTGCCAAAGAGGGGAATAGGGTTTTGATAGTTAAACTTACCAGTGGACAAATTTGCCGCAAACACGTGGATCAAACAAAAAGGAGGTTCAGCAACTTAGAAGAAGCAGAGGAAGAACACGATGTAGAGATCACTCCACCACAGGTGACCGAACACCGGAACCAAGGGGAGGAGAGCCCAGTCACTGTGGGCAGTCCGGACAGGCCTGAGGCACCGCAAACAGCAGACACTCAGGCCAGCACCCAACAACCGGAGCCCCAACTCAGGCGCCCTACAAGGGAGCGCAAACCACCAGAGAGACTTAACCTGTGATCCCAATAAGACTTTGGGGGGAGGTCATGTCATGTATTCAACTGTCATTGTAACCCATGTATAAACTGACCTAAGTTGTACACCGTGAGAACATTGACCACGAGGTGTGAACTTGTGGGAGACACTCCTAAACTGGACTTTCAGGTATAAAAGGGGAAGCTCCACCCACCTTCATCACTTCAGTGCTGGCTAATTAAGGTTACTGGTCACAGAGTGACCTTCTCTCAAGTATGGGCCTCATGTGCATTTATAATGTAAAGTAAGGACTTATCAGTGGGACCTTGTTGTGCACAATTAGGCTGCTGTGTCTCCCTAAATTACAACAGTGACTACACTTCAAAAGTGTGTCAAATGTTTTGCGACATTTTGAGGCCATGAAGGATGCTATATAAATGTAAGTTCTTTCCTTCTTGCTTTTACTCTTTTGCAGCCTTTCTGCTGCTTTGGCTGACTTCTACTCTCTGCTGATTCTCACAAAGCCTCTCCCTTCCGACCCACAGAGATCAAAAGAGTTCATTAACCAAACCTTGACAGCTATGGATCTTCGGATGACTTGGCAACAAACAACTAATTTGATCCTGGTACGCTGAGTGTTGATTTCAGAGCTGGTGGCTGCGAGTGCTCGATCAAGTGCGGTGTCTCTTCATGTTCCTCCTCTGATTCCAGTTCCAGTTCTTAAGTGTCTGAATAGAAAAAGGGACAAGGTCTGGGTTGTGGTGAGGGGAGAGAAGAAAGTAAGAAGTGCATGCATACACCATCTGCACCTTGCGAGTCAGAAGAGATTGTGGGATGAGGGACCTCTGGAAACAGAGAAGGAGGCTTAGGTATGCAGATACCTTTATCATTGATCCCACCATTGGCCACAGCCTCAGTGATACCCCTTCCCATGATGGCCGGCTTATCTCTTCCATGGATGTTAAAACGTACAGCCTGCCCTCCTCCAATTCTTTCCTGTCGCTTCCTGTTATGTGCCACCTCCTGTGGGAAGGGTGTTAGTGAGTGTCCTGCAAAATGTTGGTTTTTACTTCCAAATAAACAGTAATGAGTAATAAACAATGAAAGGGTCGCAAACGCTTTTACCAAGATGACGTCCTATGCACTTCGAGTCTTATTTGCCCATGTAATGCCTAAAAAAATACAAGCTAAAAGGGCCAATTTACTGCCCATAGTCTACAAAATTACCTGTTGAATGTAAAACATACATTAAAATGCAGAATAATCTTTATAATTAAAATTAAGATACACTTGCATTATGTAATTAACACAATTGTATAAAAATGTGTGTAGATAATTTATAAAATGCAATTATGTTTAAGAGCACTATACCCTTATGTTGTGACAACTATATTTTGAATGCAACTAATTATAGAAGGCTTGTGCATCGTGCTATAGGATCCCAATTAAGACAACAATTAGGTTGCTCTGACTTTGTATAACAATTACTGTTTATTTGGAAGTAAAAACCAACAGTAATTTGCTGCACCAGGTTTTATCATTTGTCATACATTAGAAACATAATATGGATGAATTAAATTACCATTTCACGGACAGGGGCTTTAATTTACATGAGAGGGGAGAGCAACATTGAGGGCAGGGACAATCTCATTAATCTCATATCATATTCACTCTGCAAAGGGCTTTTATATTTTCTCTTACAGTGACTGGTGACAGACGGAGTATATCAAGATGAAGATAAAATGCCATAATGATCTCCAAACACAACAGAATTGATAATGTGGGGGTCAGATATTATTCTAGATTGCAGTCACAAACCACAACCTTGTGTACAGTATTAGGCCAAATAAATTAAGATTTATTTCTATTATTGGCCAAGGAGGTGGAGAAGTCAAGGGAAAGAGAAGTTTATCTTTATAAAGAAAACAGGAGGGGAATTATACACACATTATTATTAATGATGGTAATATCATTTTTCTTCAAGCTTAGCTACTTATGTGCCAATTAGTGGTAAGCTATTCAGTGCTGACAATGACTCTCACAGGTCAGACAATCTCAACACTCAGGAGAGCATTCATTAAACCCTAAAATATTTCACTAAAAACAATTTATTTTATGACAATTACATGAAATCCAAAGAGGCTATAGCTCACTTTGTCAGGACATTTTGATGACCTTTGCTTCTCAAACTTAAGGGGAAGTGCTTTGCTTAATGGATATTACTGCAGCCAAGGCTGACAAAGAAGAAAAAAACATTTGTCAGAAGGCCCTGCTTTCACAATCATAGCTGTAAGAGAGGAATAAAATTCTAATTCTGGTGCTATTTTGGATCATTTACACAAAGAAGCAAGCAAACAAGGAAAAAGGATGCTGGATTGCTGTTGGCTGTAACTTAATCAAATAGTTGTGGCAACAGGAACCGCAGAAACTGAGGTGGTTTACGAATATTACAATGGTTTTTCCAGTCTTTGCTTTTGGCCTTTTGACTTCATTAGGCAGTGGGCACACTGCGCATGATAGAGGTGGTTTGGAGTGGACTAAAGAAGATGGTGACTTCGGAGTTGAAGGTATATATTAGTTTACAAATTTATATATGCTAGTACACAGCTGAGGTTTCCTACAGCAGAAACTTAACTATATGCCAATGTTGCTAATATGCACACACTCACAGGCACCATTTATTTTAAGGTGTTAAGGGCCCAACATGCTTGAGTTTGCCAATACCCTGTACTGGTGAAAACATTGATTTATGAATAAAATGTTGGATGATCAGGAGTAAGTAGCAACACATAATTGTTCTGCGTTTAGCATTGTTATGAGAATTACTACCCCTTGTTAAAGGATCTTAGTGAATCACTTTTTATGAAATCCATGCTTTGCTGTGATTTTTGTTACTATTGGAGAAAAACTTACAGGAGGCCAAGCTGTGAGAAAGAATTTTGAACTTCCCTAGGCTGGATGTAACTTACGACTTGCAATTTCTTACAATTGTGAAGCCATTTCGTCAACTCGATTAGATTTCAAACAGTTTCTTCTAGTAGGTAGAAAAGATTGTATCGTTTCCCCTGCCACCAACATTATTCAGCCAAAAAAAGTTCTACTTTGCTATTAGGTGACATGCACCAGGTAGAGTATTTCTCTAATTTCACACTCATTTTCACATAGTGATGTGATGGGCTGGAGCAGAAAATAGGAAGGGGGCCCATAATGTCAGATCCTTGCCCATTTATTTGGCCATCCTGATCTTCTATCTTCACTACCTGCCAAATTACATGCAGCCTTTTTAAAATGAGGCATATGTCTGATTTTTTTGTGTTAACGAAGTAAAGCCATTCAGCATCACGAGCAGCTACAACCTGTGGAAATTTATGTTAATTGGCGCTTTAAAAACAGAAAGGCAAACAAGATTTTTCTATTCATGCTACAAGAATTTATGAAGACAACTGAAGACGGCTTGATGATTTCATTTGGGGACGCTGCCTTGCTCTTTAAACTGCTGTGGCAGCCATTTGCCACTTTCCCCAACTCCAGTGGTGAGCTCGTAAATACCACCTGTTAGATCTTTTAATTTCCAGTGAAATACGAACTCCGATTGTAGTTTTAATTTCTTTATTTCTGGCAGAGAGCAACAACAAGCTTCTGGCTTTAAGCCAGGTCTTTGTCCTTCTGAGACCACATGATCAAAATGGCTGTACTTATACCTGGATCAATTTACAGAAAAGAACTTGCCTTCTTTGACTTTATTGGCTCAATTAATAGTCTTTTAACCTTTTAATTGGCTCGCTACCCAAGGGTCCTAAAATGTCAAGTTGATTGATGACTTAATGCAACATGCGACCACTCATGTAGCATCTCTGACTTGTTGTCTGTGAATTTTCACAGCCTGTCTAAATGCAGCCTGTTTGAATTCTCTATCAATCCCCCCTTTGATTCTTTCACAAATTGAATCATAAAACATCAGATATCACTGGTTAAACATTCTACAAAATAATTTCATACATGTTAATAGAGTTTCCTTCTAAAATTTGTTGATGTGTTTCGCCACATGTCTGGACTAGTAGCTGCCACACAAATTTACACCAACCTGAGTTCCATTGTGGCCACAATGGAAGTCTGGTTTTAGTAGGTTAATTAACCTTATTCCAATTTAATCCAAATCAATATCTTAATTCAACCAGTAAACAACCTTCCCTTAAGCATAACAGACCCCTGTGCCACGTACAGATGGTCTGCTGGGACCTGCAAGATGTCTCACCTGCGGGACAGCAGCTGCAGCCGCCTGGTCACAACAACATTTAATCAACATAAACAAACAATATAAAAGTAAAACAATTACAACAAATAGAATTAAACCTTCCACCAATGAAGTTCCTATTGAACCTAGCCATTCAGTGGCTCCACTCCACAAAGTGAATGATGGGGGTTGCTTAAGTTTTTCTACTCCTTTTGGATATGCTCCGCGAAGTGGGTAATTTCTTCGGAGCTATCTGGAATATATGTGCAACACTCAGTTCCGAGTAGGGCGCAAGTACCTCCCTTTTCAGCCAGGATGTAATTAAGGGCCAGTCTATTCAAAGGACAGTAGGGCTACTGTGCGGATTGCTACCATTTCTGCATTGATTTTAACTAGGGCCTCTGAGGTATCATTGGCTACCCATTCCACAACGGATGCCATGTTAATGGATTCCCTTGCCAGTCTGGCGGTCCCATACCGGGGGATCAGAATGGCAAAGAACCTCTCTGTTTCTGTGATAGCTCTCTTAGGACAGTGTAAATGTTCCGACAGTGACTTTATATGATACATATAAGGCACAATGTAGGCTAAATAGCAGGATCTCATCCAATTCTGGGGCAGTCAAGGGTAGGCCTTGTGGCCACACACCCAATGGGTGCCATTATAGGCAATGAATGTTAGCTGTTTCTTTGTCAGCAACACTCCGGGGCCTGTCCAGGCTTTTCCATCTGTTTTATTCAGAATCCCCGTTACGTTAAAAATTCCCACATCGACCCAGTTTGGACAGTTCCGTAGCTTGATTATATTATAATTCCGGGAGCAGTGACTATACCCCATATTTTGGTCTCCTTTGATGTTTCTAATCAGACAGACTGATTCCCCCAGTCTTCCTATTCCTGTTGTATTAGTGATAACAAAAAATGGGGGCCGTTTGGAATTATTGTAGCACGGTTGGTATCCCCCTTCAAAGGTAGTCAGATTGTAACCTGCTGACTTCCATTTACGTGCCCAGTTTTCCGTATCCTGAAACGCATTGCCTGTTTTGTTTTGATTAATTATCCACTCAGCCATTTCCGAGATATTCAAGGGAACTGGCCTCAAGGAAATCCCTCCCTTGCTTGGCATAAATGTATGACATATATAAAAAGGTATTTACATGTAATTCCCTTGCTACCCTACTATTTCCCTTTGGTGCAGAGGGTCGGCTAGTAAGAAGTAGGCCTATGCCTAGAATACCTACAATCAATAATACAGTCAATTTATACATTTTCGCAAAATGTAATTGTCCTTAATAGATTTCAGCTTCAGTTACGGGTGCTCGTTTAACGTGTGAAGCGTGGATCCAGGCTTTCTTTCCTTGGACTTTAACAGCTGCCTGGGTGGTCAATAACACTTGATAAGGTCCCTCCCACTTGGCACCCAAAGGTTCTTTATGCAACTTTTTCACATACACCCAGACTCCCGGGATGATGTCGTGTCCTCCTTCGGGTGGATTACCCCAAGCTGCCGATACCTGTCGGGAAACAGAACTAATAGCATTGGTTAAGTTCTGACAGTATGATAACAAAGTGTCACTCATTAAGTGAACATCAGCTTTCCGTAAATTGATAGTTCCTGGCAGGGACATGGGTCTTCCTGTTATAATTTCAAATGGGCTTACACCTGTAGTTCTGTTCGGGGTTGCCCTAATGCTACATAGAACTATTGGTAGTGCCTGGGGCCATGGTGTTCCTTCTTGGTGATATTTGGCAAGCCGTTGTTTCAGAGTTCGATTCATTCGTTCTACTTGTCCTGATGATTGTGGATGATAAGGATAATGTAAATCCCACGTAATGTTCAGTAACCTACAGACTTCTTGGCAGACAGCACCTGTGAAGTGTGTTCCCTGATCTGAGTCAATGCTACTCGGGACTCCCCATCG
Source organism: Pristiophorus japonicus (assembly GCF_044704955.1). Lineage (NCBI taxonomy): Eukaryota > Metazoa > Chordata > Chondrichthyes > Pristiophoridae > Pristiophorus > Pristiophorus japonicus. The sequence goes on along the minus strand of NC_091987.1, from coordinate 194,672,549 downwards.
GGGAATGTAATCCTTACACAAGACCTTTGCAGTGTGATTGGCTGTGGCTCTTTTAGTTGGGACAGCTTCTACCCATCTAGAGAATCTGTCGACCATGACAAGAATGTTAGTGTATCCTTGGCATGAAGGAAGAGATATATAATCAACCTGCAGATGCTGGATTGGTCCGACAGGGGCAGGGGGCCTCAGTTGGGGCATTACCGTGATGGGTCCAGAATTATTTTTCTGGCAAACCACACAGCGGTCTGTTACCAGCTGGGCATGTTTTTTAAATCCCTAACCCCACCAGCTTTTCTGGAACCGTGCCGTCAAGTGTCCCCACGAGTGGATCTGTTGGACTAAAAAAGGCATAAGCGCTTGTGGCGCGACTGGCTTGTCGGTAACTCTTTGTCTCCAGACACCATCTTCACATAGCTTAATTCCTGCCTAAATCCATGTCCATTTTTCCTCTCGGGAGCACTCGCCTTGCATTGTTTGAAGGTCTCGTGTCAGAGTCCTGAGTGCTTTCAATCTGCACATCTGTGTTGGTTCTTCTGGAGGAACGCCCTGTGAGGCGACATCTTTAGCTGCCTGGTCGGCTAGGGCATTTCCCTGTACCTCTGTGGTATTTTCCTTGGTATGGGCCTTACACTTCAGGATGGACACTTCCTGAGGTAATTGTATGGCCTCCAGTAAGTCTCGGACTTCTTTTCCATTTCGGATAGGTGTACCAGCAGCAGTGAGGAATCCTCTTTTCCGCCATAACAGACCAAAGTTGTGAGCGACTCCAAAAGCATAACGCGAATCTGTGTAGACATTAGCTGTCTGTCCTTCTGCTATTCGACATGCTTGACAGGGCCCGTAACTCGGCCTGTTGTGCTGACGTTCCTGAGGGTAAACATCCTTTTGCCACTACCTCATATAGGGTTGTAACTGCCCATCCTGCTTTTTTGGTACCATTGTCAACAAAGGAGGAACCATCTGTAAACAGGATGAGGTCTGGGTTGTGCAGAGGCTCCTCTGCTGCTAAGGCTGCTTCTTCTGTTTCTTTTAAAATCTCCACGCAGTCATGCTCTTCACATTCTCCCCACTCTTGCTCCCTCGATTCTGACATCGGGAGCATAGTTGCGGGATTAACCGGGCTGGCCCGGACGATATGGAGATTAGGAGCTTCCAAAATTGCTGTCCAGCGGGTCCATCTTGCTGCCGTCACCTGAGACATTCTATTCATAGACAGCAAAGTGTGTACGGTGTGGGGACACTTGACAATCAGCTTTTGGTCGAGGACTAGACCCGCAGTGATCATTACCGCTCGACATGTAGCTTCCATGGCCCTTAGGCGACTTCCCAATCCGAGGGCTACCGCATCCAGTTTTGCCGAATAATAGCCAATAGGTCTTTGCCGATCCCCATGTTCTTGTGTCAGTATAGCTGTCATATATCCTTCTTTCTCATGGACAAACAGGGTAAATGGCTTACCACTGTCGGGGATTCCCAGAGCCAGTGCCGAACACAAAGCCTTTTTCAAACTCAGGAAGGCCTCTTGCTGTTCTTTAGTGAGGATGATGGCTTCTTTAGAGGCACGTTTCCCCTTTAAAATATCATTCAGTGGCTGAGCAAGCTGTGTGAAGGAGTCAATCCAATTTCTGTTAAAGTTACACAATCCCAAAAAATACCTTAGTTCCTGAATAGTGGTGGGTTTTTTAGCAGCCCGAATGGCTGCAGTTCTATCCTGGGTAAGTTCTCTCTTTCCTTGTGAAATCTTTTGTCCCAGGTATACAACCTCTTCTTGGGATATTTGTGCTTTGTCGATGCTGGCTTTATGTCCTTTCAGCCGATGGTGGTCCAGCAAAGCTCATAAATCTTGTTCATGCTGTTCCTCCGTATTTGAAGCTAGCAAGATATCGTCGACATATTGGATGACAGGGGAGGTAATTCTCGCAAATAGCTTTGTAAAGCCATGTGGAATACCATAGGGCTGTTGTGGAAACCCTGCGGTAACCGGGTTCAAGTATACTGTTGTCCTTGGACAGTGAAAGCAAACCACTGTCGAACCTCCGGTGCCAGAGGCACCGACCAAAATCCGTTGGCCATATCTATAACTGAGAAATATTTATGTTCCGGTTTGAGGGCATTAAAAATGATGGAGGGATCTGCGACCAAAGGAGCTTTTTGATCAATACACTGGTTAGCTTTCCTATAATCGACAGTCAAATGGCAAGTCTCATTAGATTTCTGTACCAGCCACATGGGGCTATTGGAGGAGCTATGCGTTTTAATAAACACCCCTTGTTTCTCCAATTGCTGAATAACCGGTAAGATTCCTGCGATGGCAGTTGGACTGATGGGATACTGTTTAGTGCATGGAGGCTTGGTCCCGGTAAATGACGCAGGCTCCATCTGGAGTAGGCCACAATCGTTCTTATCTTTAGCCCATATCAGGTGTTCCTTCAATTCTTCTTTCTTCAAAGTTCTAATTGATCATGTCACCCGACCATCCTCAAAATGCAACGATGAATCTATTTGGATTAGAACGTCCATTCCAAAAAGGGGTTGATCTACTGGGCCTATCCAGACCGGCGTGGTTAGTTCATGTGGACCCAGCCCTATAAGTACCGGTGTTGTCCTTTTAATTTCCATTTTATGGCCCCCAACTCCATAGGCTGTACGTGCCCTACCATCCAACGGCTCCATATTGTAGGGGTAAGCATGTTAATTCCGCCCCGTGTCTAAAAGACAGTCCACATCCTTATCGCCCACCCTCACAGTTATATATAGCCCATCTCCCCTTTGTTGTATTAGTGTGCGGAGGGGGCCAGGGTGGGCTCGAACCGTTTTTTGCTATCCCAAGTAACTCCTTCTGTTGTTGTATTGTCAGTCACTTAAATGCTTCTATGAGGTCGTTATCTTGTGACAAGCCTGGTTTGTTGGCTGAATTGTGTCCCTGGCTGCATCCTCTTCCCCAGCCACGACCTTTCTGTTTTGCCCTGCACGTCTTGGCCCAGTAACCTTCTTTCCCACAATAATAACATTTTCCGGGTAATTTTCCTAATAACTGTTTATCGGAATCCTGGAATTTCCATCCCATATCCTGTACAGCTCGGACTTTAGCTCCCATATCCCGATCTAATTAGTTACATCGATCCAACAATGCTGCAAAGGTAGTTCCTCTACCTTCCCAGTCCGGTAACACTACCTTAAGCATTTTGAACAGTTCTGGCTTTAGACCTGCCACGAAAGCTGCTTTCAGGGGTCCAAACACTTGTTCATCCATTTCCTCATCCGTATTATTCATACCCGAATGTTCTAGCCACGTGCATCTAAACCGCTCGTCATACTCCAGGACCTCCTCTGTTCCTTTCTGTTGGCAGGCTGCAATTTTTCCCCAGTCTGTCTTAGCTGGACTGAAGGCTTGCAGCCAGTGTTTAATTGCCTCCCATCCTGCGTCTAATTCTTGCTCATTCTGCCCCAAAGCTTCTTCTACCTTGTCGTGCAATTTTCTTCCCTGTGTTTTTGGCACCATTATGGTCAAAATTTGCACTCCGTCCCAGGGATGAAGTTGATATATATTTCTTAAGCGGTCCAATTGGTCCCATGTTTTTACTCCCCCTTTCTTTGGATTGGGCAATTCCTTGGACCATTTATCAATTTTCTCTGGGTCTGCCGGATCATGAAATAAGTATTCTGCATACACCCTTTTCTTCGTTATTTTGGTTCCAACCTCTTCCGCAGTCTCTTCTGATTTGACTACAACTCGTCTTTTTTTAAACGGGGCAAAGTACACCCCGAATACTTCATCCTCCAACCCTGTATCGTTGGAGGATTCAGAATCCGTATCTATTCCTCGGTCGTGTCTTCGGGTTTGCGCTTTTAATTTATCCGAACATGGGTATCCTGGGAATTGACTAATACATTTTCCTTTTCCTATTACTGTCTCTTGATCTAATGATTTTTTCCATTCTTTAATTTCACCTTTAAGATCTTTAACTTCTGCTTCCAGCTTTTCAAGCTCAAGTTTTTTCTGTCGCAGTTGCGCACAAACAGCTTGCAATTGATCCTTTGTACTGGTCAGTTCTCGATCATGTTGGGAACGCATTATAATTTCATTCTGCTTTCAAATCTGTCCCATAACCGCTAGGGACCATCTAGTTCGCTCTTTATTTTTCATACGGGTCGTTTTTCCCCAGACCCTTTTAATCTCGTCCAAGGACCATTGTCCTTTGGAGGTTCCGTACTTTTGTTCGATCTTAATACAGGTTTTAGATAAGTTGAATTGTTGCTCTATGTATTCTTTCAACTGTTCGAGAATTAAATCTAGCGAAACTTCAGGTGGTGCTTGCCCACCTTTAACAGTTGTAGGCAATTCTTTGCTCTTATCTCCTGCTGCCATAATACTGATTTCTTTACTGGGGTCTCGAGTAGTAGGCTTTCTAGCTGATCAATAGGTCGGTGATTAATTAACTAACACACCGTCGAAGTTTAGACGTCTATGGGACCTCGAGCCAACTACCAACCGGAGGGTTCGCAAACCGGAGGCTTTCGGAATCGTGTAGAAAGAGAGGTGAATTTAGACTTTTGACCGAGGACTTTTAAAAAGAGGTGTCCTTACCTCAGTATGTAGGTCCGATGTCCAAAATTCAGTTTCTTTCCTCAGCGATCCTGTTCGTGACGCCAATATTGTTAGATCTCTTAATTTCCAATGAAATACGAACTCCGATTGTAGTTTTAATTTCTTTATTTCTGGCAGAGAGCAACAACAAGCTTCTGGCTTTAAGCCAGGTCTTTGTCCTTCTGAGACCACATGGTCAAAATGGCTGTACTTATACCTGGATCAATTTACAGAAAAGAACTTGCTTTCTTTGACCTTATTGGCTCAATTAATAGTCTTTTAACCTTTTAATTGGCTCGCTACCCAAGGGTCCTAAAATGTCAAGTTGATTGATGACTTAATGCAACATGCTACCACTCACGTAGCATCTCTGACTTGTTGTCTGTGAATTTTCACAGCCTGTCTCAATGCAGCCTGTTTGAATTCTCTATCACTACCGAAAGGCTCTCCCCCATCCCCCTAAATACCAAAGTTGAATAGATCCTGGAAAAGTCGCTCGGGTTAATACCGAGTTTGCGCCTGAACTTAAATAAAGGCAATTACAAAGGTATGAAGACAGAAGTTGGCTAAAGTGGACTGGGAAACTAGATTATAGGGTAAGATGGTAGATAAGCAGTGGCAGACATTTAAGGAGATAGTTAGGAAAGACATTAGCTTGGATGATGTGGAATCTATATGGGTAGAGCTGCAGAACACCAAAGGGCAAAAAACGTTAGTGGGAGTTGTGTACAGACCTCCAAACAGTAGTAGTGATGTTGGTTGGGGAGGGCATCAAACAGGAAATTAGGGGTGCATGCAATAAAGGTGCAGCAGTTATAATGGGTGACTTTAATATGCACATAGATTGGGCTAGCCAAACTGGAAGCAATATGGTGGAGGAGGATTTCCTGGAGTGCATAAGGGATGGTTTTCTTGACCAATATGTCGAGGAACCAACTAGGGGGGGGGCCATCTTAGACTGGGTGTTGTGTAATGAGAGAGGATTAATTAGCAATCTCATTGTGCGAGGCCCCTTGGGGAAGAGTGACCATAATATGGTGGAATTCTGCATTAGGATGGAGAATGAAACAGTTAATTCAGAGACCATGGTCCAGAACTTAAAGAAGGGTAACTTTGAAGGTATGAGGCGTGAATTGGCTAGGATAGATTGGCGAATGATACTTAAGGGGTTGACTGTGGATGGGCAATGGCAGACATTTAGAGACCGCATGGATGAATTACAACAATTGTACATTCCTGTCTGGCGTAAAAATAAAAAGGGGAAGGTGGCTCAACCGTGGCTATCTAGGGAAATCAGGGATAGTATTAAAGCCAAGGAAGTGGCATACAAATTGGCCAGAAATAGCAGCGAACCCGGGGACTGGGAGAAATTTAGAACTCAGCAGAGGAAGACAAAGGGTTTGATTAGAGCAGGGAAAATGGAGTACGAGAAGAGCTTGCAGGGAACATTAAGGCGGATTGCAAAAGTTTCTATAGGTATGTAAAGAGAAAAAGGTTAGTAAAGACAAACATAGGTCCCCTGCAGTCAGAATCAGGGGAAGTCATAACGGGGAACAAAGAAATGGCAGACCAATTGAACAAGTACTTTGGTTCAGTATTCACTAAGGAGGACACAAACAACCTTCCGGATATAAAAGGGGTCAGAGGGTCTAGTAAGGAGGAGGAACTGAGGGAAATCTTTATTAGTCGGGAAATTGTGTTGGGGAAATTGATGGGATTGAAGGCCGATAAATCCCCAGGGCCTGATGGACTGCATCCCAGAGTACTTAAGGAGGTGGCCTTGGAAATAGCGGATGCATTGACAGTCATTTTCCAACATTCCATTGACTCTGGATCAGTTCCTATCAAGTGGAGGGTAGCCAATGTAACCCCACTTTTTAAAAAAGGAGGGAGAGAGAAAGCAGGGAATTATAGACCGGTCAGCCTGACCTCAGTAGTGGGTAAAATGATGGAATCAATTATTAAGGATGTCATAGCAGCGCATTTGGAAAATGGTGACATGATAGGTCCAAGTCAGCATGGATTTGTGAAAGGGAAATCATGCTTGACAAATCTTCTGGAATTTTTTGAGGATGTTTCCAGTAAAGTGGACAAAGGAGAACCAGTTGATGTGGTATATTTGGACTTTCAGAAGGCTTTCGACAAGGTCCCACACAAGAGATTAATGTGCAAAGTTAAAGCACATGGGATTGGGGGTAGTGTGCTGACGTGGATTGAGAACTGGTTGTCAGACAGGAAGCAAAGAGTAGGAGTAAATGGGTACTTTTCAGAATGGCAGGCAGTGACTAGTGGGGTACCGCAAGGTTCTGTGCTGGGGCCCCAGCTGTTTACATTGTACATTAATGATTTAGACGAGGGGATTAAATGTAGTATCTCCAAATTTGCGGATGACACTAAGTTGGGTGGCAGTGTGAGCTGCGAGGAGGATGCTATGAGGCTGCAGAGTGACTTGGATAGGTTAGGTGAGTGGGCAAATGCATGGCAGATGAAGTATAATGTGGATAAATGTGAGGTTATCCACTTTGGTGGTAAAAACAGAGAGACAGACTATTATCTGAATGGTGACAGATTAGGAAAAGGGAAGGTGCAACGAGACCTGGGTGTCATGGTACATCAGTCATTGAAGGTTGGCATGCAGGTACAGCAGACGGTTAAGAAAGCAAATGGCATGTTGGCCTTCATAGCGAGGGGATTTGAGTACAGGGGCAGGGAGGTGTTGCTACAGTTGTACAGGGCCTTGGTGAGGCCACACCTGGAGTATTGTGTACAGTTTTGGTCTCCTAACTTGAGGAAGGACATTCTTGCTATTGAGGGAGTGCAGCGAAGATTCACCAGACTGATTCCCGGGATGGTGGGACTGACCTATCAAGAAAGATTGGATCAACTGGGCTTGTATTCACTGGAGTTCAGAAGAGTGAGAGAGGACCTCATAGAGACGTTTAAAATTCTGACGGGTTTGGACAGGTTGGATGCAGGAAGAATGTTCCCAATGTTGGGGAAGTCCAGAACCAGGGGTCACAGTCTAAGGATAAGGGGTAAGCCATTTAGGACCGAGATGAGGAGAAACTTCTTCACCCAGAGAGTGGTGAACCTGTGGAATTCTCTACCACGGAAAGTAGTTGAGGCCAATTCACTAAATATATTCAAAAGGGAGTTAGATGAAGTCCTTACTACTCGGGGGATCAAGGGGTATGGCGAGAAAGCAGGAAGTGGGTACTAAAGTTTCATGTTCAGCCATGAACTCATTGAATGGCGGTGCAGGCTAGAAGGGCTGAATAGCCTGCTCCTGCACCTATTTTCTGTGTTTCTATTTCATAACTCTCAGCAGAGATATATTCCAGTGAGAAAGAAAGTCTCTAAGAGAAGGATGGACCATCCGTGGCTAACTAAGAAAGTTAAAGATGGTATCAAATTGAAAACAAAGGCATACAATGTTGCAAAGATTAGTGGTAGGCCAGAGGATTGGGAAAATATTTAGAAACCAGCAAAGGACGACTAAAAAAATAAAGAGAGAGAAGATAGATTATGAGAGTAAATTAGCAAGAACTATAAAAACAGACAAGGTAGATGCAGAGAAGATATTTCTACTCATAGGGGAATCTAAAACTAGGGGACATAGTCTCAGAATATGAGGAGGAATTTCTTCTCCAAGAGGGTTGTAAATCTATGGAATTCTTTGCTCCAGAGAGCTGTGGAGGCTGGGTCATTGAATATATTTAGGCGGAGATAGACAAATTTTTGAATGATAAGGGAGTCAAGGATTATGAGGAGCAGGCAGGAAAGTGGAGTTGAGGCCCAGATCAGATCATCCATGATCTTATTGAATGGCGGAGCAGCCTCGAGGGGCCATATGGCCTATGCCTGCTCCTATTTCTTATGTTCTTATATTCATCAGGCAGGTGGAAATCTTGGCTCACCAAATCTCTGCCAGTGTTTGAGGAAAATCCTAGCTATTATTGAAGTTTGTCCTTCTCTTGAGTGAATACATATCTGTTGCTGTGAAGATCAGTAAATACATTTTAAAAAGTCCAGAATTTTGAAGCTACTTCTTGCATGCAAAACTTGTTGGTTTTCAACAAGCTGCATCTGTTGCAGTGCAGAGGTGACTGAATGCTTGACTAGGTATAATTACAATACTAAATTTGTCGTGGATGAAGATGATGAAGGTCAGTAGCAGTGCGGATCCCTTATCAGTTATCCTGAACTTCTATTATTGAGAGAACTCTTGCCAGTTTATTAATTTAACATAAATCTTGAAAGATCCGTATTCAGTCACTGAGCATTTGATTTATCACGCCTTGCAGATAGCAGCTCCTTTGTCTCCAAGAGTGGCTATTTGCAGCTGGCGAGAGCAGCACTGAAAGTAGTGCTTTTACTCTCATGTATATCATGCTGGCACATCCAAATTACAGTTACATCAAGTATACGTTTAAATGAAGAAAAACAATAATGTTTAAATTGGATGTGAATTCATTAAATAGCTTATTGCATTTGGAGTTATGAGCTATTGGATGTTTTTGCAGCTCAGCACACTAAAATCCCTCAGACTGGATAATATTAGTATACCCCTGGTACTTACAGAACCCATTTTTATTACGTAAATGGATAATGATAAATCTAATTTTAATGCTTTCTACAATGCATGACACTGAACAAGTTCTTTGTTAATTGGAATTCTGTTAATTAGAAATCATTTGAACAGATTATCTTCTCTGGTGCAGATCATTTTTTGACACGTTCTAATAAGAAAAACTATTGGGTTAAAGGTAATGTAGAACAGAATTGCTGCATTATAAGCACACCTGCTTAGCTAATGTTTCAGCTGATCTATTAAAGGATTAAGGCATGTGATTGCTTTAAACAAGAATAATAGAGTTGCGTTACTGGAGTATGGCATGCAGCTTTTGTCACCCTACCTCAGAAAGGATATAGATGCATTAGAAAGGGTTCTGAGAAAAATGAGCAAGATTATCTCAGGCTTTGGTGGATTGTGTTAAAAAGCAAGGCTCAAATCATTCAACGTATTTTTGCTGGCGAAACGACTCAACAGCATGATATAGGCCTTCAAAATAATGAATGGACTAAGTTAGGTGAGAGGATACACACTTTCTATCTTGGATAATGACGTTCGGTGTGAAGGACACCAGTTTAGCATTTACGAGCCTTAAGCAAGGTTAGGGATTAGAGTTTAACCCCCGAGGATAGTGGACACGTGGAACAAAATTCCAGGGAATGTAGTCACACTGGGATACAATAAAAAAGAGCGGGATTGTTATGTATTTTGTGGATTTTGAAATATTTAACAATGCTTCATTTTTTTCAGGTGAGGTAGGTGAAGGAGATACAGGATCAACAGCTGATGGAACTTGTGGTATATTCTCTGTGACATCACAAACACACAGACTACAAATGGCTCTTAACACAGGAACTTATGCCTTTATTGTCTTTACAACAATAGCTGCATTACTACAGTAGCCCACTAGGTGGAGCCTTAATCCACTAGGTGGAGCAATATATTACACTTCGCCCTCTTTAATGAAGAAGTAATTATAACAAAATAATCATCATACATAACTTGCATGGTTGTACATAACAAAAGATATGGACTTACTTTGCCATGTTTGCAAAACAAACTTAACCACTTGTTTTCTGTTTCGAAGTGGATACTTTCACTCTCGAACAGAACCTTCCAAACATGGTATCGAACTTAGACTCATTCTAGGCTGATCCTGAGGAAAGTTTTCCTCCAAGGCGAACCCTTGATTTACATTTTGACACTCTATAACTTCAGAATGTTTGTCTGCCTGACTCGGACTCAGAGTTAAATTCTGACTTTCTCTTGGACTTGTTTCTACAACATCTAATGTCGGATTTGCTACTAGTATTCTACTTGTAACAAGACTATCTGGTGAGTCAGAAATAATCAAATCATTCCAACTTTCAACTCCTTCCACATCTGTTGGTAAAATATGATCAAATATGAACAAACCTAACCTGTCCATAATCAAATATCTTGACCAAATTAGCCAATTTGGATTTAGATTGAACCTTTGCTTGATGAGGGCACATTTTACAATTTGTAATGTGTGCTCTGCTGCACGATTTGAAGCAGGGTGATACGGTGGAACCTTGGTATGTTTCACACCATTTTTGCTTGTGAACTGTGCAAAGTCTTCTGAACAAAATTGTGGCCCATTATCAGACACAATTTCTTCTGGAAGGCCATATGAAGAAAATAAGATTCGCAAATGGTCGAGTGTTTTACTTGTTATTTTCTGCATCGGAAACACCTGTACCCACTTCGAATAGCTATCGATCACAATGAACAATTGCTCTCCTTCTAGCTCAGCAAAATCTATATGTAACCTTTGCCACACCCTGGGAGACCATTTCCATGGCTGTGATGGTACTGATGGTAGTTTCTTGCTTACCAATTGACATGTTGTACACTGACAAACAATGGCCCGCCATTGAAAGGCTGCATTAGTGACAGCCTAGCGGCCCCAACCTACAAGAGACCATCAGCGGCAGATCGGGGCCATAAAAGGAGCAGTGAGCGGTGGCTTCTGGACAGCGTGGCGGTGGCCGCGACCTGTGAGAGACCATCAGCGGCAGGTTGGGGCCATAAAAGGAGTGGTGAGTGGCGGCCCCGGACAGCGTGGCAGCATACCACTTCAAGGTACAGCGCGAGCTGGTGCAGGAGGACGACGGCAGTGAAGAGGGACGTCATCAAGGTCCAGGTCGGTGATTGGAGTGTGGGCAGATACAGCAGGAGCGGTGAGGTCGGGGTGAAGGAGCGGCGAGAGAATGTAGAGGGATGTGATCGGGACCCGGGAGAGGCGTGAATTTGGGGCCAGAAGAGGCGAGGGCCCAGGGGCAGCATGGGCCAGTCCGCACGGGCGATAGGCCCGTGCAGCAGTGCTGGTCTCCAGTCGTCTTGGTTAATCCTTGCCACTGGACCAAGACCTAGCTCTGTCAAACCCGTGTGGTGGCTGGTGTGCAACGGCCACCACACATTAAAAAAATCCACACACAGGCATCTTCCACCCTTCAACATGTAGTTCGGGATCTGGAATATTAGATCCTTCATTGAAACACCTGTGAACTCAACCCTTTTTGGTGTGGAAGCATGCCACCCTCGTTTCGAGGGACTGCCTATGATGATGATGACTCTATATCTTTATCTAGACCTGGCTACCATAAGTAACTGCATGCAAAACTCTTGGTCAAGCACATTCCCAAGTGCTGGTCATGAAGATCTTCTAATAATTTGGACCTGAATTTATTTGGGATAACCACTCTTTTACCCCACATGATACAATCTTTATCCACTGATAATTCATTCTTCCGAACGATATATGGATGAATATCTTTCTCTGATACCTGGTTTGGCCAGCCATTTGCGATGTAATCATACACCTTTTACATAACTGGGTCACATTTGATTGCTCTACCAATCACTTCAGCTGTGACTGGCAGTTCATCAATGTTTAAAAAATAGAACACTTCTTCCCTATTGGATGTAACGTGTGATGGGGATGCAAACCTAGACATAGCTTCGGCATTACTGTGATCAGCTTATTGTCTGCACTCAATGTCATATGTATATGCTGACAAAATCAAAGCCCATCTCTGCATTCGGGCTGCAGCTGATGTTGGAACTGGGGACTTTGGATGGAGGATTGCTTTTGGTCCATAAAGATGGTAAACTTATGACCGTACAATGATTTGTGGAACTTCTTGACCCCAAAAATTAATGCCAAGCTTCCCTTTCGATTTGCACATTATTATGCTCACTGGCACTGAGAATGCTTGAAGTAAAAGCAATTGGTCTCTCCTCCCCACTATGTAGAAAATGAGAGATCATTGCCCAAACTCCATACGGAGAAGCGTCACATTCTAGCTTGATCTCCTTAGATGCGTCATAGTGAACTAACATGGTGCTTTCTACTAATTGGCTTTTACACTCCTTGAATGTTGTGTCAGATTCTTCTGACCACTTCCAATGGATCTGTTTTTTCAATAGTTCATTCAGTGGATGTAATACTGTAGTCAAATTTGATAGGAACTTCCCATAATTGTTCAAAAGACCCAAAAATGATCGAAGTTCAGTGACATTCCTGGGAGTGGGTGCATTTCTAATTGCATTCAGCTTTCCCTTGGTTGGATGTAAACCATTTTTGTCTATTCTGTGCCCTAAGTACGCCACTGAGTTTTGAAATAACTCACACTTGCGAGCAGTCACTCGTACTCTGTGCTTCTCTAGCCATTTGAGCACTTCATTCAAACTGTTATTATGGATTTGTCTGTTTGGTACTGAAATGAGTGTCATCTAAATAACATACTACCCCTTCAATACCTTGCAGAATCTGGTTCATCACTCCCTGGAATATGGCGGGGGCAGAAAACACTCCAAATGGTAGCCTATTAAATTGATATAGGCCTAGATGAGTATTTATAGTCAAGCATGACTTGGACTCCTCATCTAGTTCAAGTTGTAAGTAGGCATTTGTGAGATCCAACTTTGAGAAGATCTGACCACCTGTCAGTGTTGTGAACAAATCTTCTACATTTGGCAATGTATTGGGGAAATTACCCTGTAGAACTTGGTTTACGGTTACTTTGTAATCACCACACAACCTTACCTTACCATCTGACTTAGGTACAACAACAATGGGTGTGGCCCAATTACATAGATCTATCTTAGAGATATAATAGGCCCAAAATTGCCGTCCGCTACCGCCGAGTTTTCTGGGTGGTCTCCCTGGTTTCTGGGCGATCTCCCCTCCGAGCAAGTTTGATGGAGGCCTTGCGCCGGCGGGGAGAGAAGACTGCTGGGTACCACCCGCTGACGTCCACTAACGTGTGCCGGCATGCAATGCCCAGAAGAATCCTCCCGCCCTCTGCGTCCCCAGTTTGGTCCGGGCGGTCCTCCGCTGCAGCAGGGGAAAAGACTGCCATGTGGAGGCAGGTCTGGCCTCAACGGTAAGTATGAAGACCTGCAAAAAAAGGTTAGTCCACTTCTTTTCTTTATTTTCTTTGCAGGGATTTAGGTGGATGGAGTCCCCTGAAGGATTTCTAGTGTTTTTTTTAATGTTTTGAAAATGTTTTATTTTAGCAGTTCTCCCCTGGGCCCAACTCGATTCTCGGCGGTACTTTGCTGAAGATCGCATTTGCTGCCGAGAATGGGAGCTACCGTTCACTGCCGCCTAGATTTGGCGCTCAAGTCCCATTTTTGCCGCTGGGTGGTCTTTCCCAGATTTTTTCATGAAACTTTCACCCAAAAAACCGTCAGAATCTCAGTGGTCTTTTGGACGATACTTGGGCGGAACTTAGCTTTCACCAAACTCAAGCCCAATGTTCTCAGTCTCTAGTCTTTTGAGTTCTTGCTCAACTCTCTCCTTGAGTGTATATGATACTGGACATGGTTTGCAGTAAATTGGTCTAGCTTCCTTCTGTACCCTGACACTCGCCTTGAAGCCTTGGATTGGACCGCCTGTTTCGCAGAACCTTTGGATACTTTTTGATGACATCATCCTTCAATGCAAATCTCATTTGAACACGAAAAATCTCATTCCAATCCAGGATCAGTGATCCCAACCAATTTCTACCTAGTAAGACAGGCTTGTCTCCTGCCACTACTAAGAGAGGCAAGCTCTGAAATTGATCCTTGTATTTCACCGGTACGGTGATACGACCTTCCACAGCAATTTGCTCTCCTGAGTAGCTTCGTAGCTCTACCTTGGATTCTCCAATGGGAAATCACGCAATTTGTCAAGATATAGTGATTCCAGTATTATGCTCATGGATGCACCAGTGTCGATTTCCATGGGTATCTTGGTTCCTGCAACGTCTACTTGGATGACAATATTTTGTGAATTGCTGTGAGATACCTTTGTGCTCCTAATGACATGTATCTCTTCATCCTGTTGCTTTTCTTCCATGCTATGCAGTCTCTGGGGATTTCTACTTGTAGCCTTGAAAGTTGGTTTACTCTTCAGTCGGCATGCCTTCGCAAGATGCCCAGTTTTCCTTCAGAAGAAACACTCTGCCTTCACATATGGACAACTTTGAGCAATGTGTTGTCCCAGGCACCGATAGCATGACTTCAATTAGCTGTTACCTTGGCCAGTTGCTGAGGCTTTGGGGCCCAACTGCCTTTTTCGTTTAACCTGCAGGCAATTCACCTTGGTTGTCTGACGACTGGAAATGGTACGAAATTCTCGGGAATATTGGTTGGTCATGTCCATCGACATAGCTGTCTGACAAGCTAAATCAAAAGTAAAGTTAGGGATTGTCCTCCTAATTGCTTCATTTTTCATCCCACAAAGCGGTCACACAATGCTCAGTCCTGAAAGTATTCGAAATGGCAGTGAATGGATAGCTTTTTTAATGCTACAATGTACTCACTGATACTCTCGTCAGCTAACTGATCTCGTATTCTGAAAAGATAACTTTCAGCAATTTCCAGGGGCTCAGGACTGTAGTACTGTTCTAACTTGCTTAGAATCTCCATAAGTGATGTGTCCTTTGGCTTGATGGGAACAAGCACATTTTTCAAGGTTTCTTACACTTCGGGGCCTGCTTCAGTCAGGAAAGTAGCCCATTTTCTTTCTAAAACCACCCGGTTACTGTTTCTGTCTTCAGGGACTTCGATGATACTATTTGCAGTGAACAATATTTTTAGTTGCTCCACTTATTCTCCGAAAGTCTCATGGTCGCGTTGAAATGCTCCCAAGCACCCTATTATTCCCATAGGCATTGCCACCTGATGCCTTTATGGTATTTACAGCAATGGCTGATTACCACAGTAGTCCACTTGGTGGAGCAGTAGTCCACTAGGTGGAGCTATATATTACAGAACTCCATGATAGAATAATCAAATATGGACTCAGAATGGAGCAGGCTTAATGCATTTTGCAATATCCTTATGAGCTTTAGATGTGGGATGAATTACCCGTAGTGTGTAATGATTCAGGCTTGTAAGGTTGTTGGAAAATTGGACTCAGACTCTCGAAAATTGAACTCAGACTCTCGAATTTTGCTCGAATACCTTTCGGGATTGAGAAAAGGTTTCCCACAGCTTTACCTTCTTGGAGGCTTACCTGTGGATGATTAGTCCCTCAGGTGAGGGAATGAGTTGAGTAGAATTTATGATAAGGCAAAATATACATAGTCTGTGGAGGTAATAGGCTGGATGGGTTCAATGGCTATTTCTCCAAGCCATACTTGTATTCTTACATTGTTGTTTTTTCTCCAGTTGAAGCTGCCTGCTATCTTTTATTCTGCCCTTCCCCCAGCCACCAATTAAAACATTAATTTTAAATACTTTTCTCCCTTTCTTTGGATGTCCCATATCATGTATTATCCCTCAATCTAAGATGGATAAAAGGAAAGAAAGACTGGCATTTATATAGTGCCTTTCATGACCAATGGATGTCCCAAAACACTTTACAGCTAATGAAGTGCTTTTTGAAGTGTAGTCGTTGTTGTAATGTAGGAAACTAGGCAGCCAATTTGCGCACAGCAAGCTCCCACAAATAGCATTGTGATTATGACCAGATAATCTGTTCTAGTGATGTTGATTGAGGGATAAATATTGGCCAGGACACCTTGGATAACTCCCTGCTCTTCTTCGAAATAGTGCCATGTGATCTTTTACGTTCACCTGAGAGAGCATACGGGGCCTCAGTCTCATCCAAAAGACAACACCTCTGACAGTTCAGCGCTTCCTCAGTACTGCACTGGAGTGTCAGCTTAGATTTTTGTGCTCAAGTCTCTGGAGTGGAACTTGAACCCACAACCTTCTGACTCAGAGGCAAGATGCTACCCACTGAGCCACAGCTGACACAATGAGCATTCCTGCTCCTAACAGATATAAATTTCCTGTTGAGCCCACCACCGAGAAGTATGGTTACTGCTCTCTGATTTTCTGCCCTCTCTTTGGAGATATGTCAAGCTTCCCAATTGCCCTACGATGCACAGACAAGTACAAACAAACATTCTGCCACACTGCACCACAATACGTCCTTGTCTGTCTGCTGCAGTGGAAAACCATAAAAAAGGATTAACTATAAATATACTGATTTTTTTCAGGGCCAAGTATTAGAGGTTTCATCAGTAAGTCATGGAGCTGCTTTGAGAAAAATCCTGGCAAGCCAAAACTTAAATAACAAGAACAGTTTGACAGGTCTTCACAATAACCTGCTAATAAATGTATCCATTTACATTTCATTGCTTTTGAAGCCTTATTAGGGTAAATTCAACATTCCTGCACTACGAGTCCTATTTGAAGGAAGCATGGGTCAGAGATACGGCTGTAAGACTCTAGTCCCAATTCTCTAACCGTGTTTCCTTCAAGTGTAGCTCCCCAATTTACCCTAAATTTGCAAAATTTACCTTACTGTAACATGTTCGTTTTTATATAATACATTCGTTCTAATTAGTAATTTTTACACAGAAACATAGAAACATGAAAACATAGAAAATAGGTGCAGGAGTAGGCCATTCGGCCCTTCGAGCCTGCACCGCCATTCAATAAGATCATGGCTGATCATTCCCTCAGTACCCCTTTTCTGCTTTCTCTCCATACCCCTTGATCCCTTTAGCCGTAAGGGCCAAATCTAACTCTCTCTTGAATATATCCAATGAACTGGCATCAACAACTCTCTGCGGCAGGGAATTCCACAGGTTAACAACTCTCTGCATGAAGAAGTTTCTCCTCATCTCAGTCCTAAATGGCCTACCCCTTATCCTAAGACTGTGTCCCCTGGTTCTGGACTTCCCCAACATCGGGAACATTCTTCCCGTATTTAACCTGTCCTGTCCCGTCAGAATATTATACATTTCTATGAGATCCCCTCTCATCCTTCTAAAGTGTATAAAGGCCCAGTTGATCCAGTCTCTCCTCATATGTCAGTCTAGCTATCCCTGGAATCAGTCTGGTGAACCTTCGCTGCACTCCCTCTATAGCAAGAACGCCCTTCCTCAGATTAGGAGACCAAAACTGAACACAATATTCCAGGTGAGGCCTCACCAAGGCCCTGTACAATTGCAGTAAGATCTCCCTGCTCCTATACTCAAATCCTCTCGCTATGAAGGCCAACATGCCATTTGCCTTCTTCACCGCCTGCTGCACCTGCATGCCAACTTTCAATGACTGAACCATGACACCCAGATCTCGTTGCACCTCCCCTTTTCCTAATCTACCGCCATTCGGATAATATTCTGCCTTCGTGTTTGTGCCACCAAAGTGGATAACCTCACATTTATCCACATTATACTGCATCTGCCATGCATTTGCCCACTCACCTAACCTATCCAAATCACCCTGCAGCCTCTTAGCATCCTCCTTGCAGCTCACACCGCCACCCAGTTTAGTGTCATCTGCAAACTTGGAGATATTACATTCAATTCTTTCATCTAAATCATTAATATATATTGTAAATAGCTGGGGTCCCAGCACTGATCCCTGCGGCACTCCACTAGTCACTGCCTCCCATTCCGAAATGGACTCGTTTATCCCGACTCTCTGCTTCCTGTCTGCCAACCAATTCTCTATCCACGCCAGTACCTTACCCCCAATACGATGTGCTTTGATGTTGCACACCAATCTCTTATGTGGGACCTTGTCAAAGGCCTTTTGAAAGTCCAAATACACCACATCCACTGGTTCTCCCTTGTCCACTCTACTAGTTACATCCTCAAAAAACTCCAGAAGATTTGTCAAGCATGATTTCCCTTTCATAAATCCATGCTGACTTGAACTAATCCTGTAACTGCTCAGCAAATGGGCTGCTATTTCATCCTTAATAATTGATTCCAACATTTTCCCCACTACTGATGTCAGGCTAACTGGTCTATAATTACCTGTTTTCTCTCTCTCTCTTTTTAAAAAAAGTGGTGTTACATTAGCTACCCTCCAGTCCATAGGAACTGTTCCAGAGTCGATAGACTGTTAGAAAATGATCACCAATGCATCCACTATTTCTAGGGCCACTTCCCTAAGTACTCTGGGATGCAGACAATCAGGCCCTGGGGATTTATCAGCCATCAATCCCATCAATTTCCCTAACACAATTTACCACCTAATAAGGATATTCTTCAGTTCCTCCTTCTCACTAGACCCTCGGTCCCCGAGTACCTCCGGAAGGTTATTTATGTCTTCCTTTGTGAAGACAGAACCAAAGTATTTGTTCAATTGGTCTGCCATTTCTTTGTTCCCCGTTATAATTTCACCTGAGTCTGATTGCAAGGGACCTACGTTTGTCTTCACTAATCTTTTTCTCTTCACATATCTATCGAAGCTTTTGCAGTCGGTTTTTATGTTCCCGGCAAGCTTACTCTCGTACTCTATTTTCCCCCTCCTAATTAAACCTTTTGTCCTCCTCTGCTGAATTCTAAATTTCTCCCAGTCCTCAGGTTTGCTGCTTTTTCTGGCCAATTTATATGCCTCTTCCTTAGATCTAACACTATCCTTAATTTCCCTTGTTAGCCACAGTTGAGTCACCTTCCCTGTTTTGTTTTTACTCGAGACAGGGATGTACACTTGTTGAAGTTCATCCATGTGATCTATAAATGTTTGCCATTGCCTATCCACCGTCAACCCTTTAAGTATCCTTTGCCAGTCTGTTTTAGCCAATTCACACCTCATGCCGTCGAAGTTAGCTTTTCTTATGTTCAGGACCTTAGTTTCTGAATTAACTGTGTCACTCTCCATCTTAATAAAGAATTCTACCATATTATAGTCACTCTTCCCCAAGGGGCCTCGCACAACAAGATTGCTAATTAGTCCCTTCTCATTACACATCACCCAGTCTAGGATGGCCAGCTCTCTAGTTGGTTCCTCGACATATTGGTCAAGAAAACCATCCCTAATACACTCCAGGAAATCCTCCTCCACCGTATTGCTACCAGTTTGGTTAGCTCAATCAATATGTAGATTAAAGTCGCCCATGATAACTGCTGTACCTTTATTGCACACATCCCTTATTTCTTGTTTGATGCTGTCCCCAACCTCACTACTACTGTTTGGTGGTCTGTACACAATTCCCACCAGCGTTTTCTGCCCTTTGGTATTCCGTAGCTCTACCCATACCGATTCCACATCATCCAAGCCAATGTCCTTCCTTACTAATGCATTAATTTCCTCTTTAACCAGCAATGCCACCCCGCCTCCTTTTCCTTTCCGTCTATCCTTCCTAAATGTTGAATACCCCTGGATGTTGAGTTCCCAGCCTTGGTCACCCTGGAGCCATGTCTCTGTGATGCCAATTACATCATATCCATTAACTGCTATCTGCGCAGTTAATTCGTCCACCTTATTCCGAATACTCTTTGCATTGAGGCACAGAGCCTTCAAGCTTGTCTTTTTAACACACTTTGCCCCTTTAGAATTTTGCTGCAATGTGGCCCTTTTTGTTTTTTGCCTTGGGTTTCTCCGCCCTCCACTTTTACTCTTCTCATTTCTATCTTTTGCCTCTGTTTCCCTTTTATTTCCCTCTGCCTCCCTGCATAGGTTTCCATCCCCCTGCCATATTAGTTTAACTCCTCCCCAACAGCACTAGCAAACATTCCCCCTAGGACATTGGTTCCGGTCCTGCCCAGGTGCAGACTGTCCGGTTTGTACCGTTCCCACTTCCCCCAGAATCGGTTCCAATGCCCCAGGAATTGGAATCCCTCCCTTCTGCACCACTCCTCAAGCCACGTATTCATCTGAGCTATCCTGCGTTTCCTACTCTGACTAGCACATGGCACTGGTAGCAATCCTGAGATTAATACTTTTGAGGTCCTATTTTTTATTGATAAAAAAGAAAAATTAGTACAAAGGGCTTATCTCCATTTTATATTTATGGACACCAGTTACAGTTACAGAGAGATGAGTATGATAATTTATTTGTAAAATTTATTCGTGTGTTTGTGTGATATATGCTCAGTATATTGACAGTACTGTTATTATCAAATGTGGCAAACCTAGTAAATAATGTCAGGAGTTAGAATCTCTGAGCTACAGAAATTGAATGATAGATTTTGTCTTATCCTTGTGTCCTCAGAGGTGCATTTAATTCTGCACCAAGACTTGTGCTAATTTAATATTCATCACTATTTTTAAGTGCACATTATTAGTTTTGAGCCATGATTTGAAAAACATAATGGCCTTGAAATTCTTTCGGATGAACGCCTCCAACTGGAGAATTTTTCCGAAAGTATCTGGTGATCTTGGAGGAACGTGGGATTCCGTTGGGGAGGCTTTCTGTTCCCGCGCTGCGAAACGCGTTCCCGTCCTCCTGGTTCCTATACAGACCCACCCAGGTTCACGTGTGACTGCTCAACCAATCAGTTAAAGTATTCTCAATTAATAGCAATGGGAACTCTGTATCTATGAGTTCTCATTGCTATTATTGAGAAAAAAAAAATCCAAACACAATAACACCAAATAAAAAATAAAAAACACATTTCACATAATTAAAGTTAATTTAAATTAAAGTTAATAAATATCTTAGAGAACATTTTTTTTCCTGAGGTTTTAAAATGTTTTCTAAATTATAGTTTTAAATAAATTTAATGTAGTGGGCAGTGTTTTTAAAAATAAAATGTGTTTTTTTAATTTTATTTTTTATGTTTAAGTGTGTTTTAAAATGTTTACGCCTGTAAAAGTAGGCTGTGCGCCTGCTTTTATCAGACGCAAGAGTTTTGAGGACATTGGCAGGGCAAGATATGGGTAAATACCGCAATCTTGCCCATGCGAATGTCCTCGCTCCTGAGATGTGGAGGATCTGTCAAGCTGGAGCTTTTGCGATGTTTTCCCAGGTCCGTACACACTCCATACGGACCCGGGAGGCCGGGATTTCTGGGCCCATAGCTTATTTAATCATTCCGAATATTTAATACAGTCTCTTATAGCAACTGAATGACAGCAGCAAAATAACTTACATGTACAGAGATGACAGTTTACATCGGATATTTGGAAAATATTGCCTTGAAATCTTGCTTATTGTTTTATACCAAGAATTCTGTGCAGAAAATTACAGAGAGATTACTGTTGGCAAATGTTACAATTCAGACTTACCCAGACGTTATTTCCTGTGCCCAACACGAAAACCAGCTGCCATGGGGAGGAAATTCGTTCTCGCCCATTTTAAGGCATTAATCCAGACAGAGAGGTAAGTATGGCATCTTGAAAAGTTTGGGACTCCCGCCGAGAAATTTGTTGGAATTGGGCCAAGAGCTGACAGGGGTGTTCTAAATCAGCCATTACACACTTGATCTAGGGGAGCGCTAACGAAAATGCTCGCGTTAAATTCTGGAATCTATTGCAGAGAGATTACTGTTGGCAATTACTATTGACTTACCCAAATGTTGTTTCTTGTGGCTTCCAGCAGTATGCCTGTATTTCCTAAGATTGAAGCAAAACCTTATACACAAAGAAAACTGGGATGTCTCATCTACATGCTATCTATCGCTGACACCATCCGAAAACATAACATCAGATTCCACATGTACGCTGACTACACCCAGCTCCACCTCACCACCACCTCTCTTGACCCCTCCACTGTCTCCAGTATGTCACACTGCTTGTCTGACATCCAGTACTGGATGAGCAGAAATTTCCTCCTACTAAATATTGGGAAGACCAAGCCATTACCTTTGGTCCCTGCCATAAACTCCATTCCCTACACACCGACGCCATCCCTCTCCTTGGCAACAGTATGAGGCTGAACCAGACCATTCGCAATCTTGGTGTTGTATTTGACCCCGAGATGAGCTTCTGACCATATATCTGCTCCATCACCAGGGCCACCTGCTTCCCCCTCTGTAACATTGCCCGACTCTGCCCTGCCTCAGCTCATCTGCTGCTGAAACCCTTATCCATGCCTTTGATACTGCTAGACTTGACTATTCCAATGCTCTCTTGGCCAGCCTCCCATTTTCTACCCTTCATAAACTTAAACCCATCCAAAACTCTGCTGCTCGTATCCTAACTCACACCAAGTCCTGTTTACCCATCACCCCTGTATTTGCTGACCTAAGTTCGCTCCCGGTGGTTTGGCTTGATTTGGCTTGATGGACAAGTGAGGAAGCAACAAATGCACCTGAATGGATGGACTCAATCTTTCTGGCAAAAAAGTCTATGAGCTTCTTACATTTGTCGGAGGTAAAGGGTGATGGGGCGGGGAAATGGTTTAAGGAGGTGGGCGGTACTGGAAAAAAAGAAACCAGGCGGTAGCTTTGCTCTTCAGTATCATACTGGAGTAGTGGATGGTTTTGATAGAAGAGAGTGAGGCCCAATAGTACTTGGTGCGCTCCAGCCACATCTGGTAATGAACAATTAAATCAGTTGTAGGCCAGGCACAACTGAGTCTGGATCCCTTGGGCTTGAGGCATCAAAGATGGAGGCCAAACAAAGGAATAATTGAGTTGGGAGAGAGTAAAGATTTACCGAGGACAAGGACATCAAAGGTTGTAGTGAGTGAGTGAGAAAATCCACAGTTGCAGAAGTATCATGGTGAATGGAAGGTCAAAGGTTAGGCAATTGAGAGTTTGAAAGTGCACTTGTAAATGAGCCGAGGGAGAGTTTTTTTTTCTTCAAC
This sequence comes from Pristiophorus japonicus, assembly GCF_044704955.1. Taxonomy (NCBI): domain Eukaryota; kingdom Metazoa; phylum Chordata; class Chondrichthyes; family Pristiophoridae; genus Pristiophorus; species Pristiophorus japonicus. The sequence continues at coordinate 194,649,371 of NC_091987.1, read as the reverse complement.
AGATGCAAAAGGAAGAAGGGATAGGGGGATATGTGTGGTGAGGGTTACATGAAAGTGGTTGGAGATGGCTTTGTCAGTGATTGTTATCATCGCAGTATAGCAACATTGAGGAGGTGTCTGTGAATATAGGTAGGAGAGTTAATATGGAGGGAGAGGTTTAGGGAGGACAAGAGGTAGTGAAATAAGAGGATAGAGGGCAGTCACCTGAGATGGAGATTAAAATCACTGAGCATGAAAAGCCATTCAGTACAGAGGCTGAATATGTCAAAGATGTCTGGTTTTTATATCCATAAAATGTTTGAGAAAGATGCCGATGACACAAAAGTACTTTACTTGACCGTTGACAGCAAGCTCCATAACACATAGACACAAGCAGGCCAATGGCTTCCTGCGATGTCTGATACATGGTGGCTGTATTAGAGCTATCCTGATTAGTCATCAACTATTAGCCCAGTGTCTCTTGCACTTTGGTGTACTTAGTGACTGTTACCCCAGATGCACAAGTCTGATAATCAATGTTATTTTTAAGTACTTCATGGATAGCTAAAGGATTCAAAGCTATTATCCCAACAAGCAGCTGCAGAAGCACTTTGAGGATAAGTATTTTGAGGGTGGCATCTTTCTTAAAAGAATCTATTTTAAGCGAAGAGGCTCGTGTTTCATCACAGTAATAATAACAGAGATGCATTTTACACATTGCTTTGACATGCCTCTCCCCACTATTTTAACACAGGCAATATATGTGTTTAAAATACAGCTAAAGAAAGACTTGCATTCATATAGCGCGTTTCACGACCGCCAGACATCTCAAAGAGCTTTATAGCCAATTAAGTACTTTTGGAGTGTAGTCACTGTAGTAATGTGGGAAACACAGCATCCAATTGCACACAGCAAACTTCCACAAACAGTAATGTGATAATGACCAAATAATTGTTTTTGTTATATTGATTCGTCGATAAATATTGGCCTGGACACTAGGGATAACTCCCCTGCTCCTCTTCAAAATAGTGCTATGGGATCTTTTACATCCACCTGAGAGGATAGACAGGGCCTCGGTTTAACCTCTCATCCAAAAGACAGCACCACTGACAGTGCAGCACTCCCTCAGCACTGCATTGGAGTGCCAGCCTAGATTTATGTACATATTCCTGGAGTGTGACTTGAACCCACAACCTTCTGAGTTAGAGGTGAAGGTGCTACCCACTGAGCCGCAGCTGACACTGTAAATGCCTCAATAAAACAGCAGATAGGAGAATGTCATGTAAATGTGTTCAGCATTTGCCCATACATATCAACAATATTTCTGTAAGGAAATTAATGACTTTTGACTGTAATCAGACCTGTGCAATCAATAAAATAGATATTTTAGGATTAAACTTGGTCTTCTAAATGACAAAAAGTATGGACCAAATTATCACTCCACTGTTTCTTCTTATTGATCATCTAGTGATTTGCTTTCTAAACTGCTGCTATCGTTCCTCTCCATGTTGGATGGATATAATGGATATATTACTTCATATCCTTAGACAGGTTAGATGCAGGAAGAATGTTCCCAATGTTGGGGAAGTCCAGAACCAGGGGTCACAGTCTAAGGATAAGGGGTAAGCCATTTAGGACCGAGATGAGGAGAAACTTCTTCATCCAGAGAGTGGTGAACCTGTGGAATTCTCTACCACAGAAAGTTGTTGAGGCCAATTCACTAAATATATTCAAAAAGGAGTTAGATGTAGTCCTTACAACTAGGGGGAGCAAGGGGTATGGCGAGAAAGCAGGAATGGGGTACTGAAGTTGCATGTTCAGCCATGAACTCATTGAATGGCGGTGCAGGTTCGAAGGGCCGAATGGCCTACTCCTGCACCTATTTTCTATGTTATCTTGAATTGTTTTTTTTCTGAATGAGCCAATAAAAAAACAATGTGATTCACCCTGTGATGGTACGGTCAGGGAGGCAGTGGTTCAAACTGGTTTAAAGAAACTTTAGAACAGATTTCAGGAAGTTGTTCATCTTTCAAAGGGTACTCAACACTTGGAATGCTCTTCAGGGTAGGGTAATGGAGGAGAAACATTAGAATCATTTAAGATAAAGTGGATATTAATAGAAGTCTGAAGGTTTCTCTGGATGGTTGAGCCTACCTAATCTGTATTTCATTTGAGGTCTGGTGAACAGCTGAACAGTACTCATTATTCACTTCAACCTGAATCAGCTACCTGAACCACATCACATAAGAAATATTGGCTCAGAATTTGCTGTGAAAATAACCGCGGGTTTAATATGGATGCTGTTATTAGTGTGTAAATAACGCAGCAATTTATGACGAGGCAGAGATAAGGCATGAGTTACAAATCGCCATAAATTGCTGGACGATTTCCGCTGCTCCACCATTATCCGCGTGAAAATGAGATCTCGCCGTCAACCTCACCATGAGTTTCAAGATATTGTTACGTTTGCACCGTTAAAAGTTCAACTCGCTGCTGAAAGTTAGGGCTGGTACTTAATGACATAAAAACTCTTTTAACGATAAGATTTATGTTCCTGCAATGACTCTCGACCTCTCCGGCTCAGAAAAGGAAGAATTGAAACTGTGGAGTTACATTCCGGCAGGTCATAAATTGCTTGTAGAGGTTTTTTAAATTTAAAATGTTAGGCCTACAAATTGGCCTCTTTAGTGCCTCCTGTTATCGCCTCCAAGGGGTGATTTCGAGGCGCTCAGCACATACCGACCAGACTTAGCGAGATGATGGACCCCCGCTACATTTGGCGGGATATCTGCGGCGGTGGGAGGACGCTGCACCCCGATCTCCCTTGCCCAGAGATCGCCATGTGATCGGCGTGCCCAGCGCCCCGGTAGCGCCACGGACCCGAACTTCGGTTCGCCCCCTGCAGCATTGCGCGGCGAAAATACCAGCAGCTGCAGGAGGCATTCATCGGGAGGCCAGGCGCTTCGATGACAATACTTAAAGGCGAGGTGCTCTCTCTTAATTCTTTTTAGATCCTTTTTGTAGCGTTTGTAGACACCTTTAGTAATGACTCCACAAGGCAGAGTATGATACTTAAACTGTGTAGACCCGTAGTCCTTTTATTTGCAGCTCCTGAGTGACGACAACAAGTTGTGAGTTCCCTTTTATACTGGGTTACCTGCCGTGTGCAGGCAACCCCTAGGTCTCCAGCAGCAGCACCCTCTGGTGTACCAGTAAGGTGTGTACAGTATAAGGGTACATTCAATGTGGCATAACAGTGTTACAGACATCACACAGTAAACAGGCATGCATACACAACACTTTTCACTTGCGATCGATTAGCCCAGCACTCCGCTTCGGTGCATCGGGCTGTTTGGGCCAGATCGTGGCTGCCGTCGGGGGCCAGGTAAGTTTTTCCTTTGCAGAGCCAGCAGCGATGGCCCTTCCCGTTAAGGGAGGGAAGGAGCCCTCCAACGCGGCAGTGCTGCACGGCCCATTGTGTAGCACTGCACACCTAAAGCCCTGTCTGCGGCCTATTGATCTCCAGGAAGGAAGTGAAGCACTTGATTTATCGCTCCGAGAATGCAAATCCTGAATTTTTTTAAAGTTGAAAAACATCAGCGCTTTATTTCACCTTCTGTATCTAATTTGATTCTAACTCACCCTATTTCCTTTTCCATCATTCCTCTGTTTCATTCCCTATCCTTAAACCTCATTGGTTAAGGAGATAGACAGTTTGTCCCAGCATCCACCAGCAGTCCCAGCTTGCACTACCAGCAAACACATTCTTTCGAGTTGAAAGGTGAGGGAAAAACATCAAATAAATGGGACCTGCACTAGCACATTGTTGGATCCATGGCAACAACTTATTAGCGGCCCTTTGGGAGTGCTGTGGAGCCAAAAGAGCACTCCTGTTCCTCCTGGCTCCATAGCAAAGTTAAAAATAAAAACAAACTTGCCTTTTTGGTGGCGACAGGTAAACTGCTCAGGGCAGCCCAATTTCTCAGAGGGGTCCTGAAACAGACGTTGGGCCTCTCAATAGCATAGGCAAGAGCCACAATGCCTCTTTTAGGCGGCCTGCCCGGACACCTGAAAATCATCCAAAGCCAATACGGTGTTGTAATATATAGTCCACCTAGTCATTATCATCATAGGCAGTCCCTCGGAATCGAGGAAGACTTGCTTCCACTCTTAAAAGTGAGTCCTTAGGTGGCTGAACAGTCCAATACGAGAACCCTGTCACAGGTGGGACAGATAGTCGTTGAAGGAAAGGGTAGGTGGGACAGGTTTGCTGCACACTTTCCGTTACCTGCGCTTGATTTCTGTATGCTCTTGGCGATGAGATTCGAGGTGCTCGGCGCCCTCCCGGATGCACTTCCTCCACTTAGGGCAGTCTTTGGCCAGGGACTCATAGGTGTCAGTGGGGATGTTGCACTTAATCAAGGAGGCTTTCAAGGTGTCCCTGTAACGTTTCCTCTGCCCACCTTTGGCTCGTTTGCCGTGAAGGAGTTCCGAGTAGAGCGCTTGCTTTGGGAATCTCGTGTCTGGCATGCGAACAATGTGGCCTGCCCAGCAGAGCTGATCAAGTGTGGTCACTGCTTCAATGCTGGGGATGTTGGCCTGGTCGAGGACGGTAATGTTGGTGCGTCTGTTCTCCCAGGGGATTTGTAGGATCTTGCGGAGGCATCGTTGGTGGTATTTGGAGGTGTCTATTGTACATGGTCCATGTCTCTGAGCCATACAGAGACCATGAGCTTGGAAGGCCTAGTCTTCAAACACTCTTTTCCTCAGATGGCTGCACTGGCGCACTGGAGGTGGTGTTGAATCTCGTTGTCAATGTCTGCTCTTGTTGATAAGAGGCTCCCGAGGTATGGGAAATGGTCCACGTTGTCCAGGGCTGCGCCGTGGATCTTTGATGACTGGGGGGCAGTGCTGTGCGGCAAGCACAGGCTGGTGGAGGACCTTTGTCTTACGGATGTTTAGCGTAAGGCCCATGGTTCGTATGCTTCAGTAAATACGTCAACTATGTCCTAGAGTTCAGCTTCTGTATGTGTGCAGACGCAGGCGTTGTCCGTGTACTGTAGCTCAACGACAGAGGTTGGGGTGGTCTTGGACCCGGTAGACTACTGCTCCAACTATTGGACTACTGTGGCAATGCAGCCATTGCTGTCATTACAATAAAGGCATTAGGTGACAGGTCACCTGACGAGTTCCTGTGTTAAGAGCCATCTTGTAGTCTGTGTGTTTGTGATGTCGTAGAGAATACACCATAGGTATTGGACGTTTTTCAGATGTCCTTGGGATGCAGGCTGTAGTCCTGTGAAATTGGTTATTTTTGCCCCTGTTTTCCATCTGGGAAACGGATGCAACAGGGACTAATTCCTATCCCTCTGTTTAGCTTTTTACGTAAACAATTACCAGCATGCTCAAATTCATGCTAAATGCACGTACACACACTCAGTAATATTGACTGTTAATATATTAGTTAAGAATATTTGACATCTAAACAACTGATTATCCAGTAAGGTTATCTAAGTTTCCAACTGAGTTGAGACACATATTTTATATTCGACTCACATCAGGAGTTAAGAGTATGAGACAGTGGCCTGCAGGCAGAGATTATCTTGCTCTTTCATCAAACCTTGCATCTTTCTTCCAAGTAATAAATATAGCTTGTCTGAGGCTGCATCAACACTTCAATGTCACTATTTGACAAATCAGAACCAGTGAGATGGACAAAGATTTGGGGTGTGATTGCTATTCTCAGTTGTTGAGCTGTATTGAATGATTTTCTTGCCCTTTGCCAACACACAATATCCTGATCCATAATTCCTATCATCAGTTTTTTTATAACAGTTTTAACCTGCTGAACAATGTGATGCTCTTGTGTCCATACATCCTTGGCATAAATTTCAAGCTATTCTTGGGTCTTTAAGAGAAATGTAATGAAAACATCCTTCCAGTCACCTTGATTAATGATCCACTTTCTCAACTGGCCAGCATTGGTCTGAAGCAGCATGAACACTTTTTTTTCTATTTACAATACGAACAATGACTGACAGAAAAAGACCCTCTGGTCGATCCAGCCTGTCGGACATAATTGTAATACCTGGGCCTAGAAATTGCGGTCGGGGGCTTCTCATGGGGGGATGCCTTGAACCTGAAGAATTTCTACGAATTTACTTGGTGGTCCAGGAGGTTCGGAGACTTGCAGTCCTGGGCTTCTACGTGAAGGTCTGCATAGAGGCCCAGGGAGACTTAAGCACTTCATATGTGTCCCTGGGATCACGTGGGCCGGCCCAACAAATCCAATGTAGGGGCATTCCCATTCATACTTGTGGTGAGTTCAACTCGCCATAAGTATGAATGGCAATATCCCAAAAAATGCACAAGCACTTAAAAAATACATTTAAAAAAAAATCACATATTTAAAATGAATCAAAATTGAATTTAATTATTTGAAACAATAGTTACATTTTTTGAAAAATAAATTTACATATTTTAATGGGTCTAAAAATAAATTTACCTTATTTAACAGAATTTTAAATCTATAAATTATTGAAAAAAATATGTTTCTGTTCTTTAAAAGTCTTCATGAAGGGGAAATCATGTTTAACGAATTTACTGGAATTCTTTGAGGATATAACGAGCATGGTGGATAGAGGTGTACCGATGGATGTGGTGTATTTAGATTTCCAAAAAGGCATTCGATAAGGTGCCACACAAAAGGTTACTGCAGAAGATAAAGGTATGCGGAGTCAGAGGAAATGTATTAGCATGGATAGAGAATTGGCTGGTTAACAGAAAGCAGAGAGTCGGGATAAATGGGTCCTTTTCGGGTCGGAAATCGGTGGTTAGTGGTGTGCCACAGGGATCGGTGCTGGGACCACAACTGTTTACAATATGCATAGATGACCTGGAAGAGGGGACAGAGTGTAGTGTAACAAATTTTGCAGATGACACAAAGATTAGTGGGAAAGCGGGTTGTGTAGAGGATACAGAGAGGTTGCAAAGAGATTTAGATAGGTTAAGCGAATGGGCTAAGGTTTGGCAGATGGAATACAATGTCGGAAAGTGTGAGGTCATCCACCTTGAGAAAAAAAACAGTAAAAGGGAATATTATTTGAATGGGGAGAAATTACAACATGCTGCGGTGCAGAGGGACCTGGGAGTCCTTGTGCATGAATCCCAAAAAGTTAGTTTGCAGGTGCAGCAAGTAATCAGGAAGGCGAATGGAATGTATTGCGAGAGGGATAGAGTACAAAAGCAGGGAGGTCCTGCTGCAACTGTACAGGGTATTGGTGAGGCTGCACCTGGAGTACTGCGTGCAGTTTTGGTCACCTTACTTAAGGAAGGATATACTAGCTTTGGAGGGGGTACAGAGACGATTCACTAGGCTGATTCCGGAGATGAGGGGGTTACCGTATGATGATAGATTGAGTAGACTGGGTCTTTACTCGTTGGAGTTCAGAAGGATGAGGGTGATCTGATAGAAACATTTAAAATAATGAAAGGGACAGACAAGATAGAGGCAGAGAGGTTGTTTCCACTGGTCGGGGAGACTAGAACTAGGGGGCACAGCCTCAAAATATGGGGGAGCTAATTTAAAACCGAGTTGAGAAAGAATTTCTTCTCCCAGAGGGTTGTGAATCTGTGGAATTCTCTGCCCAAGGAAGCAGTTGAGGCTAGCTCATTGAATGTATTCAAGTCACAGATAGATAGATTTTTTAACCAATAAGGGAATTAAGGGTTACGGGGAGAGGGCGGGTAAGTGGAGCTGAGTCCACGGCCAGATCAGCCATGATCTTGTTGAATGGCGGAGCAGGCTCGAGGGGCTAGATGGCCTACTCCTGTTCCTAATTCTTATGTTCTTATGTTCTTATGCTGATAAAAGCAGCCCCGACGTGAAAATTTCAAGGGCATTCGGTGGGCAGGAGTTGGGCCCAACTCTCCACCCGCGGAGGCCCTTTAATTCTGGATGCATACTGTTGTGTATCTGTAAAACATGCACTCCCATGTTCCGCCACCAGGGAGCTCATCCCCTGAAGTCTCAAGGGATCCCAGCATCCCTTGGGAGCACTGTATATAAGGCCTGTTCCTCACTCTGGAGTGTCTTATTAAAGACTGAGGTCACTGTTACTTTCACCTCCCTGTGTGCCGCCTCATCTGTGTTAGGAACACAATAACTGGCGACGAGAATACGAATCCAACGCAAAGATGCAGCAAACTGTGGGCATCCTGGAGAAGTTCTCGGAGGGTGAGGACTGGGAAGCCTATGTCGAACGGGAGACCAGTACTTTGTAGCCAATGAGTTGGACGGAGAAGGAAGTGCTGCAAAATGGAGAGCGGTCCTCCTCATGGTCTGCGGGGCACCGACCTACAGCCTCATGAAGAATCTTCTGGCTTCAGTGAAACCCACAGATAAGTCATATGAGGAGCTGTGTACACTGGTTCGGGAGCATCTTAACCCGAGGGAAAACGTATTGATGGCGAGGTATCGGTTCTACACGTGCCAGTGATCTGAAGGTCAGGAAGTGGCGAGCTACGTCGCCGAGCTAAGGCGACTTGCAGGACAATGTGAGTTTGATGGCTACCTAGAGCAAATGCTCAGAGACTTTTTTGTACTGGGCATTGGCCACGAGACCATCCTACGAAAATTTTTGACTGCAGAGACACCGACCCTCAGTAAGGCCATTGCGATAGCTAAGGCGTTTATGTCCACCAGTGATAACATCAAACATATGTCTCAGCACACAAGTACTAGCAATGTCCATAAATTAATTGGAACTGTGTTTGTGAGCAGAAACGTACAGGGCAGAACCCACGAATCTGCAACTGCCAGCAGGCCTCAGGTGACCCAGGTGACTCAGAGTCCCCAACAAAGGATGAATGCAAGGCAATTCACACCTTGTTGGCTTTGTGGAGACTTCCATTCAGCCTATTCATGCCGCTTCAAAGGGTATGTTTGCAAGAGCCGTGGAACAATGGGGCACCTCCAATGAGCTTGCAAACAAGCTGCAAGCTATGCAAAACCTCCTAACCATCACATGGCAGAGGAAGATCGGTCCATGGTGGATCAAAGCAATTTCGAGCCTCAGAGAGAGGAGGCAGATGCTGAAGTACACGGGGTGCACACATTTTCGACGAAATGTCCACCTATAATGTTAAACGTAAAATTGAATGGCTTACCCATAGCCATTGAACTGGACACTGGCGCTAGCCAATCCATCATGAGTAAAATGATGTTTGAGAGACTGTGGTGCAACAAGGCATTCAGACCAGCCCTGAGCCCCATCCACACGAAACTGAGAACTTATACCAAAGAGCTTATCACTGTCCTGGGCAGCGCCATGGTCAAGGTCACCTACGAGGGCACGGTGCACAAAGTGCCACTCTGGATTGTTCCAGGCGATGGCCCCACACTGCTTGGAAGGAGCTGGCTGGGCAAAATCAGCTGGAACTGGGATGACATCCGAGCGCTATCACATGTCGATGAGACCTCATGTACCCAGGTTCTTAACAAATGTCCTTCCCTTTTTGAGCCAGGCATTGGAAACTTTTCCGTGGCGAAGGTGCAGATCCACTTGGTCCCAGAGGCACGACCCATTCACCACAAGCCGCGAGTGGTACCTCACATGATGAGGGAGAGAGTGGAAATCATGCTGGACAGGCTGCAACGCGAGGGCATCATCTCCCCAGTGGAATTCAGCGAGTGGGCCAGCCCGAGTATTCCAGTACTCAAAAGTGATGGCACGGTCAGGATTTGCAGTGATTATAAAGTAACTATTAATCGTTTCTCACTACAGGACCAATACCCGCAACCAAAGGCAGACGATCTATTTGCGACGCTGGCAGAAGGCAAGACGTTCACCAAGCTCGACCTGACTTCGGCCTACGTAAGGCAGGAGCTGGAGGAGTCTTTGAAGGGCTTCATTTGCATCAACACGCACAAGGGCTGTTCATCTACAACAGATGCTCGTTTGGAATTCGGTCGGCTGCAGCGATCTTCCAGAGAAACATAGAGTGCCTACTCAAGTCGGTACCACACACAGTGATCTTTCAGGATGACATATTGGTCACGGGTCGGGACACCGCCGAGCACCTACAAAACCTGCAGGAGGTCCTCCAGCGACTGGATCGCGTAGGACTGCGGCTGAAAAGGTCGAAATGCGTCTTCATGGCAACAGAAGTGGAGTTTTTGGGGAGAAAGATCGCGGCGGACGGCATTCGGCCCACAGACGCAAAGACAGATGCTATCAGGAACGCACCCAAGCCACAGAACATCACGGAGCTGCGGTCGTTCCTGAGACTCCTCAACTATTTTGGTAACTTCCTACCGGGGTTAAGCACCCATTTAGAGCCCCTACATGTGTTATTGCGCAAAGGTGAGAACTGGGTATGTGGAAAAAACCAAGTAATTGCTTTTGAGAAAGCCAGAATCATTTTATGCTCAAACAAGCTGCTTTTATTGTATAACTCGTGTAAAAGACTTGTGCTAGCATGTGACGCTTCGTCGTATGGAGTCGGGTGTGTATTACAAGAAGCTAATGTTGCGTGGAAGTTGCAACCTGTCGGCTATGCTTCCAGGAGCTTGTCTAAGGCCTAGAGGGCCTCCAGCATGATTGAGAAAGAGGCATTAGCGTGTGTGTTCGGGGTAAATAAAATGCATCAATACCTGTTTGGCCCAAATTTGAGCTGGAAACCGATCACAAGCCCCTCCCATTCCTGTTCGCTGAAAACAAGGGGATAAATACTAATGCCTCAGCCCGCATACTCGCGCTATCAGCGTATAACTATACCATCCGCCACAGGCCAGGCACCGAGAACTGTGCGGATGCTCTCAGTCGGCTACCATTGCCTACCACGGGGGTGGAAATGGCGCAGCCTGCAAACTTGTTGATGGTGGTGCAGTCCGCATACTTGTTGATGGTCATGGAAGTGTTTGAAAATGATAAATCACCTATCACGGCCCGCCAGATTAGGACTTGGACCAGCCAAGATCCTCTGCTGTCCCTAGTAAAAAACTGTGTACTGCATGGGAGCTGGGCCAGCATCCCCGTTGAAATGCAAGAGCCAATCAAGCCATTCCAGCAGCGAAAGGACAAGCTGTCCATTCAGGCAAACTGCCTGTTGTGGGGTAACCGCGTAGTGCTACCAAAAAAGGGCAGGGAGACGTTCATCTCGGATCTCCACAGCACACACCCGGGTATAGTAATGATGAAAGCGATAGCCCGGTATCGACTCTGACTTAGAGTCCTGTGTACGGCAATGCAGCGTATATGCTCAGTTGAGCAACACGCCCAGAGAGGCACCACTAAGTTTGTGGTCCTGGCCCTCCAACCATGGTCGAGGATCCATGTCGACTATGCGGGCCCGTTTCTCGGTAAAATGTTCCTGGTGGTGGTGGTGGATGATTTTTCAAAATGGATTGAATGTGAAATAATGTCACGAAGCACCGCCACCACCACCATTGAAAGCCTGAGGGCCATGTTTGCCACCCACGGCCTGCCTGACATACTGGTCAGTGACAACGGGCTATGTTTCACCAATGCCGAATTTAAAGAATTCATGACCCGCAATGGGATAAAACATGTCACCTCGGCCTCGTTTAAACCAACCTCCAATGGGCAGGCAGAGCGGGCAGTACAGACCATCAAACAGAGCCTTAAACGAGTCACAGAAAGCTCATTCCAAACCCGCCTGTCCCAAGTACTGCTCAGCTACCGCATAAGACCTCACACGCTCACAGGGATGCCCCCGGCTGAGCTACTCATGAAAAGGACACTTAAAACCAGACTCTCGCTGGTTCACCCCAACCTGCATGATCAGGTAGAGAGCAGGCAGCAGCAACAAAATGTAAATGATGGTCACGCCACTGTGTCACGGGAAATTGATCTGAATGACCCTGTGTATGTGTTAAACTATGGACATGGTCCCAAGTGGATTGCGGACACGGTGATAGCTAAAGAAGGGAATAGGGTGTTTGTCGTCAAACTAGACAATGGACAAATTTGCAGAAAGCACCTGGACCAAACGAGGCTGCGGTTCACAGACAGCCCTGAACAACTCACAGCAGACACCACCTTTTTCGAGCCCACAACACGCACCCAAAGGATAAACGACACCACCCCGGACCAGGAAATCGAACCCATCACGCCCAACAGCCCAGCAAGACCAGGCTCACCTAGCAGCCCTGCAGGGCCAACAAAACGCCAGCCCAGCAAGGGCACAGCCAACACACCAGAACAGACATTTGTACCAAGGCGAGAAAGAAAGGCTCCCGACCGCCTCACCTTGTAAATAGTTTTCACTTTGACTATGGCGGGGGGAGTGATGTTGTGTATCCCTGAAGTCCCAAGGGATCCCAGCATTATAAGCCGGCCCCAAAGGCCTGTTCCTCACTCTGGAGTGTCTTATTAAAGACTGAAGTCACTGTTACTTTAACCTCCCTGTGTGCAGCCTCATCTGTGTTAGGAACACAGTACGTACAATCTGTCAAGAGGCTTCTTAACAGATCACAAGTTCCGGGTTTAGGCGCATGCACTTTGCATACCTAAATCCGGAACTTGCGGGGCCCCTACAGACGAGTGCGCACTCGTACGCACCCTTGGGGCCACACATTCAGGGCCTTTGTGTACCACAATATACATACTCTTCATCCCACCCAAAAACCATATGATCACCTGTGAGAGGCAAAAAAGCCGATTTAAAAACCCAGGCCAATTTGGGGAAATTCCTCTCCAACCCCTCCTATGTGATCAAAACAAGTCTTTTATTTGGATTTCTCATTGGGTAAGTAGTGATAGCTACAATGGTTTAGCCCTTGTCCCTCAGCATTGAACTATCCAATCTTCCTCCCATTTCAAATAATAGTGGCAGCATGGATTGCTGTAACGTGAATAAATCGTGGCAACTGCCAGAGTAGCAGGCATTATATGGATTATTCTTGAATTATGGCCACAGACCAGCTGCACATGTATGGGGCGGATGCTCTTTCTGTTCATGAAGGGGTTCTCTTTGGGAATGGGGCCCATATCGTTACGTATGTGCACCAATTGTGACCTGCACTTTGCAGAATCAGGTTCGACAGTAGAAATGTAGAGCAGCCTTGCATTTCCACAGGGAAATAGATGAATTGAATGGCCCAGGCAAAAAAGGCATCTGTCACCTGCAATGATGCAGCTATGCAGGTTGGCAGATATCTCCTACTGTTGCTTAAAAGGATCATCTCGTCAGCCACTGACAGATTTATCCCTATCACTGAAGTGGTTTGCTGGTCTGGCTGGAAGAATATGCGCACTTCAGTCATTCCTTGGGGATTTGTATTCTCTCGATGCAAATTTCTTCTGAAATGCCGAAGTACAATTTTCTGGCTCTGTAAAGATGGCTTAAAATGTAAGGATAGGTCCTAATTTTTCTCCTAAGGTACAAGTTTTGGAATAGGGGAGACTGAGGTGAGACCTAATTGAGGTGTATAAAATGATGGAGAACAGCGAGAGATCGGAGGACAGCGAGAGGCCAGAGGTTGGAGGGCAGTGGGAGGCCCGGAGGTTGGAAAGCAGTGGGAGATCTTGTGATCAACGAGGTTTGGAAATTGGAAGCGGCGAGCAGCAGGGTCATGGCCAGGAGCTGCACAGCATGGGCCAACAGCGTGAGAATGCTATTGCGTCCTATGAAACCCAGGGATTGAGGCCCTGCGGGAAGGAGGAAGGAGGACAGTAGGAGTATGCGTGTGTGTATGAACTAGACCCATACAGCAGAGCCTGGTCTCCAGTCGTCTTGGATCCCCTTGCCACTGGACCAAGACCTTGCTCTATCAAGCCCGTGTGGTGGCTGGTGTGCAACGGCCACCCCACGTTAAAAGAACTCACGCACAGACATCTTCCACCCTTTAAGATGAAGTTTTGGACCTGGAACCTCAGGGCCCTCATGGACAACCCCAACAGCAACAGACCAGAATGCCACACCACTATCGTTGCCCGGGAACTCGGGCGCTTCGACATTGACATTGCCGCCCTAAGCGAGACCCGGCGGGGAAGGGAAGGCCAGCTCAAAGAGCAAGGTGGTCGCTACACCACCTTCTGGAAAGGCAAACCAGAAGCAGAACGCCACCTCCATGGGATTGGCTTTGCCATAAAAAACAAACTAGTGGGCCGTCTCAGAGACTCCCCCTGCAGGATAAACGAACGCCTCATGACTCTTCGGATCACCCTAGCCTGGAACCAGTGTGCCACGGTCTTCAGAGCATACGTCCAACACTGGAAGCTACAGACAAGACCGAAGAGGAATTCTACTCCAGCCTCAAACAATCCCTGTCCTGAGTCCCAATGAGCGACAAGCTGATCCTCCTTGGCGACTTCAACGCCAGAGTTGGAATGGACACTGAACTCTGGGGAGGTGTGATCGGCAGAAAGGGAGTAGGGAAAGCCAACTCCAATGGCACCCTCCTCCTGATGAAATGCTTAAAACACGGCCTCATCATAACCAATATCCTATGCCATCAGAAGGACAGATATAAAGCTTCATGGCAACACCCTCGCTCCAAGCACTGGCATCTGCTAAACTACGTCATCGTCCGAGCGAGGGACCGCAAAGATGTGCACGTCACCCATGCCATGACAGGAGCTGACGACTGCTGGACGGACCACCGCTTAATTCACTCTGTCATCACCATCAACATTGCCCCAAAACAGCAGAAACAATGCCGTAGAAAAATCAAGGCTGGAGCACTCAAAGATCCTGCTAAGAAAGCCCTATTGAACAAGAGCCTCGCTACCAATCTGATGACTCCCAGTGACCCAGAGGCGCAGAGTGCCCACAGTGCCTGATCTGCCCTCAAGGCTTCCATAATCAGCACCTGTGAAGAGATGCTTGGTCACTTGATCAGGAAACACCAAGAATGGTTCGACGAGAACGACCAGGAGATCCAGGAGCTAATATGCCATAAGCGCAAGGCATTCTTGAACTGGAAGCAATAACACAACTCGAGGGAAAGAAAGCAGCTCGACAGACGTCTGAAGGCCGAGGTCCAACAGAAACCCTGTGATCTAAAGAACAGATGGTGGGTGGAGAAAGCTCAAGAAATCCAGCAGCTAGCTGACAACTACAACATGCGAGGATTCTTCAGCGCAGTCAAGATGACCTACGCCCAAGCACCCAAGGCCCTACCCCACTACTGGCCAAGAATGAAGAGTTGCTCATCAAGGACAGAGAGGCAGTGAGTGCCCGCTGGAAAGAGCACTTCGAGGATCTCCTCAACCGAGACTCTGTCTTTGACATGAGTGTCCTCGACTCCATCCCACAGCACGTCACCTGCCATCATCTCAGCACAACCCCATCCCGGCACGAGGTTGAAAAGGCCATCCAACAACTGAGGAACAACAAGGAGCAGATGGAATCCCCACCGAAGTATTAAACATGGCAGAGAAACACTACTGGTGTGGATCCGTGACCACATCTCTCTTATCTGGAAGGAGGAGATCATGCCAGGAGATCTCAGAGACGCTGTCATCGTGACCATCTTCAAGAAAGGTGACAAGTCTGACTGCGGTAACTACAGAGGAATCTCCCTGCTGTTGACCACCGGGGAAGTCATCGCAAGAATCCTCCTGAATCATCATCTTCCTGTGGCTGAAGAGCTCCTCCCAGAGTCGCACTGCGGATTCCGCCCACTAAGAGGCACAATGGACATGATCTTCACCACGCGGCAGATACAAGAGAAATGCAGGGAACAGCACCAACCCTTGCTGATGGCCTTCTTTGGCCTCACAAAAGCCTTTGACACTGTCAACCATGAGGGACTGTGGAGCATCCTCCTCAGATTCGGCTGCCCGCAAAAGTTTGTCACCATCCTCCGCCTGCTCCATGATGGCATGCAAGCCGTGATCCTGACCAACGGATCCACTACAGATCCATTCCACGTTCAGACCAGGGTCAAGCAAGGCTGTGTCATTGCACCAATGCTCTTCTTGATCTTTCTTGCTACAGTACTCCATCTCACCCTCAGCAAGCTCCCCGCTGGAATGGAGCTAAATTACAGGATGAATAGGAATCTGTTCAACCTCCGCCGCCTCCAGGCTAGATCCAAGGTCGTTGCATCCTCTGTCATCGAATTACAGTATGCAGATGACGCCTGCGTCTGCGCACACTCGGAGGTGTTGAACAAACCATCATCAACACCTTCACCGAGGCATGCGAGAGCATGGACCTTACACTAAACATCCATAAGACAAAGGTCCTCTACCAACCTGCTCCCGCCACACAGCACTGCTCCTCTGGTTATCAAAATCCACGACGAGGCCTTGGACAACGTGAGCCATTTTCCATACCTCGGTGCCTACTGTCAACAAGAGCAGACATCGACGACGAGGTCCAACACCACCAGTGCAGCCTTCGGTCGCCTGAGGAAGAGAGTGTTTGAAGACCAGGACCTCAAACCTGACACCAAGCTCATGGCCTACAGAGCAGTGATGATACCCGTTCTCCTATATGGCTCAGAGACATGGACTATGTACAGCAGGCACATCAAAACACTGGAGAAGTACCACCAACGCTGCCTCCGCAAGATCCTGCAAATTCATTGGCGGGTTAGGTGCACCAACATCAGTGTCCTCGCTCAGATCAACATATCCAGCATCGAAGCACTGACCACGCTCGATCAGCTCCGTTGGGCGGGCCACATCATCTGCATGCCTGACCGAGGCTCCCAAAACAAGGAGCTCCGACATGGCAAACAAGCCCCAGGTGGGCAGAGGAAATGCTTTAAGGACACACAAAGCCTCCTTGAAAAAATGTAACATCCCCACCGACACCTGGGAATCTCTGGCCCAAGACCGCCCAAAGTGGAGGCAAAGCATCCGGGAAAGCGCCAAACACCTTGAGTCACTTCGCCGAGAGCAAGCTGAAGCCAAGCGTCAACAGCGGAAGGAGCGCGTGGCAACTGAGGCACCCCACCCACCCGTTCCTTCAACCAGCATCTGCCCCACCTGTGACAGAGACTGTAGGTCCCGCATTGGACTCTTCAGTCACCTGAGAACTCATTTTTAGTGTGCAAGTAAGTCATCTTCGTCTCCGAGGGACTGCCTATGATGATAAAATTATGAGCGGCCTAGATAGAGTGGATAGGAAGGACCTATTCTCCGTAGCAGGGAGGGGCAATAACCAGGGGGCATTTATTTAAAGTAATTGGTAGGAGGTTTAGAGGGGAGTTGAGGAGAAATGTTTTCACTCAGAGGGTGGTGGGAGTCTGGAATTCACCGCTTGAAAGGATGGTAGAGACAGAAACCCTCATAGCATTTAAAAAGTACTTGGATATACACTTGAAGTGATGTAACTTACAAGGCTACAGACCAGGAGCTGGAATGTGGAATTAGGCTGTATAGCTCTTTGTTAGTCGGCGGAACACGATGGGCCAAAATGGCCTCCTTCCATGCTGTAAATTTCTATGATTCTATAAGCTTTACCTGTCTGGCAACAATTTTCATGCTCTTCCTCTAGAATTGCAGAGTGATGCCCAGAGGAATGCCCATACTTCCTATATAAGCAGCATTCATGACAGTTCCCTAGTGAACCATGTACAGATAATAGATGGGGTGCAGCTTCAAACAAGCTCTCACTAACTTTCTTTCTCCCTAGTCAGTGATAAGTCGACAAGCCGTGAAATAATTTCTAGCAGCGATAAAAAAAATTCCAAAAATAGCAGTGTATCTTTGAGAGCAATAAGCCAACCTAAGGGCAGGGCCTTTCATGCTATGTGTTATGTATTTAACCATCTTGCAATGACATAGTCATGTAACTGTAACTCATGTACACTGTACCTGTACCCTAGAAATGCACACCCTGACCACAGGGGGTGAACTTGCGGGAGACACTCCTCACCTGGGTTTCCAGGTATAAAAGGGGAGGTCCCACCCAGGGTCAACAATGCTTGGTCCTGGCAATAAAGGTGAAGGTCACAGAGTGACCGTGTCTGATATATCCATGCTACGTGTGAGTTTGTAGTAAGGTGCAGGGACATTACATTTGGCGACGAGAAACGGGAATCACCGAACCACGAGGATGGTCACCGGTGGCACGTTGCTGTGTGGGTGAGGACTGGGACAACTTCGTGGAAAGACTCCAGCAGAGCTTTGTCACGAAGGACTGGCTGGAAGAGACAGCGGCTGACAAGCAGAGGCCGCATTTACTGACCAGCTGCGGACCACAGACGTATGCGCTGATGAAAGACCTGCTCGCACCCAAAAGCCGGTGGACAAGTCTTTTGAAGAGCTCAGCCAGCTGATCAGTGAGCATCTCAAGCCAGCGAGTAGCGTACACATGGCCCGGCACCGGTTCTACTCTCACCAGCGTCGGGAGGGACAAAACGTCTCGGACTATGTGGCGGAACTGCGGCGCTTGGCCAGTCTCTGTAAGTTCTCCGATGCCTACAGGGGGGAGATGTTAAGGATCTTTTTCATCGAGGGCATTAATCATGCCAGCATTTTCAGGAAGCTCATAAAGACCAAGGACTTGACTTTAGAAGGGGTGGCATTGATAGCTCAGACCTTTATGGCAGGGGAAGAGGAGACCAAGCTAAGTTACAGGCGCAGCCCTGGTCCAAACATGGCGACGGACCAGGGAGTTAACATTGTGAACGCGGCTCGGGACCCCGCAGGCAGGCAAGGACATTTCGAAATCGCCCAGGCAGCAACAAGCTCTAGGGTGGGCCTGCAACAAGGACAATGGAAATGGGATTGGCAATTCATGCCATCTCGAGGAGCAATGCGTCCTGCTATGGGATCATTAACACCCACCATCAGAGTGCTTAGAAACAGCCAAATGGGCAATCAGAGAGGAATGCCTGGTAATAGTCCTTTTGTTAACAGCAATCTCAATCTCAGCTCATGCTGGAGGTGCGGGGGTAGACACACTGCGAGAAGCAGCAGGTTCCAGCAATATACCTGTAGGATTTGTATTGTCAATGGACACTTGGCCAGAATGTTCAAAAAGGCAGTAGCGAGGCTAATCTGCGAGACAGAGGAACCAGACGAGGGGTCTGCAGTGCAGGATGAAGCCTGGGGTAAAGCCATAGATGCTGAGGTTCAGCGGGTTCATGTGGCTGACGTCCACAGCTCATACACTAAAACGCCACCCATGATGATGAAAGTCTTACTGAATGGCATCCCAGTGCACATGGAGCTGGATACGGGAGCTAGCCAGTCACTCATGAGCGCCTAACAATTTGAGAAACTATGGCTACACAGAGCTAGCAGGCCCAAACTGGAATGCATTGAGACGCAGCTACGGACGTACACCAAAGAGATCATCCCAGTGCTGGGCAATGCAAACTTGGTGGTAACACATAATGGATCACAGAACCGGCTGCCACTCTGGATCGTTCCAGGAAATGGCCCCGCGTTCTTGGGGAGGAGTTGGCTAGCCGAGATGAATTGGAAATGGGGGGATGTGCACGCCATTTCATCCATGGAGCGAAGTTCATGCTCACAGGTCCTGCAAAAATTCGGGTCACTGTTACAACCTGGTGTCGGAAAATTCAAGGGCACTAATGTAGTGATACGCATCACTCCGGACGCCAGACCAGTGCACCACAAAACCAGAGCGGTGCCGGATGTGATGCGTGAAAAAATTGAATGTGAACTGGACAGGCTTCTCAGAGAGGGCATAATTTCGGCCGTTGAATTCAGCGACTGGGCAAGTCCCATCGTTCCTGTCCTCAAAGCAGATGGCTCGGTTAGGATTTGTGGCGACTACAAAGCCACCATCAACCGAGTGTCACTGCAAGACCAATACCCGCTTCCGAGAGAGGAGGACTTTTTTGCCACACTGGCAGGTGGCAAGCTGTTCACGAAGTTGGACCTCACTTCGGCCTACATGACTCAGGAACTGGCTGAAGAATCCAAGCTTCTGACCATCATCACGACACACAAGGGATTATTTGTCTACAACAGGTGGCCGTTTGGCATTCGTTCGGCAGCAGCCATCTTTCAGAGAAACATGGAAAGCTTGCTCAAATCCGTTCCTGGAATGATCGTATTCCAAAACGATATTCTCATAATGGGTCGAGACACCGAAGGACATCTCCACAACCTGGTGGAGGTGCTGCGCCAATTGGATCGGGTAGGTTTGCGGCTGAAAAAGGCCAAGTGTGTGTTTTTGGCCCCAGAGGTCGAGTTTTTGGGCAGGAGGGTTGCCACAGACGGGATCAGGCCCACTGAATCAAAAACGGAGGTGATCCGCCGGGTGCCCAGGCCTGGCAACACGTCATTCCTGGGACTTTTGAACTATTTTGGGAACTTTCTGCCGAACTTAAGCACATTGCTGGAGCCGTTACACATGCTCCTGCGTAAAAGTTGTGAATGGTTTTGGGGGGACTGTCAAGAATGGGCTTTCAATAAGGTGAGGAACCTGCTGTGTTCCAACAAACTGTTTGACTTTGTATGACCCCTGTAAAAAACTGGTCTTAACATGCGATGCGTCATCCTACGGGGTTGGGTGTGTGTTGCAGCAGGGTAACGATGACGGCCGACTACAACCAGTGGCTTATGCCTCCAAGTCGCTCTCCCAGGCAGAGCATGGATATGGCATGGTCGAAAAGGAAGCACTCGCTTGTGTTTACGGTGTGAAAAAGATGCACCAGTACCTTTTTGGTGGACAGCTCGAGCAAGAGACGGACCACAAGCCGTTAACTTCCTTGTTGTCCGACAGCAAGGCTGTCAACGCCAATGCGTCAGTTCGCATACAGCGCTGGGCCCTCACGCTGGCTGCGTATGACTACACCATACGGCACCGGCCAGGCACCGAAAATTGCGCTGATGCGCTCAGCAGCTCCCACTGGCCAACACCGAGGGGGCGTCGGAGCAGAGCGCCGAGATGGTCATGGCCGTTGAGGCTTTTGACACTGCGGGCTCCCCCATCACAGCCCGCCAGATCAAACTCTGGACCAACAGGGACCCCCTCCTATCCATGATAAAGAAATGTGTCCTGACTGGGGATTGGGCGCCCGCACACAGGGCATGCCCTGAGGAGGTCAGACCGTTTCAGAGATGGATGGATGAGCTCTCCATCCAAGCCGACTGCCTGCTATGGGGCAGCCGGGTAGTCATCCCCCAGAAAGGAAGGGAAGCGTTCATCAGGGAACTCCACAGTGAGCATCCTGGCATCATGTTAATGAAGGCCATTGACCGATCTCATGTATGGTGGCTGGGGAATGACTCAGACCTGGAACACTGGGTTCGCAGGTGCACGACGTGTGCCCAGCTGGGCAATGCCCCCAGGGAGGCCCCACTCAGTCCGTGGCCCTGGCCCACCAGACCATGGTCACGTATTCATGTAGACTATGCAGGCCCATTCATGGGGAAAATGTTCCTGATCGTTGTCGATGCATACTCGAAGTGGATCGAGTGCATCATATTGTACTCGTGCACGACATCCATCACCGTAGAGAGTCTGCGTACGGTTTTTGCGACCCATGGATTGCCGGACATCCTGGTCAACGACAATGGCCTGTGTTACCAGCCATGAATTCCAGGAGTTTATGTTGGGCAATGGTATCAAGCACGTCCGGACAGCGCTGTTCAAGCCGGCTTCCAATGGCCAGGCGGAATGGGAGATCCAAGTCATAAAACAGGGCATGCTACGCATCCAAGGACCCTCCCTTCAGTACCGCCTATTGCACCTCCTGCTGGCCTACAGGTCCCGCCCGCACTCGCTCACGGGAGTCCCGCCAGCGGAACTCCTCATGAAATGCACGCTCAAGACGCGGCTGTCCCTCATTCACCCAGCCCTGGCAGACATTGTTGAGGGCAAGCACCAGTGCCAAACCGAGCTCCATGACCGAAACTCAAGGCGGAGGTGTATCGAAATAGATGACCCGGTATTTGTTCTTAACCATGCTTTGGGACCCAAGTGGCTTGAGGGCACCGTAATTGGCAAAGAAGGGAATAGAGTCATGGTGGTCCGACTAAACAATGGGCAGACATGCCGCAAATACTTGGACCAAGTAAAGAAAAGGTTCAGCATAGTCACGGAGAAACCTGAAGAAGACATGTGATGGCACCCACACCATTGCCAGCGGATGAGCAACAAAGACAACCCTCAGCATGCACACTCCCTGCGGCCAGCCCGGACAGGCTGGAATCACCTCAAGTGACAGAGACGCGTGCCGAGGCTCAGCCACCAGAGCCACAACGAGAGAGCGTCGACCCCCTGACAGACTTAACCTCTGAAACAAAAAGACTTAAGGGGGGAGGTGATGTCATGTATTTAACCATCTTGCAATGACATAGTCATGTAACTGTAACTCATGTACACTGTACCTGTACCCTAGAAATGCACACCCTGACCACAGGGGGTGAACTTGCGGGAGACACTCCTCACCTGGATTTCCAGGTATAAAAGGGGTGGTCCCACCCAGGGTCAACAATGCTTGGTCCTGGCAATAAAGGTGAAGGTCACAGAGACACCGTGTCTGATATATCCATGCCTCATGTGAGTTTGTAGTAAGGTGCAGGGACACTACACTATGTGTGTTGTTTACGAGCTCTGATCAAATGCTCTGAATGCACAATGGACTTTAATTTGTGTAACTAATATAATACATGACTGGTGTCAAGGCTCTAAGCACCTCATGTGCTTCCCAGTTGGATTATAGCATGCCATGTGCACGAAACACTGAAGAAGCACCTCATAATTCGATAATTCGAGGAGGTGGCACTCAATACGCAGCAACACTATAAGCATCGAGGATCATCTTCTCAGCCCCATGTTCTTACACACAAGCCCTATTGTGAACACCCAACACAAAAATTAAATATATTTCCTTTAAAAATGTTGCACAATTGTCTCTTGCACATCAGAGGTATTCATTTGAATTCAGAATCATATTTGAATTATCAAAATTGCTGATGGTCCAATCTGAAGTCTGAAAATA
Source organism: Pristiophorus japonicus (assembly GCF_044704955.1). Lineage (NCBI taxonomy): Eukaryota > Metazoa > Chordata > Chondrichthyes > Pristiophoridae > Pristiophorus > Pristiophorus japonicus. The sequence continues at coordinate 194,626,486 of NC_091987.1, read as the reverse complement.
AATCAGCATTACAGACAGGGACAGTAGTACTGAACTGTGAGGCCCTGCCTCAGGCCCCCCAACTCACCACCAGGGTTTTCAGATCCACCCTTCACCCCATGTTAGTACCTTCACACTAAACCCGGAGAGAATTCCAACAGCACAGGGCCTCAGCATAGCTAGGGAATGTGGACCAAAACAAGACTACTTTCCACAAGTCTTGCATACCAGGTGACCCACGAATAAGATGACCCCTTACTTTCCAGATAAAATGCCCTGAAAAGAGATTATGACCCACATATACGATGATCCATCAGTCACTCCGACCCCCAGAGAGCTGCAAATTTAAATGTGCACTGAATGTTTCTCACATTCATATTATTGTGTAGAGACAGAAAGTAGGAAATCTGAAACCTGTGGGATGAGAGTGGAAGAACAGGAACTTGAGACAGAAGCAGGAGACCTGAGAGAGGGGAGTGAGAGATCACCGACCCCTGAAATATATGCCTTTGACACAGTTGTAAAAATACACTTGTAATTGGACAGAAGTGTAGAACCAGCCATTCTGCATATCATTGTGTAAAGTAACTGCTCATTTTGAAACCAAAAAATGTTAACATTCAGATTTGCAAAACAATTGAATTTTGATCCATTTAGATAGTTTCTGTGGTTAATCGTTCCTCTTATCCGCACTCAGTTGATATATGTTTGATGTGTGTTACCTTTTTCTTGGTGTATACTACATTTTTAATGTTACATTAGGTCCCCACGTTGTTAGTTTATTAATTAGGATCTATAGCTAGATTAAGGAGCCACTTGCTGGTAAAACATACAATACAGTATTAATGAATGGAAACTCATTATTCAGTAACCTCCTTCAAAGAAAACTAGAATCAATGCATTAACTGGTCATACATTTTCTCTGATTTCATTAGAGATTCATCAAACACTCACCTTAAAGCTACCATGTGCTCTGCTGTCTTACAAGCGAGGCGATGGATGACTACAGTAGCAAATGCACATCAGGTTCTTTTTGATGATATGGCAGCATCTTTAATCATTGCAAAGATCAGCCGCCAGATTGAGCTCACTGCAGCTCCCTTTGAACCTATTCACTAATCGGATCCTCAAAATATTTCAAGTGGAAGATGCTGCTTTGAATTCATTCAAAATGTTATTTATTGTAAAATGAAGATGAACTTCCACCTGCTCACAGCTTTACAAACACTAAGCATGGTATTGCGTCATGAGTGTGATGTGATGTGTTGTGGTGTTTGTCAACAGGCACAGAGGAATTAAATAGATGATATCTTTAACCGTATGTTACACAACCTACTGACTTTGTGTTGAAGCAAGGTGGTTATGGCTGTGAATCAACCCAAAAGCAGCAGTATAATGTAGGAATCACAACAGCAGTTGGAGTGCCAAATATACTGATGCAAGAGCTATGGGACCATCCACAGAAGTTTAACTCCAGCTGGGGAGAAGCCCAATTTAAAAAGTTCCCATTCAGTGGCCTGCCTGGGAACTTCATAAAATGACATTTGAATGTCGTTAAAGCGTTGAGGCAGCTAGTGTTAACTTCTAACAGAGCAGATTCTGTGCATGTATGTTTGCACACAGGTCCTTTGTCACTGGCAGAACAGGTTAGGCAGCGAGTGGAGTGAATTGGGGATCTGCCAACTGTGTATCACACTCTGCAAGCGAGGATCTGAGATCTTTACATGCAGTAGGATGACAGCGGATTTAACCTATTTGGCAAAGTCAAGAAGGTTAACACCTACCCCATCCTCAGATCTGATGAAACACTGCTATTAGATACAGCAGCTACTTTATGCTATTATGTTAAGTAAATAGCAAGGCAACCTGTATTTAGATTGGATGGATTAGGGTGCATTTTCTTCAAACCTATATCATATTATGTCAGTGCAAGGATGAATACAAATTACCTGAAATGTCTCTGTGCTTCAGATAGGAATATTTTCAGGTAGCTGTGTAGTTTGACAACAGATTTTCTCTAATCTTTTTTGAGTGATTAATTTCTTTGAATTACTTCAAGGTAAAAAAAAAACAGACTAAAATTGGCTACAAAATGCACGGTGCAACCAGTTTGAAGTTTGAAGTATTTGTTGATTAGCCTGAAAATGTTTTCTTATGAGTAGCTACCAAATCCACTGCGAAGGAGAATTGACTGATGACTCATGGTACACACAATTAGTTATTTGCATTGTAACAACATTATGGCTATTGTTTGTTTCACAAGAAGGGAAATTATGTCAAGGAGATCTGTGTGAGCTCCCAGCACTGACCATAAGCTGGAAAGCAATTTGTGTCCAAGAGTCACACATTGCTGTTTTGGGATCAATTCATTCCTGGCCTCTGGAGTCAATTGAAATTTCTCGAACTAATAAAAAATGACAAGTCTAGCAAAATGGAAACAAGGTACAGAATAAAAGCAATTTTGGTGCTGTCTCATTCTCCTTTTTTGTGTTTAAAAAAAAATTGTTGCGACATTGCTGTCCCATAACAGTTTGAAATGCTTTGACATCTAACAGTCCAACAATAGGCTGATATTTTTTTATATATATATTGAGAATAGTATCACTTAAGAGATTTTCAATTGTTCCGTATGTTTTATTAAGTCTAACTTACATCAGTGTAATTAATTCATCCACACAATGAACCCTTGATATTATCAACTCCTGGGACTAAAAATAAGTCTTAGCAGGGATTCATCTTATATTAAATTTATAATTGTAAACAGGAGCTGATTCAGCAACAAAAGTGGTTTAACTCCCATTTGAGAGTAGAAGCACAATGCAATCAAAACCGAGTTTACTAAATGTGGCTTCACATTGCAATAAATCCCGGAACACGCCACTGCCAAACCTGCTATGATACAAATACAGGGTTGACATCACCCAAGTTGTTTCAAGTCTTTGCACAACTAGCTCGCCCTGCCACAAACTATTTCCTCAGCACATACCTGGACTTCTGTTTTGATTTTGAAGGTATAGGATTAAAGTGAAAAACATGTACAAAAAATTCTGTGCAGGCACCAGCTCCCGCACAAGCACATCATTATGCATCTTGCTGGCGTATGTGGGGATTTTTTGTTTTTCTTTAACAGACAAAATGTAAAAGGATTTGGGAACAGGGTAGGGAAAAATAATGAGGGTAGATAGCTCTAATTGAAAGGGTTAGCGCTAGCAGAAGCTTGATGGGCTGAAAGGCCCCATTCCATACTGTACTCTATTTGATTTAATGATTTGAGTGCGATCATAAGGAACACTGTAATAAAATGATGACTCTATGATGTATTGAATAATTAACCTCTACTAACTAAATGATCGCCTTGGATTTAACAACCAGCTGCTTACATTTAGTTGTTCTAAACTCTCTCTGTGATTATGTTTGTTAGAAACATAAAAACATAGAAATTTACAGCGCATAAGGAGGCCATTTCAGCCCATCATGTCCGCGCTGGCCAAAAAAGAGCCACACGGCCCTTGGTCAGCAGCCCTAATGTGGATAAATGTGAGGTTATCCACTTTGGTGGTAAAAACAGATTAGGAAAAGGGGAGGTGCAACGAGACCTGGGTATCATGGTACATCAGTCATTGAAGGTTGGCATGCAGGTACAGCAGGCAGTTAAGAAAGCAAATGGCATGTTGGCCTTCATAGCAAGGGGATTTGAGTACAGGGGCAGGGAGGTGTTACTACAGTTGTACAGGGCCTTGGTGAGGCCACACCTGGAATATTGTGTACAGTTTTGGTCTCCTAACTTGAGGAAGGACATTCTTGCTATTGAGGGAGTGCAGCGAAGGTTCACCAGACTGATTCCCGGGATGGCGGGACTGACATATCAAGAAAGACTAGATCAACTGGGCTTGTATTCACTGGAGTTCAGAAGAATGAGAGGGGATCTCATAGAAACGTTTAAAATTCTGACGGGTTTAGACAGGTTAGATGCAGGAAGAATGTTCCCAATGTTGGGGAAGTCCAGAACCAGGGGTCTAAGGATAAGGGGTAAGCCATTTAGGACCGAGATGAGGAGAAACTTCTTCACCCAGAGAGTGGTGAACCTGTAGAATTCTCTACCACAGAAAGTTGTTGAGGCCAATTCACTAAATATATTCAAAAAGGAGTTAGATGTAGTCCTTACTATTAGGGGGATCAAGGGGTATGGCGAGAAAGCAGGAATGGGGTACTGAAGTTGCATGTTCAGCCATGAACTCATTGAATGACAGTGCAGGCTTGAAGGGCCGAATGGCCTACTCCTGCACCTATTTTCTATGTTTCGATGTTACATGTAAACCTATGAACAATGACGGAATGGCAAAGAGCACCCAGCCCAACCAGTCCGCCTCACACAACTGTGGCACCCTTTATACTGAAACATTCTACACTCCTTCCCAACTGTGATCTCCTGGGAGAGGCAAGAACCAGATAAAAACCCAGGCCAATTTAGGGAGAAAAAATCTGGGAAAATTCCTCTCCAACCCATCCAGGCGATCGAAACTAGTCCAGGAGATCACCCTGGCCGTATTCTATTTCCTGCAGTACTTACCATTATATCTGCACCGTCCAACAAAAGTCATCCAGTCTAATCTCAATTACCAGCTCCAGGTCCGTAACCCTGCAGCTTTCTGCACTTTAAGTGCCCATCCAACCATCTCTTAAAAGTAGAGAGGGTTTCTGCATCCACCATTCTTCCAGACAGTGAGTTCCAGATCCCCACAGCCCTCTGCGTAAAGAAGCCCCCCCTCAAATCCCCTCTAAACTTTCCACCAACCACCTTAAAACTATGCCCCCTCATAATTGATCCCTCCACCAATGGAAATAGACCCTTACTATCCACTATGTCCAGGCCCCTCAATATTTCGTATATCTCAATGAGGTCTCCTCTCAACCTCCTCTGTTCCAATGAGAACAAACCCAGCCTATCCAATCTCTCCTCATAACTAAGATTCTCCATTCCAGGCAGCATCCTAATAAATCTTCTCTGCATCTTCTCCAGTGCAATCATGTCCTTCCTATAATACGGCGACCAGAACTATGCAGTACTCCAGCTGTGGCCTATCCAAAGTATTATACAATTTAAGCATGACCTCGTTGCTCTTAGATTCTAATAAAGGCAAGCATTCCGTATGCTTTCTTAACCACCTTATTCACTGGCCTGCTACTTTCAGGGATCTGTGGACAAGCAGTCCAAGGTCCCTTTGTTCATCTATACTATTAAGTGGCCTACCGCTTAATGTGTGTACCCTTTCCTTATTAGCCCTCCCAAAGTGCATCACCTCTCACATCTCTGAATTAAATTCCATTTGCCACTGCTCTGCCCACCTGACCAGTAGATTTATATCCTCCTGCAGCCCATGACTTTCCTCTTCATTATTAACCACACAGCCAATTTTAGTGTCATCTGCAAACTTCTTAATCATACTCACTATATTCAAATCTAAATTGTTGATATATACCACAAAAAGCAAGGGACCCAGTACCGAGCCCTGTGGAACCCCACTGGAAACATCCATCAATCATTACTCTTTGCTTCCTACCTCCAAGCCAATTTTGGATCCAACTTGCCACTTTTCCCTGTATCCCATGGGCTTTAACCTTCATGACCAGTCTACCATGTGGGACCTTATCAAAAGCTTTGCTAAAGTCCATATATACTACATCGTATGCACTACCCTCATCGACCCTCTTGGTTACCTCCTCAAAAAATTCAATCAGGTTAGTCAAACACGATCTTCCCTTAACAAATCCGTGCTGGCTGTCCCTAATTAATCCTTGCCTTTCCAAATGCAGATTTATCCTGTCTTTCAGGATTTTTTCCAATAATTTTCCCACTACTGAGGTTAGGCTGACAGGCCTATAATTACTCGGCCTATCCCCTTTTCCCTTCTTAAACAAGGGTACTTCATTAGCAGTCCTCCAATCCTCCGGCACCATTCCCAGATCCAAAGAGGACTGGAAAATGATGGTCAAGGCCTCTGCTATTTCCTCTTTTACTTCGCTCAACATCCTGGGGACTTATCTACTTTCAAAGCTTCAAACCCCATAATACTTCCCCTCTCACTGTATTTATTTCATCCAGAATATCATCATCATAGGCAGTCCCTTGGAATCGAGGAAGACTTATTTCCCCTCTTAGCATGAGTTCTTAGTTGGCTGTACAGTCCAATACGAGAACCACAGTCTCTGTCACAGGTGGGACAGACAGTGGTTGAGGGGAAGGGTGGGCTGGGAGCCTGGTTTGCCGCACGCTCCTTCTGCTGCCTGCGCTTGATTTCTGCACGCTCTCGGTGATGATACTCGAGGAGCTCAGTGCCCTCCCGGATGCATTTCCTCCACTTAGGGCGCTCTTTGGCCAGGGACTCCCAGGTGTCAGTGGGGATGTCGCACTTTATCAGGGAGGCTTTGAGGGTGTCCTTGTAACGTTTCCTCTGCCCGCCTTTGGCTCGTTTGCTGTGGACGAGTTCCAAGTAGAGCGCTTGCTTTGGGAGTCTCGTGTCTGGCATGCGAACTATGTGGCCTGCCTAGCAGAGCTGATCAAGTATGGTCAGTGCTTCAATGCTGGGGATGTTGGCCTGGATGAGGACACTAATTGTTGTGCGTCTGTCCTCCCAGGGGATTTGGAGGATCTTGCAGAGATATCGCTGGTGGTATTTCTCCAGTGACTTTGAGGTGTCTACTGTACATGGCCCACATCTCTGAGCCATACAGGAGGGCGGGTATTACTACTCCTTGTAGAACATGAGCTTGGTGACTGTTTTGAGAGCCTGGTGTTCAAACACTCTCTTCCTCAGGCGGCCGAAGGCTGCACTGGCGCACTGGAGACGGTGTTGGATCTCGTCGTCAATGCCTGCTCTTGTTGATAGGAGACTCCCAAGATAAGGGAAGTGGTCCACATTGTCCAAGGCTGCGCCGTGGATCTTGATATCTGGGGGGCAGTGCTGTGCGGCGAGGACAGACATCCAGAATATCACACTCCTCCTCGATAGCAGTATCTGCATTACCCCTTCCCTTTGTGAAAACAGATGCAAAGTATTTGTTAAGAACCCTACCAACATCTTCCGCCTCCACACAAAGATTACCCTCATGGTCTCTAATAGGCCCTACCCTTTCTTTAGTTACCCTCTTACTCTTAATATACTCTTGATGGCTGCTTTATTTTTGTGAATTCTTCTTTATTTCTATGCACTGTATTCTTTAAGAAGCACCTTAGATATCCTAATGCCATGCATTGTCTCTGGCGAATATGGCAGACTGGAGATCACTTTGCCACCAATGCCATTCTACTAGTGACTCCTTTTTCTTATGACAATTTATTTCAGTAGTGCTATAAATTTAGTACAAAATCCAACTATAAAATGAGAGTTAATTGAAAGGCTCACAAACTTTGCTTTCTCTCACTGAACAGGTCTACTCTGTTGAGGCCCATCTTCAATCATGCCTTAAGATAGTGGTGGCAGAGTGACATTGCATCAACTTCAATATAAAGGCTCAACTGACAGATTGCCCCACATCCAATAAACAGCATGATTTTAACACCTTATGATGACAGTCGAACCACCTTACACTTACCTTCCAGTGCAATTTCAACTCCTGTTGGTACTTGATATGCCAACAGGTAATTCCATAATCCTGCACTCCTAATGTGGAACAGTGCTTGAAGATCAAGTACACCATATCATGTACGGCTAAAACATTGTAGCCCCGATTCTCCAATCCGCGTTCCTGGTTGAGCGGAACTAGCTGCTGGAAGCACGGGATTGTGGAATTACCTCTATATGGTGTGGGTGGCCAAGTCATATTGGATACTGACTTCTACTGAAACTCAAAGCACCTCTATACATGCAGACATGTATGTGACACATAACTAATGTTTTCTACATTACATCAGTGACTACGGATGGAATTTTGTGGGGTGTCAGCTGGCGCGATAGGTGGCGGGTTAGGTGGGAAAGTGTTTTTGTTCACAGCGAGTCAGGACCCCACTGTGAACCTGCTGCCTCGCACCTTTCCGCGCTGAGCAGAACCGACACGCGGCAGTTAATTCAGGTAATTAATGGCTTGCTTAGAGACACTTAAGAATGATTTCCAGCTCACCTTTTGTATTTGACGCTGGTCGTGGACCACGTCTGTCAAGCTGAGGCGGGAGTTCAATGGCCATTGAATCAGCTGTTGAGTTGACAGCTTCAAATATACAGTAAAAGCTCCCACCTTGCAGAGATATCTTCCCTCAGCCACAAGCTCTTCCTCACTGCATTTCCACAACTGATTCAGCATGCTGTAACTCTTTACACAAATCTCCATCCAGTCTGACCTCATTACCTCACTCACCATTGACAGATCGCTTCTGTCATCTCTACTTCACCTGCCATCTATTCCATCAACATGGACACCCTTTATCCTCTCTCACCTTGGTACTCAGAATCCAACCACAATGAGCCCCAACACCAGCATCACCAGGCACACCAGCAGTACCAACAACAATACTGACCTCTGCAATCAACTGATGCTCCATAGGTCAGAAGACATCAGGACCCAACCACATTGCTGCCCAGGAGTCCAGGGATGGCCTCACCATGGCCAGGTTTAATTCACTTGATGCTGTACACCCTCGCTGCCACATGATGAATCAGGTTGGCACCACCTCACACCAGCACCATAAAGTATCCCGACAATGCCCCAGCCATTCCTTTCACACTATTGACTATGGGGGGTATCGTTATGTCTCACTATTCACTACAACTCACAAAGCCACTTCCAAAGGTGCACACAAATCTGTCCAAGAATGCAAAGTGTTGAAAATAAAGGTTTCAATGTTTGATAGCACATTAAGAGAAACGATACATGAACATTGCATAAAACACACAAGTGGCTACCCTTGTGTGTTGTTAGTTGGTATGATTGGACTAGGATGAGGGTGAGTGTGAGGGATGGCTAATGAGATGGGGATGTGATAATATAAATAGAGAGGGATGAGTGAAGGTGCAAGATAAGTTGCTAAGTAAAGATGTGCAGGAGTAGGATAGGGTAGGCAGAGTGATGGGGATGTGATGAGAGGTGCAGCAGGATGAGGTTGAGTGTGGCTTTGTACTAACGTTTTGTGATCTACTGAAATCATTGAAACATTTGTAACACTGCATCCAGGTCATCCAGATGACATTCCTGCTTGTGCCCTCCTGTACAATGTGCAACCAGACTGTGTTGGTGTTCTGGGGAGGTCTCTTCCACCCATTGAAAGGGAAGAGAACCTCCCTCTGTGCTGTGACTCCCTCCATATGCATATGGAGTGAGTCATGGGAGAGCCTGGGTGCAGTCCTGTGCCTTTGTGCAGTCATTGTTAATGTTGGTAGCACCTCAATGCTGTAGAACACTGACAGCACAAATGTCAAAAGGCCATGGTTCCTTTAAGGAAACCGGCTGATGGTGAGTCATGAAATGACATCACCAGACCCACTTCCTCTAATTGGCCAGGAAATGCGCTGGGCGGGCTTAACAAGCCCCATCAATGTAAAGTCATTTTACAGATCAAGCTGGAGCCAGCAACGGGTTCAGGACCCACAAATAACATCGCCCGCCACAGACCCGCCGAGGTTAGTAAAATCGCGGCCTACATTTCTAAATTACTTCATTGCCTGTAAAGCATTTTGGGACGTCCTGAGGTCATGAAAAATGCAAGTCTTTCTTTCTTTCCAGAATGGACAGGCTGAATGAAGCGAAGTTGTTCAAAGCATCTTTGTGCTGACATCTAGGTAACAAAGGCACTAACGGTGCATGAAAAACATTGTTTTGTGACTTTTGCTTAGATCTTCCCTTCTTCTGCTTGTGATAGTGTCTGGCCTCCACTTAGTGCCATTCCTGAGTCACACTGTACTAGAATTGCAAATGTTGACTTACATCTTACTACTAGATGGCACAACACATTGGTGCTCCTGCGCAGTACGGCACCTCATTTCAGAATGGCTTCTTAAATCGATGTAGGTCTTCATTTGCATTGTGTTTCTTTTCAGAGGATTTCCACAGGCAGCCTACAAAATACCCACGCTGTTACACCGGAAACTTTGGCCTGGATATCTGACTGAGATATTGCCACTTGATTTGCTTTGCTACTACAAAACAAAAGAAGAAGACTAAAAGAGTGGGCAGGGTGACAAATTTCATCATGGTCCTTGTCGACATCCCGGACCACTGATGGAAAAGAAATAGGAAAAGGTCATTCTTATTTCTGGAGAATCTGCGCACAGCTCTGCCATTAATGAATTGTATCCTTAAATTTTAATTTGATTTTTGTCCATCTTTGTGAGATCATTGAATCTCTTCCTGCAGTTATTAGGGTTGTGGAGTTGTACTGACTGCCTCTGTGACCTCCTTCCAGACAGCCTGCACCATGCTCTTATGGGGTCTCCTGCTCTCAGTGCCTATCACATGGTCCACTGATACTTCAGTGAATTTGCTGTGTCCAGTGATGGAAAACGATTATCACATTTAGGTTTCTGTAGGTCTGTGGGAAGCATCAGAAACTGTGCGACTATCCATGAGAAACATCTACTAGTGGTATTTTCAAAATAACAGATGCAGCAAAAGTAGACACAGTGCCGTGGACTGCAATCAACATACGAAAACTGTAAAAACATAAAATGAATCATTTGTAAAACCATGGGCTGGAACCTCCACTTTTGTGGTGGGCAATATTTCTGGCATGGGCGTTAAATAAGGGTTTTCAGATCGCCGGCTTCTCACCCATTCTCAAAGCACCTAGTCTCCATTTTTGAAAATGGACGTTACCGCGAGCGATATAAAATGGGCGGTAGCGTAAAATTTTTTTGACTTTCTGCCGTAAAGTGTGGCCATCCTTAGCAATGGCATGGCAACACTCGTTTCCCGCAATTCAGGAGGTCAAGGGTCACCATGACATGCGCAGAAGAGGAGACAGAGAGAGAGGGAGCTCAGAGGGACTGAAGGCGTGTCTGGATATGGTGTGGCTGCTTTGGGAGGAAGGAGGGAGACTTTAGAGCTTCACAGGAAGGAGGCAAACAAAAAGTAGTTGTTACCAGCCACATATTTGCCCGAATTTGCCCTATAATGGAGAGAGGAGGAGGCATCACAGCACGCTGTGGAGACTGACACTGGAGAGAGCAGTGAGGTGGGAGAGGAGCACATTGGAGGCCGCAAAAGAGTCAGGAAGTTCTCAGATGAGACAAATGCCTCCCTCCTGCAGGAGGTCGAGTCACTCTGGGGTGATTTGACACAGGGAGAGCGTGGGAAGCCCACCCCAAAGGCCTACCAGAGGATATGGACCGAGATGGTCTCGTCAGCGACCAACGAGGTTCGTGAGGACAACCAATGCCGCAAACGTTGGAACGACCTTGTGGGATCCGCAAGAGTAAGTATTACATTGATTTACATGTATTTATATAATTTGATTTGTAACAGTTGTGAGTGACTATCATCAGATGTGAGGTCTTTCATTTTTACCGGGAATGTTTTACTCAAAGCCTGCATTCAAGGTGTATGTCTTTAGGTAAAGAATGATAATTTTCATAATAATCATGATTACATCTGTCGGTTATGTGTTGAATCAGTCTCTGTGACAGTACCTAGCAATGATATCACGCAATGATCTCATGCTATGTCGTCCTGTCACCTTTTACAGAAGAAGCTATCGATGATGAGGTCTGTGCAGAGGCGAACGGGTGGGGGGCCACCAGTCCCCAGCGACATCACTGAGATGGAGGAGCGGGTGCTCACACTCGTGGGGAAGCACACCCGGACAGCCACGGATGCATCTGCAGACCCTGAAGTGATGCCACGTGAGTAAAGCTTACTCCATTGCGTCATGTAAAGTCAATAGATGCCACACCGTCTCATATCCAAACAATCATATATAATGGATGATTTCTAAAATTGTCATAGAAATAATGATGGCCTAATGAAAATCATTGCAATGCAAATGTGTTGATGGTCATGAAATGTGATGTCTGCAATGATTTTGACAGCAGTGGTGCTTTTGTCATGCATATGCTGTGTGTAGCACTGGACTCACCTTGTGACCCTAGCACCCCCTTCTCCTCTAATAACCTCATTTGTGTTTTGCAGCTCAGCCAGTAGCGTGTCCCAAGGCAAGACCACAGAGGCCAGAAGGTGGGGGCACGGGGCCCGACTCTCCGGTCGATCCAACATCTGGTGCTGAGGAGCTCCGATTCTCGCCCGTCAATCCGCTGGGTTTGTTCTCCATGGATGAGTGTATGGACTTCGAGGAACCTGCATCACCATGCTCCAGAAGCCATTCCACCCCAAGGCCATCCAGTGGTCCTCCGGTCATTCCCACCTCCACAATGGAGGTACCGGCTCTAAGCACCTCGCCACAGGGCACCCCATTTGTCCCCAGGACGGCGCCGACCCCGTGGAGGTCTCGTGGACACGGCAGGTCTGTTCCACGAGCGCCACGTGACAGTGTAGAGATTGTACAGTTGCAGAGGAGGACTGTAGACATTGGGGACCAGCTCATTGAAGCATTGGGGGGCATATCCTGACAGCTGGCTACCATGACCGAGTACATTCCACGGATGGCGGAGGCCCTGGATGCGATACCCAGGAACACTGCTGCCACAGGCCTCCCGGTGATCCCCGAGCGCAGCACTCCACCCCTAGGTTCCACACCACCATTGCGAACGACAGATGAGAGCAAGGACCAAGATCCTGCTTCTGCATCAGAGAATGTTCCCCCTCGGCAGCCCCCGCTCCCGTACCCGTGCAGCAACCGCATCTCCCTTCATCCCCCCCAATGAGGCACCGCTTGAGGAGCTCCTTGGCCAGGCGCCGTGGAGCGAGGAGGGAAAGGGGTAGAAGTGGGGAGAAGGGGAAGAGGGAAGGAAAGTGAGGTGCATGTCCGCAGGTGATGGCTGTGTTATATCTCCATCTGTGTTATATCTCCATTTGTTGTAATCTATGGGGGCCGGGGACTATGCTTCTGCTTTGCCTTTGTATTCTGTGTTGCTGGACATGTTGAACATTTGATTGATGTCAATGGGCGGGGGTTGGGTGTCATTGGCTTATTATTGCATCTGTAAGCACTCTAGTAACGACTCCATAAGGCAAGGTATTGTACTTAAACTGTTGTGACCTTAATCCATTTATTATAGCTCCTGAGTGAGGGTACAGCATGGTGAGCTCCCTTTTATACCTGGTTACCTGTCGTGTACAGGTGACCCCTAGGTCTCCACCAGTTGCACCCTCTGGTGGTACAAGCATAGTATATACAGTATGAAGGTACATCCAGTAGTCTTATGTAACTGTACATTGAGTGTACAGGGAGTATACTTATATTATACATACACAACATCACTCTCCCCTAAGTCTTGTGCCACTGGCCTTTGCATTGTGTGCTCTGGCCCTAGACTTGAGTGCCCAAAGCCCTTGCACCTTGTCTATGCTTTGGCTTGGCTCGCTCCCTGTTGCCCCCCAAGTCTTTATTGCCACAACATTGGAAAATGGTCAGCAGTGGACGGTTTGAGGTTGCAGTGGGGGTTGAGTGGATTCTGGGTGTGATCCATGTGTGTCCATGGCTACATACATCCATTTCCCCCCCCCTCATACATAGACCATGTGTGTCACTCAACACCTGCATGTGCATACATGTACAGAAAGAAAGAACCAAAAGAAAACATAGGATTAATTACATCACTGGGTTCTGCAGTAGTGGAACAAGTACATTTTACAGGTAAGGTACATACGTGGTATCACAGTCTTGCCCCTGGGGTGTAGGTGCAGGTGGGTGAGGACACTAGTTTCAGAGTGCCCGGACTGTGTCCAGGTTGTCTGATGACGGCGCTGCGCCCCCTGCCAGCTGGGTGGGCTCGGATCGCTCACCTGGCTGAGTCTCAGGGCCTTTGCCGTTGCCTAGTGGTGGGCAGATCCACAGGAGTGTGTGGCCTCCCTGTCCTCCTTTGAGGGCTGCGGTGTCTCCCTGCTGCCCTTCAGCGATAGTGGGAGCCTGGTCATCTCAGGTCCCATTGGGAGAGCTGGAGGGTGCCAGCTAGGGGGCAGGGTACCAGTGGTGGTGCCTTTGCTGTCCGCTGAACGCTGGCCCTGCAGCTGGTATGCTCCCTCTGTGTGTGGCCACTCTCCCTGGGGCATCACATTGGTCCCAGAGGCGCAGGCTACATGGTCAGGTAGCTCGCTGGACCCGGGTGCTTCCGACGGGGGGTTGCCCTTGGTTTTGTCGGCGTACATGTAGAACCCGGCATTGCACATCATTACTTCATTTACTGTCATAATACATTGTTTCCGACTGCAATCGCCCGACTTAACACGGTTAGTTACATTTACATATTTGTATTTGTCAAATACATCGCTTCCAAATGTATCACCGGCATCGCTGTATAAAGAGTGGAACTGTCCCTTTAAATGTGATGGGTTGCCGGTCTCCTTTAAGAGAGCCTTGCAATCTTTACCCCAATCCGGTTCACTGCTCAGCATCACATGTTGCTCCCTCAACGCTGCCCCTCATGGTCTGGCCGCCGCCATCTTTACTTCAGGTGCTTCACCTCGTGGTGCGGGCGCTATCTTCTTTCTCTCCACGAGGTAGGCTGCGGTGATCCTTTTTTCCCCAGATTCTGCTATGGAAGCAGGGAAGTTGCCTTCTGCGCCACTTCTCTTCCTCCGGAGTCCTGCCACTGGAGCCTGAGAGGTGAGGTTGGGTCATTTTGGCTGGATCATCGCGTCGTTGGGTTGAGCGGTCTGTGTCGTCTCCACGCAGTCGAGTTGAGCGGCTGGTTTCTCAGGTGCTGTGCTGGATCCAAATTTGGAGCCGCGTAGGACGTCGATTGCCGGAGGCTGGAGGTTTTCCCAGCTCGAACGGATCTTTTTCATCCATCTTCTTCATGGCAGCATTGGACCATCACCAGCAACAATCCACAAAGGTAGCTTGTGCATCGCGCCGTCATGGGACACCTGGACATCCATGCTGCCAATGACTGGGATGGTGTCGTTTGTGTCGGTGAGCAGCTTCACTTGGACCGGGATCATTTTAGGTCGTGCGACTGGATTGTCCCAGAGTTTCTCAAAGGCCGCCTGAATCATCGGTGCCTGGCTTGCCCCTGTGTCCAGCCCCATCGTGACTGGAACATCGTTGATTTCGACTTCCATTTTCAACGGGGAACTCTCGGTGGTGCAGGTAAAAACTCCGTACACCCCATCGTGGGGCTGAGCTGCCTCATGGACTCTCTCTTCATCGATTCGGTGAGTACAATTTCTCTTGCACATTTGCTGGAGGTGGCCCTTCATGTTACAGTCTTTGCATATATAGTCTTTATAGCGGCACTGGTGGGCCCTGTGATTTCCTCCACAGCGCCAGCATGGGGTTAGCCGGTTGGCCCCATGTGGCCGTCTCAGGGTTGCGGCACTCGAGGTTCTGTTCTCTCTTGCCTGAGGGAGACTGCTTGCAGCAGCCTTGCATCTAAAAGGTGCCAGATGGTTCACAGTATTTGCCGGGTTAGAGTCCTAGAGATGAGTCATCCACTTAGGTTTGAGTTGTTCCTGTATCAGCGTTGCGAGCTTCTCATATATCTTGGTCGTTGTTTTCGCTGGCGTTAGTAAGTGCCTGACGAGGCCATAGACGGTGGGCCCATAACTGCTGATCAGGATAGCTCGGCGCCAGGTCGTTTGCAATGAAAAAGTGTTCGAGCCTTTCCACAAAGGCTTCCCAATCTTCCCCATCGGCGAATTGTTGAAACTTGCCAAGGTTAGTCATTTGCGCGTGGAAATTCATAATCTCGTCGCCAGTTATTGCATCTGTAAGCACTCTAGTAATGACTCCACAAGGCAAGGTATTGTACTTAAACTGTTGTGACCTTATTATAGCTTCTGAGTGAGGGTACAGCATGGTGAGCTCCCTTTTATACCTGGTTACCTGCAGTGTACAGGTGACCCTTAGGTCTCCACCAGTTGCACCCTCTGGTGGTACAAGCATAGTGTATACAATGCGAAGGTACATCCAGTCGTCTTATGTAACTGTACATTGAGTGTACAAGGAGTATACTTATATTATACATACACAACACTTCTGATTTCAGACCAATCTTGGTATAAAATTTTTGTTATTGAACATAACCTTGTTACGCATTGTCTCACATCGCTGCACCATTACACACTGGTGATTCCTTAACATGAAAAAGGTTAAATACAACTTAACATCAATCAACGTAAACTTTAACTGGCACCAAGTTGATGGGCACCATTGATGTCCGAGCTGCACACACACAGCAATGTGTCAGCGTTGTCACTCACATCAACGCTCTTTCAGGCAAATCATTCAGCTATCAGCAATTCATGTAAGAGTGCGATTTAAAAAATGCCAGCCACACGGCTCGTTAAAATTAGTTCCACTTTTTCTGGGCGTTTTTTTTGATTGAGCGATATTGTGGGCGATTTGTGTGCGAGGTGGTGAAAGTGATGGTGGGCGATCTTTTGGGTGTTAGTTTCGCCAGATGTACTCTTTACAACAACAAAAAAGTGGGCAGGCGGTGTTATTGAAGCTCGGCGTTAATTCCGTGCAGAAAGTAACGCTGGGCGATATTATGGCCGTTGATTCTACCCATTCTGATGATTCCGCCCAAAAAAGTGGGCAGGCGGTAATATTTTTTGCTGCCGTTAAGCACATGGGGAAACTCACGCTAGCGATAAGTTTCCTAAAAATGCCAGTCGGTTTCCATTTTGTGCCAAAATGGGCAATATTTGGGCGTTATACGTCATTTCAGCGGTAAAATGGACGTTAAGTGGGCGTTAAACATGCAAAAAAAGTGGAGATTCTAGTCCCATGTTCCATTTCATTGATGTTAATTGTAAGATAGTGTCGAGGTGATAGCGTTTGTGCTGGGTTTAGGCTAGATGAGGCTGGTTGGATGAATGGGACAGTTTGCAAATGAGACGAAGCCCTTTATGCTCCATAACATTTTGATACATGCTCATTTCTTGATGAAGGCTTAATGTTGGAGATGGTTGTACTGCTGGCATGGAAGTGGCGTTAATTGGCAAATTCTTCTCTTCTTCTTAGGCAATCCCTCGGAGTCGCGGATGACTTGCGTCCACCCTAAAAGTGAGTTCTCAGGTGACTGAGGAGTCCAATGTGGGCCTTACAGTCTCTGTCACAGGTGGGGCAGACAGTGGTTGAAGGAAAGGGTGGGTGGGGAGTCTGGTTTGCCGCACGCTCCTTCCGTTGCCTGCGCTTCTTTTCTGCTTGTTTTCGGCAATGGGACTCGAGGTGCTCAGCGCCCTCCCGGATTCTCTTTCTCCACTTTGGGCGATCTTGGGCCAGGGATTCCCAGGAGTCAGTGGAGATGTTCCACTTTGTCAAGGAGGCTTTGAGGGTGTCCGTGAAGCATTTCCTCTGCCCAGCTGGGACTCGCTTGCTGTGACGGAGCTCTGAGTAGAGCGCTTGTTTTGGGAGTATAATCTCAGGCATGCGGCATTAAGTCATTGGTGTGAAGCTAAGTGATCAAATGCCATTTAAAAATGTATTTAAAGCCCACTGAGTCCTTTCCTGTTAGCAGCCCAGCCATGCAATACAGGCTGCAAATCAGTGAATAAAGTAGCTCCCATAATGCATGCACCTTCTGATCAGATTCACAAAGAAACTGGTCTTTTCAAATATCTTCCTGACAGTCCTTAAGGAGGTGATTTGCACCATGACCTATTTTCATGTTGCATTTTTCTGTTACGGTGGTGCAATCAATGAGCACAATTTTGCCCAAGCCTGTTTTCTGGCATATTGCCAGAGTTACGCCCGTTTTTCTAGGCCAAAAATGCACCAGAAATATTTTGCCAAAGTTTCCCCGATGTATAATTCAAATTTGGCGTCAGCAGCGTGTCCAGTCGCCTTGGGGGGTGGAGCCTGCTGTCTGCGCCGACAAAACGATGCCGCACCTTCTGCACATGCGCGACCAAAAAAGTTACGTTTTTGACATTATTTAAATGGACGCGCATACGCAGTACAGTTCTGGGTTGGCAATCGCCCATTTTTAAAGAGCCAGTTGTGTGAGAAGGAGTGCTGTGTGAGAACATTGGAAAAATCTGTTGTGTATGCATGCCTGTTTACTGTGTGATGTCTGTAACACTGTTATGCCACACTGAATGTACCCTTATACTGTACACACTTTTACCTGTACACCAGAGAGTGCTGCTGCTGGAGACCTAAGGGTTACCTGCACACGGCAGGTAACCCAGTATAAAAAGGAACTCACAGCTTGTTGTCCTCACTCAGGAACTGCAAATAAAGGACTGCAGGTCTACACAGTTTAAGTATCATACCCTGCCTCGTGGAGTCATTACTAAAGGTGCCTACATACACTACAACTGGCGACGGGAATACGAGGTCACAAACCACATGCTCAGCATGTCAAATCTCAGCATCTTTCAGCAATTTACCGATGGGGAAGATTGTGACGCTTTTGTAGAAAGATTGGAATATTTAAGGAGACTGGCTGCGCCATGCGACTTTGGCGACAACCTAAATGAAGCACTAAGGGACTCTAAACCGACGAGAGCAGTGCACCACATTGATACTTCTAAGGGCAGAAACGCTGCCCCGAGTCCCGCAACCCTGAGTCCGCCACATGGGGCAAACTGGCTAGCCCTGTGCTGGCGCCGCTACAAAGACTATGCATGCAAAAAGAAAAGGCACCTTCAAAGGATGTGCAGAAAAAACTTTGTTCACTGCGTCTCTGATGAGTTGGCTGATCGCCGGGGCTCCGACACAGATGAAGGTGAAGTTGCTCAACCCCTGGAAGAAGAGTATGGAACTCATACCTGCTCCACCAAATGTTCTCCGTGGACGATGAAAGTAGACATCGTCGGGGTCCCAGTTTCTATGGAGAGTGATACAGGGGCGAGCCAGTCTGCGATGAGCCAAAAGACCTTTGAGAAAATTTGGATGAATCCCGCCACTCGACCAAAACTGTCTCCTGTCCAGGCAAAGCTACTCACCTATACCAAAAGTAAAATTCAAATCGTTGGCAGTGCAGACATCCAGGTCTTCCAGGGCGATGTGTTGAACAAACTTCCCCTGTGGATTGTAGCCGGCGACGGTCCCATGCTGTTGGGCAGGAATTGGATGAACCGGGTCCACATCAGGCGAAGTGGCCCTGTGGAAGAAAAGACCACCACAGCCCACCTGCAGGAAATGGCTGCAGCACCACAAAGAGAAAAACTTGTAATCAAAATGGCTGCCGCCATGCCACGAGTGAGCATGGAGGAGCATCACGTGACACCGAGTGGCCAATCGGATTTGAAGGCTCCCTTAAAGGAGACCGGTAATCAAAGAAATTTAAAGGGGAAGTTTCAACTATTTGAGTACACGGACTTTAAAGCTAAAGGTGCGATTAAAGGGTGCAAGTATGAAAATGTATGCAATGTAACAATGAATTGTGATGCTGGTTTAACTAATGTGCCTAATGAGATGAATTCAGGTGTCAGTAAGGTTAAGAACAAGTTTATTATGCTTAACAATAATGATAGAGAATGTGAAATGCCGAATGTAAGCATGTCTGTTGAAACCAGGACACTCAAAAGTGATGCAAATGCTAGAATGTCTAATGCAGGCTCGACTATGTGTGATCAGAGCCAAGGTATCATGTATACCGGTAGGACACTGCCAAAGGACATTGGGTCCTACAGGGACCATGTTGATGCCAATTGAATCCCCCTGTGGGAGACCCCCAGGTCCAGCAGGCTACCTGACCATGTAACCTGGACCTTTGGAACGAATGTGATGCCCCTTGCAGGACACACACACAGCCAGTGGGAGCAGACCCACTACAGGGACAGTGGTCAATGGGCAACCCAGCCACCACCAATGGCAACCTGCACCAGACCAGCCCCACAACCCCTGGCCACCATTGGTGGACAAGGAGCCTACCCAGTCTTGTCGCCCTGCCCACCACCCCACAACAATGACACCGACTTGGTCTGTGTGTGAGGGAGGGGAAACGTACGAGGTCAGCCTCAAGCACAGGGGTCACACCTGGCAACCACACAACCCTCACCACAACCTCCCATAGCCCACCACTGATCACCTCCCCAGGTCATGACAAGAAGGATATGAAAAATGCTCAGGGGGGAGTATTGTTGTGTATGCATGCCTGTTTACTGTGTGATGCCTGTAACACTATTATGCCACACTGAATGTACCCTTATACTGTACACACCTTACCTGTACACCAGAGGGTGCTGCTGCTGGAGACCTAAGGGTTACCTGCACACGGCAGGTATCCCAGTATAAAAAGGAACTCACAGCTTGTTGTCCTCACTCAGGAGCTGCAAATAAAGGACTACAGATCTACACAGTTTAAGTATCATACCCTGCCTCGTGGAATCATTACAAAGGTGCCTACATACACTACAAAATCGATATGCAGCAATACAAGATGCAATGCGTTGCAAGGACCAAGAATTTCTTCCAGGATGAAGTGCAGGCACTAGTTACTGTGATTGAGAACAGATGGCAGGAGCTGGACACCAGCAGAGGTCACATAAAAGTTCCACCCAAAGAAATGAAGAAACGCTGGAACCAGTGCATCAGCTATCTCTAACATTCCCTCCCTGATGTTCAATGACAGCGCATCAGCTACCTCTGAACTTCCCTCCCTCATGGTCACTGACATCGTTCCCATTGCTCATGAGGGAGGGAAAGTCAGAGGTAGCTGATGCGCTGTCAGTGAACATCAGGGAGGGAATGTCAGACATGGTGCAAACACTATCACTGAACATGAGGGAGGGAATGCCACAGGTAGTTGAGACAGTTTTGCTCAACGTGAAGGAGGGCATGTTGGAGGTAGTTGAGACACTGTCAGGGCACATGAGGGATGGCATGTTGGAATTAGCTGATGCAATAAGGGAACACGCTCAGACCCACGGCCATTGACAGAATCAACTACCACTCCCGCTCCAATCCCCAGACCAGCCTCTGAAGTGCCCCAAGCTGAGCCCTCCACATTGCTGCTTTTTCTGCTCCTGTACATCTCAAAATCCTCCAAAGGTGCTCTCAAGGTGATGTGGGTACAATCAATGCAGCCCTCTCCCTTTGGGAAGCCAGCAATCCTGGAAAAGCCCACAGCCCTGTTACGCATTGCTTGGGCAGTCATGGGGAACTTTATGTAGTCATTCCTCCGGGCATATACTGCAGCAGTCACCTGCTGAATGCAGACATGTGTTGCAGGTTGAGAGATGAAGCACACATCCCCAGTTGTAGTTTGAAACGATCGGAGGCATAGAATGAAAGTGCAGCTGTAACCTTCATTTCAACTGACAAAGCAGCCCTCCTGACACTTCCAGGTTGCAGGTCTGCTTTCACCAACTCACAGATCTCAGTTACAACTTCTTTGCGGAAATGCAGCTTTCTGACACAGTCTGCATCACTCAGGTGGAGGTACAAATGTCTGTCTCGATATACCTGACGTGAGTAAGGCCTTCTGCCGAGCACCCTATGGGCTCTGATGTTCCTCTTGCGATGACATTGAATCAATTGTCTCCTACCTAGCACCACATGCAGAAGACATTATCAGTATTGCCTCCATAATTAAATGTTACCTTTCCATGTAGCTCAAAATGGCAGGAAGGCAGGCAGGACAGGTTCTTTGTTCTCTTTCCCCAAGGTCTGTATGGATGGACCACACCCAGGTCTTGTGACTTCTCCTCCTTTGCCACCCCTCCTGCCCGCATTCCCGCCCCAACTAAGTGCAGTTTTGTGACTTCTCCCCCCCTCCCCCAAACTCATTGCAGTCTTGTGCTTAGTACAGCAGCCTTCCGATCGCCACCTCCATCCAGATTTTTATTCCAGATTTATTTAATTAACTGAATTTGAATTCCCTAGCTGTCATTTGCTGGGGTTTCAACTCATGGACTAGAGTTTCCCGAACCTGTTTTCCTGGCGCCCTCACTCGAGGTGCACCGCTTTTGTCCGCCTCCAAGCATGCCGAAAAAAGACGTAATTGTTCTGGCCGCTCCCCAGCCTCTCTTCAGTCGTGGCGCAGCATGGTGCAATGGATTGGGGGCGGAGCCAGGTCCCGGCGCTGAAAATAGTGCTGGAACCTCTGCACATGCGCGCAAGAGTCTGCGCGCGTGTGCAGTAGCTCCTGGCAGGACATTTCTGCAAACGCGCACAGGCTGTGTGGGAGGGGCCCGAAGCATGTCGCCCCGAGCCCTGGCCGAATGGGCTCCTTCATCAGTGGCCCGCTGCGTTCCCTAAGGTAGAACTTCTATTTTTTATTTGTTATTTACTGATTGATTTTGGTGCTTTAGGTGCAGGGTTCCTTCTATTTTTTTATTTGTTATTTATTGATTGCTTATTACTTTGGTCTTGGTGCTTTAGGTGCAAGGTTCCTTCTATTTTATTTGTTAATTAATTGCTTATTACTTTTTGTGCTTTGTTTGGTGCTTGGTGGTGCTTTAAATGTAGTTACTTGCGCCGATTCCTTAACTCTAGGTAAGGTTTTTCTGTGCAGACAGAAGTGGCAACATACGCTGGCCTAAGTTAGTTTGGAGCAACTGTTTGCTGGCCAAATGCCTAAAACAGGGATAAGTGGCTGGGAACGCCCCCTTTTGAAAAAAAAACTGAACTAAAAAAAAACCTAACTAACTCATTTACACTGACACAAATTAAATGGCCAGAATTGCAACTAAAAAGATAGTCCTGAAAAATCAAGTTGCTCCAAAAAAAGAGGAGCAACTCCTGGGGAAACTTGGACCCACATGTCTCTGGATCATTCATCCAGGCCTCTGGAATACTAGTCCAATAACATTACTACTATGCTTCCATTCCCGGTAAATCTATTCTAAAATGGAAGTCTGCAAAAGCACTTTGCTTACACATAACATTACAGATGATTACTGTACACCTGTAATGGAACTCAGACATTAAGTTGAGTGACTCAAAGCAAAATCATCTCCACTTGAATATTATAAACACAGATTTATAGGCATGGAGGTTTGTGGCAACAAAGCCTCAGATACCTAGTATGGTTTAGGGTTCAAAAGGGTTATGTTAAACACTAATATTAAAGAAAGCGTGTTATGCAAACAGACTGTTCTGAGACTGAGGATGCCTTTTGCGTGCAAATTAAATATTGCACTACATGCCAGTTACTAATTATATGTACTCAACATCCCAAGTTACTAAAGGATTCAGAGACTCTTTTCAGTTCTTTGTTTAAATCCTTGCGACAAGCAAAATATTTTTTCTGCAAATATTTAACTGTAAGTACATTATCCCTTTGTGTGGGAATACAATCTGTATCTCAGACACTATTAATAGTGAGTCAGTAACTACTGATATCGTAAATCAATGTAACTACTGAGGTTAAAAGTTGACAGTTTTTCTTGAGAATGTGACCTTTGTTTCATAGATAAATTCATGAAGATTATCATATCACGTGTGGATCTCTAACAATGTTCACATAAGTCAGATGATATCTTGTCCTATAGGGAACAGAATGTTATACTCTGTAAAACACAATGGGGCCGATTTTCATCTGCCTGTCACCTTGTTATTTTGGCTGCCAACTGCCCCGTTTCTTGGCTTGTAAAGGGTGGTAGGTAACAACTACAACAACTTGTATTATATGGCGCCTTTAACGTAGTAAAACGTCCCAAGGCGCTTCATAGGAGTGTTTTAAGAAAAACAAATAAATTTGACACCGAGCCACATAAGACAAAATTAAGGGCTTGGTCAAAGAGGTAGGTTTTAAGGATCATCTTAAAGGAGGAAAGAGAGGAAGAGAGGTGGAGGGTGGAGAGGTTTAGGCAGGGAGTTCCAGAGCTTGGGGCTGAGGCAGCTGAAGGCACGGGCACCGATGTTTGAGCGATTATAATCAGCGATGCTCAAGAGGCCAGAATTTGAGGAGCGCAGGCATCTCTGGTGGGGTGGGGGGCGGGGGGGCGGGGTTGTGGGGCTGAAGGAGATACAGAGCAGATGAAAATAGTAAAAAAATAATTCAAAGACTGACCGCTGGAGGCCCACCCATTACAAATTTCGGCTCGGCCTTGATTTAGGTGGCCTTTATTCCTTCCCAAATCCAACAGGGACCCAAAGAATTAGAGTCCCCATGACATAATTAGGACCCCAATACCATTTTTAGCTGACTCAGCTCTGCTATCACCACTTCCAAAATCCAATCACGTTCTGAGTGGTACAGGGCCACTTAAAGGTGCTACTTAAAGAGACATTCATCTGCTCTTATTTGAATTGCTGTAAACATTTGGCAGACAACTTGACATTAATTCATAAGCATTTTTGGGTAATCTCTCTTCTACCCTAATAGTCCAACGAAAACTCCCCAGTGGCTTCAGCATGGGAGATAGAAGACTCCTGTGACTCAGACCAGGGCTCTTGAGATACTGGTGGTCAGTGTCCTCTAGGAGCTTGGGCCTAAGAAGTCTCAGCTGCATCTCTTGTTCGGATGGGTTTCTGGCACCAGGGTGGGTATTGATGAGAGGATGACGAGGGTACAGATCTGGTGTTATCCTTCAGGATGTTCCATTCAAATTACATGGCTGTCACTATTACTGGGTTACAGCTCAGAACTTCTACTGATCTTCAGGGGAGCAGACTGTAGGAGATCTGTGATCCGACTGAAACCCCTATACATTTGGTTTGCAAGCCTGCCAAAGGGTGGAGGAGATGGCTGATCTCAGATCCTGCATTGCCCCAGTATGATCATCCTCGCATCTGTAGTGGGGAAAATGCTTGAAGCTATCATTAAGGAAGAAATAGCGGGACATCTAGATAGGAATAGTGCAATCAAGCAGACGCAACATGGATTCATGAAGGGGAAATCATGTTTAACTAATTTACTGGAATTCTTTGAGGATATATCGAGCATGATGGATAGAGGTGTACCGATGGATGTGGTGTATTTAGATTTCCAAAAGGCATTCGATAAGGTGCCACGCAAAAGGTTACTGCAGAAGATAAAGGTACGCGGAGTCAGAGGAAATGTATTAGCATAGATCGAGAATTGGCTGGCTAACAGAAAGCAGAGAGTTGGGATAAAAGGATAAAATCCTTTTCAGGTTGGAAATCGGTGGTTAGTGGTGTGCCACAGGGATGGGTGCTGGGACCACAACTGTTTACAATATACATAGATGACCTGGAAGAATGTTGGGGAAGTCCAGAACCAGGGGTCACAGTCTAAGGATAAGGGGTAAGCCATTTAGGACCGAGATGAGGAGAAACTTCTTCACCCAGAGAGTGGTGAACCTGTGGAATTCTCTACCACAGAAAGTAGTTGAGGCCAATTCACTAAATATATTCAAAAGGGAGTTAGATGAAGTCCTTACTACTAGGGGGATCAAGGGGTATGGCGAGAAAGCAGGAATGGGGTACTGAAGTTGCATGTTCAGCCATGAACTCATTGAATGGCGGTGCAGGCTAGAAGGGCTGAATGGTCTACTCCTGCACCTAGTTTCTATGTTTCTATTTTCTATGTTTCTATGTAAGAGGGGATAGAGTGCAGTGTAACAAAATTTGCAGATGACACAAAGATTAGTGGGAAAGAGGGTTGTGTAAAGGACACAGAGAGGTTGCAAAGAGATTTAGATAGGTTAAGCAAATGGGCTAAGGTTTGGCAGATGGAATACAATGTCGGAAAATGTGAGGTCATCCACCTTGGAAAAAAAAACAGTAAAAGGGAATATTATTTGGATGGATAGAAATTACAACATGCTGTGGTGCAGAGGGACCTGGGGGTCCTTGTGTATGAAAAAAAAAAAATTTTTTTTTTTTTATTCGTAGCCAATCTTTCCAATTCTTTGTCAAATCACAAACGCCAGAGGTCACCTTGCACACAACAAGGATCACTCTGCGCCAATGCTCTTAGACAAAAGGCCGAGAGCCACTGCACCGTTCCTGGAAGTACTGCAATACCAGGTTCGTGCCATGGAGGTGGATGGGTCAGCAACCCCACACACCTCCGTGGAGGTGGATGGGTCAATCCACCCCACCCACCTCCTATTTCCAAAAAGCATAGGAGAACCACCTTCCTGATCCAGGGAGAACCACTTTGGGGTCATGGTTACTCCCCTGTCAGGTCAGTTACACATGATCTTAGCCAAAAGGCCGAGAATCACAAAAAGTTAGTTTGCAGGTGCAGCAGGTAATCAGGAAGGCGAATGGAATGTTGGCCTTCATTGCGAGAGGGATGGAGTACAAAAGCAGGGAGGTCCTGCTGCAACTATACAGGGTATTGGTGAGGCCGCAGCTGGAGTACTGCGTGCAGTTTTGGTCACCTTACTTAAGGAAGGATATACTAGTTTTGGAGGGGGTACAGAGACGATTCACTAGGCTAATTCCGGAGATGAGGGGGTTACCTTGTGATGATAGATTGAGTAGACTGGGTCTTTACTCGTTGAAGTTTAGAAGGATGAGGGGTGATCTTACAGAAACATTTAAAATAATGAAAGGGATAGACAAGATCGAGGCAGAGAGGTTGTTTCCACTGGCCGGGGAGACTCGAACTAGGGGGAACAGCCTCAAAATACAGGGGAGCCAATTTAAAACCGAGTTGCGAAGGAATTTCTTCTCCCAGAGGTTTGTGAATCTGTGGAATTCTCTGCCCAGGGAAGCAGTTGAGGCTAGCTCATTGAATGTATTCAAATCACAGATAGATAGATTTTTAACCAATAAGGGAATTAAGGGTTATGGGGAGCGGGCGGGTAAGTGGAGCTGAGTCCACGGCCAGATCAGCCATGATCTTGTTGAATGGCGGAGCAGGCTCGAGGGGCTAGATGGCCTACTCCTGTTCCTAATTCTTATGTTCTTATGTTCTATAATATTACTGATGCCACAGACACCCACAGGGAAGAGCCAGCTGTAGCATCCATTGAGGTGACTACATGCTCCATGTTTGATGGCAATGTGTTGATGCCATGTGTCAGATCTCCACACAAGTTGGTAGCGGACTCCTCCACCACCTACGATAAAGGCGTGTAATGTAGGTAGGCACCTGTGTGTATGCTGACAGGTTTGTAGAGTTGTTGCCCGCCATGTGGGGGCTGCCTGTCTTTTACCAGGAACTCATCAGGGTCTGGAACAGAGTCACCACCAAGCGCGGTTCTCTCCCATCTAGAGTGGCGGCTGTACTTCGGGAGCCGCTGCTCAGGAATCCGTACCTCCACGACTGCAGTTTTATGTGGTAGGCAGATAAGAGGGCCGTGTTTGGCAAGGTGACCCGGGTCAGGGACCTGCTCGATGGTGGAGGAGCAGGTAGGATGGTGCCAGAGGAGCTGACATGGCGCCTATCTTGAGCCGACGTCCGGCATGCGGCCAATGCCATCGAGTCGCTAAAAACCGCACTGGGCCCTGACTCCATTAGGTGTGTCAAGCTTTCTCAAGCACATGGGGCGATCCCGTCCGAACTGACCCCCGATCGTACGGAATTCCTCATCGGCGGCAAGTCCCGAAACCTCTCTCGGGAGCCCGCACCTCACAATTTGAGCCGCCTCGGGGAAATCCCCTCCGTGCCTTTCAGTTCTGCGCGGAGGAGTTTCCTATATGGGCTGCCCCTGCACACTCTCCGCCTTGTCGTCCTCGTCTGCCGTCCGGACACGCCATGGCGGACCATCTTGCCGTCTGGAGGAGACGGGGTCCCCGATGGAGTGCACTGTACGCGGGAGTCCTCCCACTATTTATTGGGGACTTGGCCTGAAGGGTGGTGCACGGAGCAGTCCCGTGCAACAAATTTTTAAGTTGGTTCACGGGCTCCCAGGCCGCCTGCAATTCCTGCGGTCTGGAAGAGTCCGTGTTCCATGTTTTTAGTGAATGTGCGAGGTTGCAGCCCCTGTTCCATTATTTAAAGGGGCTGCTCCTCAAATTCTGGTTGTACTTCAGTCCCACACTCCTGATCTTTGGGCACCCTGTGCGGAAGGGAGCGGGTAGGTCCGAGGGCCTCCTCGTAGGACTGCTCCTGGGCACGGCCAAGGGTGCCATCAGCCAGTCCAGGCAGCGGGCGGTCGAGGGGGTCTTTCAGCCTGACTGCCTGCCTCTCTTCCGCAGTTACATCTGAGCCAGGGTGTCCCTGGAGATGGAGCACGCGGTGTCCACCGGTACGCTCGCGGCCTCCCGCGAGAGATGGGCGCCGGAGGGACTGGAGTGCATCATCACCCCCGACAACCAAATTTTAATTTGATTCAAGATTATCATCAAAAGTTTAATTTGTTTAATGTGTCGGTTTTGGCGCCCCTTTAATCAGAGGTCACTTGATTTACAGGTGCAACTTAAAATAGTTGTAGAGCTGTTGCATTGTGAGTGGCTTACCCAGTTACGTGATGTTCACAAGACTCAATAAAACCCCAGTCAGTTGGGTCTAGGTCATCCACGATGAGGCATGCAGTTGTGCGTCTGGTGGATGAACTAGTAATGTGTAGTGTGATTGTTAAACCTTTGTTAATAAACCAACTAATTCTTAATAGCAATGTGTTGTTATGAATACTTAAGCAAAGAACCCATGAAGCAAATACATTGCAGCTCAGTAGCTCCCTGGCTCATCGACTAATGCATTGAGCTTGTGCTGGTGCACATGAGGCAACTCCCTTTTAAAGGCAAGGCCCCTAATGGCTGCATCGCTGTCCTTTTCAGCAGATTTGGATGTGAACTTGCCCTTTGACGACCCCTTTCCTGGGCTGTCCTTTCCACTTGTACCTGCTTCTGCTCACTAGTGCTGCATGAATCACCCTGTGCAGACCCCTTTAACTCACTATTTATGTCATGCAGGATGCTGATCTCTGTCTGCTGCTTGGTGAGGTATGAGCAAGCGACGGTGCATCCTCAGAAGTATGGGCCCCCTCTGTCATGTATTCAACTGTCATTGTAACCCATGTATAAGCTGACCTAAGTTGTTCTAAAAGGACAGAGGGTGTTAAAAAAACAAGCCTAAAGGCTTTGTGTCTTAATGCAAGGAGTATCCGCAATAAGGTGGATGAATTAACTGTGCAAATAGATGTTAACAAATATGATGTGATTGGGATTACGGAGACGTGGCTCCAGGATGAGCAGGGCTGGGAACTCAACATCCAGGGGTATTCAACATTCAGGAAGGATAGAATAAAAGGAAAAGGAGGTGGGGTAGCATTGCTGGTTAAGGAGGAGATTAAGGCAATAGTTAGGAAGGACATTAGCTTGGATGATGTGGAATCTATATGGGTAGAGCTGCAGAACACCAAAGGGCAAAAAACGTTAGTGGGAGTTGTGTACAGACCTCCAAACAGTAGTAGTGATGTTGGGGAGGGCATCAAACAGGAAATTAGGGGTGCGTGCAATAAAGGTGCAGCAGTTATAATGGGTGACTTTAATATGCACATAGATTGGGCTAACCAAACTGGAAGCAATACGGTGGAGGAGGATTTTCTGGAGTGCATAAGGGATGGTTTTTTAGACCAATATGTCGAGGAACCAACTAGGGGGGAGGCCATCTTAGACTGGGTGTTATGTAATGAGAAAGGATTAATTAGCAATCTCGTTGTGCGAGGCCCCTTGGGGAAGAGTGACCATAATATGGTGGAATTCTGCATTAGGATGGAGAATGAAACAGTTAATTCAGAGACCATGGTCCAGAACTTAAAGAAGGCTAACTTTGAAGGTATGAGGCGTGAATTGGCTGAGATGGATTGGCGAATGATACTTAAGGGGTTGACTGTGGATGGGCAATGGCAGACATTTAGAGACCGCATGGATGAACTACAACAATTGTACATTCCTGTCTGGCATAGAAATAAAAAAGGGAAGGTGGCTCAACCGTGGCTATCAAGGGAAATCAGGGATAGTATTAAAGCCAAGGAAGTGGCATACAAATTGGCCAGAAATAGCAGCGAACCTGGGGACTGGGAAAAATTTAGAACTCAGCAGAGGAGGACAAAGGGTTTGATTAGGGCAGGGAAAATGGAGTATGAGAAGAAGCTTGCAGGGAACATTAAGACGGATTGCAAAAGTTTCTATAGATATGTAAAGAGAAAAAGGTTAGTAAAGACAAATGTAGGTCCCCTGCAGTCAGAATCAGGGGAAGTCATAACGGGGAACAAAGAAATGGCGGACCAATTGAACAAGTACTTTGGTTCGGTATTCACGAAGGAGGACACGAACAACCTTCCGGTTATAAAAGGGGTCGGGGGGTCTAGTAAGGAGGAGGAACTGAGGGAAATCCTTATTAGCCGGGAAATTGTGTTGGGGAAATTGATGGGATTGAAGGCCGATAAATCCCCAGGGCCTGATGGACTGCATCCCAGAGTACTTAAGGAGGTGGCCTTGGAAATAGTGGATGCGTTGACAGTCATTTTCCAACATTCCATTGACTCTGGATCAGTTCCTATGGAGTGGAGGGTAGCCAATGTAACCCCACTTTTTAAAAAAGGAGGGAGAGAGAAAACAGGGAATTATAGACCGGTCAGCCTGACATCGGTAGTGGGTAAAATGATGGAATCAATTATTAAGGATGTCATAGAAGTGCATTTGGAAAGAGGTGACATGATAGGTCCAAGTCAGCATGGATTTGTGAAAGGGAAATCATGCTTGACAAATCTTCTGGAATTTTTTGAGGATGTTTCCAGTAGAGTGGATAAGGGAGAACCAGTTGATGTGGTATATTTGGACTTTCAGAAGGCGTTCGACAAGGTCCCACACAAGAGATTGATGTGCAAAGTTAGAGCACATGGGATTGGGGGTAGTGTACTGACATGGATTGAGAACTGGTTGTCAGACAGGAAGCAAAGAGTAGGAGTAAATGGGTACTTTTCAGAATGGCAGGCAGTGACTAGTGGGGTACCGCAAGGTTCTGTGCTGGGGCCCCAGCTGTTTACACTGTACATTAATGATTTAGATGAGGGGATTAAATGTAGTATCTCCAAATTTGCGGATGACACTAAGTTGGGTGGCAGTGTGAGCTGCGAGGAGGATGCTGTGAGGCTGCAGAGCGACTTGGATAGGTTAGGTGAGTGGGCAAATGCATGGCAGATGAAGTATAATGTGGATAAATGTGAGGTTATCCACTTTGGTGGTAAAAACAGAGAGACAGACTATTATCTGAATGGTGACAGATTAGGAAAAGGGGAGGTGCAAAGAGACCTGGGTGTCATGGTACATCAGTCATTGAAGGTTGGCATGCAGGTGCAGCAGGCGGTTAAGAAAGCAAATGGCATGTTGGCCTTCATAGCAAGGGGATTTGAGTACAGGGGCAGGGAGGTGTTGCTACAGTTGTACAGGGCATTGGTGAGGCCACACCTGGAGTATTGTGTACAGTTTTGGTCTCCTAACCTGAGGAAGGACATTCTTGCTATTGAGGGAGTGCAGCGAAGGTTCACCAGACTGATTCCCGGGATGGCGGGACTGACCTATCAAGAAAGACTGGATCAACTGGGCTTGTATTCACTGGAGTTCAGAAGAATGAGAGGGGACCTCATAGAAACATATAACATTCTGACTGGGTTAGACAGGTTAGATGCAGGAAGAATGTTCCCAATGTTGGGGAAGTCCAGAACCAGGGGTCACAGTCTAAGGATAAGGGGTAAGCCATTTAGGACCGAGATGCGGAGGAACTTCTTCACCCAGAGAGTGGTGAACCTGTGGAATTCTCTACCACAGAAAGTTGTTGAGGCCAATTCACTAAATATATTCAAAAAGGAGTTAGATGAGGTCCTTACTGCTAGGGGGATCAAGGGGTATGGCGAGAAAGCAGGAATGGGGTACTGAAGTTGAATGTTCAGCCATGAACTCATTGAATGGCGGTGCAGGCTAGAAGGGCCGAATGGCCTACTCCTGCACCTATTTTCTATGTTTCTATGTTTCTATGTACACCTTGAGAACACTGACCACAGAGGGCGAACTTGTGGGAGACACTCCTAACCTGGACTTTCAGGTATAAAGGGGGAAGCTCCACCCACCGTCTGTCTCTTGAGTTCTTGGTAATAAAGGTAACTGGTCACAGAGTGATCTTCTCTCAAGTATGGGCCTCGTGTGCATTTATACTGTATAATAAGGACATATCATTGGCGACGAGAAACTGGGATTTAAACCACTAGCAGCACAGAAGAGAGGTAGTGTGTTGGTGATGATTGGGACAACTTTACTGAGAGACTACAGCAAAGTTTTGTCATTAAGGAATGGTTGGGACAAGATTCGTCCGACAAATGCAGAGCTCATCTCCTGACGGTTTGTGGATCCAGAACGTACTCCCTGATGAAGGACATTCTAGTGCCAGAGAAGCCGGCGGACAAGACGTTCGAAGAGCTCAGTAAGTTGATCAGGGAACACCTTAAACCAGCGACTGGCGAGCCGATGTAAGTTCCCAGATGCATGCAGAGCGGAGATGTTGCAAGACCTTTTTATTGAGGGCATCGGGCACGCTGGGGTTTTCAGGAAACTGATTGGGACCAAAGACTTGACCTTGGAAGCGGCGCCTCTGATAGCCAGACAATTATCTCAGGGGAGGAAGAGACCAGAATGATTTATGGCAAAAATCTTGGCTCAAAAGCGGCAATCGACCAGGGAGTCAACATTGTTAACGCAGCATACAGTTCTCTAGGCAGACAAGGGCAATCGGACATGCCCCAGGCTGTAGTCAAACCCAAAGGGAGAATTCAACAGAGACAATGGCTAGCTGAACGGCAATTCATGCCTTCGCAATGGACAATGCGGCCAGTAATGGGGCCATCAACACATGTTAATGGTGCACTTAAGGACAGTTACAGAGACAGTCAGAGATGATCAACTGGTAATGGACCTATTGTTTCCAAAAATGGGGCCTTCAGCTCCTGCTGGAAGTGTGGAGGCAAACACCCAGCCAGAGCTTGCAGGTATCAGCAATATACCTGCAGAAACTGCAACGTCAGCGGTCACTTGGCGTGTATGTGCAGGAAGTCTGCAGCCAAGTTGATGTACGAGGAGGACGGGCCCGATGTAAGCCCTACGAGGCTAAATGAATACTGGGGGAAATCGCTGGAAGCTGAAGTTCAGCGAGTTCATGTGGAGCACATATACAAGGACGCCATTGATAATGATGAAAGTGCTCCTCAATGGCATCCCAGTATTAATGGAGCTAGACATGAGGGTCAGCCAGTCCCTGATGAGTATCAAACAGTTCGAAAGGTTGTGGGTGTCCAAGGCCAGGAGGCCAAAATTATTGCCGATTGACGCACTGCTACGGATATATACAAAGGAGATCATTCCGGTGCTAGGCAGCGCCACGGTAGTCGTGACCCACAAAGATTCGGAGAACAGGTTGCCACTCTGGATTGTCCCGGGGGATGGTCCTGCACTACTGGGGAGGAGTTGGCTTGCTGTCATGAACTGGAAATGGGGCGATGTCAATGCAATTTCTTCTGTGGAGCAAGTATCATCCTCACAGGTCCTGGACAAATTTGAGTCATTATTTCAACCTGGCATCGGCACTTTCATGGGGACCAAGGTAGTCACATAAACCCGGATGCCAGGCCAGTACACCACAAGGCCAGAGCGGTGTCGTACGTGATGCTGGAAAAGATAGAATGCGAATTGGACCGCCTGGAAGGCATCATCTCGCCAGTCGAATTCAGTGACTGGGCGAGCCCGATCGTGCTGAGCTCAAGGCGGATGGGTCGGTCAGGATATGTGGCGATTATAAGGCCACCATCAATCGGGTGTCACTCCAAGACCAGTACCCGCTACCGAGAGCGGAGGACCTCTTTGAGACGTTATCCGGTGGCACACCTTTTTCAAAATTGGACCTGACCTCAGCTTACATGACCCAGGAGCTGGCGAGTGAGTCGAAGAAGCTGACCACCATCACGACACACAAGGGGTTGTTTGAGTATAACAGATGTCTGATCGGGATTTGTTCGGCCGCCGCGACCTTTCAGCGAAATATGGAAAGCCTTCTCAAGTCGATTCCAAGGACGGTGGTTTTTCAAGACGACATCCTCATCACGGGTCGCGATACTGAAGAACGCCTCCACAACCTGGAAGAGGTGCTATGCAGACTAGACCGGGTAGGGCTGCGACTGAAAAAGGCGAAGTACGTCTTCCTAGCTCCAGAGGTAGAATTCCTGGGGAGGAGGGCAGCAGCAGACGGGATCAGCCCTACTGCATCCAAAACGGAAGCGATCCAGAGAGCACATAGACCCCGTAACACGACGGAGCTGCATCATTCCTGGGGTTCCTGAACTATTTTGGCAACTTTCTTCCCAAATTGAGCACGCTGTTAGAGCCGCTACACGTGGTCCTACGCAAAGGTCGCGATTGGGTCTGGGGGGATAGCCAGGAAAAGGCTTTCGATAGAGCACGCAATTTGTTATGCTCCAACAAACTGTTAACGTTATATGACCTGTATAAGAAACTAGTTTTAACGTGTGATGCTTCGTCCTATGGGGTCGGGTGTGTGTTGCAGCATGTGAATGCCAATGGTCAGTTACAGCCGATAGCTTATGCCTCCAGAAGTCTGTCCCAGGCAGAAAGGGGCTACGGGATGGTAGAAAAGGAAGCGCTAGCATGTGTATATGCAGTTAAAAAATTCACCAGTACCCATTTGGCAGGAAATTTGAGCTGGAGACGGATCATAAACCCTAACGTCCCTTTTGGCCGACAACAAGGCCATAAATGCGAATGCACCGGCCCGCATACAGAGGTGGGCATTTACGTTAGCCGCGTTACACAATTCGGCACAGACCGGGCACTGAAAACTGTGCCGATGCACTCAGCAGGCTCCCACTAGCCACCAGTGAGGTGGCAGCTGAGCATGATGCAGAGATGGTCATGGTTGTTGAAGCTTTCGAAAGCGAAGGCTCACCTGTGACAGCCCGTCAGATTAAAATCCGGACAAATAAAGACCCGCTACTGTCTTTAGTCAAGAAATGTGTCCTGAATGGGGACTGGGAAGCCACGTACGGGGCATGCCCTGAGGAGTTTAAACCGTTTCATAGGCGCAGGGATGAACTCTCGATTCAGGCCGATTGCCTACTGTGGGGAAACTGAGTCGTCAGGCCACAGAAGGGCAGAGAGGTGTTTATCAGAGAACTTCACAATGAGCACCCGGGCATTGTCATGATGAAGGCAATTGCCAGGTCCCACGTTTGGTGGCCAGGGATAGATGCAGACCTGGAACTTTGTGTTCGCAGGTGCAACACGTGTGCTCAGCTGGGCAACGCACCCAGGGAAGCCCCTCTTAGCCTCTAGTCCTGGCCCGCCAAGCCATGGTCACACATCCATGTGGACTATGCAGGTCCTTTCATGGGAAAAATGTTTTTGGTTGTAGTAGACGCCTACTCCAAATGGATTGAGTGTGCCATTTTAAATTCAAGCACATCTTCTGCCACAGTAGAAAGTCTACGGGCAATGTTCGCCGCCCATGGTTTACCGGACGTCTTGGTCAGCGACAATGGCCCGTGCTTCACAAGCACTGAATTCCAGGACTTCATGGAAGGCACTGGAATGAACCATGTCAGAACGGTACCGTTCAAGCCGGCCTCAAATGGCCAGGCGGAACGAGCAGTGCAGATAATCAAACAGGGGATGCTCAGAATCCAAGGGGGTTCCCTTCAAAGCCGCTTATCACGCCTCCTGTTGGCCAATAGATCCAGACCACACTCGCTCACAGGGGTTCCACCCGCAGAGCTGCTAATGCAAAGAATGCTCAAAACCAGGTTAGCCCTTATACACCATACTATGAAAGAAATTGTTGAGAGCAGGCGTCAGTCACAATGTGACTACCACGACAGGAATGCGAGGGCGTGATGTATTGATGTCAATGACCCTGTTTTTGTCCTTAATTACGCTGCAGGGCCTAAGTGGCTTGCAGGCACTGTGATTGCCAAAGAGGGGAATAGGGTTTTGGTAGTTAAACTTACCAATGGACAAATCTGCCACAAACACATGGATCAAACTAAAAGGAGGTTCAGCAACCCACAGAAGAAGCAGAGGAAGAACACGACGTAGAGTTTACTCCACCACAGGTGACTGAACACCGGAACCAAGTGGAGGAGAGCCCTGTCATTGTGGGCAGTCCGGACAGGCCTGAGGCACCGCAAACAGCAGACACTCAGGCCAGTGCCCAACAACCGGAGCCCCAACTCAGGCGCTCTACAAGGGAGCGTAAACCACCAGAGACTTAACCTGTGATCCCAATGAGACTTTGGGGGGGAGGTGATGTTATGTATTCAACTGTCATTGTAACCCATGTATAAGCTGACCTAAGTTGTACACCGTGAGAACACTGACCACAGGGGACTTTCCGGTATAAAAGGGGAAGCTCCACCCACCATCTGTCTCTTGAAGTCTTGGTAATAAAGGTAACTGGTCACAGAGTGACCTTCTCTCAAGTATGGGCCTCGTGTGCATTTATACTGTATAGTAAGGACATATCACCCTCTCTCTCCATCTGCGCAATCTGAGTTGTGAAGGATCTTAAAAAGGACAGAGGGACAAGGATTAGCACATAATGGCAAGGATAAGCAATAGCAGATGAGTGACAGTGTAATGTCGGCCTGGGGTGCTTTTTGTTTCATGTGTGAGTGCATGTGTGAGAGTGCGCAAGCTATAGAGAGTTGAATGGAAAAATAAAGGAATGGAAAATGATTGAACATCCTCTTGTGTTTAGCCTCTGACCTCTCTCCCGTCCGCACACAGTCACCTCCAGAACACTCCAAGGCTCCATCCTCGACCCCATCCTCTTTCTCATTTCCAGTTTATCCCTCAGGAATATTAGTCACAGGGATCAGCTTCCATATGTATGCTGATAACACTAATCTGTCCCTGTCCAGCACTTCCCTTTGACCTCACAAAGTGTTGCAGTACAGAGGGACCAGGGTCTTTGTGCATGAAACACAAAACGTGAGTATGTAGGTACAGCAAGTAATCAGGAGGGCAAATGGAATGTTGGCCTTTATTGCAAGGGGGATAGAATATAAAAGTAGGGAAGTCCTGCTGCAACTGTACAGGACTGGTGAAGCCACACCTGGAAAACTGCGTACTGTTTTGGTCTCCATATTTAAGGAAGGATATACTTGCATTAGAGGCTGTTCAGAGAAGGTTCACTGAGTTGATTCCTGAGATGAGGCGGTTGACTTATGGGGATAGGTTGAGTAGGTTGGGCCATTGGAGTTCAGAAGAATGAGAGATGATCTTATTAAAACTTATAAGATAATGAGGGGGCTCGACAAGGTGGATGCAGAGAGGTTAGTTCCATTCATAGGGGAAACTGAAACTAGGGGGACATAGTCTTAGAATAAGGGGCCACCCATTTAAAACTGAGATGAGGAGAAATTTCTTCTCGCGGAGGGTTGTAAATCTGTGGAATTCATTGCCCCAGAGAGCTGTGGAGGCTGAGATATCTAAGGCGGAGATAGCCAGATTTTTGAGCGATAAGGGAGTAAAGGGTTATAGGGAACGGGCGGGGAAGTGGAGCTGAGTCTATGATCAGATCAGCCATAATCTTATTGAATGGTGGAGCAGGCTCGAGGGGCCAGATGGCCTACTCCTGTTCCTATTTTTTATGTACTTATGTTCTTATCACATCTGTGCTGTCAGACTTCCTGACTGATACTACGTTATGGGTGAACCAGAACGTCCTTCTGTTGAACATCAGAGAGATCAAAGCCACTGTTCTGGTCAGACACTCTGCTGCCTTGATATTGACTTCATCTCCCTCCCCTGACTGCTCACTGGGGTTGAAGCAAGTCCAGGCCCAGGCCCAGGCGAGAGGCAGAGAGCCTCAAGTACAAACTATAATTAATGCTCTAAAAGACAATGTGGTGGATACACTTAATCATGTTCTTGAGAAATATGTGATACTTTGATATTTTTATTCTGTTTAATACCTTATTTTGAATTTTAGATTACTGAGAAAAACATGATTTTATTCATCTGCTGTTTGTTAATTGTGCTTTTATTTATCGGTAAGTTCTCCTGTCTTTTCATTTAGGATTGTTTTTGTCATAAGTCTTATTGGTTTCACCTTGGGAGTGTTCTATCTGATTGTGTTACATCTGATTGTGGAAGTGCACACAAAGGCAAACATTTTATGATATATGAATTCAGCTGGATTCTGTGCTGTGTAGTCAGGCACACCATAAACTGAAGGAAATAGTACATTGTGAATTGTGATGGGTTTGACGGTGCTCTGCTTTGTTCGATGTACCGAAAATCAAGTGTGAGTCACAAATTGGAGTTGCAGAATGAGGCCTGACTAAATAAAAAATGTATTCGTCTGTAATTCGATATCAAATAAAAATAGACAGCAGACAAGAGGTTAGACTGTAATCAGGACCATTGCCACTATAATGTGCAGTACTAGGCCCTGTTTAAGGACGTGTAAACTATCCCATTCCGCTTTCCATTCATAACATATTCATTATAGTACTCCACAGAAGAACAGTGGGGCAAAATGTCTGTGGGATGTGATCCTGAAAGTTACACCGGGATCACGCCCACTGGTGCCTTCCAGTACTGATCCAGCATGAGCTTGAGGGGCCAATGGGAGGGCAGCTGTTTGCAGGGTGGCCTGCGTCACTATGGCCACATCTCAGGCGCCCACCAGCTATCTGAGGGGTTGCCCAGACCATCACCCGGAGGCCCTATTGACAGCCCCCCAGTGTGAAGGGCACTCGATTATAGTGGTTGAGTAAACCTCACTGCAATGGACAATATTTACCTTGCCAGCCTTCATTTCATACTAACATTCCTCCTGTGTCTGGAGCTCGGCATTGGTATCCCAGCAGCCTAGTTGTTACCATGGTAATAGAGATGCTGCTCATTGCAAAAGCTTCTGTGTCTGCTCTCCTTGATTGTCACATTCAGCCTTATCACCATTCAGAGATACTCTGTTGCAAACATCATTGTGTAGGCTGCTGTCAGAGTTCAACCTATGTGTTGGTATATCACTTGGTTGAGTGACAGCTCAAAAGATAAACAAACACTGCAAAATAGACTTTAAAGTAAGATTCCTGAGTCATTCACAGGCTGATCTATTTTTCAGTGAGATGTTTTTTGAGGAAATGCATCAGAATTACAATTGGACCTTGAGGGGCAGAAGAAATAGTGACCTGCCTGGAAATTCTTGTGCTTTATGTTACATTCCTGTTCTGGTTGTCTATGGTGGTGAACTTTCTCACATTCAATGCAAAATAAATAGTTGCTAATGGGGGAGCCTATGATTTTCCTGGCTTTTCAAACCACATGTGCAATTTGCTCATTTTCATGGCTGTTAAAGACCAGCCAGGTTCCTTGCCTATGGGAATTGCAGTCTTTAACTGCACTGTTCATTTCTTTTTCCTGATACACAAATGCAAGCGATAGGATTAGTTTTAATGCTCCTCTCCCACTGGGAACAATGGAAGAGGATGAAGAAGAGTAAACAAGGGATACCAGGGTTGGTATCAGAGACAGACTCTCTGCGCCCAACATTATGCCACCAACTGAGCTCGATTTTTCTTACTGGGTCGGGAGAGAGGCGGACGACATCGGGTGCAGATTCGAACGCCTCTCCCGGCTCCATGTCAGCTTCCCCCAACACTTTACCCTGATTGGGCTTGTTAAGCCCGCCCTGCGAGGTTCTCGGCTAATTAAAAGGTAGTGGGTCTGATGACGTCATTTTGATGACGCATCACCAGCCGATTTCCTTAAAGGGACCATGCCTACATTCATTTTGACAGTTGTGCTGGAGAAGGCCAGGGAGCGAAAGGAGCAGCGTGGCGCCCTGGCCCAGCAGTCTGCACAACTCCCGGCCTGCGAGCACCATCGGAGCAGGCCGAGGAGCGGAAGGAACAGCGTGGTGGCATACCACTCCAGGGAGCAGCACGTGCTGGAGCAGGAGAGCAATGGCAGTGAAGAGGGACGTCATCAAGGTCCAGGTCGGTGATTGGAGCGTGGACAGGTACTGCAGCAGCGGCGAGGTCGGGGCGAAGGAGCAGCAAGAGATTGTAGAGGAAGGTGATCGGGGCCCAGGAGAGGCGCAAGTTCGGGGCCCAGAAGAGGCGAGGGCCCAGCCAGGGGCAGCACGGGCCAGCCCACACTGCGATATGTGTGCGCACTAGGTCCGTACAGCAGAGCTGGTCTCCAGTCGTCTTGGTTAATCCTTGCTATTGGACCAAGATCTAGCTCTGTTAAGCCCACGTGGTAGCTCGTGTGTAACGGTCACCACACGTTTAAAAAAATCCAAGCACAGGCATCTTCCACCCTTCAAGATTTAGTTCGGACCTGGAATTTTAGGTCCATCATTGAAACACCTGTGAACTTTTTGACGTGGAAGCAAGTCATCCTCGATTCAAGGGATTGCCTATGATGTGCTGTCAGTGTTCTGCAGCATTGAGGTGCACGGCTGCACACAGGCTCTCCCATGACTCCCTCCAGATGATTATAGAGGGAGTCACAGCACACAGGGAGGTTCTCTTTCCTTCCAATGGGTGGAAAAGACCTCCCCAGGATGCCAACGCAGCCTGGTTGCACATTGCGCAGGGGGGCACAAGCAGGGATGTTGTCAGGAGGACTTGACTGCAGTGGCACAAATCTTTCAATGATCTCAGTTGATCATTAAACGTTACTGCAAAGCCACACTCAATCTCATCCTGCTGCCCCACTCATCTCATTCCCATCATCCTGCATATCCTTACTCGCACCAACTTAGCTTGTACCTCTACCCATCCCTCTCTATTTACATTATCACATCCCTATCTCACTAGCCATCCCACACACTCACCCTCATCCTTGTGCAATCATACCAACTAACAACACACAAAGGTAGGCACTTTTCAAGGGCACCAATGCTGCTGGAATAGATGGCAGATGAGGTTGTGATGACAGAAACGATCTGTCAATGGTGAGAGAGATTGCTCCAAGGAGGTGACAGTGGATAGAGAGTATAATGCAAACACTTCCAAACTGCATAATGCTGAAAAGTGTATTTCAAATCATGAAGACTCCAACTTCTAACATTGGAAAGTGAACAGCTGTGAAATGGTAGTTTTTATACCAGTTTTGCAGCTGTCACCTATTCAAAGCAATGGAGAGTCACTGAAAACACGATGTACTTACCTGACCTGATCCCCGAGCAATGGGAACCTTGTAAAAAAAAATTGGAAAAATGGTTAGTAGCTGGTAAAATGCTGCTTTAATACTTTAAGCACACTCTTAAGTATTTCAATTGGCTCACCTGTCGCTTAGTGTCAGGTCTGTCAAGTGCCAGCAGAGCTGACGCTTGGGAAACTTACATGGAGGCGGGTTCAGAGCGGGATATGGCCCCGCTGTCAATTATTTAGATTTTGACAGTGGATGCACCTCCGAACCCCGCCTTCTCCCCGCCCCCCCCCCCCCCCCGCTCCCCCGAACACCAGCAAAATCCACCCCACGTTTCTAAGGTTCCAGGATCAGCAATGACTGAGGTAATTATTCCTCTGGTTCAGCATGCAGACAGTTACAGAACTCTAGCATCTCCTTCAAACACACCTGCAGACAACCTCCAGCACAGGGATAGAGTGTGGGTAGCTCTCAAAGTGATCATGGCTTTCAATTTTTATGCCTGTGGCTCTTAGGCTAGAACAGGGACATCTACGTTATCAGCCAATTCATCTACTACTGCATCAAACAAGTGACTGATGCTTCATTCAGCAGGAACAAATCTTTATATTTCCCACCGAACAGCAACAGCAGCAATGTGGTTGCCCAATTTCACCACACTGCTGGATTTTCCAAAGTATGAGGGGTCATTGATTGCATCCATGTCACCATCTGGGCCGCTAAGCACGATGCCATGGTGTACATGAAAAGAAAGGGGTCCACTCCATCAGTTTGCAGTTGGTCAGTGGACACCACCAACATCTCATCAATCAGATCAATACCTACTTCCCAGCTCTTACATTTTAAGAGAGTCATCTGTGGCAGTCTTATTTGTAGAAAGCGACAATGATGAATGTCTTCAGTTTTAATCGGTTTGTATGAAAGAGCAGGCGTACCTCAGTTCACTTTCAATATTTCCATTACATACCAAGCTATTGAATATTTGAGAAGTATGACTGCAGAAAAGCTCTTCCATTGCCTCAGTGGGTAAATATAATACCCAGTGTGATAGTGTCATTATAGCCAAGCTTAATCCTGACCTTATTGTTGGCCATATATATGTACAGGTCAGGAAGGCTCACGATTCATCCCTAGTCTTTGTTAAATTTGCTGATCTCAGCAATAGATGATAGTAAATGTTCCCAAAACTGGCTTCAACATCCATGGGATAGAGACTAGAAAAATAAACAAGGGTTTCCATTCCTTGGGCCCAAATTTGGCCCATCCATTTTTTCGGCACACTCACCAGAGATGCGCTGACTTCGTAGGCTGAAAACGGCGCCAAAAATATCTCCCTGGATTCTGGCCGCTCTGTTGACTCTCCCGGGGCTTAGCATGGTGTGGCCAATGGATTGGGGGGCAGAGCTAGGGCCCTGTGCGTGAAAGAGTGCCGGCAGCGCTACGCATGCGCATTGGAGCGTTCGCGCATGAGCAGCAGCTCCTGCCGATGATGGTGATGATGCGTGCTGCAGCGTGGGACCCGATGCATCCCGCCCCTATCCCGGGCTGAGTGGCCTGCCGCACAGTAACGAGAGAAGCCTGCCTTCTTCTAAAGCACTTGGTTCTTTTGTTGGTTGCCTGCACTATTGCCACTTTATGTCAATATTCTACACGCAACTTGAAGACTTGAGAACATTGCCAAGCAAAGGTTCAGGTAGAATTGTCTATTTTGAAATCCATCTCAAAAGTTTGATTCGGGGGGGGCGGGGGGGGGGGGGGAAGAGTTTTGATCGGGGGGGGGGTGGTGGGGGACATTTTGATCCCAGGAGAAAGTTTTGATGTGGGGGAGGCAGGGGAGTTTTGATCCCGGGAGGGTGGGGGTGGGGGGGTTGATAACTCTGTAGCCAGTAATTTTAATGAGCTTACTCAAGACTTTCCTTAATCCTGTTGATAAAAATATTTTCCTACATAAGAACATAAGAATTACGAGCAGGAGGTACTTCTATTTTTTATTTGGATCTTTTGAAAAAATTAGGTAAATATGTTTTGTCTCTTTACTTCTTTTATTTTTGTAGTTTAAACTTCCATGAATGCTTCTGTTGTATAGTAAATTAACTTTGCGAAGTTTGTCATGTGATGTCCTGTATCGCTGTTTGATCCTATTTACATTCTTTAGTCAAGTCATTAGTACCTCCCTGCGCTGATTTCTTAACTCTCTGCAAGGGTTTTCTGTGCGGCCACAAGTGGCCACATACGCTGGCCTAAGTTAGTTTGGAGTAACTATTAGCCGTCTAAAGTGGCCTAAATGGCTAGACGGGCGGAGGTGGTTGGTAACGCCCCCTTTTGAAAAAAACTAAACTAAACTAATAAAATCCTATCTAACTCACTTACACTTACAAATTGAATGTGCAAGATGGGGATTTTTAAGATACTCCAGAAAAATCAAGTTGCTCCAAAAAAAACGGGGCAACTCCTGGGCAATTTTGAGCCCCTTATCACTATCCAAGGGCTCAGGCTGAAAAGTACATGTGCGGGCATACACCAGGATTCAGGATCACATTTGGTGAATATTCAGTTGGAGAAAATATAAGCAAGAACTGATGCCAAGGGAATGATATCCAACATAACTCAGCACTCTCAAGAGAGGAGGTGAGAAAAGGAAGGAAAACAAAGGAAAAATTATGATATAAATCACTGTAGCTGGGAATTGGAATTGGGAAGTTTGAAAGTAATGCAAGCGTAAAAGTGAAACCCCCTATAATACTTTTATTGACTTAGAATCATAAAAGTTTGAGAGGTTCTGATTTAAGAAAATATACTTAATTGCCCCACTCAATATTGAGGTTGTAATTAGTAATGACTTTATGTGCAGCACACTCCCAAAATGGAATAATTGGCAATTGATTTCATCCATTCCAATGAACTGCACTGCAGTGAACCTTATAAAACTGGTGGCAGCTAGAAAATAAATGGATCAAAAATTCAAAATGAATTCGATGTCAGCCCGATGATTGAAGACTTTAAATTTTGGGAATACCAAAAATCCAAAACTTTAATCATCAATAAAAATATTATACGGCAAATTCATCTTTGATCTCTGTATTCCTTTCATATAGAATTTTAAAAGTTAATAAAAAGATTTTAGTAGGATTCTCAGAACAGTCCTAAAAAGATTATTTAGAAATTCATACTGGAAAAATGAATCGATACGTTTATATGAACTCCTGGTAAAGAAAGCTGCAATAATCCAATTTAATTTTCAATTTCATTAATATTGACTTTGACTGAATCTTTGGCCTTCAGTTGAATGAAAATATTTTTAATTAAGAGTAATAACCAGAGATAATTTTATTTAACAACTAGATTTATTAATGGTATGAATAATACATAAATGAACCAATTCTGAAACTGCTCAATATAAATAAATGTTGATTGATTAGGTCATATGTAAGATACTATTTCAATTTCTAAGAAAGTTTTGGATCTGTTTTAAGTATATAATTGATTTTTTAATATATTTAAACAGGGCTAGTTAAACTCCCAAGGCATTGCTCATATATAAAAGTTTAAAAGAAGTATTTTTTCCAGTAGCTGTCTCTGTGATCGTCTCCCACTATCTTGTTTCTGTTTCTCTTTTTCAAACTTTCCGTTTCAATCCTTTTCTCTTCCTCTTTCTTGTTTGCTCGCTCGTGCTCTCTCTCCATGGTTCTCACACACTTCAGCCAGTGGTTATAG
Organism: Pristiophorus japonicus; assembly: GCF_044704955.1. Classification (NCBI taxonomy): domain Eukaryota; kingdom Metazoa; phylum Chordata; class Chondrichthyes; family Pristiophoridae; genus Pristiophorus; species Pristiophorus japonicus. The sequence goes on along the minus strand of NC_091987.1, from coordinate 194,581,761 downwards.
ATCTTTGAGAATCTGGAGAGATGCATAACAGGCGGTTGAATCGATGCCGTTGGTTTTACACGATCATCCTAAGTAAAACGGAGTAACTATTTGTACTAAGTCTCCCTTCTGTGCATGTGTCTCCCGACACCACTCTGCCACTCCCACCTCCCCAGTGCAATTCCCACTAACCCTTTTCTGCGCATGTGTCCAACACCACAGGCTCAATTTTCCTGGGTCATTTGCGCTATTTTTTTGGCGCGTGCCATTTCTGTGGTGTATTTATTTTTTTCAAAGTTTCCCCCTGCGATCTGCACCGGCGTAACTGACTTAGTTACGACTTTTCTAGGCCAGTTTTTTTGACGTCATGTCTGCGCTGGTTTTTATAATTTTTCGCCAACATTTTTTCCTCCTAGGTCGGCATATCTTGCCAATCCCGTAAAATCTTCTGGGCACTTAAGAAAACCAGCGCACATTGACAAATCGCCACTGAAAGACGCCATTATTTGTAATCGAAGATTTTGGATGGAGTCAAGACCAGTGTAAAAATCAAAAATAAAGTTCAACTTTTTTTTAACCTGTCAACATAGCAAATGGAAATTTGTTGGATTTCAGAAGTTTTCTCTTTTTTTAATCACTCACAAGTCACCCCTGAACGTCTTGAAGCAGGCCTGGAGGGTCGTAGCTTTGGCTGGCAGACTCAGCCCCGTGCCCGGACACAGCGGCTCGGGGCTCAGCTACAAAACAAGCCGTGGCAGGGGAGGGGGGGGGTGGGGTGGTGTGCTGGTGGGGGGGCGGGTGGTGAGAGGAGAGAGTGAGGTGCCCATTGGGAGGCTTCTGAAGACTGCAATGAGTGGGGGGGGGGGAGGAGTGGGGGAGAGAAGGGGAGAAGTCACAAGACTGCAATTAGTTAAGGGGGCGGGGGGAGAGAGAGGAGAAGTAACAAGACCTTGGGTGTGGTCCATCCATATAGATCTTGGGGAGAGAGAACTGTGAACCTTTCTTGTCAGCTTTCCTGCTGTTTTGAGCTTCTTTCAAAGCTAATATTTAAGTATGGGGGCAATACTGACAATGCCATATCTTGTGTGAGCCTTCTGCATCATGGTGCTACGTATTCGACTTCATTGCATCAGGAACATCAGAGCCCGTAGGGTGCTGGGCAGATGGCCTTACCCACCTCGGGTATATCGAGATAGGCGTTCGTTCCTCCACTTGAGTGATGCAGACTGTGTCATAAGGCTACATTTCAGCAAAGAAGTTGTAACAGATCTGTGAGTTAGTCAAAGCAGACCTGCAACCAAGAAGCATCAGGAGGACTGCTTTGTCAGTTGAAGTGAAGGTTGCAGCTGCACTTTCATTCTATGCCTCCGGCTCGTTTCAAGCTACAACTGGGGATGTGTGCACCATGTCTCAACATGCAACACATGCCTGCATTCGCCAGGCGACAGCTGCACTGTATGCGCGGAGGAATGACTTCATAAAGTTCCCCATGACCACCCAAGCAGTGCATAACAGGGCTGTGGGTTTCTCCAGGATTGCTGGCTTCCCAAAGGTACAGAGTTGCATTGATTGTACCCACATCGCATTGCGAGCACCTTTGGAGGATTCCGAGATGTACACGAACAGAAAAATCTTCCACTCCATTAATGTACAGCTCGTATGTGATGACATGCATCGCATCATGTCAGTCGATGCAAGATACCCTGGGAGCACCCATGATGCGTTCATACTACACGAGAGCGTTATATTTGCCATGTTTCAGCAGCAGCCAGAAGGGCAGAGCTGGCTACTGGGAGGAAAAAGGGTACGGCCTCGCCACCTGGCTCATGACGCTCCGACGTGTAACCCGGATGGAAGCATAGAAACATAGAAACATAGAAAATAGGTGCAGGAGTAGGCCATTCGGCCCTTCTAGCCTGCACCGCCATTCAATGAGTTCATGGCTGAACATGCAACTTCAGTACCCCATTCCTGCTTTCTCACCATACCCCTTGATCCCCCTAGTAGTAAGGACTTCATCTAACTCCTTTTTGAATATATTTAGTGAATTGGCCTCAACAACTTTCTGTGGTAGAGAATTCCACAGGTTCACCACTCTCTGGGTGAAGAAATTCCTCCTCATCTCGGTCCAAAATGGCTTACCCCTTATCCTTCGACTGTGTCCCCTGGTTCTGAACTTCCCCAACATTGGGAACATTCTTCCTGCATCTAACCTGTCTAAACCCGTCAGAATTTTAAACGTTTCTATGAGGTCCCCTCTCATTCTTCTGAACTCCAGTGAATACAAGCCCAGTTGATCCAGTCTTTCTTGATAGGTCAGATAATAGTCTGTCTCTCTGTTTTAACCACATTATACTTCATCTGCCATGCATTTGCCCACTCACCTAACCAATCCAAGTCGCTCTGCAGCCTCATAGCATCCTCCTCGCAGCTCACACTGCCACCCAACTTAGTGTCATCCGCAAATTTGGAGATACTACATTTAATCCCCTTGTCTAAATCATTAATGTACAGTGTAAACAGCTGTGGCCCCAGCACAGAACCTTGCGGTACCCCACTAGTCACTGCCTGCCATTCTGAAAAGTCCCCATTTACTCCTACTCTTTGCTTCCTGTCTGACAACCAGTTCTCAATCCATGTCAGCACACTACCCCCAATCCCATGTGCTTTAACTTTGCACATTAATCTCTTGTGTGGGACCTTGTCGAAAGCCTTCTGAAAGTCCAAATATACCACATCAACTGGTTCTCCCTTGTCCACTCTACTTGAAACATCCTCAAAAAATTCCAGAAGATTTGCCAAGCATGATTTCCCTTTCACAAATCCATGCTGACTTGGACCTATCATATAACCTCTTTCCAAATGCATCCTTAATAATTGATTCCATCATTTTACCCACTACCGATGTCAGGCTGACCGGTCTATAATTCCCTGTTATCTCTCTCCCTCCTTTTTTAAAAAGTGGGGTTACATTGGCTACCCTCCACTCCATAGGAACTGATCCAGAGTCAATGGAATGTTGGAAAATGACTGTCAATGCATCTGCTATTTCCAAGGCCACCTCCTTAAGTACTCTGGGATGCAGTCTATTAGGCCCTGGGGAATTATTGGCCTTCAATCCCATCAATTTCCCCAACACAATTTCCCGACTAATAAGGATTTCCCTTAGTTCCTCCTCCTTACTAGACCCTCCGACCCCTTTTATATCCGGAAGGTTGTTTGTGTCCTCCTCAGTGAATACCGAACCAAAGTACTTGTTCAATTGGTCCGCCATTTCTTTGTTCCCCGTTATGACTTCCCCTGATTCTGACTGCAGGGGACCTACATTTGTCTTTACTAACCTTTTTCTCTTTACATATCTATAGAAGCTTTTGCAATCCATCTTAATGTTCCCTGCAAGCTTCTTCTCCTACTCCATTTTCCCTGCCCTAATCAAACCCTTTGTCCTCCTCTGCTGAGTTCTAAATTTCTCCCAGTGCCCGGGTTCGCTGCTATTTCTGGCCAATTTGTATGCCACTTCCTTGGCTTTAATACTATCCATGATTTCCCTTGATAGCCATGGTTGAGCCACCTTCCCTTTTTTATTTTTACGCCAGACAGGAATGTACAATTGTTGTCGTTCATCCATGCGGTCTCTAAATGTCTGCCATTGCCCATCCACAGTCAACCCCTTCAGTATCATTCGCCAATCTATTCCCCTTACAATTGAATCCCCTATCACTATCGCTCTCCCACTCTTTTTCCTGCCCTCCTGTGCAACAGAGCCAGCCACGGTGCCATGAACTTGGCTGCTGCTGCCCTCCCCTGATGAGTCATCCCCCTCAACAGTACCCAAAGCAGTGTATCGGTTTTGCAGGGGGATGACCACAGGGGACTCCTGCACTACCTTCCTTGCACTGCTCTTCCTGTTGGTCTTCCATTCCCTATCTGGCTGTGGACCCTTTCCCTGTGGTACGACCAACTCGCTACACGTAATATGTCGTTCTCAGCATCGTGGATGCTCCAGAGTGAATCCACCCTCAGCTCCAACTCCGCAACGCGGACCGTCAGGAGCTGGAGGTGGATACACTTTCTGCACACATAGTCGTCAGGGACACTGGAGTCATCCCTGAGTTCCCACATGGTACAGGAGGAGCATAACACCCGACCGAGCTCTCCTGCCATGACTTAACCCTTAGATACACTTAAATCGGCAACAACAATGTTAAAGTTTACTCACTGTTATAGAAGAGAAAAAAGAAAAACTACTCACCAATCACCAGCCAATCACTTACCCTCTTGGCTGTGACGTCACCTTTTGATTTCTTTCTACTTCTTTTTTGCCTTCTCTCCCCGCTGCAGCTGCACAGGTGCGCCTCTCGCTGCCGCGGACCGGGAATACAACATGTCGCACATTGCGACGCGCAGCATCATAGAGAGGACCATTGACATCTTGAAACAGCATTTCTGATGCCTGGACCATTCTGGAGGCTACTTGCTGTACTTCCCTGAGATTGTCGGTCAGTTCACTGTTGTGTGCTGCATGTTGGATAACTTAGCCAGCATGAGGCAGCAGCACCTGGTTGTGGAAGACCCACCTGCGGTGAGAGTGGCTGATGATAATGATGTGGAAGATGCAGATGACAAGCAGCAGGAGGACGACGTGAATGAGGAAGCCATGCAAGTGCCTGAGGCCGGAGCACGACAGTGGAGGAAGACAGGCCATTGTGCCCCTTTAACGATTGCTTGAACCTTGTGCCAGCAGCTCATCCGTGAACTCTTCAATGCTGTCTGAGGGCTCAGCGATAACTATTCCACATGGACCATGTTTACTGTCTGGAGCTGTTCCGTAATGTTGTGTTGTGTTAATGGAACAAATGATGGAAATTATTGTTGTTTACTTTAAAAGTTGTGTTAATAATGGAACAAATAATGGACATGATTCAGTTTTAATGTAAAATATATTTTATTCAAAAGTTTAACAAACAGTTCTTTTGTACTTAACTTTAATAAAATTATTCTTGTATCAAAATTTACTTTAAGATCACTCTTCAAGATCACTTAAAAACTTTTAAACTTGTAATTTTACATAACTTACAAAAAACTTTAAATTTGAGTACAGTTGCAACAGTAACAACAACAATAATAATAATAACAACAGCAGCAGCAAAGAAAGGTTGCACCCATCTCTCCTCTACCTTATTCTAATACCGCCAGCTGTGCTTGGTCTTGGTGACTCCACCCCTACCCACTGTTTCTGGGCTTGGTATCAAGCTTATTCTTTCTAAGATCTCGGGTAGTGCGCACCTGTTGGGGCGGGGGAGGGGGGCGGGGGGCGGGGGGGCCATCGGTGCCAGGCAGCAAGTTGGAGGGCCTGGGCGGCAAGTTGGAGGGCCCGGCTTTGTGCACGTCAGAGGCTGGTGTGGGAATTAGAGTGGGAGTGACAGTTGATTCTGTCAATGGGCGCGGGGTCTGGACGTGTTCCCTTATTGCAGCAGCTAACTCCAACATGCTGTCCCTCATGCGCCCCGACAGTGTCCCAACGACCTGTAACATTCCCTCCCTCATGGTCAGTGACAGTGTTTGCACTATCTCTGACATTCCCTCCCTGATGGTCACTGACAGCGCATCAGCCACCCCTGACATTCCCTCCCTCATGGTCACTATTCTCTCAATGATGGTCCTGGACATCGTTCCCATTTCTCATGTGATTGCTGTTACTTCTCCCAACAGTCCCGCTACCTCATCATTCACCCCATTGACGGCGTCCAGGAATGATCAGGTAAGGTCAATGCTGTCCGCACTCAATGACATCATCTGAACGACATCTGTTAAATCACGCACCTCAGGAGAGCGCGGTCGAGCTCTCCTTCCCCTTCTCCCCACGGGTGTGGCTCACACCCCAATACTGGGACCCGCAGCCTGGGACAGTGGGGCCCTGGGTGTGCCTCGCTGCACCACACCACTGGGACCCACAACGTCGGAAGGTGGGAAACCATGGAATGTCCCATCACCACTACAACCACTAGTCACGGAAGAGGCTGTCACCGCAATGAGCAGCATCACCTCCTCCAAAGTCAATACAACAGTGGAGGCTTCATCCACCTCCATCCCCTCCACTTCACCCACATGTTCTTGGTCTGGAGGGTTGGATTCGAAGATGTTATCCTGTTCAGGCTGGTCCTCATCTGAATTTTCTTCTACCTCGTCAGGGTCAGCCTCAAGTTCTGCAAAATATAACAGAACACAGAGGAGGGGGCAGAGTGGGTGGCATGAGTAGGCACACACAGTGCAGGCAGCAGGCTGATTTGAAGGACCACGATGAATGATAGAACATTGCATCAACCAAAGCGTAGCTGAGAGAGACATCCCCAGGAACCAAAGCATGGCTAGCCCGTGCAGTCCTTAACATTTAGCAAAGCCAGACTGTGAAATTTGCAGGACTTATTCTCTCCCTCGATGCGTGGGTCCAGCTTGTGCAGTGCTGGTTGCTTTTTTCCAGGCAGGACCCAACAGAGCAGCGATCCTCTCTTCCAAGGGTGTTAGTGGCTGCAGATTTGCCGGGCCTCCTCCTGTTCGAGTTCTTTCCCTTTTGTTATATGCCACCTTCCTCTGCAAAGATGAAAACATAACTTTTTGGAGTGTCTTCTGCTGGGTGGGACATACAGATGGTCACATTTACAATTGCAATTCCAGTGAATAAATGAAAATATTACTTACGCTAAGTACTTGACCAAGGTCCCGCCACTTCTTTTTACACTGGCCTCCAGATCTCGTGGTGGTCACCATTGCACAGTAATCTTCTGCAACTTGGTTCCAGCATTTCTTCATTTCTTTAGGTGGAACTTTTATGTGACCTCTGCTGGTGTCCAGCTCCTGCCATCTGTTCTCAATCACAGTAACTAGTGCCTCCACTGCATCCTGTCAGAAATTCTTGGTCCTTGCACCGCGTTTTACTGCTGCAGCTGCGATTTTTCCAATGCTCCCTCACAGCACTCCTTCTCACACAACTGGCTCTTTAAAAATGGCCGACTGCCAACTCGGAGCTGTACTGCGCATGCGCATTCATTGCAACGATGTCATAGAAACATAGAAACATAGAAAATAGATGCAGGAGTCGGCCATTCGGCCCCTTGAGCCTGTACCACCATTCAATAAGATCATGGCTGATCATTCACCTCAGTATCCCTTTCCTGCTTTCTCTCCATACCCCTTGATCCCTTTAGCCATAAGGGCCATATCTAACTCCCTCTTGAATATATCTAACGAACTGGCCTCAACAACTTTCTGCGGTAGAGAATTCCACAGGTTAACAACTCTCTGAGTGAAGAAGTTTCTCCTCATCTCGGTCCTAAATTGCTTACCCTTTATCCATAGACTGTGACCCCTGGTTCTGGACTTCCCCAGTACCGGGAACATTCTTCCTGCATCGAACCTGTCCAGTCCCGTCAGAATTTTATATATTTCTATGAGATCCCCTTTCATTCTTCTAAACTCCAGTGAATACAGTAAACCCCAGTCAATCCAGTCTCTCCTCATATATCAGTCCTGCCATCCCTGGAATCAGTCTGGTGAACCTTCGCTGTACTCCCTCAATCGCAAGAACGTCCTCCCTCAGATTAGGAGACCAAAACTGAACACAATATTCCAGGTGAGGCCTCACCAAGACCCTGTACAACTGCAGTAATACCTCCTTGCTCCAATACTCAAATCCCCTAGCTATGAAGGCCAGCATGCCATTTGCCTTCTTCACCGCCTGCTGTATCTGCATGCCAACTTTCAATGACTAATGTACCATGACACCCAGGTCTCATTGCGCCTCCCCTTTTCCTAATCTGTCGCTATTCAGATAATATTCTGCCTTCCTGTTTTTGCCACCAAAGTGGATAACCTCACATTTATCCACATTATATTGTATTTGCCATGCATTTGCCCACTCACCTATCGTGTCCAAGTCATGCTGCAGTCTCTCAGCATCCTCCTCACAGCTCACACTGCCACCTAGCTTAGTGTCATCTGCAAAGTTGGAGATATTGCACTCAATTCCTTCATCTAAATCATTGATATATATTATAAATAGTTGGGGTCCCAGCACTGAACCCTGCGGCACCCCATTAGTCACTGTCTGCCATTCTGAAAAGGACCGGTTTATCCCGACTCTCTCCTTCCTGTCTGTCAACCAGTTCGCTATCCACGTCAATACATTACCCCCAATATCATGTGCTTTGATTTTGCACACTAATCTCTTGTGTGGGACCTTGTCAAATGCCTTTTGAAAGTCCAAATACACCACATCCAATGGTTCTCCCTTTTCCACTCCACTAGTTACATCCTCAAAAAATTCCAGAAGATTTGTCAAACATGATTTCCCTTTCATAAATCCATGCTGATTTGGACCGATCCTGTCACTGCTTTCCAAATGCACTGCTATTTCATCTTTAATAATTGATTCCAACATTTTCCCCACTACCGATGTCAGGCTACAATTCCCTGTTTTCTCTCTCCCTCCTTTTTAAAAAAGTGGTGTTACATTAGCTACCCTCCAGTCCATAGGAACTGATCCAGAGTCGATAGACTGTTGGAAAATGATCACCAATGCATCCATTATTTCTGGGGCCACTTCCTTAAGTACTCTGGGATGCAGACTATCAGGCCCAGGGGATTTATTGGCCTTCAATCCCATCAATTTCCCGAACACAATTTCCTGACTAACAAGGATTTCCTTCAGTTCCTCCTTCTCGCTAGACCCTTGGTCCCCGAGTATTTCCGGAAGGTTATTTGTGTCTTCCTTAGTGAAGAGAGAACCAAAGTATTTGTTCAATTGGTTTGCCATTTCTTTGTTCCCCATTATAAATTCACCTGATTCTGACTGCAAGGGACCTACGTTTGTCGTCACTTATCTTTTTCTCTTCAGATATCTATCGAAGCTTTTGCACAGTTTTATGTTCCCAGCAAGCTTCCTTTCATACTCTATTTTCCCCCTCCTAATTATACCCTTTGTCCTCCTCTGCTGAATTCTAAATTTCTCCCAGTCCTCAGGTTTGCTGCTTTTTCTGGTCAATTTATATGCCTCTTCCTTGGATTTAACACTATCCCTACTTTCCCTTGATAGCCACGGTTGAGCCACCTTCCCCGTTTTATTTTTACTCCAGACAGGAATGTACAATTGTTGAAGTTCATCCATGTGATCTTTAAATGTCTGCCATTGCCTATCCACCGTCAACCCTTTAAGTATCATTCGCCAGTCTATTCTAGCCAATTCATGCCTCATACCATCGAAGTTACCTTTCCTTAAGTTCAGGATCCTAGTCTCTGAATTAACTATGTCACTCTCCATCTTAATAAAGAATTCTACCATATTATGGTCACTCTTCCCCAAGGGGCCTCACACAACAAGATTGTTAATTAGTCCTTTCTCATTACACATCACCCAGTCTAGGAAGGCCAGCCCTCTAGTTGGTTCCTCGACATATTGGTCTACAAAATCATCCTGAATACACTCCAGGAAATCCTCCTCCACCGTATTGCTACCAGTTTGATTAGCCCAATCTATATGTAGATTAAAGTCGCCCATGGCAACTTCTGTACCTTTATTGCATGTATCCCTAATTTCTTATTTGATGCTGTCTCCAACCTCACTACTACTGTTTGGTGGTCTGTACACAACTCCCACTAGCGTTTTCTGCCCTTTGGTATTCCGCAGCTCTACCCAACAGATTCCACATCATCCAAGCTAATGTCCTTCCTTACTATTGCGTTAATTTCCTCTTTAACCAACAACGCTACTCCACCTCCTTTTCCTTTCTGTCTATCCTTCCTGAATGTTGAATACCCCTGGATCTTGAGTTCCCAGCCTTGGTCACCCTGGAGCCATGTCTTCGTAATCCCAATTATATCATATTCTTTAATAGCTGCCTGCGCAGTTAATTCGTCCACCTTATTACGAATACTCCTCGCAGTTCGGCACAGACCCTTCAGGCTTGTCTTTTTAACAGACTTTGTCCCTTTAGAATTTTGCTGTAATGTGGTCCTTTTTGATTTTTGCCTTGGGTTTCTCTTGCCCTCCACTTTTACTTTCCTTCTTTCTATCTTTTGCTTCTGCCCCCATTTTACTTCCCTCTGTCTCCCTGCATAGGTTCCCATCCCCCTGCCATATTAGTTTAACGTACACCTTTTTTTCCCTGCACTTGTGCAGAAGGTGTGGTATCGTTTTTTGGCGCAAACAGCAGGCTCCACCCACTGAGGCGACTGGACACGCTGCGCGGTGCCAAATTCGAATTATAGATCGGGGAAACTTTGGCAAATTATTTCTGGCGCATTTGTGGCCTAGAAAAATGTGCACAACTCTGGCAATATGCCAGAAAATGGGCTTGGACAAAATTGAGCCCCACGTTGCCTCTACTGAGCAGCCAAACGCATCCGCTGAGCTTCCCACAGCGCCGAGCCCCAAGGCCTCCCACAGCGGCAGGGAGAGTGAGCGGCAGGCGGGGAGAGAGAGCTTGCTGTGTGGAGTGGGGGGGGGGGGGGGGGCGGGGGTGTAGAGAAACAGAGAGTTTGGCGGGGGTGGGAGAGAGATCATATGGGGGGGGGAAAGAGAGCTTGGGGAGGAGTGAGAGCTTGGGGGGAAGAGAGAGAGAGAGCTTGTGGGGGATAGAGGCTGAGGAGGGGAGAGAGAGAGAGGCTGGGGGGGAGAGAGAGGCAGGGGGGGGAGAGAGAGTTTGCGAGGGAGGAGAGAGAGAGGCTGGGGCGGGGAGAGAGAGGCTGGAAGTGGAGAGAGAGGCGGGGGTGGAGAGCGAGGCTGGGGGGCAGAGAGATGCTGCGGGGGGGAGAGAGAGGCTGGGGAGGAGAAAGAGAGAGGCTGGGGGGAGAGAGAGGCGGGGTGGAGAGAGAGTCTGTGAGGGAGGAGAGCGAGAGGCTGGGTCGGGGAGGGAGAGGCTGGGGGCAGAGACATGCTGGGAGGGGAGAGAGAGAGGCTGGGGAGGAGAGGGAGAGAGTCTGGTGAGGCAAGAGACTGGGTGGGGGGAAGAGAGAGGCTGGGGAGGGAAAGAGAGACACAGGTGGGGGCAGTGGGGAGAAGATGGATCACGTTCTTCCAACCCCCTAGAAGGGACATTTTTGGGGTGGATGAAATCCAGAAGTCACGACACTGTCACTATTTACTTCATGCCCAATAAACATGTTAACAATCTGCACACAATGACCCATCTATGGGGGGCGGGGGTTAAGGTCTTGCACTTGGGTAAGGGTCTTCAGCTGGCGGAGGGATGCACTTACGCTGGGGTAATGGACTTCGGCTGGAACTTGGTGGATTTAGGGGAGATCTATCCTCTGTGGCTTCTGAAGTTAAAATGGATCGAATTACAAATTGGAAATTCACTCAGAACTTGGGCGGGGCGGTTCCAATTGCACAGTCCAGAGGAGCTTCAGGGTGTGGCTTATCCTCCAAGGGGACCAATCAGCAATAGGTTTAGAGAGCCAATCAGGGAAAAGTTTGTACAAATCGACGCATCCTAAAAATTAGCCTCAATGTCTCTTACTGTCGACCCAAAGGAACAGGAATCCTAGCTGATTTTTAACTCTTGAGCTATGATTGGTTGAAGGTGGTCTGTAGTTCTATAGTCTGATTGGTGGGGGGGGGGGGGCGTTCACACTGACACAAGCTTTTTAATAATACAGTATTAGAAATGTCCACTTAAAAGGCAGTGAAGTCTAAATTTAAGATTGTTGCATCCATTTTATGGTAACTAATTTAGCAGTGCAGAGGCCCGTGCTTGATCTATATGAGTGTTCAGGCCACTGCTAAATTGGCCAGGGCCTTTTTAAGGTGGTCCTGGTAGATTGTCTGAAATGAGCACAGGCCTCATTTCAATATTAAAATAAAGGTGCTGTGCTCATTTCAGACTCAGACTTCTGAATATGTTTGCTCTAGTCGGGAGTTTACGATGCAGAGTCTCTCACTGTTATTTCCGGGTCTTGAACAGCTGCTAAAAAGAGGCCCAAAAACTTGGAAAATATTTAGGGATAAAGTTTCATGCTCAGTTGTGCCGGTTCAGTTCGGCGTAATTTGCCCTAAATTGGTGTAACCAGTGCAAAATATTACCGAATTTTAAGCGCAAATTACTTTAAGCGCAACGCCAGTTTCAGAGATCTTTTGCGCTAGTTTAAGAAACATCGCATTCGAACCCGGCCCCGCCCACACAACTGGCCACACCCCCCGGGATGATTGCGTCATCGAGGCGGCTCCAAAAATGAAGCTGGATCTTTTTGGTGCATAAACACCAATATAAATGTTTTAAAAGCTTTCGAATGTAATTTTATTTTAATTTACTAAGAAGCAGACTAGTATACACCAATATAATTAGCGAATTGTTCTGTATATTTTTTTAAATCATTTTCAGTTATTTAAAATCAGGTTATTCACAGGTGGTGGATTGATACTCTATATGCAGATTTTTTTGTGATAAACCCGTTTTCAGCTGTATTAATCAAACTGCACCTAGTTACCACTCTTAAATATATTTTTTTAAAGCAACATTTTATTTTTTTTAAATGAAGTTTTTTGCCTGATTCAGCTGCCCAATTGCACTGGTTCCTGACAGATTTTGTATTTGGCGACATACAAATGAGTTTGGTCGGAAATATTTCTCAAAACGGGCGCAACTTTGGCTGAAATTTGCGCCCGGATCACCGATTGCACCCAAAGCAGAATCATAGAATCTTAGAAATTTACAGCACGGAAGGAGGCCATTTCGGCCCATCGTGTCCACACCGGCAACAAAGAGCTATCCAGCCTAATCCCACTTTCCAGCTCTAGGTCCGTAGCCATGTAGATTATAGCACATTAGGTGTACATCCAGGTACTTTTTAAATGTGGTGAGGGTTTCTGCCTCCACCACCCTTTCAGGCAGTGGGTTCCAGACCCCCACCACTCTCTGGGTGAAGACATTTCCCCTCAAATCCCCTCCAAACCTTCTACCAATTACTTTAAATCTATGCCCCCTAGTTGTTGACCCCTCTACCCACCCTATCTAGGCCCCTCATAACTTTATATACCTCAATAAAGTCTCCCCCTTAGCCTCCTCTGTTCCAAAGAAAACAAACTCAGCCTATCCAATCTCCAATCAAGTTCTACCCCTATCAAGTGCTCCGCCTGGCTCCACAAATACCAGCCCACCGTCATCGTCCCCCCTGATCACCTCACCCCCAGACTCATCTCTGTGCCTTGGCACAGGACAAAGTTCATAAGGCCCTGACAGGCAAGCTGTGTCGTGGCTTGTCATTAGCACCCACAGTTCCTCTGATTTATTCTGGTGACTCCTGAGGATGAATATATTTTGGTCCTCCGGCCTCTGTGTTTGCGCATCCCCTGCTGCGCACCGCAGCAGACATTTTGTGCCGAATGCCCGTGGGGGTGACCTCACAAGCGGCGAGTGTCGCTTGCAGCTCATCATTCCCATTCATCATGTCGCTGCAGTGGAGCTTTATGCTGTGAGGAGGCTGGGGCCCACAGGGCAAGACACAAAATAGGTTAAAGGGTAGAGGGCATCAATGATACCTACCTTAAATATGTAGCTTGCTTTACGGCTGGTGTCCTCTCTCATTGGTCTCTATAAAGATGCATTATTTAACAACAACAGACTGACATTGCTTATATGTACTTAACTTTTAACAAGTACACCCTTTCCAATTATAAACCTAAATTAAAGCATCAAGCACAGCAGCAGAATGGATGAAGACACCTGACGCAGAGACCTTTGTGGTTACAATAAGTAGGATTATCTGACAATTCAGCAGAGTCCAATTTCTTTTTGTACTTCAGCACAAATAAAAATAGCTCCTTTTGGCAGCACACACTGTAGAATCTTCTTTCTTGTCCCTTCATTTTCCCTATCACTGTATTCCAACTGATGCCCATCCTACATGATAGAGGTAATTCTGCAATTCTGTGCTTCCAGTGAAACCTCTCACTCAAGGGGAATGTGGATCAGAGATATTTACTGCGACATTCTAACCCTCATCCTCCCCGCGCCGGGAGTATAGGATCATGGAAATAATTCATCCATCCCTTCGGACTCCCAGCTCAAACGATGTGTCCAATCACATTGGCCCAAGGCTCCTAGCGGACTTTATGTGGATAATTTTAAGCAAACTCACCTGCAATGGAGAGTAAAGTCAGGTGGGTGTAAAGTCAGCATTGCTTCCCGATCCCGTCAGTTTCCCATCAGGCGGATTTGGTTAAAATTGCCCCTCGTATTGGCCTCCATGAGGGGGCTTGACAGGGTAGATCCAGAGAGGATGATTCCACTCGTAGGGGAAGCTAGAACTAGAGGCTATAGTTTAAGAATAAGGGGTCGCCCATTTAGAACTGAGATGAGGAGGAATTTCTTCTGCTCCAGAGAGCTGTGGAGGCTGGGTCATTGAATATATTTAAGGCGGAGATGGACAGATTTTTGAGCGATAAGAGAGTGAAGGGTTATGGGGAACAGGCAGGGAAGTGTAGCTGAGCCCAAGATCAGATCAGCCATGATCTTATTAAATGGCGGAGCAGACTCGAGGGGCTCCTATTTCTTATTTCACTCGGACCAGGAGGCCAAAAGCGACGATGGATGTGGTTGTAGTGGGGAGGCGAAAAGCGTCCAGGGCCACCCTCCCTCGCACAATATGAGTGGCCATGAAGGGCAGGCCACCATCCGAGACGTTCCCATAGTCGCGCTTGTACCCACCTATCCCGAATAATTGATGTGCCTTCCCACTGACTCTGCAAACTGGCAGGGGCAACATGGAGGGCATTGTCGGGTGTGATCCTGACATGACCATAGAAATCGCGACCTAAAGAATTTGGGGGCTACTGTATTTCTCCATTTGATGCTTCCTTTTTTTCCGGTTACCTGTCATTGCTATCCTATCAAAAGTACTATTAAAATGGCACAAAATATCGGCACTCCAATCGAGTAGCTGATTTTGATACTGTGTCAGCTGTGGCTCAGTTGGTAACACTCTCGCCTCTGAGTCAGAAGGCTGGGTTCACAGTCCCCTCCGGGGACTTTAGCACATGCAGTGGGGCTTGGAACCACCACCTTCTAACTCAAGAGATGAACATGCTACCAATGAGTCAAACTGTATTCAACAGTAAACAGTTTACTCAGTCATATATTCATCATATTCCTAATTTCCATGCTTGCACAAGTGCCAGAAAGTCAGGTGTAATAACATTTTTTGGCGCACACTACATTAATTAGTCCTATCAGCTGAATTTGTAATGTATGGCACAAGGGCTTTAAGGCACAAAAACATTTATTGACGGAAGAGAAAAGTGAAGAAATTCTGAAAGGTTTTATTTATTGAAACTGTTGGAATTTAGGTTATCTGCAATGCACACAGAGCTGTAGTGACAGGCCATTTCTAAAGCTGCCGGGCTGGTTATCAAAATAGATAAAAAAAAGTTTTGACATAGCAGCATAGAGAATTGTTAGAAGGCAATTCTTTATTTGAGGTGAAAATAATTTCAGTGTTATCTTGTATCTTTTGGTTTTATCCAGCATGTAAAGATTGGTGAATCTCTAAAGGGCGACCTGAAGCACAATGTGAAAAATAAATCTAAATAGGCTCTGATTGAATGATGACTGGTTAACCCCTTCGGCAACATTGCTGTTCGGCTGTGTGTTTGGGTTATACAGCATACTTTGCTTAACTTTGACTTGGGTTTGTGTGTTCCCATTCTTAATAATTGAAGGCACATTGTACCAGTTATTGGAATAAAGTTATGAGATTTTCCCATACTTCTTAATTTCCAGGAATCTGCTTTTTATCATCACGCACTGTACATAGAAAAGTCTGGCGTAACAGTTTCTTACAATATTTATGGTATTTACACAAAGGGTACAAATTTGGCATGGCCAGTGTGGGCCCCAGCCGAGGGGCCCGAGACCGGCCCAAAATTGCACCGACCTCATTAACATTTCATTCACAAGCTGCCAGCACCTGCTGCGTTTCCACAGGCAGTTTACACATTTGAGGAGCCCGAATGTCAATCCACTTGCCGAGCCATCAACGGCCAGAAGGGAGGTCTCGAAAGCTGCCGGGCTGGTTATCAAAATAGATTAAAAAAAAAGCTTTGACATATCAGCATAGAAAATTGTTAGAACACAATTCTTTACTTGAGGTGAGCGGGCGATCACGATGTCTATGGACTCAGGGGTGGGGGCACTCCTGCTCCTCCAGAAAACACAGGAAGGTTTCTTAAAAAGAACTTGCTTTTAGTTGGCGGCCGCAGAAGAACCCTGAGCGGGACAGGCCCAACGCCTATCCCGCTCATCTCTGCCGAATTTTAGCAAATGGATCCAAAACATGCAGTAGGTTCATTCATTCAGATATTTAAGGGACCAGATATTTTATGCCCATAAGATGAGTGTAATCGGGTCTAATTTTTACCTCACTATATAATATTCTATTAAAAATCTTGGCCGGAATTTTGTTTGGGGAGGCAGGTTGGCGTCGGCGTGTGTGGAGGGAGAGACAGGCGGGAAATCTGGGAGGCCGGCTGGCTGCAGGCGGGTAGGGTTCAGTTGCAAGGGGTAGGTCAGGCAGAGGGATCGCGGGATGGGGTTGGGATCGATGGGAGGGGGTGTCGTTGATCGGGAGGGGGGTTGCAAATCGGGGGGCGGAGGTCTTTGATTGGGATGGGGGGGGTTGGTGATCAGGAGAGGGGGTTCATTGATCGGGAGGAGTCATTGATTGGGAGGGGGGTCATTGATCGGGAGGGGTGTCATTAATCGGGAGGGGGGTCATTGATCGGGAGGGGGGTCGGTGATTGGGGGGGGGTCGGTGATGGGGGACGAGTCGTTGATCAGGAAGGGGGTTGTTGATCGGGAGGGGGGTCATTGATTGGAGGGGCATTGATTGGGAGGGGTGTCATTGATCAGGAGGGGGGTCGGTGATCGGGAGGGGGGTCATTGATCGGGGGGGCATTGATTGGGAGGGGTGTCATTGATCAGGAGGGGGTCGGTGATCGGGAGGGGGGTCATTGATCGGGGGGGGGTCGGCGATCAGGAGGGGAAGTAATTGATTGGGGGGTCAGTGATCGCGAGGGGGATTAATTGATCAGGAGGCATCATTGATCAGGAGGGGCTCATTGATCGGGGGGCATCATTGATTGGGGGGTGTCATTGATCGGGAGGGGGGTCGGTGATTGGGAGGGGGTTCATTGATCGGGAGGGGGATCATTATCGGGAGGAGGTCATTGATCGGGAGGGGGGAATCGTTGATCAGGAGGGGGGAATCGTTGATCGGGAGGGGGGTCGGTGATTGGGAGGATCGGTGATTGGGGGGGAGTCGTTGATCAGGAAGCGGGTTGTTGATCGGGAGGGGGTTGTTGATCGGGAGAGATGCGTAAGGATATTCAAATTGTGTATAGCGAGTGGTGAGAACAGCTATGACAGGGTAAATGATGTTCTCTAGTTCAATAGTTTGTTGTGATCTTATGTAACCAACACGAGTATTTTCCGGCTAAAGATTTCAGTGATTTGCCACATATTTTAGCATTTTGCTGTTGTTCTTCAGCACTACAGTCACAGAAGAAATCTCTTTTCTGTCAAAATGCATAGCAACGCAACTGAGATAATGGATTCTGATTTCTTTTATGACTAGAGTTAATTTGTGCCACGTATAGGCTTGCGTAGGTGTAATGTAACGTAATTCAAAGGTGCAGCAGCTATTAGTTTGTTATTTGCACAACAGGAGAAGAGGCAAAGGTGAAGTCAAAGATCGAAGGAACAAAGGGACAAAGGGACTCTCTCTGTAATCCAAAGTGCAAACTACTCACTGTAATTTCAGAGACCAGCAGGCCACAAACATAAAAGATTGCTGGTAGCTTTTCACAGTATTGACAAATATAACAGGAGAGGCGGAACCTGTCCTTTCAATATGCTGAATAGCTATGTGCAGATCATGGTTCTTTCTGTATGTGCATAAATACATTCGTGGAAGATAATGATTTTATGTTTTTAAAATAAACAGCATTTTGCCTAGATAGACAAAAATGCCAAAATATATTCATCTATTCCCTGCTACATTGAATCTTTATGCCCATTTATCACCTCATGCCCTCTGCGCTCCCAGTTCAATTATGCCTGCACACAGAAATGCGTTTTTTTCATTGCTATCAAGTGTTTGCCCAGACCTTCTCCAATCTTGAGCGGCTGGTGTGATGAAAAGCAAATTAAACAAAATGAGTTAATTATGTTTCGTAATTATTAAAACTGCAATTAGAGTCTGTTATTATTTTCCAGGCAATTCACCATCATTACGCGAGCTGGGGAAGCCACAAGATTTTTGCAAGTATCACCATAAATCTTTAAGAACCTGGACATTTTTCAAAATTGCAAGGGCAAAGCCAGAACAGTCATCGATATGTTAAAGTCTTAGGATATAACATTTTAATTAATTTAAATTAAATTATTAATAGGATATTTATCAGGCTTTTTGAACAAATATATCAAAAAATCTCCAGGGGTTTTACATTAAAAAATGACCAAATGACTCTTTGATCAATGGGATCACATTTTGCCCAGAGGTACGTTTTATTTACCAGTGTGAAACTTTCACATATAAATGAAAAGGATTGAAATATTTCCGAACGTTAACTTATGAATTTAAGCTCATTGTATTGTACCACAGCTGATCGGGAGGGGGGGTCACCCGTTGATCGGGGGGGTGGGGTCACCCGTTGATTGGGAGGGGGTCACCCGTTGATTGGGAGGGGGGTCACCCGTTGATCGGGAGGGGGGGTCACCCGTTCATTAGGAGGGGGGTCACCCGTTGATCGGAAGGGGGGTCACCCGTTGATCGGGAGGGGGGGTCACCCGTTCATTAGTAGGGGGGGTCACCCGTTCATTAGGAGGGGGGTCACCCGTTGATTGGGGAGGGGGGTCACCCATTGATTGGGAGGGGGGTCACCCGTTGATCGGGAGGGGGGTCACCCGTTGATGGGAGGGGGGTCACCCGTTCATTAGGAGGGGGGTCACCCGTTGATTGGGGAGGGGGGTCACCCGTTGATCGGGAGGGGGGTCACCCGTTGATGGGAGGGGGGTCACCCGTTCATTAGGAGGGGGGTCACCCGTTCATTAGGAGGGGGGTCACCCGTTGATCGGGAGGGGGAGTCACCCGTTGATTGGGAGGGGGGTCACCCGTTGATCGGGAGGGGGGGTCACCCATTCATTAGGACGGGGGTTACCCGTTCATTAGGAGGGGGGTCACCCGTTGATCGGGAGGGGGGTCACCCGTTGATTGGGAGGGGGGTCACCCGTTGATCGGGAGGGGGGTCACCCGTTGATTGGGAGGGTGTCGGCAATCGCGATACAGGATTTCAATGACTTTTTAGAAAACTGCTACAGAAATGCATTTTGTTCTTTTACAATTTTTTTAAATGTTCAGCAAAGTAAACGATTACAGCTCCCCGAATAGATATATTACAATGCATTTACAGCACAGAAGCAGGCCATTTGGCCCAACCGGTCCGTGCCGGTGTTTATGCTCCACACGAGCCTCCTCCCACCCCTATAACAAAATACTACAGATGCTGGAATCTGAAATAAAAACAGAAAATGCTGGAAATCTCAGCGAGTCAGGCAACATCTGGAGAGAAAAACAAAGTTAACGTTTCGAGTCGACGACCCCCTCATCAGAACTGATGAATGTTTGAAAAGAACATATTCTTAAGAAGCACTGAAAGAAGAAGGGAAGAAAGAACAAAAGGGAAGGTCTATGATAGGGTGGAAGGCAGGAGAGATTAGAGAGACAAAAGGGATGATAGGCCAAAATGAAATGGTAATGGCCGGAGTTAGAAAAAGGTTAGTCAAGGTAGGATGTGAATGGCGGAATAATTACAACTGCCATTGGAGACAAAGAGAAAAAAAACATAAGCTCAAGAGTGGGTGGGGAGGGGTGGGGAAGGAGCCAAAGATGGGCAGAGGTTATGCTTTGAAATTATTGAACTCGATGTTGAGTCCAGAAGACTGTAAAGTACCTAAATGAAAGATGAGGTGCTGTTCCTCGAGCTTGCGTTGAGCTTCACTGGAACAGTACAGGAGTCCGAGGACGGAGAAATCTCAGTGGGAGTGGAGTGTAGAATTAATGTGACAAACGACCAGAAGCTCGGGGTCACACTTACTGACTGAACCATCCCACTCCCACCTCTCTTCATCAAACCCCCCATCAACCTATCCTATACTTTTATCCCTCATGTGCATATCTAGCTTCCTATTTGAATCTATCTCTGCTATTTACCTCGACCACTCGCTGTGGTAGTGAGTTCTACATTCTAACCACTCTCTGGGTAAAGAAGTTTTCTTGAATTCCCTGTTGGATTTATTAGTGACTATCGTATATTTATGGCTGCTAGTTCTGGTCTCGCCCACAGGTATAGACTCAGGCGACCTCAGGTAGTGGTTAATATAGACTCAGGGGATCTCAGGTTATAGCCTAAGGAGGCCTTCTTGAAGGCGAAGTGCACCGTGACTTTTACTGTCTAGTGTGCCGATCGTGCTGTTGCTAACTCGCTCCAAATGTTGTTGGTTTTCTAATTAGAATATGGTGCAGCGAGCACAGTGGCAGAGCAGGCACTCAGCACACAAGAACATAAGAACATAAGAAATAGGAGCCTATTTCTTCATTCAATGAGATCATGGCTGATCTGATAGCCTCAAAGCCATTGTCCTGCCTGTTCCCCATAACCCTTGACTCCCCTACAGTTCAAGAATCTGTCTCTCAGCCTTGAATATATTCAATGACCTAGCCTCCACAGCTCTCTTTGTTAGAGAATTCCAAAGATTCACCATCCTCTGAGAGACAAAATTCCTCCTCATCTCTGTCTTAAATGGGCGACCCCTTATTCTGAAACTATGCGCCGTAGTTCTAGATTCCCCCATGAGGGGAAACATCCTTTCAGCATCTACCCTGTGAAACCCCCTCAGAATCATATATGTTTCAATAAGATCACCTGTCATTCTTCTAAACTCCAATGAGTGTAGGCCCAACCTGCTCAACCTTTCCTCATAGGACAACTCTTTCATCTCAGGAATCAACCTCGTGAACCTTCTCTGAACTGCCTCCAATGCAAGTATATCCTTCCTTAAAAAAGGAGAACAAAATTGTACGCAGTACTCTAGGTGTGGTCTCACCAATACCCTGTACAGTTGTAGCAAGACTTCCCTACTTTTATACTCTATCCCCCTTGCAATAAAGGCCAATATTCCATTTGCCTTCCTAATTATTTGTTGTACCTGCATACTAACATTTGTGTTTAATGTACGAGGACACCCAGATCCCTCTGTACCGCAGCATTCCCTGGTGTCTCTCCATTTAAATAATATTTTGCTTTGCTATTCTTCCTACCAAAGTGGATTACCGCGCGATCCAAGAGCTGAGACACCTTCACCACCCAGAGCCACGCGAGGCTTCAATGAACGGAAGTGCAACTAATTAAATAAACTTTAATCCACAATTATTTTAAAGCGTTGTGTCGCTTTCCAGTGGCGAGATTTTTGCCAGTTTCACTGCATCTATGAATTCAGGGCACTCCAAGTCGCCAGCTTATAATTTATTAGTAACTTAGGAATGCAATAATTCTTGACTTTTATTTTCGGGGATTATGAAGGCATAAAATGAGCTAATGTTGAATTTTGAACGTATTGAAAAGTTCTGATAATTATTTTGGTTTGAATGAGCCTGAAGATCACAAATCGGCATGGACAGGAAAAAGATTGAACAATGTCACGTTGACTTTCGTCTGAGTAGATGAGCTTAAAATATATTTGAGGCGTGTGCATATCCATTGACTCATAACTGATTGAAACAAAAACGATTAATAATCAAATTAGAGTCATTAGAAATGATAATGTTTGCAGTGTTAATGGCTTTAGTGAGGTTGAGAACTGCGGGAAAATAGAAAAGAGGTTGTTTAAATTCTGGCAACGATCTCATGAATTGAATGGGCTCCGGACATATGGCATAGCGATATTAAAATTGAAAATCCCAGGTGTAGGAACTGGATGCTCAAAGATCCTAGTAATGCATTTTTAACAACAGGGAGTGTAAACATGATCTTGAAGCAATAAATCACATTGCTGCCAGGCCACCAACGTCATGATTTTTAAGGCTAAGTGACAACGGTGTGAAAACTAGGTTACATGCAGGAAAATCGCGATTGCTGTTGATTGTAATGGGGCGAGGGTAACGGTGGAGTGGGGCAAAAGTTACAGGAAAATGCAGCATCAATGGCATAAGCCACTTATTGCATAATTTCCTCTTTTGCACTGTTCCACAGTCCTTGTGCTGTAAATACATCATTCCAATGGTGCAAATTCCGAGGGAAATCTGGGTAATCAGATTTATTTATTTCATTTGCGGGATGTGGGTCTCGCTGGCAATTGCCCGTCCCTAACTGCCTTTAACTGAGTGGCTTGCTAGGCCATTTCACAGGGAATAAAGAGTCAACCGTATTGCTGTGGATCTGGAGTCACATATAGGCCAGACCGGGTAAGGACGTCAGATCTCTAAAGGACATTATTGAAGTAGATGGGTTTTTACCACAATTCAGTAGTTACATGGGCTAGAGTTTCCATTGCTTTGCCGCCCGGTTTCGTGACAGCATTGGCCGTTTTAGGCGAGAATCGCGTCGGCAAAATTTTCCACAGCTGTGTTATAAGAACATAAGAAATAGGAACAGGAGTAGGCCATATGGCCCCTCGAGCCTGCTCTGCCATTCAATAAGATCATGGCTGATCTAATCATCGGGATTAAAAGCTAGTATCAATCATGGTGACATGGGCTAGAATTTCTAAACAATCTGCCAGTGCTGGATTGCCACTCAAAGTACTGCTGAGATTCGCAAAATTATCACTGGCAAAAATTCCCCCAAAAAAGAAAAAAATCTGCCCAGCAAAAAAAATGGGCCTCACACCCCGATTCTTGGTGAAAAACTTGAATCTTGGGCCGATTGGGCGGTTCTTAAAAAAAAATAGGTGATAATGACAAAAAAATCTACACCGAGGCTGCGGGTTGGGCCTAGGAGGAGAAAAACACAAAAAAATATTTTTTCAAAAACATAAAATAAAAAATAAAAATCAGAAAAACATTCTCAGGACCCTATTTACTTAAATCACTGCGAGAATTTTAAAATTATTGGTAAAAACCCATTATGTACCTTTTTTTGCAGGGCTACCGCCCAGCACCGCCCAGCTCCGCTGATTCTCGTGGGCTTTTTTTCAACTTACCCACGGGTCACCGCTGAGACAAAAATCAGGCAATGCGGTCTATGGATGATGCAAGCCGGCGGTTCACTCCCCAGTGGTACTTCAAAACCTCCGGCGGAACATACATTTGGACTTCCAGAAGGCATTTGACAAGGTGTCATGTAAAAGGTTACTGCACAAGTTAAAAGTTCACAGGGTTGGGGTAATATATTAGCATGGATAGAGGATTGGCTAAATAACAGAGAACAGAGAGTCGGGATAAATGGTTCATTCTCTGGTTGGCAACCAGTAACTAGTGGGGTGCCGCAGGGATCAGTGCTGGGACCCCAACTATTTACAATCAATATTAACGACTTGGAAGAAGGGACTGAGTGTAATGTAGCCAAGTTTGCTGACTATACAAAGATGGGAGAAAAAGCAATGTGTGAGGAGGACACAAAAAATCTGCAAAAGGACATAGATAGGCTAAGTGAGTGGGCAAAAATTTGGCAGATGGAGTATAATGTTAGAAAGTGTGAGGTCATGCACTTTGGCAAAAAATATCAAAGAGCAAGTTATTATTTAAATGGAGAAAGATTGCAAAGTGCCGCAGTACAACGGGACCTGGGGGTGCTTGTGCATGAAACACAAAAGGATAGTATGCAGGTACAGCAAGTGATCAGGAAGACCAATGGAATCTTAGCCTTTATTGCAAAGGGGATGGAGTCTAAAAGCAAGGAAGTCTTGCTACAGCTATACAGGGTATTGGTGAGGCCACACCTGGAATACTGCGTGCAGTTTTGGTTTCCATATTTATGAAAGGATATACTTGCTTTGGTGGCAGTTCAGAGAAGGTTCACTCGGTTGATTCCGGGGATGAGGGGGTTGACTTATGAGGAAAGGTTGAGTAGGTTGGGCCTCTATTCATTGGAATTCAGAAGAATGAAAGGTGATCTTATCGAAACAAGGGAAATTAGGGATAGTGTTAAAGCCAACGAAGAAGCATATCAATTGGCCAGAAAAAGCAGCAAACCTGAGGACTGGGAGAAATTTAGAATTCAGCAGATGAGGACAAAGGGTCTAATTCGGAGGGGGAAAATAGAGTATGAGAGGAAGCTTGCAGGGAACATAAAAACTGATTGCAAAAGCTTCTATAGATATGTGAAGAGAAAAAGATTAGTGAAAACCAATGTAGGTCCCTTGCAGTCAGAATCAGATGAATTTAAAATGGGGAACAAAGAAATGGCAGATCAATTGAACAAATACTTTGGATCTGTCTTCAAGAAGGAAGACACAAATAACCTTCCGGAAATACTAGGGGTTCAAGGGTCTCACGAAAAGGAGGAACTGAAGGAAATCCTTATTAGTCAGGAAATTGTGTTCGGGAAATTGATGGGATTGAGGGCTGATAAATACCCAGGGCCTGATAGTCTGCATCCCAGAGTACTTATGGAAGTGGCCCTAGAAATAGTGGATTCATTAATGATTATTTTCCAACATTCTATTGACTCTGAATCAGTTCCTATGGACTGGAGGGTAGCTAATGTAACACCACTTTTTAAAAAAGGAGGGAGAGAGAAAACAAGGAATTGTAGATGGGTTAGCCTGACATCAATGGTGGGGAAAATGTTGGAATCAATTATTAAAGATGAAATAGCAGCTCATTTGGAAAGCAGTGACAGGATCGGTCCAAGTCAGCATGGATTTATGAAAGGGAAATCATGCTTGACAAATCTTCTAGAATTTTTTGAGGATGTAACTAGTAGAGTGGATAAGGGAGAACCAGTGGATGTGGTGTATTTGGATTTTCAAAAGGCTTTTGACAAGGTCTCACACAAGGGATTAATGTGCAAAATTAAAGCACATGGTATTGGGGGTAATGTATTGACGTGGATAGAGAACTGGTTGGCAGACAGGAAGCAAATAGTAGGAATAAACGGGTCCTTTTCAGAATGGCAGGCAGTGACTAGTGGGGTACTGCAAGGTTCAGTCCTGGGACCCCAGCTATTTACAATATACATTAATGATTTAGATGAAGGAATTGAGTGTAATATCTCCAAGTTTGCAGATGACACTAAGCTGGTTGGCAGTGTGAGCTGTGAGGAGGATGCTAAGAGGCTGCAGGGTGACTTGGGCAGGTTAGGTGAGTGGGTAAATGCATGGCAGATGCAGTATAATATGGATAAATGTGAGGTTATCCACTTTGGTGGCAAAAACAGGGAGGCAGAATATTATCTGAATGGTGACAGCTTAGGCAGAGGGAAGATGCAACAAGACCTGGGTGTCATAAGAACATAAGAATTAGGAACAGGAGTAGGCCATCTAGCACCTCGGCCTGCTCCGCCATTCAATAAGATCATGGCTGATCTGGTCGTGGACTCAGCTCCACTTACCCGCCCTCTCCCCGTACCCCTTAATTCCCTTATTGGTTAAAAATCTATCTATCTTTGACTTGAAAACATTCAATGAGCTAGCCTCAACTGCTTCCTTGGGCAGAGAATTCCACAGATTCACAACCCTCTGGGAGAAGAAATTCTTTCTCAACTCGGTTTTAAATTGGCTCCTCCGTATTTTGAGGCTGTGCCCCCTAGTTCTAGACTCCCCTACCAGTGGAAACAACCTCTCTGCCTCTGTCTTGTCTATCCCTTTCATGATTTTAAATGTTTCTATAAGATCACCCCTCATCCTTCTGAACTCCAACGAGTAAAGACCCAGTCTACTCAATCTATCATCATAAAGTAATCCCCTCATTTCTGGAATCAGCCTAGTGAATCGTCTCTGTACCCCTTCCAAAGCTAGTATATCCTTCCTTAAGTAAGGTGACCAAAACTGCATGCAGTACTCCAGGTGCGGCCTTACCAATACCTTATACAGTTGCAGCAAGACCTCCCTGCTTTTGTACTCCATCCCTCTCGCAATGAAGGCCAACATTCCATTCGCCTTCCTGATTACCTGCAAACTAACCTTTTGGGATTCATGCACAAGGACCCCCAGGTCCCTCTGCACCACAGCATGTTGTAATTTCTCCCCATTCAAATAATATTCCCTTTTACTGTTTTTTTTCCCAAGGTGGATGACCTCACACTTTCTGACATTGTATTCCATCTGCCAAACCTTAGCCCATTCGCTTAACCTATCCAAATCTCCTTGCAGCCTCTCTGAGTCCTCTACACAACCCGCTTTCCCACTAATCTTAGTGTCATCTGCAAATTTTGTTGCACTACACTCTGTCCCCTCTTCTCGGTCATCTATGTATATTATAAACAGTTGTGGTCCCAGCACTGATCCCTGTGGCACACCACTAACCACTGATTTCCAACCCGAAAAGGACCCATTTATCCCGACCCTCTGCTTTCTGTTCGCCAGCCAATTCTCTATCCATGCTAATACATTTCCACTGACTCCGCGTACCTTTATCTTCTGCAGTAACCTTTTGTGTGGCACCTTATCGAATGCCTTTTGGAAATCTAAATACACCACATCCATCGGTACACCTCTATCCACCATGCTCGTTATATCCTCAAAGAATTCCAGTAAGTTAGTTAAACATGATTTCCCTTTCATGAATCCATGCTGCGTCTGCTTGATTGCATATTCCTATCTAGATATCCCGCTATTTCTTCCTTAATGATAGTTTCAAGCATTTTCCCCACTACAGATGTTAAACTAACCGGCCTATAGTTACCTGCCTTTTGCCTGCCCCCTTTTTTAAACAGAAGTGTTACATTAGCTGCTTTCCAATCCGCTGGTACCTCCCCAGAGTCCAGAGAGTTTTGGTAGATTATATCGAATGCATCTGCTATAACTTCTGCCATCTCTTTTAATACCCTGGGATGCATTTCATCAGGACCAGGGGACTTGTCTACCTTGAGTCCCATTAGCCTGTCCAGCACTACCCCCCGAGTGATAGTGATTGTCTCAAGGTCCTCCCTTCCCACATTCCTGTGGCCTGCAAATTTTGGCATTGTTTTTGTGTCTTCCACTGTGAAGACGGAAGCAAAATAATTGTTTAAGGTCTCAGCCATTTCCACATTTCCCATTATTAAATCCCCCTTTTCATCTTCTAAGGGACCAACATTTACTTTAGTCACTCTTTTCCGTTTTATATATCTGTAAAAGCTTTTACTATCTGTTTTTATGTTTTGCGCAAGTTTACCTTCGTAATGTATCTTCCCTTTCTTTGTTGCTTTTTTAGTCATTCTTTGCTGTTGCTTAAAATTTTCCCAATCCTCTAGTTTCCCACTAACCTTGGCCACCTTATACGCATTGGTCTTTGATTTGATACTTTCCTTTATTTCCTTGGTTATCCACGGCTGGTTATCCCTTCTCTTGCCGCCCTTCTTTTTCACTGGAATATATTTTTGTTGCGCACTATGAAAGAGCTCCTTAAAAATCCTCCACTGTTCCTCAATTGTGCCACCGTTTAGTCCTTGTTTCCAGTCTACTTTAGCCAACTCTGCCCTCATCCCACTGTAGTCCCCTTTGTTTAAGCATAGTACGCTCGTTTCTGACACAAATTCCTCATCCTCAATCTGTATTACAAATTCAACCATATTGTGATCACTCATTCCGAGAGGATCTTTTACTAGGAGATGGTTTATTTTTCCTGTCTCATTACACAGGACCAGATCTAAGATGGCTTGCTCCCTTGTAGGTTCTGTTACATACTGTTCTAAGAAACAATCCCATATGCATTCTATGAATTCCTCCTCCAGGCTACCCCGTGAGAAGGATCCGCAGCCAGCTAGGGAATGAAAGACCAGCAGGAAGAGTAGTACAAAGAAGGTAGTGCAAGGGTCCCATCTGGTCATCCCCCTGCAAAACAGATACACTGCTTTGAGTGCTGTTGAGGGAGATAACTCATCATGGTTCATCAGTCATTGAAAGTTGGCATACAGGTACAGCAGGTGGTGAAGAAGGCAAATGGCATGTTGGCCTTCATAGCGAGAGGATTTGAGTATTGGAGCAGGGAGGTCTTGCTGCAGTTGTCCAGGGCCATGGTGAGACCACACCTTGAATATTGTGTACAGTTTTGGTCTCCTAATCTGAGGAACGACATTCTTGCTATTGAGGGAGTGCAGTGAAGGTTCACCAGACTGATTTCCGGGATGGCAGGACTGACATATGAAGAAAGACTGGATCGACTAGGCTTATTTTCACTGGAATTTTGAAGAATGAGAGGGGATCTCATAGAAACATATAAAATTCTGACGGGATTGGACAGGTTAGATGCAGGAAGAATTTTCCCGATGTTGGGGAAGTCCAGAACCAGGGGTCACAGTCTCAGGATAAGGGGTAAGCAATATAGGACCGAGATGAGGAAAAACTTCTTCACTCAGAGAGTTGTGAACCTGTGGAATTCTCTACCACAGTAAGAAGTTGTTGTGGCCAGTTCGTTAGATATATTCAAAAGGGAGTTAGATGTGGCCCTTGCGGCTAAAGGGATCAAGGGATATGGAGAGAAAGCAGGAATGTGGTACTGAAGTTGCATGATCAGCCATGATCATATTGAATGGTGGTGCCAGCTCGAAGGGCCGAATGGCCTACTCCTGCACCTATTTTCTATGTTTCTATGTTTCTGCAGCTCGCCTGATTTCAGCCGACACAGAGAGGTAGAAGATATGGAAATCACTTTGTGTTATCTGATTCGTTGGGTGATGTGCGCTGCCGGTGAAAAATGAATCTATCCCCTCCTTTGCGCAACAAAATGATTTTTGTAATACAAATTCACCATTTTCCGCAGTTCTACAAAACAATAACTAATCTGACCGAGTCAGAGATCAAATAATGAATCAGTTTTTGTACCAAATGTCAGCTTTAAGCAGGCGCAGATCAGATGCTGTTTAAAATTCACTTCACGTTTCTCCAATACTCCAACTTGACCTGGCCACTCGAGTATCTGTGTTGCAATCTTATGGTATTTTTCAGTAGCTGAATGTCACTTTTGATGGCCAACTGGCAGAGAGCGCTGCCCGCCTGTCAAGTGGATGAGGAGGCCTGAGCCATTTTGAGCTCGGGCCCTATTTAATTCTTGCCGGCGCACTGCAGGGCCCGACCAGGTCTTCCTACTGTAGCTCATCGGCTCTGGGACTGGCACATTACCGGCTGCCTCAGACACCATGCCAGCCTGCAGGCAAGTTCTGGGAGGAGAGGAGAATACTAGTGGAATGCGGCCCGCTGACAGCGACCCATGGTTTTTGTGTCCAGCCAGAAGGCGCAATCTTGCTCTCCCACAAAGATATATTACAAAAAATTATTTTCTGATTTTCTGGATGGTTGTGTGAGTTGCCAGCAGTGGCCCTTTAAGGACTGTTGGTTAAGTTACTCAATACCAGACAAATGAGAAGAGAGCTTTACCTATGTGACCCTGAAAATTGCAAATCGGGTCCTAACTATGTCATAGGACAACAATTTGCATAATCAAGAGGCCGACCACCTGAAACATTGAAAAGTCTCTTTAAAAAGGGTGACGGCTGGAGTATCAATGTTAACAGATGGTAAATCTAGCAACCCCATTTTGAAACGTTTTCAACCTCATTAATTCCAAATTAACCCAGTGAAAATTGGTCCTGTAATGTCCAATTCATGCTGACTAATGCTCAATTTTGTACTATGTATTTGTATGAGCTTGGAATTGGATTAAGATGGCCCATGTTCATTTCACATAGATGGTTCAACAGCTTCAAGATGAGGAAACTTTTATTGCATTTTTATGCCCTGGATTCTAATACAGGTTTTACACGTGAAAAGGTAAACTTTATATTCATTGTGTTTCTCGGAGTCTGAGTTGCTCTTGTACAGTTATTTCTTTATAAAGTCCTTCTACAAAATTGCCTTTAGTTCTGTTTGCTTTCATCTTTACACCATGATAGAATTTCTGTTTCGTAAACATGTTAGAGTTGTAACGTGAAAAATAATTTATAATTTGCCCAATTTATTTTTGCTATCCCCATGAAAGCTTTTTGAACTCAAAAGAGATGGAGCGAGGGAGAGCTGTAGATTTAACGTCAGAACCAAACTGGACAGCGGCTCTTATTATTAGTTTGAGGATGAGAAACTGGGATCTGAAACTCGTGATTTAAATCTAAATAAAGGCAATTACAAAGGAATGAAGACAGAGTTGGCTAAAGTGGACTGGGAAAATAGATTAAAAGGTCAGACGGGAGATAAGCAATGGCAGACATTTAAGGAAATATTTCATAACTCTCAGCAAAGATATATTCCATTAAGAAAGAAAGACTCGATGAGAAGGATGAACCATCCATGGCAAACTAAAGAAGTTAAAGATGGTATCAAATTGAAAGAAAAGGCATACAACGTTGTGAAGATTAGTGGTAGGCGAGAAGATTGGGAAAATTTTAAAAACCAACAAAGGATGACTAAAAAAATAATAAAAAGGGAGAAAATGGATTATGAGAGTAAACTAGCAAAGATATAAAAACAGACAGTAAGAGCTTCAACATGTATATAAAAATGAAGAGAGTAGCTAAAGTAAATGTTGGTCCCTTAGAGGATGGGGAATTAATCATCATCATCATCATCATCATCCTAGGCGGTCCCTCGAACGAGGATGACTTGCTTCCACATGAGTTCACAGATGTTTCAATGAAGGACCCGATGTTCCAGTCCTGAACTCCAACTTAGGGGGTGGAAGATGCCTGTGCGTGGGAGAAACAAGGAAATGGCAGAGACTTTGAACAAATATTTTGCATCTATCCTCATGGTACAAGACACTAAAAGCATCCCAATAATAGTAGAAAATCAGGGGCAAAAGTGGAGAAGAAATTCAAACAGTCATGATAACTAGAGGAAAAGTACTCGACAAACTAATTGGACTAAAGTCTGACAAGTCCGCTGGACCTGATGGCCTGCATCCGAGGATCTTAAAAGAAGTGACTGTAGAAATAGTGGATTCATTGGTTGTAATCTTATAAAATTCCCCAGATTCTGGAAAGGTCCCAGCGGATTGGAAAACCGCAAATGTAACACACCTATTCAAGAAAGGAGGAAGACAGAAAGCAGGAAACTACATACCAGTTAGCCCAATATCTATCATTGGGAAAATGCTGGAATCCATTATTAAGGAAGTAGTAGCAGGATATTTAGAAAATCATAATACAATCGAGCATGGTTTACGAAAGGGAAATCATGTTTGACAAATTTATTAGAGTTCTTTGAGGATGTCACGAGCAGGGTGGATAGTAGGGAACCAGTAGATGTCGTGTATTTGGATTTCCAAAAGGCATTTGATAAGGTGCCACATAAAAAGTTACTACACAAGGTAAGAGCTCATGGTGTTGGGGGTAATATATTAGCATGGATTGAGAGTAACTAACAACAAACTGAGATTCGGGATAAATGGGTCATTTTCAGGTTGGCAAACTGTAACTAACGGGGTGCCACACGGATCAGTGCTCGTGCCTCAACTATTTCATCATCACAGGCAGTCCCTCGAAATCGAGGAAGACTTGCTTCCACTCCAAAAGTGAGTTCTCAGGTGACTGAACAGTCCAATACGAGAATTACAGTCTCTGTCACAGGTGGGACACACAGTCCTTAGAGGAAACGGTGGGTGGGAAGTCTGGTTTGTCGCAGGCTCCTTCCGCTGCCTGCGCTTGATTTCCGCATGCTCTCGGCGACGAGACTTGAGGTGCTCAGCGCCCTCCCGGATGCTCTTCCTCCACTTAGGGCGGTCTTTGGCCAGGGACTCCCAGGTGTTGGTGGGAATGTTGAACTTTATCAAGAAGGCTTTGAGGGTGTTCTTGAAATATTTCCTCTGCCCACCTGGGGCTCAACTATTTACAATCTATATTAATGACTTGGATGAAGGGACCAAGTGTATTGTAACCAAATTTGCTGACGATACAAAGATAGGTGGGAAAGTAAGTTGTGAGGAGGACACAAAAAGTCTGCAAAGGGATTATAGATAGGTTAAGTGAGTGGGCAAATATTTGGCAGATGGTGTATAATGTGGGAAAATGTGAGGTTTGCCAATTTGGTAGGAAGAATAGAAAAGTAAAATATTATTTAAATGGAGAGACACTACAGAATGCTGCGGTGCAGAGGGATCTGGGTATCCTCGTACATGAAAAACAAAAAGTTAGCATGCAGGTACAGCAAGTAATTGCGAAGGCAAATGCAATGTTGACCTTTATTGCAAGGGGGATGGAGTATATCATCTTCATCATAGGCAGTCCCTCGGAATTGAGGAAGACTTGCTTCCACTCCTGAAGTGAGTTCTTTGGTGGCTGAACAGTCCAATACGAGATCCACAGACTCTGTCACAGGTGGGACAGACAGTCGTTAAGGGAAGGGGTGGGTTTGCTGTATGCTCTTTTCACTGCCTGCGCTTGATTTCTGCACGCTCTCAGTGTTGATACTTGAAGTGATCAGCACCCTCCCGGATGCACTTTCTCCACTTAGGGCGGTCTTTGGCCAGGGACTGCCAGGTGCCAGTGGGGATGTCGCACTTTATCAGAGAGGCTTTGAGGGTGTCCTTGTAACGCTTCCGCTGCCCAACTTTGGCTCGTTTGCCATGAAGGAGCTCCGCATAAAGCACTTGCTTTGGCAGTCTCGTGTCTGGCATGCGAACTATGTGGCCTGCCCAGTGGAGCTGATTGAGTGTGGTCAGTGCTTCAATGCTGGGGATGTTAGCCTGGACGAGGACGTTGATGTTGGTGCGACTGTCCTCCCAGGGGATTTGTAGGATCTTTCGGCGACATCGTATAAAGGTAGGGCACTCTTGCTACAACTGTACAGGGTGTTGGTGAGACCATACCTAGAGTACTGCATACAGTTTTAGTCTCCTTATTTAAGGAGGGATATACTTGCATTGGAGGCAGTTCAGAGAAGGTTCACTCGGTTGATTCCAGATATGAAGGTATGGATAATTGGTGTTTGCCTCAGTGTATTCGCTGAAACAGATTGAAGGAAAAGAATCCAGAAATTATCATTTGGTGTCAGAAGTGGGATCTCAATGGACGACTGCCGAAAACTTGCGAATTAAGAACCAGACTAGCCTTGGACGAGACGAGGGGAAAGTGACCACTGGAGTAAGTATACTTTCAATACTGCTCCAGTTTCCCCCGGTTTCAAATGTCTGAGAAAAGTATGGCCACTCACTGGTTCTCAGGTAGTGTCTAAACGAGATCCAGGTCAATCTGGCGAATACCTTCTAAACTTAGGAAATAAGTGTCCAAGTCAGGTGTGACGTCGACCTTGTATATCACTTGGCCCGTCTAGGCACTGATTGGATTTAAACCGGGCAGCGACACAGAAGGTAGGATTAGATAGGGCTAGATAGGGTTAGATCAAATCGCGTGGGACGCGATCCGTGCGGCGACACGGAAGGTTGGGATAGTGAGAGCTAGATAGGGATAGATCAAATCACGTGGGACGCAATCCATGCGGCGACACAGAAGGTAGGGATAGTTAGAGCTAGATAGGGATAGATCAAATCGCGTGGGACGCGATCCGTGCGGCGACACGGAAGGTAGGGATAGTTAGAGCTAGATAGGGATAGATCAAATCATGCAGCGGTGCGGAGGATCAAATCGTGCGGCGGCGGGAAGGATCAAATCGTGCGGCGGCGCTAAGAGAAAAAAAAATTGCGCGGTGACGTGAACCGCGGGGCGATGCGGGATCGTGCGGTGACGCAAATCGCGTGGTGACGTGAACTGCGGGGCGATGCGGAATTGCGTGGAGACATGAACTGTGGGGCAACGCGGGATCGCGCGGTGACGCAAACCGCGGGGTGACGCAAATTGCGCGGTGACGCAAACTGCGGGGCGAGGCGGGATCGCGTGGTGACGCAAACCGCGGGGCAACGCAAAAAAAAAACGCATAGCAACGCAGAGGTTAAAGAATTAAGCCACGGGACTGTGTAAATTTAAAATTTTACTTATGCCAGGTGTGGTGTCGATCTTGTATATCACTTGGTCCGCCTAGGCTCTGGATAAGTTAACCTAAACCACCGCAGGGCAACGCGGGGACAATCGGGACTAATTAGAACAATTACGATACGAGAGGCGACGCGAGAATGGGTAATCAGTTAGATAAAACCACAGATGCGGGTAGTCCGCTACAGAAGTTATGTGAGGAATTCCCTGAAAGAGCTGAACAATTTAGACTATTATCTGGAGCCCTGAATAAATTATTAGGAGATGACCAATGGCCCCTAGGTGGCACTAGAAGCGTGGGAATAGCAAAAAAGGCACAGGGATTGATTTGGAAAAGGGGACGAGGAAAAAGGGATAAGAATTTAATTGCCACGTGGCGACATTATTGTCAAAAATTAAAAGATGCATCACTTCTGTCAAGTTGGCAGGAAAACGCCACTAAATTAGGATTCTCATTGACAGAAGGAGGACATATTAAAACCATAGACGTCTTAAAAAAAGAATGCGCGCAAGAAAAATGTACTAAGAGATCCACTGGGACCTCTGAGAAAGATATTAACTGACTACGTAGTCAAATGGCTGGCTTTGCGTTGATGAGGAAATTGATGAATGGTTACTGACTCGGCGCCCAACGGCACTTCCCGCAGCCCCTAGCCCCTTGCTCCAGTCCTCTTCCCATCCCCCTCCACCTTACACTCCGGCGAAAAAAAAAGATAAATCTAACCCCACACCAACGAATCAACAAGCCCAAACGGACTCGTCATCCTCTGATAGCGATTCGGATCCCCAGTTCACAGGCAATATAGCTGAGAGGACTAGATCTCACACTCGGAAGGACTATATCTCGACATCACAGACAGTTCCATAAATCTTCTAGTCAAACTACCAGTCCCAGTTGTGAAAAGCATGGCAAACACTCTCGCCGATCGAGACCCGGAGGTGTCGAGCAGTCAGACAGCTCCGAAACATCCTCCGACCTAGAAATGCCTTCCAAGATCCCAAAGCCCCGACACCAATTCCCAGTCCGACCAATGCCAAACCCTGATGCACAACAAGCTGCAAACCACCCCACCATAGATGTCTATGTGCCCTGGAAACCTAACGAAAATTTGGCCCTTATGGCCACCATACCAGATCGGAAAAAAGAACCTATCAAATTTATAGATCATCTTCGAACTACTATTTCAGTTTATAATGCAGAATCAAGGTACCTGTGGGCCTTGGTAAAGCAAACCCTGAGCCCAACTGAGCATACCCGATTTCTAACTCACCTAGGACATGCTACTCATGATGCATTGGTGGTTGCTCACCCTAACGATGTCCAGGATCGCCTAAACGCTATCTTTAATGCTCTCACCACAACCCTTCAGAAGCCCATCAGTATGGCCGTAGTATTAGAAACTAAACCCAAACGAGAAGAAACTGCCAATGAATTCATGGAAAGATTTATTGAAATATACGGAAGTCAATCAGGAGATAATGCCTTCAGGGAAGGAGAGGATTCTCCTCAATTGTTCGCCATCCTACTTCAGTGCCTGCCCTATTCGATTGCTCACGCTATCCGGACAAATAATATGAATTGGGCAGATAACAGTAAAGCCCAGATGGAAAGGGCGGTTAAACATTATTGGCAGGAAAAGAAAGGAGAGGGGGGAGGTGCGCCCCCAACCCGGGTCAAGACTGAATACGTGACGAGAAAGGAAGGGCCTCTTCAAGGGGAAAGACCAAAACCCGACCCAAGGGGATACCAGATGGAACCGTAGTATTGCGTGCAGGGTTGGGTGGATAAACAGGGATACGATTATACCAAACACCCAAATGGCCCAGGCCCTGCTAATTACGGACCGCCCTATTGTCCACGACCTGGTATGGGAAGAGGTCAGGGCTGGGAAAGATGAGATGGATGCTTTAATTGTGGACAGGAAGGACATTGGAGCAGGCAATGCCCCTCCCTTCAGCACGGAAAAGGGAGAGGAGGAAGAGAAGGGGGGCAAAGGGGGAGAGGACAGGGATCTTATACTAACTTCTCCCAGAACAACCCCTTTGCCCATCTGTCACCCGAATACTGACTACTTTCCTCGGATAAGGAACCAATGATATCGCTAAAAATTCAAAATGAGTGGCAATCCTTCTTAATAGATACGGGAGCTTCCATGTCCTTGGTGCAATCGAAGCTTAAACTCCTCGCCTCCACCGAGACACAGGGACTGTCAGGGTTCCTGGGACAAGTCTCAACATTCGTAGTGTCAGAACCAGTCAAAGTAAATTACAAGGAAGAATCTGTGAAACATCGGTTTGTTATTACCACCAATTTGGACTGTAACTTGATGGCTAGGGATCTCCTCTGTAAATTTCAGTTGCATCTGGAATGCGGGGATGATGGAATCGTTGTAAAGCAAGAAGCCTTTAAGTGGTGGTCCCTGGCACCCTATCATGTGACCCTAGCCTATGATCCGAGTGGTAAGAATCAGGATCTCCAGAATCTCTACCAGGATTACGTGGGGAAGGAGTGGGAAATCCTATTAAGAGCCAGAGTGTCTGGACCGGAGGGGAAAGCAGATTTCATGGAAATAAATAGAAAGTTGTGGCGGCAGCCCCCAACGGTAACACCCCAGTCACTCGCGAAGTATTACCTCTCCACCATAGTACCGTCAGGACCTTCTCGGGATCCCTGTGAAATTGGACCGTCATGCCAGAGATTTGGGAATTATGGTGCGCCAGGCTATAGACGAGGCTGACCCTACCAGCCCGGATTTGCAGATTGTGGGACATGACCGGACGGTCCAATTTCACAGGGATCCCGAGAAGGTCCTGACGGTACTATGCCACCATACCGGTACCAATACACCCGATTATGTGGATCCTCACATATGGGCAGAGGACCCCTCCCAAGTGGGCTATACTCCAATTGATCCGGTTGAGATCCTAGTACGGGACAATATGGACTGGCCTTCCATCCGTCAGTACCCACTGAAACCACAGGCAATACCAAGTATCCACCGATTGATCAAGGGACTAGTGGAACAGGGGATTTTGGCTCAATGTCAGTCCCCATGTAATACACCAATACTGGCAGTCCCTAAGCCAGGCAAAACAAATCAGTTCCGTTTGGTCCAAGACCTTCGAGCCATCAATGCTATCGTCCAGCCCCTACACGCTCTGGTTCCTAACCCAGCACAGATACTGTCGTTAATCCCAGCAAACGCCAAGATCTTCGCAATAATAGACCTCCAACACGCCTTCTTCGCTTTGCCGCTAGCCCAGGCGAGTCAGTACCTGTTCGCCTTCACTCACCAGGGACAGCAATATACCTGGACTAGACTTCCCCAGGATTCATCCACTCCCCAACCTTATTCTCAAGGTGCCTGCAGGAACAGTTACAGTCCCTCACGCTGACTAAGGGATCCACTTTAATTCAGTATGTGGACGATTTACTGGTAGCCAGCGCAGATGAACCAAGTAACAGGGAGGATGCTAATCAGTTACTGAATTACTTGTCCTCCCTGGGATACATAGTTTCCCCGTCAAAGGTCAAAATTGGCCAGTCTCAAGTCAAATTTCTTGGGATCATTTTATCAGGCACCCACCGAGCCTTGGAGGCTAGTCGAATTGAACCCATCTGCCAGCTTCCAGTCCCTAGCACGGCTAGACAAATGCAGCAGTGGTTGGGGATGATAAATTACTGTAGATCCTGGATCCCTAATGCTGCCCTGATGACCAAGCAACTCACACCGTACACTACCAAGGAAGGCAGCTTTGAAATAAAAACCGCAGACGTCCAAGCCTTTAAGGAACTAAAGACAGCCCTGCTGCAAGCTCCGGCTTTGGGTCGGCCCCTCTATGACCGGCCCTTTCAACTGTATTGTACGATCCTGAAAGATTGTGCTACTGCTGTCTTAACTCAGAAACATGGGGATAGGCATAGGCCTGTTGCCTACTACTCTTCTAAAATAGACCCCGTTGCCTTGGGGCACCCTGTATGTACTCAAATATTAACTGCCATCTACAATAGCCTTCAATCTGCTGCCAACCTTACCCTCCAGCAGGATATTGTTGTATATACCTCTCACTCCGTAGCTGCCCTCTTGGGTCAACTGCAGACTCAACATCTTACCATGGCCAGGCAGAGTAGATATGAGATCTACCTACTAAATAACCCTAGGCTGACCTTTCGGCACTGTACTGCCATTAATCTGGCCTGTTTTCTTACCGAGCCACCCCAAGATGAGGAAGAACCGAGTCATGATTGTTTATCTTTAATTCAAGAGGCCACCTCGGTCAGGGAAGATTTAGTTGATGTGCCAATGGAGGACCCAGACTGTATTATGTATGTTGACGGAAGCTCTTCTATTGATCCAGAAGGTGCACGAATTTCAGGATACGCCATAGTAAACCAGGAGAATCAGGTCTTGGAATCTGCCGCCTTTGAGACCGCCTATTCCGCCCAACAAGCTGAACTATTTGCCCTCACCCGAGCCTGTATCTTGGCTAAAGACCTCAAGGTCAATATCTATACCAACTCTGGATATGCCTTTGGGGTAGCCCATGATTTCGGACAATTATGGAAAAATATGGGGATTCCTAACCTCAAATGGGAATGAGATATCACATAAGCAGCTAGTATCTGACTTATTGCAGGCCCTCATGCTCCCCAAGCGCATTGCCATTATCAAATGTACCGCCCACACTACCGGGAAATCTCCGGTTGATATCGGAAACCGCTGTGCTGACGAAGAGGCCAAACAGGCCTCTCGTGGACAACAGATGGTAGTGCCCAGAATGATGAGTCAAACTAAAAATCCTACAAAGGATAAATTAGCCTCGGAAAAACCAATGCCAACCATCCAAAATGTCAACGCTCCTGAAAAAGAAAAACTGTTGTGGAAAGATTATGGATGTACTTATGACAATGTCTCTAAACTCTGGACCACTCCCGCGGAACAGACTTGCATGTCTGATGAGTTGGCCTTATAGGTTATTGAATGTATGCACTTTGCTACTCATTGTGGAACAAGGGCAACAAGTGATACGCTTTTGGCTACTTGGTGGCACCCTAGAATCCAGGCGTTGGCCCAGAACATCAGTAGTTGTTGCCTTGTCTGCCAACAGCATAATCCAGGGAAGGGAGTCCCCTGTGATTGGGGTAAGACGCCCCTACCAGAAGGTCCCTTTGAGACCTTGCAGTTGTACTACATTGAGTTGCAAAGGGTTCAGTGTTACAAATATGTGTTAGTAATAATGGATGTGTTCAGCAAATGGATCGAAGCTTACCCTACCCAAGGCTCAAACTGTTGTTCAAGTGTTAATGAAGGAAATTGTTCCTAGATATGGTATCCCTGCTCGACTGAGTTCGATAATAGCCCTCACTTTATTGGCCAAGTTAACAAAGAATTCTGTTCCCAGATGCGCATTAACCAGCAGCTGCATTGTGCCGACCGACCCCAAGCTGCGGGACTAGTTGAACGTGCTAATCAAACTCTTAAAAACAAGCTTGCAAAACTGATAGCATCAACCGGACTCAATTGGCTTAAACTCCTTCCCATAGCCCTATTCCAGATTCGCACTACTCCTACTGGTAAGGCTAGGCTGACCCCCGCTGAGGTCATTTATGGTAGACCCCTTAGGACCCCCTGGAATCAGAATGTCCCCTCCACTGTCTAGTTTCACCACATGACTGAGGAGATGACCACCTATATTCTTTCCTTGACTCAGGCTCTGCGAATAGCCCACAACCAGGTTCGAGATGCTCACCTCGACCTCCCAGTTTTACTCGAATCATCCTTCGTGGTACCAGGGAAGTATGTCCTGATTAAGAAATGGATTCGGAAGGGATTAGAGCCACGATGGGAGGGGCCTTTTCAGGTGTTACTCACTACCCCCACTGTAGCCAAGGTTGAGGGGAAAAGTGCTTGGGTTCACCTGCACCACTGCAAGCTCACCACCCTCTAACGAACCTATTTTACTGGTTATTCTAATTCCTGTTTCTGTTCCAGATTTCCTCTTCTCCATAGCTGAACAAGGCCGTCGACATCCTTAACTTTTATCAGATGGCTATCAGATGGATTTTTGAGGTCCTATCTAATGCACGGGGCAATTATTCTCATCATAATAATAATTACCTGTTGTTTGATTGTTGGTTGCCTTAACCTTTGTTGTAAAATAATTATGGCAAGGTTAGCAAACTCTCTTGTGGTCAAGGGCTCCCGAGTTATGATACAACGAACCAAACTATACGACAATAACAACAATATGATTCAGGAAATAGAGTGTGAACGGATGAATGCGATACTCCTAGAATGATCCTAAGTGTTATCATGGAATGATAAAAGGGGGGAATGTGGATATGTAAAAATATATAAGCAATAAAGACAGTGAAGTGAACTGGATATGTGAAAATGTATAAGCAATGGAAAATAACTAAAAGATTGTCAGACTGCAAATATTACAACATCAGCACAATTAGCAGAATTGCAAGGTCTCAGTTACTAGTCACGCCAGTAAAATTGTAACATTTAGAAGCAATGCCTGAGGAAGTTCTTTAGTAAAAACAGCTCATATAGATGTCGGCTTATGAGTGGACAAAGGGAAGGAGGGATCAAAAGGGATAGGCTGAACTAGGATATCACTCTAATTGTATCTTGTTATCTTGTACCAAATGTATAACTGTGTGCCTTCACAATGTAACATCACTTGTCCGTAGGAAGTGGGTACGCTCTATCAAGAGAGTATTCCTTCTGTCTGATAAGTCTCGGCCGATAAGACATAATATTAAAGACTGCTTTGTTACAAGCTCCTTTGGTGTTTGCCTCAGTGTATTCGCTGAAACAGATTGTAGGAAAAGAATCCAGAAATTATCATTGGTGTTGCCTTATGAGGAAAGGTTGAGCAGGTTGGAGGTAGTCATTGGAGTTTAGAAAAATGAGAGGTGATCTTACTGAAACAAGATTCTAAGGGGGGCTTGACAAGGTAGCTACTGAGAGGATGTTTCCCCTTCGCGAGGGAATCTAGAACTAGGGGGCATAGTTTCAGAATAAGGGGTCGCCTATTTAAGCCGGAGATGAGGAGGAATTTCTTCTCTCAGAAGGTCGTGAATCTTTGGAATTCTCTACCCCAGAGAGCTGTGGAAGCTGAGCCATTGAATATATTCAAGGCTGAGATAGATAGATTCTTGAACTATAGGGCAATGGTTATGGGGAACAGGCAGAAAAGTGGAGTTGAGGCCAAGATCAGATCAGCCATGATCTTATTGAATGGCAGCGCACGCTCGAGGGCTCATATGGCCTACTTCAGCTCCTATTTCTATGTTCTTATTATGTAGTTAGCAAAAGATTTTCTGCATTAGGAGGCAGTTTATGTATTTCTTTCATCAAACAATCTTGAGGACTCATTTTATAAAATCAAGCCTTCAAACATTCAGCCATTAGTAGGAAATATACTGACCATGACATTGGGCACATTAGCGCACATAGTTAGAGCAGTTTCTGGAAAAAATGGTGGTCGCCTCGCTTCCGACACAGCCCACGCCGGTCGCCATCTTGGTAAGGGCAATAGCGAGGGCAGGAGGTGCGTGCACCAGCAGGATTCAGAGTAGGCAGATCGTGATGTCAGTTAGCATGTAACGACCTACCATTTTGGATGTCACCATTCCAAACATCGCGCTCTCCTAAACACTCAGAGCTGAATGTGCGTTACATAGGATATACAATGCAGAAACAGGCCATTCAGCCCAACCAGTCCACGTCGGTGTTTTTGCTCCACTCAAGCCTCCTCCCATCTTTCCTCATCTAAATCCATCAGCATAACCCTCTATTCCCTTCTCCCTTATATGCTTGTCTAGCCTCCCCTTAAATGTATCCATACTATTCACTTCAATCACTCCCTGTGGTAGCGAGTTCTACATTCTCACCACTTTTTGGGTGAATTCCCTATTGGACTTCTTGATGATCTTATATTGATGGCCTCCAGCTATGCTCTTCCCCACAAGTGGAAATATTCTCTTTTTATTCTTGCTGCTTTCCAATTCTATGAGCTAGACTTTCCACTTTTGTGCCGATCAGCCAAAAATGGGCGTCATTTCCAGTGTGGGCGGTAAAAATGGGTTTTGCAATCGTCGGATTATCGGCCATTTTCAAAACCCTAATTTTCCATTTTTGAACATGGGCGTTACCACGAGCGATCTGAAATGGGCGTCAGCATAAAATTTTTTTGACCTTCTGCTGTAAAGTGTCGCCGACCATAGCAACGGCATGGCAACGCTCGTTTCCCACGTTTCAGGAGGTCAGGGGTCATCATTACATGTGCAGAAGAGGAGACAGAGATAGAGGGAGCAGAGAGGGACTTAAAGCATGTATGGGTGTGGTGTGTGCTTGTTTGGCTGTTATGGGAGGCAGAAGGGAGATTCACCAGCAGCAAAAAGCCTACTAAGCACAAAGAAGGTAGTTGGCACCAAGTTTTTGTGGAATAAATAATATTTAACATGGAAGGGATGGAGGAGGCGACCCAGCACGCTGTGGAGACTGTCGCTCGCGAAAGCAGTGAGCTGGAAGAGGAACAACTGGGAGGACGAAAAAGAGCGAGGAGGTTGTCGGATGAGGCAAATGCCTCCCTCATGCAGGGGATCAAGTCACGCTGGGGTCAATTGACCAGGGAGGGCGTGGGAAGCCCACCCCAAAGACCTACCAGAAGATATGGGCCGAGATAGCTGAGGTGGTCTCGTCGGCGACCAAAGAGGTGCGTGAGGGCAACCAATGCCGCAAGCAATGGAACAACCTTGTCGGATCCGCCAGAGTAAGTATTACATTTATTTATATGTACTTATATATTTATATAATTCGAATTGTAAGTGTAATGAGTGATGAAAATCAGATGTGTTGTCTTGCACTTATACCGGGAATGTTGTACTCAAGGCCTGCGGTCACGGTGTATGTCTTTAGGTAAAGAATGATAAGTTTCATTATAATCATGATTACATCTGTCGGTTATGTGTTGTATCAGTCTCTGTGACAGTACCTAGCAATGATATCACGCAATGATCTCATGCCATATCTGTTCTATATGTGGACTTGTATTCACTCTGTACAGCCACCAGAGGGCTCATCACCTGGAGTCCCAAGGGGTCTCATAAGCCCTTGGGAGCACAGGTATTTAAGAAGGTTTCACAGGTTGGAGAGGCACTCTGGAGACCTGCAATAAAAGACTACGGTCACACTTTACTTTGAGCTCGTAGTGTTCAGTCTGACTCTTTCTACATACACAACAACTGGCGACGAGATACCGATAGCAAACCCAAAGATGCAGAGAACAGTGAACATCCTGAAGAAATTTTCGGAGAGAGATGATTGGGAAACTTTTGTGGAACGACTTGACCAATACTTCATGGCCAACGAACTAGATGGGGAAGAGAGTGCTGCCAAACAAAGGGCAATCCTCCTCACCGTCTGTGGGGCACCAACATATGGCCTCATGAAGAATCTGCTCACTCCAGTGAAACCCATGGAGAAATTGTATGACGATTTGTGTACACTGGTCCAAGAGCATTTGAACCTGAAGGAAAGTGTTCTGATGGCAAGGTACCGGTTCTACACCTACAAAAGGTCTGAAGGCTAGTAAGTGGCGAGTTATGTCGCCGAGCTAAGATGCCTTGCAGGACATTGCGAATTTGAAGGACATTTGGAGCTCAGAGACTTTTTCGTACTTGGCATTGGCCACGACAATACAAAGCAAATCTCTCAGCACACAAGTGCTGCTACAAGTACTGTGAACAAAGTGATGTTGTTTTCCAATCATAACGTACAGGGCAGGTCACACAAACCTGCAGCTGCACGTCCGCAGATGTCTGCGAGTCCACCATCAAGTGTGATGAATGCAAGGCCATTAACACCTTGTTGGTGCTGCGGGGATGATATCGTTTCCATTCATGCCGATTCAAAGAGTACATTTTCAAGGGCTGTGGAACAATGGGGCACCTCCAATGAGTGCAGGCGAGCTGCAAAGCCTGTTAAACCTGCACACCACCATGTTGCAGAGGAGGACAGATCCATGGAGGATCAGGATGAACCAGAGCCTCAGGTCGAGGAGGCAGAAGTACATGGGGTGCACACATTCAGCACGAATTGTCCCCCGATAATGCTGAATGTTGAACTAAATGGACTCCCGGTGTCAATGGAGCTGGACATGGGTGCGAGCCAGTACATCATGGGCAAAAAGACTTTCGAAAGGTTGTGGTGCAACAAGGCCTCAAGGCCAGTCTTAACTCCAGTTCGCACAAAACTAAGAACTTATACAAAAGAACTGATTCCTGTAATCGGCAGTGCTATCGTAAAGGTCTCCGACGATGGAACGGTGCACAAGCTACCACTCTGAGCGGTACCGGGATATGGTCCCATGCTGCTCGGCAGGAGC
The DNA here is from genome assembly GCF_044704955.1 of Pristiophorus japonicus. Classification (NCBI taxonomy): domain Eukaryota; kingdom Metazoa; phylum Chordata; class Chondrichthyes; family Pristiophoridae; genus Pristiophorus; species Pristiophorus japonicus. The sequence continues at coordinate 194,537,276 of NC_091987.1, read as the reverse complement.
TGGCTGGGAAATATACGCTGGAACTGGGATGACGTCCGAGCGCTATCGCCCGCTGACGACACTTCGTGATCCCAGGTCTTAATCAAATTTCCTTCGCTGTTCGAACCAGGCATCGGGAAATTCCATGGAGCAAAAGTGCAGATCCATCTAATTCCGGGTACGCAACCCATCCATCACAAGGTGAGAGCAGTACCGTACCGTACCGTACATGAGGAGAGAAAGGGTAGAGATCGAGCTCGACCGGCTGCAAAGAGAGGGCATCATTTCACCGATCGAGTTCAGCGAGTGGGCCAGTCCTATTATCCCAGTCCTCAAGGGAGATGGCACCATCAGAATCTGCGGCGATTACAAAGTAACTATCAATCGTTTCTCCCTACAGGACCAATACCCACTATCAAAGGCCGATGACCTCCTTGCAACGCTGGCGGGAGGAAAGACGTTCATGAAGCTGGATCTGACTTCAGCCCACATGACGCAGGAACTGGAGGAATTATCGAAGGCCTTCACCTGCATCAACACGCACAAAGGTCTTTTTGTTTATAACAGATGCCCGTTTGGAATCCGATCAGCGACGGTGATATTCCAGAGTAACATGGAAAGTTTACTGAAGTCGGTCCCGCACACCGTGGTCTTCCAGGACAACATCTTGGTCACAGGTCGGAACACAGTCGAGCACCTGCAAAACTGGAGGAGGTTCTTAGTCGAGTCAACCGCGTGGGGCTCAGGTTAAGATGCTTGAAGTGCATTTTCCAGGCACCTGAAGTGAAGTTCTTGGGAAGGAGGATTGCGGCGGACGGCATCAGGCCCACCAACGTGAAGACTGAGGCAATCGAGAACGCACCGAGGCCACAGAAAGTGACAGAGCTGCAATCGTTTCTGGGACTCTTGAACTACTTTGGTAACTTCTTACTGGGTCTCAGCACACTGCTAGAACCACTACATGTCTTACTACGAAAAGGGGGTGAATGGGTTTGGGGCAAAAGCCAAGAAAATGCCTTTGTAAAAGTGATAAAATTGTTATGCTCAAACAAATTGCTTGTGTTGTATGATCCATGTAAGCGTTTGGTACTTACATGTGATGCGTCGTCATATGGCGTCGGGTGTGTATTGCAACAAGCTAATGATTTCAGGAAACTGCAACCGGTTGCTTATGCATCCAGGAGTCTGTCTAAGGCTGGGATGTCAACAGCATGATTGAAAAAGAAGCCTTAGCGTGTGTCTATGGGGTGAAGAAAATGCATCAATACCTGTTTGGGCTAAAATTCGAATTGGAAATTGACCATAAGCCACTTATATCACTGTTTTCCGAGAGTAAAGGGATAAATACTAACGCATTGGCCCGCATCCAGAGATGGGCGCTCACGTTGTCCGCATACAACTACATCATCCACCACAGGCCATGCACTGAAAACTGCGCCGATGCTCTCAGTAGGCTGCCATTGCCCACCACGGGGTTGGAAATGGCGCAGCCCGCAGATCTAGCCATGGTTATGGAAGAATTTAAGAGTGAGCAATATAGAAACATAGAAACATAGAAAATAGGTGCAGGAGGAGACCATTCGGCCCTTCGAGCCTGCACCACCATTCAATGAGTTCATGGCTGAACATGTAACCTCAGTACCCCATTCCTGCTTTCTCGCCATACCCCTTGATTCCCCCTAGTAGTAAGGACTACATCTAACTCCTTTTTGAATATATTTAGTGAATTGGCCTCAACGACTTTCTGTGGTAGAGAATTGCACAGGTTCACCACTCTCTGGGTGAAGAAGTTTCTCCTCATCTTGGTCCTAAATGGCTTACCCCTTATCCTTAGACTGTGACCCCTGGTTCTGGACTTCCCCAACATTGGGAACATTCTTCCTGCATCTAACCTGTCTAAACCCGTCAGAATCTTAAACGTTTCTATGAGATCCCCTCTCATTCTTCTGAACTCCAGTGAATACAAGCCCAGTTGATCCAGTCTTTCTTGATATGTCAGTCCCGCCATCCTGGGAATCAGTCTGGTGAACCTTCGCTGCACTGCCTCAATAGCAAGAATGTCCCGTGACTGCCCGGCAGATCAAAACCTGGACAAGCCAGGACCCCTTATTATCTCTAGTCAAAAGCTGTGTGCTTCACGGGAGCTGGTCCAGTGTCCCAGTGGAAATGCAGGAAGGGATAAAGCTGTTCCAGCAGCGCAAAGATGAAATATCTATACAGGTAGACTGTCTTCTGTGGGGAAATCGAATAGTGGTCCCCAAGAAGGGCAGAGACACCTTCATCAATGACCTCCACAGTATCCACCCAGGCATCGTAATGATGAAAGCGATAGCCAGATCCCACGTGTAGTGGCCCGGTATCAATGCGGACCTAGAGTCCTGCGTTCACAGATGTAATACATGCTCTCAGTTAAGCAATGCACCCAGGGAGGCGCCGCTAAGTTTATGGTCTTGGCCCTCCAAACCGTGGTCTAGGGTACACGTTGACTATGCAGGCTCATTCTTGGGTAAAATGTTCCTTGTGGTTGTAGACGCGTCTTTCAAGTGGATTGAACATGAGATAATGTCGGCTAGCATGTCCGCTGCCACTACTGAAAGCCTGCGGGCCATGTTTGCCACTCACGGCTTACCCGATGTTCTGGTGAGTGTCAACGGGCCATATTTTACCAGTGCTGAGTTCAAAGAATTCATGACCCGTAGCTGGATCAACATGTCACATCTGCCCTGTTTAAACCAGCATCCAATGGTCAGGCAGAGAGAGCAGTGCAAACCATCAAGCAAGGCTTGAAGAGGGTAACTGAAGGCTCACTGCAGACTCGCCTATCCCAAGTCCTGCTTAGCTACTGCACGAGACCACACTCACTCACTGGGATCCCACCTGCTGAACTGCTCATGAAAGGAGCAGTTATGATAAGGCTCCCATTAGTTCACCCTGATCTACAAGAACAGGTAGAGAGCAGGCGGCTTCAACAAAGTGCATACCATGATAGCGCAAATGTGTCACACGAGATTGAAATCAATGATCCTGTATTTGTATTAAATTATGGACAAGGTCCCAAGTGGCTTCCCGGCACTCTCGTGGCCAAAGAGGGGAGCAGGGTGTTTCGGGTCAAACTTTCAAATGGATTCATTCACCAGAAACATTTGGACCAAATCAAACTCAGATTCACGGACTATCATAAGCAATCCACCTTGGATCCTACCTTTTTTGATCCCCCAACATACACACTAGTGGCAACCGGCACCACGGTTGACCACGAAGCAGAACCCATCATCCACAGCAGCCCTGCAGGGCCCAACACACCAGGTAGCCCAGCAAGGCCAGCTGCACAGCAGCCCAGCGAGGGCCCAACAAATGATTCAACAACACCAGCTTTCACACCGAGACGATCAACCAGCGCAAGAAGCGCCCCAGATCAACTCACATTGTAAATAGTTACACTGTTGACTTTGGGGGGGGGAGCGTTGTTATATATGTGGACTTGTATTTGCTCTGTACAGCCACCAGAGGGCTCATCCCCTGGAGTCCCAAGGGATCCCATAAACCCTTGGGAGCACAGGTATTTAAGGAGGCTTCACAGGTTGGAGAGGCACTCTGCAATAAAAGACTAAGGTCACACTTTACTTTGAGCTCACAGTGTTCAGTCTGACTGTTTCTCCATACACAACAGTGTCGTCCTCATGAAAATCATTGCAAGGCAGAATTTGGTGATGATCATGAAATGTGATGTCTGTAATGATCTTGATAGCAGTGTTGCTTTTGTCGTGCATATGCTGTGTGTAGCGCTGGACTCACCTTGTGACCCTCGCAGCCCATTCTCCTCTAAAAACCGACTTTATCTTTTGTAGCTCAGCCAGCAGCGCGGTCCCGTGCAAGAACACCGTACCCAGAAGGTGAGGGAGTGGGGACGGACTCGCCAGACGATCCTCCATCTGGTGCTGAGGAGCACCGATTCTTGCCCGTGCATCTTCTGGGACCCTTCTCAATAAATGAGTGCCGGCTTTGAGGAGCCTGCATCCCCAACCTCCATAATCTATTCGACACCGATGACATCTAGTGCTCCTGTGGCCATTCCCACATCCACGGTGGAGGTACCGGGCTCAAGCACCTTTCCACAAGGCAGCCCAGATATCTCTAGGACGGCGCCGACCAAGTGGAGGTTGGTTCGACGTGACTGGTCTGCTCCACGAGTGGCAGTTCTGAGCGGGGACGTGGTACACTTGTCTAAGAGGAGTGTTGACATAGGTCAGCAGATCCAACAGACAATGGGGGGGCATATCCCTCCAGCTGGCCAGCATGTCCGCAGATGGCGGAGGCCCTGGAGCTGATAGCCAGGAACACTGGTGGAAGAGGCCTCCCAGTGGTCCCGGAGCATGGCACTGCATCCCAAAGTGCCGCGCCCCTATTGCCAATGACACATGAGAGCCTGGAGGAAGATCTTGCTTCTGGTCCGGAGGATGTTCCCACCTCGGGATCGTCCTCTCCCATATCCGTCGAAGCAGCGGTTCCGCCATCGTCCCCCAAAATGTAGCAATGCCTGAGGAGCTCCTCAGCCAGGCAGCTTCAAATCAGGAGGGGAAGGGGAATGGGTCGAGGTGAGGAGGAGAAGCGAGGCAGGGGGAAGGAAAGTGAGGTGCATGGCCACAAGTGTTGTCTTGGGCATATTTTTATGTTGTTTGTGCTAATTTGGTGGGAGGGTCGGGGGAAGGGGCAAGAGGGCTACCTTGCTGGTTTACATTTGTGTTCTGTGTTGCTGGAAATGGTGACCATTGGAATGATGTAAATGTGATAAATTTGTTGTGGGGTGGGGCAGGAGTGGAGTGGGGTGGGGTGATTTTTACATTTATAAAGATGATTTCACACAAATGGTCGGCTTAAATGTTTTTTATTTAACATAACCTTGTTGTGCATTGTCTCAGATAACTGCAACGTTAAACACTGGTGATTCCTTAACATGAAAGGGTATAATTACACTTAAGTTGAATCAATTTAAACTTTAACTGTCACAAGGTGATGCACACCATTGATGTATGACCTGCACACCCAGCAGTGTTGCAGCTTTGTAAATAACAACGTTCTTTCAAGCAAAGCGCTCATTTATGAGCTGCTGCCATAAGAGTCTTGAAGCTATGTAGACACCATTGGCCCTTTCCTGCGGTCTAGAGAACACGGCGGGGGCATTGTTTCAGCATCAGCCCGATTGTCTGGCCCAAGGTCAGCATCCACCTCCTTGTCCTCCTCTTCCTCTCTCTCCCGAGGTGGACCGGCAGTCCCTTCTGGCAATTCTTGTCCCTCCTAATAGCCAAGTTGTGCAGCATGGAGCACACCACCATGAATTGAGCTACCTGCTCAGCGTGGTATTGGAGCTCTCCTCCTGAGTGGTCCAGGCATCTAAAGCGCTGCTTAAGCACTCCAATGGTTTTCTCAATGATATTGCGAGTGTCTCTGTGGCTCTCGTTGGATCGCTTCTCGGCTTTGGTGTGGGTGTCACACAGGGGGTCATCAGCCAGTTGACGAGGCCACATCCTTTGTCACCAAGCAACCAGCATTGACCTTGTGGCTGACTGGTAAACATGTCAGGTACAGCGCTCTCACGCAGGATGTGAGCATCATGGATGTTGCCTGTAAATTTGGCATTCACTGCCATAATTATTTGTTGGTGGTCGACAACGAGTTGCACATTCAGGGAGTGGAATCCCTTGCGGTTCCTAAAAACCTCTGCATCCTGAAAAGGTGCCCCCGTTGTGATGTGCGTACAGTCTATTGCTTCCTGCACCTTGGGGAAGTTAGCAATTCGGTAGAATCCTTAAGCCCTCTCAGTCTGAGCCTCCCTGGTCATGGGGAAGCTGATAATGTCCAACCTGCATGTGTAAAGGGCTTCAGTGACGTCTAATGCAGCACTGTATGGTATGCGGTGATATAGTGCAAATGTCTCCAGCTGAGGCCTGAAAAGAACCCAATGCGTAGAACGAAAGTGCCGCGGTGACCTTGACCTCGATGGACAGTGCAGTCCTGATAGTGCTGGCAGGCTGCAGATCTCACCTGATGAGCTGGCATATCTCATTGATAACCTCTTTGTGGAAGCGCAGGCTCCGAAAGCAGGTGTTATCGGACAGGTTGAGGTAAGACTGCTTCTCCCTGTAAGTGCGGGGGGTGTAAGATCTAGTCCTCCTCATCAGCCTGGCACGTCTTAGATTGGGCACATAATGCTGCCGAATATACCTTCTGCCATCTCTAGTCTGCAGCATGTGCATACTCATCAAGACAGGCTGAGAAATGACAGGCCCCATTCCAATAACTATCAGTATTGCACCGATTGTTCACAAACAATAAATGTCCCCACTAAAACGCCTAAAGTAAATTCCAATCATCCACAGTATGATAAGATGTTTGTTCAGATGTTCACATCACCTTAAAAGAACTCCAAAGTACATCCAAACTCCCCCAAAGTTGAAACAGCTTTTTAAATGAAGCCATCTGCGATTTAGAAAATGGTGTCCATACCGCTGTGATTGGTTCAGGTGAGAGCAACTTTTTCACAGCGGTTTTTTCGGCACGCGATATTGTCAGCGATATGTGTGCGAGGTGCCAAAAGTAATGCTGGACGATTTTCTGGGCAATAGTTTCGGCAAATGTGATCTTTATGACAAAAAAAAGTGTGTGTGCGGTATTATTAAATCTCGGCGTTAATTACATTCAGAAAGTAACGCTGGCCGATTTTCTGTGCGTTGGTTTCGCTCATTCTGATCTTTCCGCCCAAAAAAGGCGGACAGGCGATATTATTTTATATCACTGTTAAGTTCATGCTGAAAGTAACGCTCGGTAATAAGTGACCAAGAAATGGTAGTTAGTTCCATTTTGTGGCTAAATGGGAGATATATGGGCGTTATACCTCATTTCAGCATTAAAATGGATGGTATGCATGCAAATATAATGGAAAGTCTAGCCCCATACCTCTAGAAATAAACCCTGATGCTTGGTTGCCTTTTACTATGGCCTTGCTAACCTGTGTCGCAGCTTTCAGTGATTTGTGTATTTGTACTACGAGATCCCTTTGTTCCTCAACCCCACCTAGACTCGCACTCTCCAAATAATAAGTGATCTCCCTATTCTTCCTACCAAAATGTAATTCCTCACATTTATCTGTGTTGAACTTCATTTTCCAATTATCTGCCCATTCTGCAAGTTTATTAATGTCCTCCTGTAATTTGTTGCAGTTCTCCTCAGTATTGACTATCCCCCAATTTGGTGTCATACGCAAATTTAGAAATTATGTTTTTGATTACAAAGTCTAATAGTTAATATAAATTGTGAACAACAGTGGTCCCAGCACTGATCTTTGTGAAACAGCACTACCCACTTTCTGCCACTGTGAATAGCTACCTTTCACTCCTACTCTCTGCTTTCTACCTTGAAGCCAGCTAGCTATCCATTCTGCTACTTGTCCCCTGACTCCACATTCTCTGACTTTGATTATTAGTCTATTATGGGGGTACCATATCGAAGGCCTTTTGAAAATCTAGATAAGTTATATCTACTGCATTACGGACTCCCCGGCCCTCGGCGGCCCGACCTCGCCCTGGCCCGACTTCTCCCCGACCTCGCCCCGGCCCGACTTCTCCCCGACCTCGCCCCGGCCCGACTTCTCCCCGGCCCTCGGCGGCCCGACTTCTCCCCGACCTCGCCCCGGCCCGACTTCTCCCCGACCTCGCCCCGGCCCGACTTCTCCCCGACCTCGCCCCGGCCCGACTTCTCCCCGGCCCTCGGCGGCCCGACTTCTCCCTGACTTTGCCCCGGCCCGACTTCTCCCCGACCTCACCCCGGCCCGACTTCTCCCCGACCTCGCCCCGGCCCGACTTCTCCCCGACTTTGCCCCGGCCCGACTTCTCCCCGACTTTGCCCCGGCCCGACTTCTCCCCGACCTCGCCCCGGCCCGACTTCTCCCCGACCTCGCCCCGGCCCGACTTCTCCCCGACCTCGCCCCGGCCCGACTTCTCCCCGACCTCGCCCCGGCCCGACTTCTCCCCGACCTCGCCCCGGCCCGACTTCTCCCCGACCTCGCCCCGGCCCGACTTCTCCCCGACCTCGTCCCGGCCCGACTTCTCCCCGACTTTGCCCCGGCCCGACTTCTCCCCGACCTCGCCCCGGCCCGACTTCTCCCCGACTTTGCCCCGGCCCGACTTCTCCCCGACCTCGCCCCGGCCCGACTTCTCCCCGACTTTGCCCCGGCCCGACTTCTCCCCGACCTCGCCCCGGCCCGACTTCTCCCCGACCTCGCCCCGGCCCGACTTTGCCCCAGCCTGACCTCACCTTCCCCCCTCCCCCTTATCTCGGCTGCCCGATCCCATCTACCTAGGCCCAGGCAACGACATTCCAAAATCCGGAAATACCCGGAATCCGGAACGGCCTCGGTCCCGAGGTTTCCGGATTTTGGATGCTCAACCTGTACCATTGTCTACTCTCTCTGTTAACTCTTCAAAAAATTCAATGAGGTTGGTCAAGCAAATCTTTCCCTTTTGAAATCCATGCTGACTATTCATTATTCTATTTTTGCATTCCAGATGTTCTTCCTTTAGTAGGGATTCCTCCCACCGATGTTAAGCTGACTAGTCTATAATTACCTGGATATGTTCTTTCCCCTTCTTAAATATAGGTATTACGTTAGCTATCCGCCAGTCCTCTGGCACTGCAGCTGCATGGGGAACCCCTACCAGCACTATTTAAAGGGATGCATCCAACTTTCAGGTAAGTTCATTATTTTTCTTGTACTGGCTCTTTTAGAGTATATATCAATACTGGCTTGCTGGAAGACATTTGTAACATTGTTAAAGTATGCTGGGAGTGTTGCTGGATGTTGGGAAGATGTTGGCTGCAACTCATCCATCATAGGCAGTCCCTCGAAATCGAGGAAGACTTGCGTCCACTCTAAAAGTGAGTTCTCAGGTGAATGAACAGTCCAATACGGGAATTACAGTCTCTGTCACAGGTGGGATAGGCAGTCATTGAAGGAAAGGGTGGGTGGTGAGTCTGGTTTGCCGCATGCTCCTTCTGCTGCCTGCGCTTGCTTTCTGCATGTTCTCAGCGACAAGATGCGAGGTGCTCAGTGCCCTTCTGGATGCTCTTCCTCCACTGAGGGCGGTCTTTGGCCAGGAATTCCCAGGTATCGGTGTGGATGTTGCATTTTATCAAGGAGGCTTTGAGGGTGCCCTTGAAACATTTCCTCTACCCACCTGAGGCTCGCTTGCCTTGTAAGAGTTACGAATAGAGCGCTTGCTTTGGGAGCCTCGTGTCTGGCATACAAACAATTTGGCCCATCCAACGGAACTGGTCGAGTGTGGTCAGTGCTTTGATGCTGGGGATGTTGCCTGATCGAGGATGCTAACGTTGATGCGTCTATCCTCCCAGGGGATTTTCAGGATCTGGAAGGCCTCTGACTTTTTTCTCTTCTATAACAGTCAGTAACTTTTAACATTGTTGTTGCCAATTTAAGTGTATCGAAGGGTTAAGTCATAGCAGGGGAGCTCGGTCACGTGATATGCTCCTCCTGTACCATGTGGGTACTCAGGAACACTTCCGGTGTCCCTGACGATTACGTGTGCGGGAAGTGTATCCGCCTCCAGCTCCTGACGGACCGCATTGCGGAATTGGACCTGAGGGTGGATTCACTCTGGAGCATCCACGATGCTGAGAACGACGTGAGTAGCACGCGTAGCGAGTTGGTCTTACCGCAGGAGAAGGGTCCACAGCCAGCTAGGGAATGGAAGACCAGCAGGAAGAGTAGTGCAAGGAAGGTAGTGCAGGGGTCCCCTGTGGTCATCCCCCTGCAAAACAGATACACTGCTTTGAGTACTGTTGAGGGGGATGACACATCAGGGGAGGGCAGCAGCAGTGAAGTTCATGGCACCGTGGCTGGCTCTGTTGCACAGGAGGGCAGAAAAAAGAGTGGGAGAGCGATAGTGATAGGGGATTCAATTGTGAGGGGAATAGATAGGCGTTTCTGCGGCCGCAACCGAGACTCCAGGATGGTATGTTGCCTTCCTTGTGCAAGGGTCAAGGATGTCTCGGAGCGGGTGCAGGACATTCTAAAAAGGGAGGGAGAACAGCCAGTTGTCGTGGTGCATATTGGTACCAATGACATAGGTAAAAAAAGGAATGAGGTCCTACGAAACGAATTTAAGGAGCTAGGAGCTAAATTAAAAAGTAGGACCTCAAAAGTAGTAATCTCGGGATTGCTACCAGTGCCACGTGCTAGTCAGAGTAAGAATCGCAGGATAGCGCAGATGAATACGTGGCTTGAGCAGTGGTGCAGCAGGGAGGGATTCAAATTCCTGGGGCATTGGAACTGGTTCTGGGGGAGGTGGGACCAGTACAAACCGGACGGTCTGCACCTGGGCAGGACCGGAACCAATGTCCTCGGGGGAGTGTTTGCTAGTGCTGTTGGAGAGGAGTTAAACTAATGTGGCAGGGGGATGGGAACCAATGCAGGGAGACAGAGGGAAACAAAAAGGAGACAAAAGCAAAAGACAGAAAGGAGATGAGGAAAAGTGGAGGGCAGAGAAACCCAAGGCAAAGAACAAAAAGGGCCACTGTACAGCAAAATTCTAAAAGGACAAAGGGTGTTAAAAAAACAAGCCTGAAGGCTTTGTGTCTTAATGCAAGGAGTATCCGTAATAAGGTGGATAAATTAACTGTGCAAATAGATATTAACAAATATGATGTGATTGGGATTACGGAGATGTGGCTCCAGGATGATCAGGGCTGGGAACTCAACATCCAGGGGTATTCAACGTTCAGGAAGGATAGAATAAAAGGAAAAGGAGGTTGGGTAGCATTGCTGGTTAAAGAGGAGATTAATGCAATAGTTAGGAAGGATATTAGCTTGGATGATGTGGAATCTATATGGGTAGAGCTGCAGAACACCAAAGGGCAAAAAACGTTAGTGGGAGTTGTGTACAGACCTCCAAACAGTAGTAGTGATGTTGGGGAGGGCACCAAACTGGAAATTAGGGGTGCATGCAATAAAGGTGCAGCAGTTATAATGGGTGCCTTTAATATGCACATAAATTGGGCTAACCAAACTGGAAGCAATACGGTGGAGGAGGATTTCTTGGAGTGCATAAGGGATGGTTTTCTAGACCAATATGTCGAGGAACCAACTAGGGGGGAGGCCATCTTAGACTGGGTGTTGTGTAATGAGAGAGGATTAATTAGCAATCTCGTTGTGCGAGGCCCCTTGGGGAAGAGTGACCATAATATGGTGGAATTCTGCATTAGGATGGAGAATGAAACAGTTAATTCAGAGACCATGGTCCAGAACTTAAAGAAGGCTAACTTTGAAGGTATGAGGCATGAATTGGCTCGGATAGATTGGCGAACGATACTTAAGGGGTTGACTGTGGATGGGCAATGGCAGACATTTAGAGACCGCATGGATGAACTACAACAATTCGAGTCGAGGAGGCGGGAGCTCGGAGCAGCGCGAGTCCGGGGTCGGCGAGAGGCCTATAAAGGCCAGCGGGAGCTCGGAGCAGTCAGTCGAGGAGGCGGGAGCTCGGAGCAGCGCGAGTCCGGGGTCGGCGAGAGGCCTATAAAGGCCAGCGGGAGCTCGGAGCAGTCAGTCGAGGAGGCGGGAGCTCGGAGCAGCGCGAGTCCGGGGTCGGCGAGAGGCCTATAAAGGCCAGCGGGAGCTCGGAGCAGTCAGTCGAGGAGGCGGGAGCTCGGAGCAGCGCGAGTCCGGGGTCGGCGAGAGGCCTATAAAGGCCAGCGGGAGCTCGGAGCAGTCAGTCGAGGAGGCGGGAGCTCGGAGCAGCGCGAGTCCGGGGTCGGCGAGAGGCGTACCGGTGCAGCTACAGGGAGAAGGCAAAAAAAACAAAGGTGACGTCACAGCCTAGGGGGTAAGTGATTGGCTGGTGATTGGTGAGTAGTTTTTCTTTTTCTTCTTATATTGGTCAGTAACTTTTAACATTGTTATTACCAGTTTAAGTGTATCTAAGGGTTAAGACATGGCAGGAGAGCTCGGTCGGGTGTTATGCTCCTCCTGTACCATGTGGGAACTCAGGGACGCTTCCGGTGTCCCTGACGACTATGTGTGCGGGAAGTGTATCCGCCTCCAGCTCCTGACGGTCCGCGTTACGGAATTGGAGCTGAGGGTGGATTCACTCTGGAGCATCCACGATGCTGAGAATGACGTGAGTATCACGTGTAGTGAGTTGGTCTTACCGCAGGGAAAGGGTCCACAGCCAGATAGGGAATGGAAGACCAGCAGGAAGAGTAGAGCAAGGAAGGTAGTGCAGGGGTCCCCTGCGGTCATCCCCCTGCAAAACAGATACACCGCTTTGGGTACTGTTGAGGGGAATGACTCATCAGGGGAGGGCAGCAGCAGCCAAGTTCATGGCACCGTGGCTGGCTCTGCTGCACAGGAGGGCAAGAAAAAGAGTGGGAGAGCGATAGTGATAGGGGATTCAATTGTGAGGGGAATAGATAGGCGTTTCTGCGGCCGCAACCGAGACTCCAGGATGGTATGTTGCCTCCCTGGTGCAAGGGTCAAGGATGTCTCGGAGCGGGTGCAGGACATTCTGAAATGGGAGGGAGAACAGCCAGTTGTCGTGGTGCACATTGGCACCAACGACAAAGGCAAAAAAAGGGATGAGGTCCTACGAAACGAATTTAAGGAGCTAGGAGCTAAATTAAAAAGTAGGACCTCAAAAGTAGTAATCTCGGGATTGCTACCAGTGCCACGTGATAGTCAGAGTAGGAATCGCAGGATAGCGCAGATGAATACGTGGCTTGAGCAGTGGTGCAGCAGGGAGGGATTCAAATTCCTGGGGCATTGGGACCGGTTCTGGGGGAGGTGGGACCAGTACAAACCGGACGGTCTGCACCTGGGCAGGACTGGAACCAATGTCCTCGGGGGAGTGTTTGCTAGTGCTGTTGGGGAGGATTTAAACTAATATGGCAGGGGGATGGGAACCAATGCAGGGAGACAGAGGGAAACAAAAAGGAGCCAAAAGCAAAAGACAGAAAGGAGAGGAGGAAAAGTGTAGGGCAGAGAAACCCAAGGCAAAGAACAAAAAGGGCCACTGTACAGCAAAATTCTAAAAGGACAAAGGGTGTTAATAAAACAAGCCTGAAGGCTTTGTGTCTTAATGCAAGGAGTATCCGCAATAAGGTGGATGAATTAATTGTGCAAATAGATGTTAACAAATATGATGTGATTGGGATTACGGAGACGTGGCTCCAGGATGATCAGGGCTGGGAACTCAACATCCAGGGGTATTCAACATTCAGGAAGGATAGAATAAAAGGAAAAGGAGGTGGGGTAGCATTGCTGGTTAAAGAGGAGATTAATGCAATAGTTAGGAAAGACATTAGCTTGGATGATGTGGAATCTATATGGGTAGAGCTGCAGAACACCAAAGGGCAAAAAACGTTAGTAGGAGTTGTGTACAGACCTCCAAACAGTAATAGGGATGTTGGGGAGGGCATCAAACAGGAAATTAGGGGTGCATGCAATAAAGGTGTAGCAGTTATAATGGGTGACTTTAATATGCACATAGATTGGGCTAGCCAAACTGGAAGCAATACGGTGGAGGAGGATTTCCTGGAGTGCATAAGGGATGGTTTTCTAGACCAATATGTCGAGGAACCAACTAGGGGGGAGGCCATCTTAGACTGGGTGTTGTGTAATGAGAGAGGATTAATTAGCAATCTCATTGTGCGAGGCCCCTTGGGGAAGAGTGACCATAATATGGTGGAATTCTGCATTAGGATGGAGAATGAAACAGTAAATTCAGAGACCATGGTCCAGAACTTAAAGAAGGGTAACTTTGAAGGTATGAGGCGAGAATTGGCTAGGATAGATTGGCGAATGATACTTAGGGGGTTGACTGTGGATGGGCAATGGCAGACATTTAGAGACCGCATGGATGAAGTACAACAATTGTACATTCCTGTCTGGCGTAAAAATAAAAAGGGGAAGGTGGCTCAACCGTGGCTATCTAGGGAAATCAGGGATAGTATTAAAGCCAAGGAAGTGGCATACAAATTGGCCAGAAATAGCAGCGAACCTGGGGACTGGGAGAAATTTAGAACTCAGCAGAGGAGGACAAAGGGTTTGATTAGGACAGGGAAAATGGAGTACGAGAAGAAGCTTGCAGGGAACATTAAGGCGGATTGCAAAAGTTTCTATAGGTATGTAAAGAGAAAAAGGTTGGTGAAGACAAACGTAGGTCCCCTGCAGTCAGAATCAGGGGAAGTCATAACGGGGAACAAAGAAATGGCGGATCAATTGAACAAGTACTTTGGTTCGGTATTCACTAAGGAGGATACAAACAACCTTCCGGATATAAAAGGGGTCAGAGGGTCTAGTAAGGAAGAGGAACTGAGGGAAATCTTTATTAGTCGGGAAATTGTGTTGGGGAAATTGATGGGATTGAAGGCAGATAAATCCCCAGGGCCTGATGGCCTGCATCCTAGAGTACTTAAGGAGGTGGCCTTGGAAATAGCGGATGCATTGACAGTCATTTTCCAACATTCCATTGACTCTGGATCAGTTCCTATGGAGTGGAGGGTAGCCAATGTAACCCCACTTTTTAAAAAAGGAGGGAGAGAGAAAACAGGGAATTATAGACCGGTCAGCCTGACCTCAGTAGTGGGTAAAATGATGGAATCAATTATTAAGGATGTCATAGCAGTGCATCTGGAAAATGGTGACATGATAGGTCCAAGTCAGCATGGATTTGTGAAAGGGAAATCATGCTTGACAAATCTTCTGGAATTTTTTGAGGATGTTTCCAGTAAAGTGGACAAAGGAGAACCAGTTGATGTGGTATATTTGGACTTTCAGAAGGCTTTCGACAAGGTCCCACACAAGAGATTAATGTGCAAAGTTAAAGCACATGGGATTGGGGGTAGTGTGCTGACGTGGATTGAGAACTGGTTGTCAGACAGGAAGCAAAGAGTAGGAGTAAACGGGTACTTTTCAGAATGGCAGGCAGTGACTAGTGGAGTGCCGCAAGGTTCTGTGCTGGGGCCCCAGCTGTTTACATTGTACATTAATGATTTAGACGAGGGGATTAAATGCAGTATCTCCAAATTTGCGGATGATACTAAGTTGGGTGGCAGTGTGAGCTGCGAGGAGGATGCTATTAGGCTGCAGAGTGACTTGGATAGGTTAGGTGAGTGGGCAAATGCATGGCAGATGAAGTATAATGTGGATAAATGTGAGGTTATCCACTTTGGTGGTAAAAACAGAGAGACAGACTATTATCTGAATGGTGACAGATTAGGAAAAGGGAAGGTGCAACGAGACCTGGGTGTCATGGTACATCAGTCATTGAAGGTTGGCATGCAGGTACAGCAGGCGGTTAAGAAAGCAAATGGCATGTTGGCCTTCATAGCGAGGGGATTTGAATACAGGGGCAGGGAGGTGTTGCTACAGTTGTACAGGGCCTTGGTGAGGCCACACCTGGAGTATTGTGTACAGTTTTGGTCTCCTAACTTGAGGAAGGACATTCTTGCTATTGAGGGAGTGCAGCGAAGGTTCACCAGACTGATTCCCGGGATGGCGGGACTGACCTATCAAGAAAGATTGGATCAATTGGGCTTGTATTCACTGGAGTTCAGAAGAATGAGAGGGGACCTCATAGAAACGTTTAAAATTCTGACGGGTTTAGACAGGTTAGATGCAGAAAGAATGTTCCCAATGTTGGGGAAGTCCAGAACCAGGGGTCACAGTCTGAGGATAAGGGGTAAGCCATTTAGGACCGAGATGAGGAGAAACTTCTTCACCCAGAGAGTGGTGAACCTGTGGAATTCTCTACCACAGAAAGT
This sequence comes from Pristiophorus japonicus, assembly GCF_044704955.1. Taxonomy (NCBI): domain Eukaryota; kingdom Metazoa; phylum Chordata; class Chondrichthyes; family Pristiophoridae; genus Pristiophorus; species Pristiophorus japonicus. The sequence goes on along the minus strand of NC_091987.1, from coordinate 194,521,466 downwards.
AGTTGAGGCCAATTCACTAAATATATTCAAAAGGGAGTTAGATGAAGTCCTTACTACTCGGGGGATCAAGGGTTATGGCGAGAAAGCAGGAAGGGGGTACTGAAGTTTCATGTTCAGCCATGAACTCATTGAATGGCGGTGCAGGCTAGAAGGGCTGAATGGCCTGCTCCTGCACCTATTTTCTATGTTTCTATGTTTCTAATTGTACATTCCTGTCTGGCGCAAAAATAAAAAAGGGAAGGTGGCTCAACCGTGGCTATCAAGGGAAATCAGGGATAGTATTAAAGCCAAGGAAGTGGCATACAAATTGGCCAGAAATAATAGCGAACCCGGGGACTGGGAGGAATTTAGAACTCAGCAGAGGAGGACAAAGGGTTTGATTAGGGCAGGGAAAATGGAGTACGAGCAGAAGCTTGCAGGGAACATTAAGACGGATTGCAAAAGTTTCCATAGATATGTAAAGAGAAAAAGGTTAGTAAAGACAAACGTAGGTCCCCTGCAGTCAGAATCAGGGGAAGTCATAACGAGGAGCAAAGAAATGGCAGACCAATTGAACAAGTACTTTGGTTCGGTATTCACTAAGGAGGACACAAACAACCTTGCGGATATAAAAGGGGTCAGAGGGTCTAGTAAGGAGGAGGAACTGAGGGAAATCCTTATTAGTTGGGAAATTGTGTTGGAGAAATTGATGGGATTGAAGGCCGATAAATCCCCAGGGCCTGATGGACTGCATCCCAGAGTACTTAAGGAGGTGGCCTTGGAAATAGCGGATGCATTGACAGTCATTTTCCAACATTCCATTGACTCTGGATCAGTTCCTATCGAGTGGAGGGTAGCCAATGTAACCCCACTTTTTAAAAAAGGAGGGAGAGAGAAAACAGGGAATTATAGACCGGTCAGCCTGACCTCAGTAGTGGGTAAAATGATTGAATCAATTATTAAGGACGTCATAGCAGCGCATTTGGAAAGAGGTGACATGATAGGTCCAAGTCAGCATGGATTTGTGAAAGGGAAATCATGCTTGGCAAATCTTCTGGAATTTTTTGAGGATGTTTCCAGTAGAGTGGACAAGGGAGAACCAGTTGATGTGGTATATTTGGACTTTCAGAAGGCTTTCGACAAGGTCCCACACAAGAGATTAATGTGCAAAGTTAAAGCACATGGGATTGGGGGTAGTGTGCTGACATGGATTGAGAACTGGTTGTCAGACAGGAAGCAAAGAGTAGGAGTAAATGGGTACTTTTCAGAATGGCAGGCAGTGACTAGTGGGGTACCGCAAGGTTCTATGCTGGGGCCCCAGCTGTTTACACTGTACATTAATGATTTAGACGAGGGGATTAAATGTAGTATCTCCAAATTTGCGGATGACACTAAGTTGGGTGGCAGTGTGAGCTGCGAGGAGGATGCTATCAGGCTGCAGAGTGACTTGGATAGGTTAGGTGAGTGGGCAAATGCATGGCAGATGAAGTATAATGTGGATAAATGTGAGGTTATCCACTTTGGTGGTAAAAACAGAGAGACAGACTATTATCTGAATGGTGACAGATTAGGAAAAGGGGAAGTGCAACGAGACCTGGGTGTCATGGTACATCAGTCATTGAAGGTTGGCATGCAAGTACAGCAGGCGGTTAAGAAAGCAAATAGCATGCTGGCCTTCATAGCGATGGGATTTGAGTACAGGGGCAGGGAGGTGTTGCTACCTTTGTACAGGGCCTTGGTGAGGCCACACCTGGAGTATTGTGCACAGTTTTGGTCTCCTAACTTGAGGAAGGACATTCTTGCTATTGAGGGAGTGCAACGAAGGTTCACCAGACTGATTCCCGGAATGGTGGGACTGACCTGTCAAGAAAGACTGGATCAACTGGGTTTGTATTCACTGGAGTTCAGAAGAATGAGAGGGGACCTCATAGCAACGTTTAAAATTCTGATGGGTTTAGACAGGTTAGATGCAGGAAGAATGTTCCCAAATTTGGGGAAGTCCAGAACCAGGGGTCACAGTCTAAGGATAAGGGGTAAGCCATTTAGGACCGAGATGAGGAGAAACTTCTTCACCCAGAGAGTGGTGAACCTGTGTAATTCTCTACCACAGAAAGTTGTTGAGGCCAATTCACTAAATATATTCAAAAGGGAATTAGATGAAGTCCTTACTACTCGGGGGATCAAGGGGTATGGCGAGAAAGCAGGAATGGGGTACTGAAGTTGCATGTTCAGCCATGAACTCATTGAATGGCGGTGCAGGCTAGAAGGGCTGAATGGCCTACTCTTGCACCTATTTTCTATGTTTCTATGTTTCAATGTCTATGACTACACCACTTGCTACCAGTCATGGGGGCTGTTAAGTCTTTAAACTCTACTGTAAATCAACACGAGGCACATGCTGGAGACAAGGTCACTCTGTGACCTGTACCATTATTCACAGGACCAAGGAGTGATGACCCTGTGTGGGACCTTCCTTTATATACCTGGGTGACCAGGGGAGGAGTGTCTCCCACAAGTTCACCCCCTATGGTCAAGGTGTGCATTTCTTAGGTGTATACAGTGTACAGTGTTGTTACATGAAGGTTACAGTTACATGAAGATTACATGCATGACATCACCTCCCCCCAAAGTCTTTGAGTCTTTCAGGCGGTTGACGCTCTCTCGTGGAGTGCCGCAGTTGGGGCTCTGGTTGTTGAGCCTTGGCATGCGTCTTTGTCACCTGTGGTGTTTCCGGCTCGTCCGGGCTGGTTGCAGGGACTGTACATGCTGCTGAAGGTTCTTGTTGCTCGTTCACTGGCAGTGGTGTGGGCAGCATCTCATGATTTTCCTCAGGTTCCTCAGTGTCCATGCTGAACCTTTTTTTTACTTGGTCCAGAGGCTTGCGGCATATCTGTCCATTGTTATGTCTGACCACTATGACCCTATTCCCCTCTTTACCAACTACAGTACCCTCAAGCCATTGGGTCCCAAAGCGTGATTAAGAACAAATACAGGGTCATCGATTTCTATACATCTCCCCTTTGAGTTACGGTCATGGCACACATTTTGGGACTGGCGCTTGCCCTCAACAATGTCTGACAGGACTGGATGAATGAGGGACAGCCGAGTTTTAAGTGTATGTTTCATGAGTAGTTCCGCTGGCGGGACTCCCATGAGCGAATGCGGTTGGGACCTATAGGCCAGCAGCAGGCGCAATAGGCGGCATTGAGGGGAGGGTCCTTGAATCTGGAGCAGGCCTTGTTTTATGATTTGGACCGCACGTTCCGCCTGACCATTGGAAGCCGGCTTGAACGGTGCTGTCCTGACATATTTGATGCCATTACCCGATATGAACTCCCGGAATTCATAGCTAGTGAAACATGGGCCGTTGTCGCTAACCAGGATGTCTGGCAAGCCGTGGGTCGCAAAGACCGCATGCAGACTCTCCACAGTGGTGGATGTCGTGCACGAATTCAATATGATGCAGTCAATCTATTTCGAATACGCATCAACAACAATGAGGAACATTTTTCCCATGAATGGGCCCGCGTAGTCTACGTGACCATGGCTTGGTGGGCCAGGGCCATGGGCTGGGTGGGGCCTCCCTGGGGGCATTGCCCAGCTGGGCACACATCGTGCACCTGCGAACACAGTGTTCCAGGTCTGCATCAATTCCCGGCCACCATACATGTAACCGGGCAATGGCCTTCATTAGCACAATGCCTGGGTGCTCGCTTTGGAGTTCCCCGATGAATGCTTCCCTTCCCTTCTGGGGCATGATTACCCGGCTGCCCCATAGTAAGCAGTCAGCTTAGATGGAGACTTCATCCATCCGTCTGTGAAACGGTCTGACCTCTTCAGGGCATGCTCCATGTGCGGGCGCCCAATCCCCAGTTAGGACACATTTCTTAATCAAGGATAGGAGGGGATCTCTGTTTGTCCAGGTTTTGATCTGGCGGGCTGTGATGGGGGAGCCTGCAATGACGAAAGCATCGACAGCCATGACCATCTCAGTGCTTTGCTCCGCTGCCTCCTCAGTGGTGGCCAGTGGAAGCCTGCTGAGCGCGTCAGCGCAATTTTCGGTGCCTGGTCGGTGCCGTATGGTGTAGTCATACGCAGCCAGCATGAGAGCCCATCGCTGTATGCGAGCTGACGCATTGGCATTGACAGCTTTGCTGTCGGACAACAGGGATGTTAACGGCTTGTGGTCTGTTTCTAACTCGAACCTTCTGCCAAAAAGGTACTGGTGCATCTTTTTCACCCCGTAGACACATGCGAGTGATTCCTTTTCAACCATCCCATATCCCCGTTCTGCTTGGGAGAGTGACCTGGAAGTATAAGCCACAGGTTGGAGTTGGCCCTCATCATTACTCTGCTGCAGCACGCACCCAACCCCATAGGATGATGCATCACATGTCAAAACCAATTTCTTACAGGGGTTGTACAGAGTCAACAGCTTATTAGAACAAAGCAGGTTCCGCGCCCGATTGAAAGCCCGTTCCTGACAGTCCCCCCCAAAAACAATCGCAACCCTTACACAGGAGCACGTGTAGCGGCTCCAACAATGTGCTTAAGTTCGGCAGAAAGTTCACGAAATAGTTCAATAGTCCCAGGAATGACCGCAACTCCAATGTGTTGCTGGGCCTGGGCGTGCGACGGATCGCCTCCGTTTTGGATTCGGTAGGCCGGATCCCGTCTGCGTCAACCCTCCTGCCCAGAAACTCGACCTCTGTGGCCAGAAACACACACTTGGACTTCTTTAGTCACAGGCATACCCGCTCCAGTCGGCGTAGCACCTCCTCCAGGTTGTGGAGGTGTTCCTCGGTGTCTCGACCTGTGATAAGGATGTCGTCCTGAAATACGATTGTTCCGGGGATGGATTTGAGCAGGCTTTCCATGTTCCTTTGAAAGATAGCGGCTGCTGAACGAATGACAAATGGACACCTGCTGTAAACAAACAGCCCCTTGTGCGTGGTGATGGTGGTCAGTTGCTTGGATTCTTCGGCCAGTTCTTGGGTCATGTAGGCCAAAGTGAGGTCCAACTTGGTGAACAACTTGCCACCTGCCAGCGTGGCAAAAAGATCCCCTGCTCTCGGAAGCGGGTATTGGTCTTGTAGTGACACTCGGTTGATGGTGGCCTTGTAGTCGCCACAGATCCTGACCGAGCCATCCGTTTTTAGGACAGGGACGATGGGGCTTGCCCAGTCGCTGAATTAAACGGGCGAAATTATGCCCTCTCTTAGCAACCTGTCCAACTCACTCTCAACTTTCTCCCGCATCACATACGGCACAACTCTGGCTTTGTGGTGCACTGGTGTGGCGTCCGGGGTGATGCGTATCACTACTTTGGTACCTTTGAAAGTACCGACACCAGGTTGAAATAGTGACTCAAATTTCTGTAGGACCTGTGAGCATGAACTTTGCTCCACAGATGAAATGGCGTGCACATCACCCCATTTCCAGTTCATCTCGGCTAGCCAGCTCCTTCCCAAAAGCGTGGGACCATTTCCCGGGACAATCCAGAGTGGCAGCTGGTTCTTTGATCCATTATGTATGACCACCAACATTGCACTGCCTAGCACTGGGATTATCTCTTTGGTGTACGTCCGTAATTGCATGTCAATGCGTTCTAGTTTGGGTCTGCTAGCTCTGAGTGGCCATAGTTTCTCGAATTGTTGGACACTCATAACTGACTGGCTGGCTCCTGTGTCCAGCTCTATGCGTACCGGGATGCCGTTTAACAGTACTCTCATCACCATAGGTGGTGTCTTTGTGTATGAGCTGTGGATGTTTGCCACCTGAACCTGCTGAACTTCAGCATCCATTGCTGTGTCCCAAGCATAACCCTGCCTTGCAGACCCCTCTTGTGGTTCATCCGCTTCGTAAACCAGCCTCGCTGTGGGCTTCCTGCACATTCTGGCTAAATGTCCACTGAAGTTACAATTTCTGCAGATAAATTGTTGAAATCTGCAGGTTTTCGCAGCATGTCTGCCCCCTCACCTCCAGCATGAGCTGAGATTGTTGTGAACAAAAGAACTGTTACCAGGCATTCCTCTCTGATTGTCTCTTTGATTACTCTTGAGCGCTCTGTTAGTGGGTGTCAATGGCCCCATCCTGGGACATATTGTCTCTTGTGATGGTGTAAATGTCCATTCAGCCTGCCATTGTCTCTGTTGAGGACCCATTCTAGAGTCTGTTACTGCCTGTTTGGTGTCGAATTGCCCTTGCCTGCCTGCGGGGTTCTGAGTCGCGTTTACCATGTTAACTCCCTGCTCCATCGCCACGTTGGGAGCAGAGTTGCTTGGTCTCATTTAGCTTCCTAAAAATCCCGGCATGACCAATGCCCTCAATGAAGAAATCCAACAACATCTCCCCCCCTGCAGGCGTCTGTGAGCTTACAGAGGCTGACCAAGCGCCGAAGGTCCGCAACAAAGTCCGGTATGCTCTGCTCTTCCCGACGTCGGTGCGTATAGAATTGGTGTCGGGCCATGTGTATACTGCTCACCAGTTTGAGGCGCTCACCATTCAGTTTGCTGAGCTCCTCAAAGGTCTTGTCCGCCGGCTTCTCGGGTGCGAGCAGGTCTTTCATCAGCGCGTACGTCTTAGGTCCACAGCTGGTCAGTAGATGCGCCCTTCGCTTGTCAGTCGCTGCATCTCCAAGCCAGTCCTTCTTGACAAAGCTCTGCTGGACCCTCTCAATGAAATCATCCCAGTCCTCACCAACACAGTACCGTTCCTCTGTGCTACCGGTGGCCATTCTCATGAGTCGTTGATTCCCGTTTCTCGTCGCCAAATATTAAGTCCTTACACTCTACTGTAAATCAACACGAGGCACATACTGGAGACAAGGTCACTCTGTGACCTGTACCTTTATTCACAGGACCAAGGAGTGATGACCCTGCATGGGACCTCCCTTTATATACCTGGATGACCAGGTGAGGAGTGTCTCCCACAAGTTCACCCCCTGTGGTCAAGGTGTGCATTTCTTTGGTGTATACAGTGTACAGTGTTGTTGCATGAAGGTTACAGTTGCATGAAAATTACATACATGACAGGGGCTCTACTTGCAGACCCCCTTGTGCTGCAGCATGCCAGGGAGATGGAGCAGGGGCAGCAAAGACAAGCTGCTCGCAGAGGGAGGGGAAGGAGGTGGAGGCCTTACCCATCAAGGGTCTGCAGGGAGAATGTCTCCTACCTGCACCTCAGCCTGGAGCAGTGTATTTGGCAGTTCTGCTTCACCAAGGTCTTGAAACCAAACCTGCAGCCTCAGAATGGGCGGGTTCCGGCTTTGCCAATGGCCCTCAAGGTGACCATGGCCCTGAATCTTTTTGCCAGTGAATCCTTCCAGGCTGAAACAGGTGACATAGCAAACATCTCGCAATTCACCATATGTTGCTGCATCCGGGAGGTCCTGCATGCTCTGTACTCCAGGAGAAGAGCCTTCATTGTCTTCTCTCTAAACAGAGATTAGCAGGAGGAGCGCGCACGTGGCATTGCCAGGATATCGGGCTTCCCCATGATGGAGGGCGCCATTGACTGCATACATGTGGCTTTGCGGGCTCTGTATATCAATGCTGAGATGTACTGTAACCGCAAAGGCTACCACTCACTTAATGTGCAGCTGATGTGTAACCACGTCCAGCACATCATGATACGTTCATCCTGCGCCAGTCCGCTGTGTCAGCAATCTTCCAGCCACCACGTCAAACCCGAGGGTGGCTGCTCGGAGACAAGGGCTATCCGCTCTACACCTTGCTGATGACTCACCTCCACAAACCTACTACTCATGGCCATCAATCATATAATGAGAGCCATGCTGCCACGAGAAACCTCATCGAGCAGACCATTGGTATTGTGTCTATAAGCACTCTAGTAATGACCCCACGGGGCAAGGTATTGTATGTGAACTGTGGTGACCTTAGTCCATTTATTACAGCTCCTGAGTGTGAGTAGAGCATGGTGAGCTTCCTTTTATACTTGGTTACCGTCGTGTACAGGTGACCCCTAGGTCTCCACCAGTTGCACCCTCTGGTGGTACAAGCATAGTATATACAGGGTGAAGGTACATCCAGTAGTCTTATGTAACTGTACATTGAGTGTACAGGGAGTATACTTATATTATACATACACAACAATTGGGTTGCTCAATCAATGTATCCGCTGTCTTGACTACTCAAGAGGAGTTCTCCAGTACTCACCGGAGCAGGTGTCCCAATTCATCGTGGTCTGCTGCATCCTCCACAACTTGGCCATCATGAGGGCACAGCCCTTGCCACCACCTCAGGAGGAGGAAGGGAAAGAGGAGGAAGAGGAAGAGGAGGAGGAAGGGAGGAGGCAGCCTGTAAATCCCCGTTCAGGACGGGCTGTCCGTGAGCGCATCATTCCCCTGAATGAAACCCTAGATCCCTGTTGCTCAACACTTCCCCACCTTACTATCCCTCTGTCAAGGAACATCACAGCTTGAGCTGGAATTGAAGCTGCGACATTGCCCATCACATGCAGCATCATGGTTGGGTCTACCAGTGCTCCAATGGAGTTGCCCATCACTTCCATCCTGAAAACCATGGGCTCTAAGCTCCATGCAATGTTAGAGCTGGACTCCTCTATGCTCCTTGACAGTGACAAGAGGCTCTCTGGCAGGCTTGCCATTGCACCAAGCATTTCTGTGTGCATGCCATCAACCATCTTCTGAAGACCACCCCTTGAAGTCGTCATCTGAGTTCTCTGCAGCAGAACTTGGGTGCGACCTTGCCCTCCAGGGAGCGGGCACCTGCACTACCCTTTCCCCTCTGGTCTGGCTGTAGCCCACTTGTGCCCGCTGACTCACCCACGTTCAGTATCCCGCCTCTATACTAATCTCTAAAGTTCGCGCAATGCCATTTTCTGAGCTGGGAGTGTCGGACTGAGAGATGGTGTCTCTTCTTCTCCATCACTCTCCTCCTCTACTTCTTACTGCACCAGGTAGGGCTGGTAGCAGTTCTTGGGTATCTGAAAGGAAAAAGGCATAAGGGTCAGGTTGTGGTGAGTGGAGGAGGGGGGAAAGCAAGATGTGCATGCTTACACTATCAGCAGCTTGTAAGTGAGGAACGATTATGGGATGACGGGGAAGTGGGATGTGGGAAGAAGGATTAGGTGTGAGCATACCATCATCATCAATGCTTTCAGCCTCGTCGATTGCCACAGCCTCAGTGATGGCTCTTTCAATTATCTCCAGAACTTCCTCCTCCAGCTGGGTCAGATTCTGCAGCCACACTTGCACCTACCTCCCAGCCGCCCCCTACACTGGAGACTTTGGTGCAGGGAGCGTATATGAGGAGACGGCTCCTCTCTCCGCATGGGGCCAGGAGGCCTTCAAGACCTGCGACAGCTTCTGGGGGCGCCTACCGGGCTGTAGGCTGCTTGTGGGGCGATAATTAATGGGGAGGTGGGGAATGTAAAGAAAAACCGGCCTTGTTCATTCCCTGTTGCGGGACCCTTGCGTGATTTTGCAGCCTGACACTCCGCTCGCTGGTAGTCCAGGGATGGACCCGTTTCCTGCCTGCAGAGTCAGCAGCTTGGCCTTCCCCCTTAATGAAGGTGAGGGTCCTGTCTACACATCACGCTACGTGTACCACCACGTAGCGCTACGCCCTTCGTGAAGTCTTTCCGCCCTACTCCCGCCTCTCTCAGGTGCGGTAAGCCGAATATAGGTCGCGGGCGTGACTTCCGCGCCTGGCGCAGTAACTCCCACCTTACGGCTGATACCGCCCCCCCAAACCGAGGCGCTACATAATTTCGGGACCCTAATCTTGCGCTTTGGAGATGATCAGATTATTCCTAAAGAGCCATATGCAGTAGCTCTGATTTTCTCGATTTCCTGGCCTATTTTCCTCTCCTTGTGACTTTCCTGAATGCCTTATACTTTTTTAAATTAATGCATGGTCCATACCTAGCTAAAAGGAAGTGCTTTTTTCAAACAGTCAATGATTCCTCTAAGCTGCTCACAGGTCTGATTTGATGCCCTTTGCTGTTGCAAGTGAAGCAACTTTGTATTCTTAATGTATTCAGACTGAATCGGTTAGAGATGAAACTGCTGAGCTAAGGGAAGTTCTTTTGCTGTCGAATCAGATTCACAGGGATCTGTAGTTACATTGCCTGACTTGCTTTGCTTATGTGTTTGAACAGCCATCGATAAAAGGTCACTATTAATCACTTGCCTCAGAGTGCGACACGAACCGAGGTTTTAAGAGGTGAAGGGCAATGTTTCAGATTTTCCACCTTCTAATCTCCTCATTTTCATTATTATTACAGTAAATGGTATTGATTATGTATTTAATATTTAATAAAAGCAAATTATATTTCACACTGGGAGTACTTGAAATAACTCAATGTTTATAGTCAATTCACAGCTCACATTCAAATGATGTTGATACAAATCCTTTGAATGGCTGTGTTTTAACAATTAACTTGACAATGTTCAGTTTAAGTGGAGTATTTGCCTGGATTGAGTAAACTGGTATTTATAATTGAATTACAGCATTTTACACATGGCTGTAGGGTGAAAACCTTCATACTAAGGAATGTCTCCACAAATAATTCTGGCTCTATTTTGTGCTTTTAGATATTTAGGGGGAGAAATTCAGGAGCGCCCCATTTGGGGCGTTAGCTTTTAAAAGTTGAAAAAATTAGCGGCAGGCGTTAATCATTTTCAACTTAAAAATAAACTGGGTTTTCCGCTCCAGGAAGGAAGTGGATCGCTAAATCAAGCCCACTTCCTTTCTGGAGCGCAACAGGCAGCAGGCGGCGGGGGGAGGGGGTGGGGGGAGGTGGTGGGTACTTGTGCAGTGCTGCACATTGGGCTGCCACGTTCAGATGCTCCTTCCTGCCCTTAAAGGGAAGGGCCATCGCTGCAGGCTCTGCAAGGGAAGGATTTAGCTGGTCCCCGACAGCAGCCACGATCCAGCCCGATCAGCCCGACGCACTGCAGCAGAGTGCCGGGCTGATCGATCGCTGGCGAAGACGAATGAAAAAAAAAAGAGAAACAGCATCTTGGAATCTTGTTCCCTTACCTCGGCCACCTTGTCTTTAAGCATTGCCCCGAAGCACCCGGCCTCCCGATGTACGCCTCCTGCAACTGCCGGTGTTTACGTTCGGCAACGCTGCACGGGGCGGAACCGAAGTTTGGTTCCGGGGCACTACCAGGGCGCTGGGCAAAGTGACGCCAAGATCTCCGGCCGAAGAAGATCGGGGCACAACGTCCTACCGCCGGCGCAAACCTCCTGCCAAATGTAGCGGGAGTCGATCATCTTGTCGCGCCCGGTCGCTAAGTACTGAGCGACCCGTTATCGTCCCCCAGAGTTGATAAAGGGAGGCCAATTTCTAGGCCTTATTGTAGCATTTTACTGGTTGCTTCATTTAAAAATGTAAAAACAAATATCAAGACAAATTTGCACAACTTAAAGCCAAAAAATACTGGGCAATAAATGCAAGCAAATGCTTAATACTTTCATATGATAGTCAACCATTCACAATTTTAACCAAGGCATTAACCCATCGGTGACAGTAATTTCTAGCTCATACTATGGTATAATTATATAATCTATTCCATGCTTTGTGACAAAATTGTTCTGTTTTGTGCAATAGATCCACTTTGCATTTTGATGTGGATGCAAATCATGGCTTCACAGAGAAGCACTCTGATAGGTGCAGAGAATCTTCTTGTTTCAGGATTTGTTGTATGAAAGCCAGGCCAAGCTAACATGAGCTGAAGCAGTTTGTTGTAAAATCGTGTGAGTGCCTTTAAGAATCACCTGGGAAAATGCATGTTAATTATAGTTCTAGGGACCACAAAATGCCTGAATATCATACTGGTTCAACGTGACCCTAGCCAGTTTGGTTTTCTCAAAGCTGCAGGTGTCTACAGTATGTTTTATATTGATTTGATCGTGATAGTTTATATTGATCCAGATTGCTCTTCCTGTGTCTTTTCTGATCTCTCAGTTTCCGAGTGAGATAGGTATGATAATACAACAAAATACTCTCCACTTATTGATGGATTATGTACTCACAGATCTTCTTTGAAAAATCAAGCTGAACTCCTCTGAGCATTTCCAGTGAGTCAAGATTCAGCAAGTACATATTTGTCATAAAACTGAATAACAGTTGATCACCAGACGTAGGTTTGAATGTTAGAGGCAGAGTGGCTTGTGATTCATTGTGACTCTTGGTTTCCCTGTGATGCAAGATCTATTTTAAAAACAATAATTTTGACAGTGGGACATTAACCCTTACTATGCCTCAGGTCACTTTACTCATCTGGATTCTGGGATTGCTAACAAGTTGACTAAACTGTCATTAGCCCTTCCTGTCTTGAAAAGAAGACTTGCATTTATATAACACCTTTGCAGGGCTCCCTAAGCACAGCAAGCCCAGCTACTTAAGTGTCTGTAGTGGAACTTGAACCTACAACCTTCTGACTCAAAGGCAAGGGTGTTACCCACTGAGCCACAGCTGACACTGTGTATTGTTGTACATTTTTTTATGTGCCATAGAATGGGTCCAGATCAGGCAATTGTTTTTTTTCTCTTTCAAGATGCTGCCTGCCCTAATGTGTATTACCATCATTTTCTGTTTTGGTTTCAGGCTTTGGGATTTTAATCATCGAAATAAAGGCCTTTGTGGTCAGTTTTTAGCCAATCAAAATCCAACTGTTGCTTGCTGATCCCACATTCACAGTGGATGGGGAAACAAGGGCAAGGCGTAAGATGAGAAAGAACATTTTAAAGTTTTGTTTTTAAAAGAGAAAAAAGTTTGCAAAAGATAGATTAGGTTGGATATTGAAGAAAAGGGAAAAATAAAATTAAATAGATAACAGTTACATTCGCAAAACAATAACAATAAAAGAGAGAATGAGAGAAGAATGAAAGAATGAGAGCAAAGGGATACAAGGCAAAAATAATGAATGTTATTCTTATTTAAAAATGCTTCAGACATCTATTTTAGTAGCAGTGTTATTATTGCAGGAACAGACATTGGAATATCTTTATTTCTGTCAGCAGAAAAAGAGAATTGCATTTATATAGTACCTTGTCGTGTCTCTCAGAAATGCCTCAAAATACTTGACATAAACTGGGCAAAATGAAAACCATAAGATTACATGGAATGAAAACCTGCTCCTTCCACAGGTTATATTTACAAATACCGTATCATTTGCTCTACCCATTTACATAAGAACATAAGAACATAAGAATTAGGAACAGGAGTAGGCCATCTAGCCCCTCGAGCCTGCTCCGCCATTCAACAAGATCATGGCTGATCTGGCCGTGAACTCAGCTCCACTTACCCGCCCGTTCCCCGTAACCCTTAATTCCCTTATTCGTTAAAAATCTATCTATCTGTGATTTGAATACATTCAATGAGCTAGCCTCAACTGCTTCCTTGGGCAGAGAATTCCACAGATTCACAACCCTCTGGGAGAAGAAATTCCTTCTCAACTCGGTTTTAAATTGGCTCCCCTGTATTTTGAGGCTGTGCCCCCTAGTTCTAGTCTCCCCGACCAGTGGAAACAACCTCTCTGCCTCGATCTTGTCTATCCCTTTCATTATTTTAAATGTTTCTATAAGATCACCCCTCATCCTTCTGAACTCCAACGAGTAAAGACCCAGTCTGCTCAATCTATCATCATAAGGTAACCCTCTCATCTCCGGAATCAGCCTAGTGAATCGTCTCTGTACCTCCTCCAAAGCTAGTATATCCTTCCTTAAGTAAGGTGACCAAAACTGCAGCAGTACTCCAGATGCGGCCTCACTAATACCCTGTACAGTTGCAGCAGGACCTCCCTGCTTTTGTACTCCATCCCTCTCGCAATGAAGGCCAACATTCCATCTGCCTTCCCGATTACCTGCTGCACCTGCAAACTAACTTTTTGGAATTCATGCACAAGGACCCCCAGGTCCCTTTGCACCGCAGCATGTTGTAATTTCTCCCCATTCAAATAATATTCCCTTTTACTGTTTTTTTTCCCAAGGTGGATGACCTCACATTTTCCGACATTGTATTCCATCTGCCAAACCTTAGCCCATTCGCTTAACCTATCAAAATCTCGTTGCAGCCTCTCTGTGTCCTCTACACAACCCGCTTTCCCACTAATCTTAGTGTCATCTGCAAATTTTGTTACACTACACTCTGTCCCCTCTTCCAGGTCATCTATGTATATTGTAAACAGTTGTGGTCCCAGCACCGATCCCTGTGGCACACCACTAACCACCGATTTCCAACCCAAAAAGGACCCATTTATCCCGACCCTCTGCTTTCTGTTAGCCAGCCAATTCTCTATCCATGCTAATACATTTCCTCTGACTCCGCGTACCTTTATCTTCTGCAGTAACCTTTTGTGTGGCACCTTATCGAATGCCTTTTGGAAATCTAAATACACCACATCCATAGGTACACCTCTATCCACCATGCTCGTTATATCCTCAAAGAATTCCAATAAATTGGTTAAACATGATTTCCCCTTCATGAATCCATGTTGCGTCTGCTTGATTGCACTATTCCTATCTAGATGTCCCGCTATTTCTTCCTTAATGATAGCTTCAAGCATTTTCCCCACTACAGATGTTAAACTAACTGGCCTATAGTTACCTGCCTTTTGTCTGCCCCCTTTTTTAAACAGAGTCATTGCATTAGCTGCTTTCCAATCCGCTGGTACCTCCCCAGAGTCCAGAGAATTTTGGTAGATTATAACGAATGCATCTGCTATAACTTCCGCCATCTCTTTTAATACCCTGGGATGCATTTCATCAGGACCAGGGGACTTGTCTACCTTGAGTCCTTTTAGCCTATCTAGCACTACCCCCCTAGTGATAGTGATTATCTCAAGGTCCTCCCTTCCCACATTCCCGTGACCAGCAATTTTTGGCATGGTTTTTGTGTCTTCCACTGTGAAGACTGAAGCAAAATAATTGTTTAAGGTCTCAGCCATTTCCACATTTCCCATTATTAAATCCCCCTTCTCATCTTCTAAGGGACCACCATTTACTTTAGTCACTCTTTTCCGTTTTATATATCGGTAAAAGCTTTTACTATCTGTTTTTATGTTTTGCGCAAGTTTACTTTCGTAATCTATCTTTCCTTTCTTAGTCATTCTTTGCTGTCGTTTAAAATTTTCCCAATCTTCTAGTTTTCCACTAACCTTGGCCACCTTATATGCATTGGTTTTTAATTTGATACTCTCCCTTATTTCCTTGGTTATCCACGGCTGGTTATCCCTTCTTTTACCACCCTTCTTTTTCACTGGCATATATTTTTGTTGAGCACTATGAAAGAGCTCCTTAAAAGTGCTCCACTGTTCCTCAATTGTGCCACCGTTTAGTCTGTGTTTCCAGTCTACTTTAGCCAACTCTGCCCTCATCCCACTGTAGTCCCCTTTGTTTAAGCATAGTACGCTCGTTTGAGACACTACTTCCTCACCCTCAATCTGTATTACAAATTCAACCATACTGTGATCACTCATTCCGAGAGGATCTTTTACTAGGAGATCATTTATTATTCCAGTCTCATTACACAGGACCAGATCTAAGATAGCTTGCTCCCTTGTAGGTTCTGTAACATACTGTTCGAAGAAACAATCCCGTATGCATTCTATGAATTCCTCCTCAAGGCTACCCCGTGCGATTTGATTTGACCAATCGATATGTAGGTTAAAATCCCCCATGATTACTGCCGTTCCTTTTTCACATGCCTCCATTATTCCCTTGATTATTGTCCGCCCCACCATGAAGTTATTATTTGGGGGCCTATAAACTACGCCAACCAGTGACTTTTTCCCCTTACTATCTCTAATCTCCACCCACAATGATTCAATATTTTGTTCATTAGAGCCAATATCATCTCTCACAACTGCCCTGGTATCAACCTTTATTAACAGAGCTACCCCACCTCCTTTCCCTTCTTGTCTATCTTTCCGAATTGTCAGATACCCCTGTATGTTTAATTCCCAGTCTTGGCCCCCCTGCAACCACGTTTCTGTAATGGCCACCAAATCATACCCATTTGTAATGATTTGTGCTGTCAACTCATTTATTTTATTTTGAATGCTGCGTGCGTTTAGGTAGAGTGTTTTAATATTCGGTTTTAAACCATGATTTTTAGTTTTGACCCCTCCTGCAGCCCCTTTATATTCATACATATTGTCCCTTCCTGTCACCTTGTGGTTTACACTTACACCAGTGCTACTCTGCTCTGTTGCCTCCTGCCTTTTGCATTCTTTCTTGGGGTCCTGTTCATCTGAGCTCTCACCCACTCTAACTAGCTCAGAGCCCTCTCCTGGGTTCCGAATACTCCTCGCATTGAGGCACCAAGCTTTCATGCTTGCCTTTTTATTACACTTTCTCCCCATTTAAATTTCTGTGTACATATTCTCCAATCCTCAAAACTAATCAAGCTCAACTCTGGAATATTTAACCACCCTCACATTGCCACTATTCGGCTACCCTCCCTAGTATTTCACAGCCCTAATCCCAATGACAGAGAAGCTTTATTTCCTAATCAGAAATTGATCATCTTGAGTTTTTCTTGGAGGAGTTAAGTGATCGTTTAATAGTGAATAACCAGAAAGCACTGGAAATACACAGCAGGACTGGCAGCATCTGTAAAGAGAAAAGACAGCTTATGATGTTTAGGGTGTGGACCCCTCATTAAAATTCAGCCTGATGTTTTTTTTTTAATGAGAGCAAGTTCTACATAACCACTGCACTATGGGATCAATGCTTGCTTAAGCATCATGATGTGTGAACTTTAAAAAAGTAAGAATCACATTTTTTTGGAGCTGGTGTCAGTTTATGGATTAATAAAACTCATTCCAAGACACTTTTCATGTGAGTATGGGTCATTAATTGAAGAAAGGATATAGAGTTACTTAAGTTCCCCTATGTTCCTGAGTGAAGGTACAGTAAGTTTTTTATTTATTCATCCACAGGGATATGGGCGTCGCTGGCAGGGCCGGCACTTATTGCCCATCCCTAATCACCCTGGAGAAGGAGGTGGTGAGCCGCCTTCTTGAACCGCTGCAGTCCGTGTGGTGAAGGTGCTCTCACAGTGCTGTTAGGGAGGGAGTTCCAGGATTTTGATCCAGCAATGTTGAAGGAACGGCAATATATTTCCAAGTCAGGATGGTGTGAAGGGAACTTGGAGATGGTGGTTCCCATGCGCCTGCTGCCCTTGTCCTTCTAGGTGGTAGAGTTCACGGGAATGGGAGGTGTTGCCGAATAAGGAGTGTACTATCTCCACTGTGGGAAAATTCTGCAGCACTTTATTTCTGCTTTGTTCTGTGTGCAGCTATAATAATTTTAGTAAATCAAAGCATAACTAAAAGTAGAACTGAAAATGTGAGCACACGGTTCAAAATGTAGTGACAGAGGTCGTTAGCTGTAAAAGAATTAGAGCATGATTGCAAAAGTAATGAAAAAAGTAAATGTTCAGTATCCTATTTTTCTCCATTGCCTGGGGTGAATTCAGTAACAGTACAGCATTTTTCTCTGGTTTGGCAGCTCATATTGTATGTAGGCAGAAAAATGCATAATAGGTCAGAGTTAGAAAAAGAAAGAAATACTTGCATTTATATAGTGCCTTTCATGACCACCGTACATCTCAAAGCAATTTACAGCTGATGACATACTTTTGGAGTGTAGTCATTGTTGTAATGTGGGAAACACAGCTGCTAATTTGTGCAAAGCAAGCTCTCACAAACAGCAATGTGATAATGACCAGATAATCTGTTTTTGTTTTGTTGATTGAAGGATAAATATTGACCAGGACACCAGGGATAACTCCCCTGCTCTTCTTCAAAATAGTTCCATGGGATCTTTTATGTCCACCTGAGAGAGCAGACAGGGCCTTGGTCTAGCATCTCATCTGAAAGATGGCACCTCCAACAAGTGCAGCACTCCACTGGAGTGTCAGCCTAGATTTATGTGCTCAAGTCCATGGAGTGGGACCTGAACCCACAACCTTCTGACTCAGAGGCAAGAGTGCTACCCACTGAGCCACAGCTGACACTAGAGGATCAGAGTATTCAGGAAAGGATAGAGAGTTTGAGGAGACTGCAGATGTTGGGTCCTGGCAGGATGTGGCTGGGAATTTTAAATTCAGTGCGTTGAGGACTGGGCAGCCAGTATGGATCAGCTAAGATTGGCGACATAGTGCGGGACAGGATACAAGCAGCACAATTTTGGACAAGAACATACCTTATCCCTCAGTTTCGGAAGAATAGCCCCTGATACACTTTGACAATATTCCCCTTCCCACTCAAGCCGTCTGTCAGATTATCTGGTTACTTAATTCATTGCTGTTTGTGGGAACTACCTGCATGCAGTTTGGTTGCCACGTTCCCCTACATTACAACAGTGATTACATTTCAAAAGTGCTGCATTGGCCGTGGAACACTTTGGGATATCCTGAGGTCATGAAAGGTGTTATATAAATATTTATTTATTGTATGACCTCTGTGAATCAGCCAATGTAATGTCATTAATAGTGAGTTTGATGCCGTTTTGTGGTGGAGACATGTGCCTACTGTAAATGGAGAAACAATTGGCTGAATTCAATTTGTCCAGTACAGCTGACAGGAATAGGTAAGGCTTTCATTCCATTAATTTGGACTGGATTAAACACAAGTCCTTGAGGTGAAAGGAAGAGTATTCTAACCCATTGCAACATCCAGTTTCGCTGTATTCTAACCTGTCCTACATTTCTCAACAGTGTGTGGAAATTTGGTGCAGAGTTGAGGAAGATTACGCTGGATTCAATCAAAATAGATTGTCAGCCAGATTGACCTACCAGTACCCTCATAACATCACTTATCAGTTATTATGTAGAAAGCTGTCAAAGATTGTTTGTGTCTCACAACAGGAGGCCAACTGCACCGTTGACCTACATTTCTGCAATGTATGTCAGACGTAAAGGGGATGAAAGGAGAAGAGATTGGAAGAGATGCCACTTGACATAATGTCCTCAATCTAATTTCTCTGGAAGTTCAGAAATGCATTATCAATATTAGAGTGTCAGCTGTGGCTCAGTGGGTAGTACCCTTGCGTCTGAGGCAAAAGGTTGTGGGTTCAAATCTCACTCCAAGGACTTGAGTGCTGCACTATCGGAGGTGCTGCCTTTTGGAATGAAAAGTTAAACTGAGGCCCCGTCTGCTCTCGCAGGTGGATGTAAAAGATCCCATGGCACTATTTTGAGGAAGAGCTGAGGAGTTATTCCCAGTATCCTGTCCAATATTTATCCCTTAATCACCAGAACAAAAACAGATGATCTGGTCATAATCACATTGCTGTTTGTGGGAGCTTGCTGTGCGCAAATTGCCTGCCCGGTTTCCTACATTATAACAGTGATTACACGTCAAACGTATTTCATTGTCTGTAAAGCACTTTGAGATGTCTGGTGGTTGTGAAAGGCATTATATAAATGCAAGTCTTTCTTTCTTAATGTTCAGAATGTGAACTTTAATGCAGTGGTAAGTTGGGAGCAGTCACTTAATATTGAAAATGTTGGATTTTTTTCAAGGAAAGATTGATTTATGATATCAGGCTTAATTAAACTTTTCTTATTCATGACAGTATATTACTTACTCTTGTGAAAATATGTCAAAAACTTGGGAAAAGTAATATAGTCGTTACAGATTATTTCATTCAAAAGCCCCAAGATGCACTGGCATAGAATCTTGGCAGAAAGCAGAAATGTTAAAAAAATTACTATTCGTTTATAATTTTAAAGCCTTGGCATGTCAGTTTGAAAGTGAGAAATTCCAGTTTGTTAAAAAAAAACCAAGCAGAGTTAGAATAAAAGCTGCTAGTCTGTACTGACCCCTCAGGAGTGTTTTGGGAGAATTATATATAAAAATATTGTATCGTCAAAGGCTTCCAAAACTTCCAAAATAGAGTTGATGGTGCTGATACACAGGTAGTGTTCTTTTTATTGAAATCATATGGTCTATATGAAGTCATAGGGAGCAGTGTCCTTTAATTTAAGCTTGTTAAACTCACTGTTAGAGTGGAAGCAAGTCTTCCTCGATTTCGAGGGACTGTGATGATGATGATGATGATAAAGCTTGTTAGAAAGTCAGACTGAAACGGAGTCACAGCCAGGATTTGGCTGTTTTGACAGCTCTGATGTAAATCAGCCTTGTTGACCATTGGAGAAGGCTGTTTTCCTGTTATAGCACAAGCAGTACAAGGCAGCTTTACAATTACTACCTTTGTTTATATTAAAACAGTGACAGAAATATTTATAGCAACAGTAATACTGGCACAATAACATGAGCACAATGCTAATCACATGATTTCTCTGCTCCTGTATACAATGGTTGAGGATAACCCATTTATATTACAGGTTTCCCTCGCACACAAAGCTACCTTTTATACTGCATGTCAGATTTAATAACAATAGATAGCTGCGCATGAGATATTCAATAGCAGTGTATCACCAAGTCACAAGCACACATATAAAGCAACTGTGTGAATCTCTTGTAAATACAGTTAGATTAAAGTCAGGTTTGTGATTTTACTAGTCTGGCGGGGATATTTCCAGGTACTGTTGTCAGGCTGCCTAGCAAAATATTTATACTCCAGTGACTTTATAGAGCTGTCGAAGATGTCAAGAGAACCATCACAAACAATGCTATAAAGTAAACAAAGTGACTCCAGTGCCATCAAAGGCTAGTGATGCCAAAAGCACTTGCTGAACAGGAGCTGAGAGGTCAGCCTTTTTTTAAATCATTCCTGGGATGTGAGCATCGCTGGCAAGGCCAGCATTTATGCCCATCCCTAATTGCCCTTGAGAAGGTGGTGGTGAGCCGCCTTCTTGAACTACTGCAGAACGTGTGGTGAAAGTACTCCCACTGTGCTGTTAGGGAGGGAGTTCCAGGATTTTGACCCAGCGACAATGAAGGAACAGCGATATATTTCCAAGTCAGGATGGTGTGTAACTTGGAGGGGAACTTGCAGGTGGTGGTGTTCCCATGCGCCTACTGCCCTTGACATTCTAGGTGGTAGAAGTCGTGGGTTTGGGAGGTGCTGCCGAAGAAGCCTTGGCGATTTGCTGCAGTGCATCTTGTAGATGATACTCACTGCAGCCAAGGAATGCTGGTTTTGGAGGGACTGAATATTTAAGGTGATAGATGAGGTGCCAATCAAGCGGGCTGCTTTGTCCTGGATGGTGTCGAGCTTCTTAAGTGTTGTTGGAACTTCACTCATCCAGGCAAATGGAGAGTATTCCATCACATTCCTGATTTGTGCCTTGTAAATGGTGGAATGGCTTTGGGGAGTCAGGAGGTGAGACACTTGCCACACAATACCCAGTCTCTGACCTGTTCTTGTAGCCACAGTATTTATGTGGTTGGTCCAGTTAAGTTTCTGGTCAATAGTTACCACCAGGATGTTGATGGTGGGAGATTTGGTGATGATGAGGCCGTTGAATGTCATGGGGCGGTGGTTAGAATCTCATTTGTTGGAGGTAGTCATTGCCTGGCACTTGTGTGGCACAAATGTAACTTGCCACTTATCAGCCCAAGACTGAATGTCGTCCAGGTCTTGCTACATGTGAGCACGGACTGCTTCATTATCTGAGGAGCTGCGAATGGAACTGAACACTGCAGTCACCAGCAAACATCCCTACTTCTGATCATTTAATGGAAGGAAGGCCATTGATGAGCAGCTGAAGATGTTGGGCCTAGGACACTGCCTTGAGGAACTCCTGCAGCAATGTCCTGGGGCTGAGACGATTGACCTCCAACAACCACAACGATCTTTCCCTGTGCTGGGTATGACTCCTACCAGTGGAGAGTTTCCCTCCTGATTCCCATTGACTTCAGTTTTACTTGGGCTCCTTGATGCCACTCTCGATCAAAGCATCACTAAATCAGTTAACATGGAAGACCACCGACAGTAGTTATGGAGAAGTCAAGTGCCTCTGACCTTTATGCTTGTAATGTATAAAAAACCCTCACCCATGCCTTTGTTACCTCGAGACTTGGCTGCTCCAAAGCACTCTTGGCTGGCCTCCCACATTCTACACTACGTAAACTTGAGATCATCCAAAACTCGGCAGCCCATGTCCTAACTCGCACTAAATCACGATCACCC
The DNA here is from genome assembly GCF_044704955.1 of Pristiophorus japonicus. Classification (NCBI taxonomy): domain Eukaryota; kingdom Metazoa; phylum Chordata; class Chondrichthyes; family Pristiophoridae; genus Pristiophorus; species Pristiophorus japonicus. The sequence continues at coordinate 194,499,387 of NC_091987.1, read as the reverse complement.
ATCACCCCTTTTTTTGCTGATCTACATTGGCTCCTGGTTAAACAATGCCTCGATTTCAAAATTGTCATCTTTGCTTACAAATCTCTCCATGGCCTTGCCCCTCCCTATCTCTGTAATCTATTTCAGCCTCACAACCCCACGAGAGGCTCCTCAAATTCTGCCCTCTTGAGCATCCCTGATTATAACTGCTCAGCCATCGGTGGCTGTGCCTTCAGCCCTGGAACTCCCTCCCTAAACTTCTCCACCTTTCTATCTCTCTTTCCTCCTTTATGACGCTCCTTAAAACCGATCTCTTTAACCAAGCTTTTGGTAATCTGCCGTAATTTCTTATGTGGCTCGGTGTCAAATTTATCTGTTTTGTCTTATATCCTTGCTGTGGAGTGCCTTGGGACGTTTTACTACATTAAAGGCGCTATATAAATAAAAGTTGCTGTTGTTGTATTTGCTTCATGGGTTCTTTGCTTAAGAATTCATAGCAACACATTGCTATTAAGATTGAGTTGGTTTATTAGCAAAGGTTTAACAATCACACTACACATTACCAGTTCATCCTCCAGGCTGAAGGAACAGAGCAGGATGGGATGGCACAGAAATGTGAAGAAAACAAAAATAGCTTAAAAAAAAGTTAAACCATAAATATAAAAATATTGTTTTAAAAAATACCTTAATTCACGGGATTGATTGATCAGCAACAGATCAATGGAAGAGATAATTTCAAAAACAAATGGCAGCTGCTACTGATGTATTGGTCCCCGTGCATCGTAAAGATGAGAATAGATTTGTGTAAATCTCAGTTGAGATCAAAGCTAAGTAAAGCTTCATGAATCTTGTGTTTAAGAGGCAGGGGGCACACAAAGGCCAGGGGTGATAAATAGATGTACAATATTGATTCTAACCATAAATGCAGAGATGGAGTGTTTATGATATCATGATTTACACCATGTAAAGCTATTCTTAATCATGAAAATTGAACAAAGTATGGATTCTGAATTTTAAAAACCCCCAATGTCGACTGATCATTTTTTAGTAAACATGAGGGATATCTATCCTCTGATAGGGAAATAGGCAACTATAATTACTAGCAGTAATGACTGCTGCTGGACAGAATAAACTAAATGAGGCAAAGCAAGGTGAACAGTGAACTGTGCTATCCATTTTACAAGGCAAAATCCAAGGGACTCCTTTTCTCTATGTATATACATATATTTCAGAAACTATCTCTGTATGTCATAAAACAGAAAATGCTGGAAATGCAAGCAAGTCTGAGCATGTGAAAGGCAAAAAAAAAGGTTAAGATTTCAGGTCAATTTTTTGGTTGTTTTCTGGGGTTTTTTGTTTAGATGCTGGAAAACTAGTTCATAGAATTATACAGCACAGAAGGAGGTCACCAGGCCCATTGAGTCTGCGACGGCTCTTTCAAAGAGCAATCCAGTTACTCCCGCTCTCTCGCTCTTTCCCCATATCTTTACAATTTTTTCTCCTTCAAGTATTTAGTTGTTATTTTCAACATCCTTTCCAGCAACTGCAAGAGATTTAGGGTTAGAAGTTCACGTCCGACCGCTTTTTGCCGCACATTACCGCCGCAATGGACGCGATGGTCATTGGAGCGAAATTCAGCATTTTTGCCGATAAAAAGGAGCGGAGCGGTATTGGTGGCGGGGTGGGCGTGGTGTGGCTGATTGGGCCGCGAAATTCAGCTGGTGCCGATTTGCTGCTAACGATCCAACTGCTCCCTGGCCTTCTTAAAGGGCCGGGTTTGCAGCTAGGCCCTAAGCAGGGAATCAGTTTGATTCGAAGGCATGGCCAATCCAGGAGGGGCAAGGAGGGCCAGCAGATTTTCGGATGCGGAATTCGAGGCCCTCATCGAGGCTGTGGAGGGAAGGCACAGACACAGACCGACACAGGCAGACTGACTTGCGCTGTGTTCGTTAACGCCTGGAGAGAGAACGCTGTGGAGGTCTTGGGGACCTCCATTCATGACCACACCGTGACCCAATGCCGCAAAAGGCTCAGCGGCATAATTCGCCTGATGAAAGTGAGTACATGTTCCACCAATTCCTCACCTTCCGTCTGCGAGCCTCTCCTTCGCCTTCTCTTATTCCCAACCTTCACAATATAGTCACTGAACAACATTTGATTGTTGAGTCCTGTATATCGATGTGTGTGTTCTCGCAATGGAGGCTCCCTTTCATGTCAGAGTTACAGCTGCATTGCTGAGGCCTCATGACAGTGCTGCTCAGCAAGCCTTATTTGCTTTGCAGGCGAAGGTTTCTCACAACTGTGTTGAGCAACAGAGGACTGGTGGGGGCGAGCCAGAAATCCAGCAGCTCACTCACCCGGAAGAAAGGGTTCAGAGGCTAGTGGGCCCACATGTTGCCTTCCTTGTGGCCGCCGGCTGTGTGGATCCCGCTGGGAGCAGCATTGGTAACTGAAGGCCTTCCTTTAACACCATCTCTCCCTGAAGGTGCTCGCGCCTACCGTGCGTTTGCGTATGATTGTATGCAAGTTGCAGGCTGCATGGTGCAATGCCCTACCTCACCCTCACGGGAGCCCTTGTGCCATTTATGATTGCAGATAGAGCCTGAGTGTGAGCCAAAGGCAGGATGACAGTATTGAGGGCACTGGCAGCAAAAGCCAGGGAGAGACCACTGATAAGAGTAGGAGGCAAAGCCAGGATGAGGCCACTGGTAGCCATAGCCATGACGACACCCTAGAGGCCATTGGGAGCGAAAGCCACAATGACATCCAAGAGGCCACTCCATCTATTGGAGCCATGTCCAGTGAGGCCGAGGAAGAGGGGGACACAGCTGGCAGCACTGCAACACTGCTTCCTACGCTCGCACGCGCCAGTTTAGATACTGGGAGTACGCGGTCAGGAATGTTAGACTTAGCAGGGGGGGTCTGCACTGGGTGATGCACCAGGGCTCAGTGGGCTGCAGGATGGCGAAGGCCAAGGCAACCTTGGATGCCATCTGCCATCTCTCTGGGGGGGGGGGGGGGGCGGGCGGCGAGGTCACACGTGAGTTCTGATGAAGAGGACTCAGATGAGCTCATTGATGTTGGGGCTTATGAAGGTTGGATAGAGGCCATGCATTCCCAGATGTTGGGGGCAATGGCAAGGGTGCCGGAGAGCTGGTCGCAAGTGGTCAGGAGCGTGGAGGAGTCCGCCTCCCACATTGTGGACAGCTCTGCACACACCATGGAACCCATCATTACCAGTGTACAGACGATGGTGGACTCCCAGAGTAACCGTGTGGATCCAGTTGTGATGCCGCTTCTCATTGGTGATATGGCAGCTGCCATTACAGCACATGCGCAAGGAACCATCGTCTCAGTGCTGCATTGGATAGGGTGGCCAAGGCCCTGGAAGCTCAGAATGCTCTCATGCGCTCTGGGCAACAGGACACGGAGCGTCATACTGCTGTCATTTCTGGTGACACCGAGACTGTATCTGCTCGCATGCAGTCTCAGCTGGATAGCACACAAGATCTGGCTTTGCCATCACGGCTGGGTCCACCATGGTCCACTTGGGCCTTCCGGTGGGCCATCGACCTGTCCTCCCTCACATTGGTGGCGATGGTGAGGTGCCACCCCCGGGGAGTGGCGCAAGCTCCACGGACCAGGATGATGATGTGCTCGCTCAGGATCACAGCAGTCCTGACACCAGACCTGTCACTCCACCATTGCCGATAAGCATGGACTCGCCTGAGCCAAGGCCAACTGAACGCATTGAGGAGGGTGCTGTCCAGTCTACAGCTGGCCCTTTCAGGGCCAGAGCTGGTCGAGGGCATCCTAGAAGAACATCTTTAGTTTCGACACCTGAAACACAGCAGCCTTCCCAGACCAATGATACAGCCACGGGAGAGACAGTGCGGCGTAGTTCGAGAATAGACTTGCATCAGAGGGGTTATAAGGAGATGCACAAGAGTGATAAATGATTATGTGCATGTTTTTTGCACCTTTCTTTCTTGTGTAATAAATCTTTATTTTTGTGTTCCCATATCTATGCGGGTCTCTCATTTCACTGTGGGCAATGATTTGTGAAAAGGTTCATTGGGATGGCCATGGAGATGCAAAGATGAAGATTGAAGTGGCATGAACTTATCGAGGAGCCAAGTGTACAGTGGGTAGCCCTTATCTCCAAGGAGCCAGCCGCAATCTTGGTTTGGGCCTTCAAACATGCTGGGCACACGAGTCTGGTGCTGGATGAAAGCATCGTGGCTGCTGCCAGGATACCGGGCATCAATTGCCATGGTTTTGGTGGTGGTGGTCGCACACCAGCTACACGTTGAGGGAGTGGAATCCCTTGCGGTTTCTGAAGATGGTTCTGTGGCACCCTCAATGCAACGTGGGTGCGGTCTATGGTGCCCTGGGGAAGCCCGCAATTCACACAAATCCAGTCTGTTGCGCCAACTGCTTCTCCCTGCTGATAGGGAAGGAAATGTAATTACTCCTTCTCTTATAGAGAGCATCTGAGACTTGACGGATGGAGCTATGCACGGCGAACTTAGAAATGTTCGATATCTCTTCTGTAGCAGCTTGGAAAGAGCCAGTGGCATAGAAATTGAGTGCTATGGTCACTTTGGTTGCGACGGTCTGAGGCTGGAGGTCTGGCTGCAAGTGATACCAAAGAGATGCTGATGGCTGAGGGCCTCATGAAGAGACCAAATAATAATGATGAGCAATCAGTGGTAATGAGTGAATTACTGCCTTCTTTTTCTCTGTTAGTCACTAATTAAGCAGGAAGTACAGCCTATTTAAAGCCTACAGTATTGCCTGCTTATTATGTCCCATTTGGCAGGGTTTGGGAATGGTACGACACTGTCTCATTTACTGCTAAAAGTGCAAGATTTTAGAGTACTGTTTTCAGAAAGTTCCAAACTGTGGGGACAATATAAGACCATAAGAACATAAAAAATAGGAGCAGAAGTAGGCCACATGGCCCCTCAAGCCTGCTCCGTCATTCAATAAGATCATAGCTGATCTTCTGCCTCAACTCCACTTTCCTGCACTATCCCCATATCCCTTGATTCCCTTAATATCCAAAAATCTATCGATCTCTGTCTTGAATATACTCAAAGATTGAACCTTGACAGCCCTCTGGGCTAGAGAATTCCAAAGATTCATCACCCTCTGAGTGAAGACATTTCTCCTCATCTCAGTCTTTAATGGCCGACCCCTTATTCTGAGACAGTGACCCCTGGTTCTAGGCTCCCCAGCCAGAGGAAACATCCTCCCTGCATCTACCCTGTCACACCCTGTAAGAATTGTGTATGTTTCAACGAGATCACCTATCATTCTTCTAAATACGACTACAGGTCCATTAATTTTCTCACATTTGGTAGGTGTCTTTGGGATGGCAGTCCTGCGCCCTCATATTCTCGTGCCTTTAATACAGCATAGAGCTCTTCCATTGTGGACTGAATTAACATTGTGTATATTCATATGATCCCAGCATCAGGGAATGTGTGTGAGAAAAATTGAGCACATTGGGCTGAAGGTGTGGTTTTGGGATGGTAGTAGAAGCAGCAGTATAAAAAAAATGTATTTTAATAAGGTGAGTAATTTTTTTTAAGATAAAAAAGAGGATATCGCACTCAGGAGCACTCATCTCAACCTGGCTGGAGGAAGGTTTTTCTAATAAAAAAATAAATAACCCCATCCTAACTGTGGGCCTGTGTTGGCATAATGCTTGGTCAGAAGAAAGCAGCACAGATTCGGAAGATACTCTGAGTGAGCATTGAGGCAGCTTACCTCCCCACCTCTGTCCAATTCTCTGTGAGCTTCTATAAGAGAGGCAGAACTGGCAACATCAAAAGATAAAGTGAAAGTTAAAAAAAAAACTGCACCTAAGATAATGAATATTAGACATGCAGTGAATTACTGAAAGAAATACAAGTTGGTACTCGCTTGAATCCCTCTGTTACAAATTTCAGGATTAATCAAGGACAGACAGCATGGATTTGTCAAAGGAAGGTCGTGTCTGACTAACTTAATTGAATTTTTTGAGGAGGTAACCAGAAGGGTTGATGAGGGCAGTGCGTATGATGTAGTGTATATGGATTTTAGGAAGGCTTTTGATAAGGTCCCACATGGCAGATTGGTCACGAAAGTAAAAGCCCATTGGATCCAGGGCAAAGTGGCGTTGGATCCAATATTGGCTCAGAGGCAGGAATCAAAAGGTAATGGTTGATGGGTGTTTTTGTGACTGAAAGGCTGTTTCGCATGGGGTTCCACAGGGCTCAGTCCCTTGCTTTTTGTGGTATATATCAATGATTTAGACTTGAATGTAGGGAGCATGATTAAGAAGTTTGCAGATGATACTAAAATCAGCTGTGTGGTTGATAATGCTGTAGACTGCAGGAAGATATCAATGAACTGGTCAGGTGGGCAGAACAGTGGCAAATGGAATTTAATCCAGAGAAGTGAGGTAATGCATTTGGAGAGAGTTAACAAGGCAAGGGAATACACATTAAATGGTAGGACACTGAGAAATGTAGAGGAACAAAGGGATCTTTGAATGCATTTTCACGGATCCCTGAAGGTAGCAGTTCAGGTAGATAAGGTGGTTAAGAAGGCATATGAAATACTTGCCTTTATTAACCGAGGCATAGAATACAAAAGCAGGGAGGTTATGTTTGGACTGTATAAAACAGTTAGGCCACAGCTGGAGTACTGCGTGTAGTTCTGATCACCGCATTACAGGAAAGATGTGATTACACTAGAGAGGGTGCAGGTGAGATTTACGAGGGGATGTTGCCTAGACTGGAGAATTTTAGCTTTGAGGAAAGATTGGATAGATTGGGTTTGTTTTCTTTGGAACAGAGGAGGCTGAGGGAAGACCTTGTTGAGGTGTATAAAATTATGAGGGGCCTAGATATAGTGGATAGGAAGGACCTATTTCCCTTAGCAGAGGGATCAACAACAGGGGCCATAGATTTAATGTAATTGGTAGGAGGTTTAGAGGAGATATGAGGGGAAATGTTTTCACCCAGATGTTGATGGGGGTCTGGAACTTAGTGCCTGAAAGGGTGGTAAAAGCAGAAACCCCTATCACATTTAAAAAGTACTTGGATGTGCACTTGAAGTACCTTCAGTAACCTGCAGGGCTATGGACCAAGAGCTGGAAATTAGGATTTGTCTGGATAGCTCTTCGACGGCCGGCGCAAACACGATGGGCCAAAATGGCCTCCTTCCGTGCTGTAAATTTCTATGCTTCTATTCTATGATTACATACTTTGTGTCTGCACTAAATATCCTGTTGGCTTCCATGTCCTTGGAGAATGCTGTACATTGATCCTGTCTCCCTTACGACCAGGAAAGTATCATTACAACAAATCATTGCAACAAATGGAACTGAATATCATAATTGCACATTTATGCTGTGGAATGTGGTATGCATAAGATGAGGCCAGTTACAAATTAATAGCTTGTTTTATTTTACATATAATATATAAGCAAATATAATAATGTTTACAGTGAATTTTTACCTATTTTGCAACTCTTTTTATAACATAGAAAATATGCCACACTATCCCTATTAATTAGTTAAATACATTTTTCTGATTAGCAATTTTCTGAAGCTAGCCGATATTAAACTTTCTGTCTCTGTCAGACTTCCGTACCAGATCCCTTCAGCTTAGCTAGATAGAAAGACAAGGTCTCAACCTCTGACTGTTCCCCAACACTCTGTGCCCATTGATTAGTCAATGTCTTCCATGTAATTCCATTCATAAGAACATAAGAAATAGGAGCAGAAGTAGGCCATTTGGCCCCTCAAGCCTGCTCCGCCATTCCATAAGATCATGGCTGATCTGATCCTGGCCTCAGCTCCACTTCCCCGCCCGCTCCCCATAACCCTTAGCATTCAATGATTCTTATAATGTTCATTATTTCCAAAAGGCAAGCTGCACAGGAGACTTGGTAAGAAGATGGAAACCCATGGAATTAAGGAGAAAGTGGTGATATGGATACAGAATTTGTTCAGTGATGGGAAGCAGAGGGTGGGTGGATGTTTTTCAGACTGGGGTTAGTTTGCAGTTGTGTTCCCCAAGGGTTGTTTGGGGTCCATTACTTTTTAAAATTTTTATACATGACCTAGACATGGGTATAGGGAGCAGCATTATAAAGTTCATAGATGATACAAAACTTGGCAACGTAATAGATCGTGATGAGGATAGTTGTAGACTTCAGGATGACATAGACAGTATGGCGAAATGGGCCGAAGCGTGGCAGATGGAGTTCAATGCGGAGAAGTGTGAAGTGATGCACTCTGGGAAGACTAATATGGAGAGACAGTATACTATAAATGGCACGATTTTGAAAAGTATAGATGAGCAGAGAGACCTTGGTGTTTATGCACAAATCCTTAAAGGTGGCAGGGTAAGTTGATAAGGTGGTTTTAAAAAGCATATGGCTTACTTGGGTTTATAAACAGAGGCATCGAATATAAAAGCAACGAGATCATGCTGGAATTTTATAAATCACTGGCTAGGCCTCAGCTGGAGTATTGTGGACAATCCTGGGCACCTCACTTCAGGAAAGATGTAAAGGCCTTAGAAAGGGTACAGAGGAGGTTTACCGGGATGTTACCAGGGATGAGGAACTTCAGTTATGAGGAGAGGTTGGAAAAGTTAGGACTGTTCTCCTCAGAACAGAGAAGGTTAAGCGGTGATCTAATAGAGGTTTTCAAAATGATGAGAGGTTTTGATAGCGTAGATAGAGAAAAACTATTCTCTCTGGCGTGTGGGTCAATAACCAGAGGTCAGAGATTCAAAACCATGGGCAAAAGATCTAGCGGGCAGATGAGACTATTTTTTTTCACTGTGAGTTGTCAGGATCTGGAAAGGTGGTGGAAACAGAGTCCACAAATAATTTTAAAAGTGAGCTGGGCAGGTACCTGAAGATGAGGATCTTACAGGGTTACAGACAAAAACCAGGTGTGACGAAGCACAACTGCTCTTTCAAAGAGCCAGCACAGGCACGATGGGTTGAATGGCCTCCTTCTGTGCTGAAAGTTTCTGTGATTCTTTGAACAGTTTAATAAATATTGGGAGGTTACTAAATGAGATCGCTGGGACAATGCTCCCTGTAATTTTTTTTCGGACCGCGTGGCCCATTCAGAATACCGCGCATGCATTGCTTTTCTATTGAAATGCCAGTGAGCCGGCTGCATGGGACCCCTGGAGCACTGCGCGGCCATATGGCCTTTTACTGTTGGAATGTAGGAAACGCGGCAGCCAATTTGGGCACAGCACGCTCCCACTAACAGCAATGTGATAATGACCAGATAATCTGTTTTAGTGAGGTTGGGTGAGGAATAAATATTGGCCAGGTTTGGTTCTTCTTCGAATAGTGCCATGGAATCTTTTACATCCACCTGAGAGGGCAGATGGAGCCTCGGTTCAACATCTCATCCAAAAGACGGCACCTCCAACATTGCAGCACTCCCCCAATACGATACTGGAGTGTCAGATTTTTGTGCTCAACTCCCTGGAATTGGACCTAAACCCACAACCTTCTGACTTAGAGATGGGCGTGTTCCCGCTGAGCCATGGCTGACACACATAATGTACAATACAACACATGTATTAGTTAGAGAACGAGACTTGGCTCTCAATGTAAACAGATTGATGTGAATTTTCATAATTTATTAACACTTAGGCCTAAAAATTAATTTGGGACAGTTTTAGGGCACCAAATTGGCATGGGGAAGAATTCCAACACTTGCCCCACTCATCGCAAACCAATTTTGTAGAGAGGGCCTAAAACAGGCATAGTCTCCTTATTTACATATGTAATGGGCCTAATGCACATTTTAGGTGGCCTCTGTGGACATCTGATAAATGGCCCATCCCAATTTTTGGATCCAACATTTTCCAGGCCGCACTGGGGTGCAAGATGTTGGTCCTGAATAATGAGTGGCAATTTCTACCCCAGAAGGAGGGGAGTTTCACTGGGAAGGGTTCACAGGGGGGAGGGGGGTTCACAGGGGGGGGGGGTTCACAAGGAGGGGGTTTCACAGGGAGGTGTTCACAGGGGGGAGGGGGTTCACAGGGGGGGTTCACAAGGAGGGGGTTTCACAGGGAGGGGGTTCATGGGGGGGTTCACAGGGGGGGTTCATGGGGGGAGTTTCACAGGGAGGGGGGTTTCACGGGGGGGAGTTTCACGGGGGGGAGTTTCACAGGGGGAGGGGATTTCACAGGGAGGGGATTTCACATGGGAGGAGATTCACAGGGAGGGGGTTTAACAGGGGAGGGGGTTCACAGGGAGGATTTCTCGGGGGGGTCATTTCAGAGGGGGTGTTTCAGAGGAGGGGGTTCACGGGGGAGGGGCATTCACAGAAGGATGGTTTCACAGGGGGGGGGCGAGTTTCACAGGGGAGGGGGTTTCACAGGGGAGGGGGTTTCACAGGGAGGGGGGTTCATAGGGGTTTTTTACAGGGGGAGGGGGTTCACAGGGCAGGGGGTTTCACAGGGAGGGGGTTTCACAGGAGAGGGTTCACAGGGGAGGGTTCACAGGGGGGACGGGTTCACAGGGAGGGAGTTTCACAGGGGAGGGGGTTTCATGGGGGGGGCGGTCACTTGGGGAGTTCACAGGGAGGGAATTTCACAGGGGAGGGGGTTCACGGGGGGGCGCGGTTCACAAGGAGGGAGTTTCACAGGGCGGGAGTTTCACAGCGGGGTGTTCACAAGGAGGGGTTTCACAAGGAGGGGGTTCACAGAGGGGAGTTTCACAGAGGGGGGGTTCACAGAGAGGGGTTTCACAGGGAGGGGGTTCACAGGGAGGGGTTTCACAGGGAGGGGGTTCACAGAGGGGAGTTTCACAGAGGGGGGGTTCACAGGGCGGGGTTTCACACAGAGGGGTTCACAGGGAGAGGTTTCACAGAGAGGGGATTCACAGGGAGGGGGTTAATAGGGAGGGCTTTCACAGGGAGGGGTTCACAGGGGGGAGGGGGTTTCACAGGGGGGGTTCACAAGGAGGGGGTTTCACAGGGAGGGGGTTCAGTGGGGGGGGTTCACAGGGGGGGTTAATGGCGGGAGTTTCACAGGGAGGGGGGGTTTCACGGGGGGGAGTTTCACGGGGGGGAGTTTCACAGGGGGAGGCGATTTCACAGGGAGGGGGTTTCACATGGGAGGAGATTCACAGGGAGGGGGTTTAACAGGGGAGGGGGTTCACAGGGAGGAGGTTCACAGGGAGGGGTTTCACAGGGAGGGGTTTCACAGAGGGGAGTTTCACAGAGCGGGGGTTCACAGAGAGGGGTTTCACAGGGAGGGGGTTCACAGGGAGGGGTTTCACAGGGGAGGGGGTTTCATAGGGAGTTTCCTATTAAGATTGGTTTGCTGATATTTGGTTGGTTTTGTTTGGGAAACAGATAGAAACCATTCTGGGGAGGATATCTCCCTGTATTGTTCAAGTGCCCATCTGATGGGCTGTCTATGGAACAGTACTGAGAGCACTAGCAATAATGTCCATGGGCTAGATAAACTCTTACTCCTACCTGAGCAGGATCGAATCATACAGCGCAGAAGTAGGCCATTCGGCCCATCGTGCCTGCTCTTTGAAGGACCAGTTAGTCCCACTCCCTGCTCTTTTCCCAGAGCCTTGCAAATTTCTCCTCTTTAAGTATATAGTATAAATAAAAGGGGCTAAACTATTTACCCAAATAGAGCAAATATCTGATTTCTGCACAAGCAGCTTATCTCTTTTTTTTTCAGTTGTTCAATTACTCTCAGAAATAGAAACGAGGAAGAAAATGCTGCGTGGCCAAGAAGTAGAATGATTAAAAATGAATAGTGGAACTTCTTGTCAATTAATATTTCATGAATTGTACATGTGATGTTGTATACAAAAGTTTTTAAAATCAAAGGAACAAAAATGCAAGCAGAATATGAACTAGTTGGTGTTACTTCGGGCCCAAATTTCCCCAACCCCTTTTTCCGGCGCACTCTCCCGAGATGGGTCGACTTTGTGCGCTCAAAACGGCGCCAAAAAACTTACCGAGAATTCTGGCTGTTCTGTTCTGTGTCCCGTGTCCTGGCGTGGCTTTTCTCGTTGAGTGGGGGGCAGAGCTACAGCCCTGCGCCGAAAACAGTGCCGGCAGATGCGCGCATGCGCAGTGGAGTCTGCGCGCATGCGCAGTAGCTCCTCGCCCTCCCAGCGCATCGCCGCCCCTATCCCTGGCTGAAGGGATCACAGCACGGCTGCGGTAAGGGTGTGTAGATGTGGCCTCAGAGTCACTGTGTTCCTGTTCCCGATCACAATCCAGTGACACCTGTTGGAATCGCATAGGTGTGAACGTCAAGCAAGGATGGGATCAGGCACAGTTGTGATGTCTCATTGCAGCTGAACAGCCTGCTGATACTCACTTACATGGGAATAATTGGTGAGTGGGCAGGGGGACCTGTGCAAAGCAAAGAACCAAAAGCCTCCAGAGGCAATAGCGGGAGTGGCATGTCTGTCAGACAGGTTCCCACGGAGTTCATGGAATCCTGTTGTTTAGAAGCACCAGCAGCCATAGTGAATCACTCAGCAGAGTGCACACAGTTGCATTCACAAGGTGACTTAAGTTTTATTTTTTACTTTTTATTTATTTTTTATTTATTAGTGATGGTTTTTATGCTTCTTTAATGTTGTTGAGAAGGTATTTAGTGCTTTGCAAGATCCTCTGTGCTTCCCTCCCACCTCCCCCCCCCCCCCCATCTCTGGCCACCTGCGCTGATTTCTTAACTTTCTGCAAGGGTTTTCTGTGCGGCCACAAGTGGCCACATACGCTGGCCTAAGTTAGTTTGGAGCAACTATTAGCTGTTTAAAGTGGCTTAAATGGCCAAAACAGGCATAGGTGACTGGTAACGCCTCTTTTGAAAAAAAAACAAAACGAAAAAAATCCTAACTAACTCACTTACACTGGCGCAAATTAAATATGCAGAATAGGGATTTTTAAGATACTCCAGAAAAATCAAGTTGCTCCAAAAAAAAAACAGAGCATCTCCTGGGCAAATTTGGGCCCAGTGTCTTATGGTGAACAATAATAATACCTGTAATGAAGTGGCATAGAGCTGACAAGTTCCTGACCAGTCATCCTGCAACTCTGTTACACTTGTGAAAGTTACAGTGTTAAAATAAATGAAGTGGTAAAAGATTATGTATTATGAAATTTCTGGTGCTGTTGAAACAATGCCTATGACTGTAACCTTCAGTTGTGCTGGTCGTGGGACTTCTCTTGTATGTCAGAATGCCTCTGTGTTGTATTGGTGAAGACACTGGAGCACATCATTGCGCACAGCCCTCAGAGGAAATTCATTTTTCTTTGTGCATGCGCAGAAGGGGGATCAGCGTTTTTTTCGGCGCAGACATTAGGCTCCACCCTCCCCCCCGAAGCTAAAGGACAGGCTGCGCGGCGCCAATTTCAAAAAATAGAATTGCAAGTTAGTAGTCAGGGCCATAAAAAATTGGCGTAACTCTTGTAATGTGCCAAAAAAGGGGATTGGGATTGGGGAAAATTGAGCCTTATATATCGAAAACAATATGGGCTAAATTTTCCACTTTTGTGCTTATCGCCCAAAAATGGACGTTATTTCCAGCATGGGCGGTAAAAAAGGGTTTTCAGATCGCCGGCTTCTCACCCATTCCCAAAGCACCTAGACTCCAATTTTGAAAATGGGCATTACCGTGAGTGATATGAAATGGGCGGTAGTGTTAAATCTCCCTGACCTTCTGCCATAAAGTCTCGCCACGGCATGGCAACGCTCGATTCCCGCGATTCAGGAGGTCAAGGGATATGCGCAGAAGAGGAGACAGAGAGAGAGGGACTGAAGGCGTGTGTGGCTGTGGTATGTGCTTGTTTGGCTGTTATGGGAGGCACAAGGGAGATTCACCAGCAGCAAAAAGCCTACTAAGCACCAAGAACATAGTTGGCACTGAGTTTTTGTCCAACAAATAAGACATAACATAGAAGGGATGGTGAAGACCCTGGAACTGGTCGCCAGGAACACTGGCGGCAGAGGGCTCCCATTGGTCCCTGAGCGCGGCACTGCACCCCAAGGTGCCGCACCCCCATTGCCAACCACACGAGAGCCAGCAGCAACATCTTGCTTCTGGCTCGGAGCATGATCCCACCTCGGGACCGTCCTTTCCCGTATCCGTCCAAGCAGCGGTTCGGCCATCATCCCCACCCAATGAAGGATCACCTGAGGAACTCCTCGGCCAGGCGGCTTGGAGTCAGGAGGGGAAGGGGTAGAGATGGGGAGGAGAAGCGGGGAGCGGCGGGGGGGGGGTGGGGGGGAAGGATTAGTTTGTACAGAAATACTGATTATTTCAGACAAATGTTCGGTTTAAATGTTTTTTATTTAACAAAACCTTGTTGAGCATCAGCTCAGATAGCTGCTCCATTACACGCTGGTGATTCCTTAACATCAAAGGGTATAATGACACTTAACTTCAATCAACTTAAACTTTAACTGTCACCAAGGTGATGCCCACCATTGATGTATGACCTGCACACCCAGCAGTGTGTCAGCCTTGTAAATAACACCAAAGTTCTTTCAGGCAAAGCGATCATTGATAAGATCCTGATGTAAGGCTCTTGACGGGCCCTTTCATGCGGTCTAGAGGGGGGCGGGGGCATGGCGTCAGCATCAGCCTGATTGTCTGGGCCGATGTCAGCGTCCGCCTCCTCATCCTCCTCTTCCTCTCTCTGGTGAGGTGGACTGTCAGACTTATCAGGCAATTCTTGTCCCTGCCTGATAGCCAAGCTATGAAGCAAGGAGTGCAACACCATGAATTGAGCTACCTGCTCAGGGTGGTATTGGAGCTCGCCTCCTGAGTGGTCCAGGCATCTAAATCGCTGCTTCAGCACTCCAATGGTTTTCTCCACGATATTGCAAGTTGCTCTGTGACTCTCATTGTATTGCCTCTCGGCTTTGGTGTGGGTGTCACGCGGGGGGGGGGGTGGGTAATCAGCCAGGTGGCGAGGCCATATCCTTTGTCATCAAGCATCCAGTATTGACCTTGTGGCTGATTGTTAAACAAGTCAGATACTGCTCTCACGCAGGATGTGAACATTATGGATGCTGCCCGGAAATTGAGCAATCACTGCCAGTATAATTTGCTGGTGGTCGACAAGCAGTTGGACATTCGGGTTGTGGAATCCCTTGCGGTTCTTGAAAACCTCAGCATCCTGAAAAGTGCCCGCATCGCGATGTGCGTACAGTCTATTGCTCCCTGCACCTTGGGAAAGTTTGCAATTCTGGAGAATCCTAGAGCCCTCTCGCTCTGTGTCTCCCTGGACATAGGGAAGCTGATCAAGTCCCTCCTGCCTGCATACAGGGCTTCAGTGACCTGTCTAATGGCATGCTGAGAAAGTCCGCAAATGTCGCCAGCTTGAAAAGAACCTGAGGCATATAACGAAAGTGCTGCGGTGACTTTGACCTCGACGGACAGTGCAGTACTGATGGTGCTGGCAGGTTGCAGATCTCCCCTTATCAGCCGGCATACCACAGTGATAACCTTTTTGTGGAAGCGCAGTCTCCGAAGACAGGTGGTGTCAGGCAAGTTGAGGTAAGACTGCTTCTCGCTGTACTTATGGGGGGTATAACGTCTGGTCCTCCTCATTGAGCACATAATGCTGTGGAGCATACCTTCGGCGATCTCGAGTCTGCTGCATGTAATTGGTCACCAAGAGAGGATGAGAAAGGACAGGCCCCATTGCAGTAGCTCTCTGTTTTCCACAAATTGGTCACAAACAATGAAGGTCCTGATGAAGACACCTATTCAATTCCAATCGGTCACAGTATGGTCAAGATATTTGTAGAGATGTTCACATCAACTCCACCAACCTCCAGAGTACATCCGAACTCCCCCGAGGTTGAAGCACAGCAGCCTTTTAAAGGATGCAACATGTGATGTAGAACATGGCGTCCATAACGCTGTGATTAGTTCCGGTTAGTTCCACTTTTTCTGGGCTTTTTTTGGGTGAGCGATATTGTGGGCGATATGTGTGTGAGGTGGTGAAAGTGACACTGGGCAATCTCATGGCCGCTAGTTTCGGTAAATATGTTCTTTATGACAAAAAAAAGTGGGCGGGCGGTATTATTGAATCTCGGCGTTAAATCAGTGCGGAAACTAATGCTGGACAATATTATGGGCTTTGAATTCGCCCATTTTGATGATTCTGCCCAAAAAAAGTGGGCAGGCAGTATTATTTTTTTCCCGGCGTTATGCACATGGGGAAAGTAACACTCGGCGATAAGTTTCCGAGAAATGCCCATCAGTTTCCATTTTGTGGCTAAATGGGCGATATCTGGGCATTATACGTCATTTCAATGGTAAAATGGGCGTTAAGTGGGCATTAAGCATGCAAAAAAGTGGAGGTTCTAGCCCTATGTTCTCCATTCCACGTGTGACTGTGTGATTGGACATTGCATAAGGGTTTCTAACATCATGGTGGCTGCTGAGTCCACCATCATTTTGGTAAAAACTTAGTCAGTATTTTCAAAACTGTTCAAAAATATAAATATTTCAATGGTTTCCATGACATCAGTTATAAATTTTTATTAGAGGCCTACAATATCTCCATGCTGTTACACCGGAAGCTTTGGCCTGGATATCCAACTGAGATATTGACATTTGATTTGCTACCATACAAAAGAAGAAGAAGAAGAATAAGTCCTCACAAATCGCTGCATTAACCTCTGCCGTCTGCTTCTTTGCAATGAAGATGAGACATTGGCCGTTGATGGGCTTTATAGCTGCAGTGATAAAGCCGTGTAGGTCAACTCAAATTTCAAATCCGAGTCATTCAATTTTGGCTTTCCCCATGGCAAGATTTCATTGATCCTAGTGTTCCATCAGGGGAGAAAACCTATTGCATCCCACAAAAGTACACCTCTTGTGTAGATGTGGCAATAGGAAGTCCCATGTCGTAGATTGTACTGGATGATAGGGAATGGTGTCACAATCAGAATATAGAGAAGGGGACGATAAGTGGGTACATAAGAAATGTAAGTAGTGAATAAAGGCACATTTGTGACTGAGCATCTCTTATATCAGGCAAGATTTAAAACCTGATTCAGTAGGCTTTAATTGTGCACATGTTTAATGCTGTAAATGATATGCAGAACCAGTCCTGCACTCAATGCACAGTGCAGCTCCTTAATATTTGTTGAACATGACGACAATTTTTGACTTGCACACTAATGTCTAACACCTGCCATTAATCCAGAACACAAAAAGCAACAAAAATTCAAAGCCTATTTAATTTATTTTCCTGCTGAGCAAAAGCATTATTAGATACAGACAACCTCACGCGTGAAGACCCAGGGCGGTGATTTATTACCACAGAAATACATGAGGATCAAAACCAAGAATGCTTATTTGCAATTACTTATCATTTAAGTACCTTAACTAACTGAAAGTGATTTTAATATTTAAAATGATGAAAGAAAATGAAAGCGAGAATCTGCCTGTTTGAATAACCCCATACTTTAAAAAAAAAATCCAGTTTCCTGGCTTAATCGAATAAACAGACTCTTCAGATTTCTTTATCTACTTCTATATTCTTCCCTACCTTTTTCATATTCTGTTAATCTGCTTTCAGCTGCAAATCTAATTGTAACTGCCAGGCCAGCAAGGGGTGAGACAAATGAGGTAATGAGGATAGAAGTGACAACGAACAATTTTAGAAGATGTGCAAAATCAGTGAAGTAATATTTAAACATTCAGAACTAATAAAAATGTATAACTAATGTCATGGAAACCATTGAAATATCTATATTTTTGAACAGTTTTGAAAATACTGACTAATTTTTTACTAAAATGATGGTGGACTCATCAACCACCATGATGTTAGAAACCCTTATGCAATGTCCAATCACAGTTACAGCTGGAATGGAGAATATATTGTTTTAGATATATAGACAAAAGGCAGGTAACTATAGGCCGGTTAGTTTAACATCTGTAGTGGGGAAAATGCTTGAAACTATCATTAAGGAAGAAATAGCAGGACATCTAGATAGGAATAGTGCAATCAAGCAGATGCAACATGGATTCATGAAAGGGAAATCATGTTTAACTAATTTACTGGAATTCTTTGAGGATATAACGAGCATGGTGGATAGAGGTGAACCAATGGATGTGGTGTATTTAGATTTTCAAAAGGCATTCGATAAGGTGCCACACAAAAGGTTACTGCAGAAGATAAAGGTACGCGGAGTCAGAGGAAATGTTTTAGCATGGATCGAGAATTGGCTGGCTAACAGAAAGCAGAGAGTCGGGATAAATGGGTCCTTTTCGGGTTGGAAATCGGTGGTTAGTGGTGTGCCACAGGGATCGGTGCTGGGACCACAACTGTTTACAATATACATAGATGACCTGGAAGAGGGGACAGAGTGTAGTGTAACAAAATTTGCAGATGACACAAAGATTAGTGGGAAAGCGGGTTGTGTAGAGGACACAGAGAGGCTGCAACGAGATTTAGATAGGTTAAGCGAATGGGCTAAGGTTTGGCAGATGGAATACAATGTCGGAAAGTGTGAGGTCATCCACCTTGAGAAAAAAAACAGTAAAAGGGAATATTATTTGAATGGGGAGAAATTACAACATGCTGCGGTGCACAGATAGATAGATTTTTAACCAATAAGGGAATTAAGGGTTATGGGGAGCGGGCGGGTAAGTAGAGCTGAGTCCACGGCCAGATCAGCCATGATCTTGTTGAATGGCAGAGCAGGCTCGAGGGGCTAGATGGCCTACTCCTGTTCCTAATTCTTATGTTCTTATGTTCTTATAAGGCTCAATTTTCCCCAATGTCCTTTTTTGGCATATTACAAGAGTTACGACCGTTTTTTATGGCCCCGACTACTCCAAAAAATAATTTGCAAGTTTCCCCATTCTATTTTTTGAAATTTGCGCCACGCAGCCTGTCCATTGGTTTTGGGGGGGCAAGGAGCCTAATGTCTGTGCCTAAAAAAACAATGCCCCCCTCCTTCTGCGCATGCGCGGAAAAAAAAAAAAATTTACATGACTCCTATGGGTGTGCACGCCCAGTACAGCTCCCGGTCTGCATTCAGCCATTTTTAAAGAGCCAGTTGTGTGAGAATTTTAATTCTCATTGGAAAAATCGGAGCTGGAATAAAATATGCGACGCGGCTCAAGGACCAATAATTTCTCACAGGACGTCGTGGAGACACTAGTTACTGTAATTGAGAACAGATGGCAGGAGCTGAACACCAGCAGAAGTCACATAAAAGTTTCACCAAAAGAAATGAAGAAACGCTGGAACCAACTTGCAGAAGATTACTGTGCAATGGTGACTACCCCGAGGTCTGGAGGCCAGTGCAAAAAGAAATGGCAGGACCTTGGTCAAGTAGTCAGTGTAAGTAATATTTTCATTTATTCACTGCAATTGCAATTGTAAATGTGACCATCTGTATGTCCCACTCAGCAGAAAGACACGCTCTCTAAAAAGTTATATTTTCATCTTTGCAGAGGAAGGTGGCACACAACAAAAGGGAAAGAACTCGAACAGGAGGAGGCCCGGCAGATCTGCACCCACTGACACCCTTGGAAGATAGGGTTGCTGCTTTGATGGGTCCTGCCTGGAGAAAAGCAACCACCACTGCACAAGCTGGGCGCACACTCGAGGGAGAGGGTAAGTCCTGCAAATTCCACAGTCTGGCTTTGCTAAATGTTAAGTTCTGCGCGGGCTAGCCTTGCTTAGGTTCATGCAGATGTCTCTGTCAGCTATGCCTCGGTTGATGCAATGTGCTCTCATTCATCGTGGTCCTTCAAATCAGCCTGCTGCCTGTGCTGTGTGAGTCTAGTCATGCCACCCTGCCTCCTTCTCTGCTGCTAACCATTTTTCTGTTCTGTTGTATTTTGCAGAACTTGAGGCCAACCCTGACGAGGCTAAAGCCGATGCAGAAGAAGATTCAGACGTGGACGAGCCTGAAGAGGAGAACATCTTCCAATCCCACCTTCCAGACCAAGAGCATGAGGTGGGGGGGGGGAGGAGGGGGAGGGGGAGGTGATGGATGAAGCCCCCACTGTTGTACTCACTCTGGAGGAGGTGCAGGTGCTGCCCATGGAGGTGCCAGCCCCTTTCCTGAGTAGTATGTGTTGGGACATTCCATGGTTTCTCACAGTCCGAGGCTGGGGATTCCAGTGGGGTGCAGCAAGACATACCCAGGGTGAGGAGGTGAAGGAGAGCTCGATAGCGCCCTCCTGAGGTGCAGGATCTAACAGATGTGGTTCAGATGATGGCAATGAGTGCGGAGAGCATTGATCTTACACGATCACTTCTGGACACCATCAGTGAGGTGATGAGGAATCGGGACTGTCGGGAGAAACAATAACACTCTCATGATAAATGGGAACACTGTCCGGGAACATGAGGGAGGGAATGTTGCAGGTAGTTGATACACTGTCAGGGCACATGAGGGAGGGAATGTCGGAGTTAACTGCTGCAATAAGGGAATATGCACAAATCCTGCGGCCATTGAGAGAATCAACTGCCACTCCCACTCCAATCCCCAGAACAGCCTCTGAAGAGGCCCAAACTGGGCCTTCCACATTACCGCCTGCCCACGCCCCCCAACAAGAAGTGCATATTAAACTAGATGCTTGAAAGAATAAGCTTGGTATCAACTTGAGAAATGCTGCACCACCGCCTGCAGACAGGGATGAAGTCATCAAGACCAAGTGCAGCGGGTGGTCTTAGAATAAGGTGTAGGAGAGGTGGGTGCATCCTTTCTTTGCTGCTGTTGTTGTTGTTGTTAGTATTATTGTTGTTGCTGCAGTCATAGGAAATTTTATGTAGTAATTCCTCCGGGCATATAGTGCAGCAGTCACCTGCCGAATGCAGACATGGGTTGCATGTTGAGAAATGGCACACACATCTCCAGTTGTGGCTTGGAATGCTCCAGATCCATAAAATGAAAGTGCTGCTGTAACCTTCACTTCAACTGACAAAGCATCCTCCTGACACTTCTAGGTTGCAGGTCTGCTTTTACTAACTCACAGATCTTGGTTACAACTTCTTTGCGTAAATGCAGCCTACTGACACAGTCTGCATTACTCAGGTGCAGATATGAACACCTGTCTTGATATACTGAATGTGGGTACGTCGTCCTGCCCATCATCCTACGTGCTCTGAGGTTCCTCATGCATCGAATCAATCATCTCCTCTGCAGCACCATCGTGCAGATGGCTTGCATGAGATATGGCATTGTCAATATTGTCCCCATGATTAAATTGTAGCTTTAAAAGAAGCTCAAAACAACAGGACGAAGGACTTAAAGCTTCTTTCCTCCCTCTCTCCCCAAGGTTGACGCCTCTTATCAACAAGAGCAGACGTTGACAATGAGATTTAACACCGCCTCCAGTGCGCCAGTGCAGCCTTCGGCCGCCTGAGGAAAAGAGTGTTTGAAGACCAGGCCCTCAAATCTGCCATCAAGCTCATGGTCTACAGGACTGTAGTAATACCCGCCCTCCTGTATGGCTCAGAAACATGGACCATGTACAGAAGACACCTCAAGTCGCTGGAGAAATACCACCAACGATGTCTCTGCAAGATCCTACAAATCCCCTGGGAGGACAGACACACCAACATTAGCGTCCTCGACCAGGCCGACATCCCCAGCATTGAAGCACTGACCACACTTGGTCAGCTCCGCTGGGCAGGCCACAGACACGAGACTCCCAAAGCAAGCGCTCTACTTGGAACTCCTTCACGGTAAGCGAGCCAAAGGTGGGCAGACGAAACTTTACAAGGACACCCTCAAAGCCTCCCTGATAAAATGCAACATCCCAACTGACACCTGGAAGTCCCTGGCCAAAGACCGCCTTAAGTGGAGGAAGTGCATCCAGAAGGGCACTGAGCACCTCGAGTCTCATCGCCGAGAGCATGCAGAAATCAAGGACAGGCAGCAGAAAGAGCGTGCGGTAAACCAGTCCCACCCACCCCTTCCCTCAATGACTGTCTGTCCCACCGATGACAGGGACTGTGGTTCTCGTATTGGACTGTTCAGCCACCTAAGGACTCATTTTAAGAATGGAAGCAAGTCTTCCTCGATTCCGAGGGACTGCCTATGATGATGATGATGAGCATGGACCATACCCTGGTCTGTGCATGCGCAATAGATTGGCTTAGAACGGGAAGCTAGACATTCAATGAAGATATAGGGGGGCAACGAAGTCTAATGCAATTCTTTAATTTTAGATTTTTTTCAAAGTACCATCCCACCACCACCTCACCGGGCTCGAGGTTGAAGCTGCTGTATAGTCTAAGGGTTCTCATCCCTTCAGTTCAGCTTTCAAGTCCCACTCCAGAGACTTGAGCACACATATCTAGGCTGAGACTCCAGTGCAGTACTGAGGGAGTGCAGCATTCTCGGAGGTACCGCCTTTCGGATGAGACATTAAACCAAGGTCCCGTCTTCTCTCTCTGGTGGAAGTTGAAGATCCCATGGCACTATTTCGAAGTACAGCAGGGGTGTTCTCCCCAGTGGCCTGGCCAATTTTTTTGTCCCTCAATCAACATAACAAAAACAGATTAACTGGTCATGATCACATTGCTGTTTGTGGAAGCTTGCTGTGCGCAAATTGGCTGCTGTGCTTCCTACATTATAACAGTGACCACATTCCAAAATATACTTCATTGGCTGTAAAGCACTCTGGGATGTGCGGTGGTTGTGAAAGGTGCTATATAAATGCAAGTCTTCTTTTTTCTTTCGTTGTTTTTTACAAAATATTTTTAGTGGTGTTGAATTATGCTGAATCGCTGTCTATCCTGGGAACAGGGATACAGCGGTAGAAAAATTACATGGTTACAGAGTTCAAGTTAGAATTATGATGGAATCATCTTTTTTATTGTTTTACATTCATTAGGTATCTTTTGTCTTCACTTCATGCTTCATCTTCACTTTTGTGTTAATTATTCCAGTCTAATTATGTTTCAGTTTGATTTAACTGTGATTGTACCTTATGTATTTGGAATACATCTGCCATACATCATGTCCTTTTTTGATTCTTAAGTCATACATTTTTTCTTGCTTTATATATTATCTATGGTATTATATTTTACAGAGGTACAAATTGGCTCTCTTAACATTCCCACCGCATTTTCTCCAGGATCGCACAGAATATTAAGTGAACTAGCCAAGGTAAATAAATTTAAATAAAAATTAAACAAATCCCAAGCTAAGCAGTTTTGTGCCTTGTGCCATCAATTTTGTGCACAGTTCCCTGGATCTTGCATTAAATATGTTACAAAAGAAGCATCATCATCATCATAGGCAGTCCTCGGATTCGAGGAAGACTTGCTTCCACTCTTAGCATTACACCCAGCAACATTGATTCTTTTAAAACCCACAGTGTGTCATACAATTGGAAATGGCTCACTGAGATGGACACTGTCCCTTATGTAAAAAGGAACATCTGCATAATTCATCACTCTGAGCGATAGTTTAAACAGCTCAACAGTGATTTTCACAAAATGCAAATCCTGCAGAATCCCTTTCCTGTATTTTTTTTGTGTGGGAGAAACTTACAAGTCTTATTTTCAACAAACATGTCATTTGTGTGCAGACTGTGCTATGGTGCGCCTTATGAACAGCAGGATGCCATTTTCTTTTTTTCTTTGTACCAATATCAGCGACGACAACACATGCACTTGAAGGATGAAATTTCAGTGATTAGAAACTCCTCTGCTTTGGATTCAAATGATTGAAGTTCAGATATTTTAATCCAAATCATATGATGAATAACTTCAGCCTCAGGATGTATGAATGCATCCTTTACATTGTTCACTCTATTTTCAGGGCTTTTCAAAATGTCTCAAGTTTACTGACTATTAAATATTAGGACTGGATCCTCGATGCTGGTAACAGTATGCTCTTGCAATTCATTGTAGAAACAGAGAGGGGATCTGCCCTCGCCGGATTCAGCGAGCTCAGTGCATTATAATTATTTGAATGTGCTGCTTGCGCATTTTCCATGAGCACAATGAGTGGAAGGGGGTGAGACATGCTGATAACAGCAGCTCTTAAAGGGCTGCTGCTCGATTTGGAAATAGCTGCATTGAAGACCAACTATGTGAGATCAGCAGGAAATATGGTTGAACTTGTCTCTTTGATGATTATAGCTTGGATGTTGTGCTGGAAGAGATGCAGTAGAAGAAAGAAGCCATATTTTGAGCTGGAGTCACCCTCCTCTATGCCACGGTGCACAGAAAGCATGCAGGAGATGGTTAATATAGTGGATGCTGTCTCCTATGTCCATAGGTCATGGGAGGCAGGTGAGAAAGGAATTCTCAGGTGTAGGCAACAGTGCCAATGACACCTTCAGTGAAGTATATATCTATTGCATTCATGCCACAATCAGGAAGTTGGATCAATGCATGAACATTCGTCATACACTCCTGAGCAATGCAAGCGCCAGCTCCGATACATCCATCCTGGGGAAATCAGGTGGGAAGTAATAAAGGCAGTAATGATTGGTTTGTTAGACATGTGTGATAGTAAAGACAGTGTTGATAATTAGGGAGGAGGTATGAGATTTGTTGCATCTGCATTCTGCCTCAGTACGGGAATTTCTTATCATGGTCATTCGTCAAAGTCACAACAAATATCCTTGGTCCCTCACCAGCCAGTCACGTAGTCTGCCTGATCCTTCAAACAATGGTGGACTGGTTCAAAATGAATCCATGAGAAAAGTGTTACCCACTTACAAACGTGGCTCCTGCCATTGGACTGCTCAGTCACCTAAGATGTCATTTTCAGAGTGGAAGCAAGTCTTCCTCGATTTCGAGGGACTGCCTATGATGATGATGCATTGGTATACTGAAGGCTGATACGGCAAATGTCACCAATTGGAAGGACCATGTTGTGTAAAAATGTAATGCCATGGTAAGCTTCACATATACATGCAGGACTATCCCTGTGATAGAACTTGGTTGGAGGTTGGGTTTCAGGACACAGCATAATTCTGTGACAGCTTCCCTTATCATCTTAGAATCATAGAGATTTACAGCACAGAAGGAGGCCATTTTGGCCCATTGTGTCCTCGCCAACAAAGAGCTATTCAGCCTAATCTCACTTTCCAGCTCTTGGTTCGTAGCCCTGTAGGTTACGGCACTTCAAGGTACTTTTTAAATGTGGTGAGGGTTTCAGCTTCTACCACCCTTTCAGGCAGAGAGTTCCAGACCCCCACCATTCTCTGGGTGAATAAATTTCCCTTCAAATCCCCTCTAAACCTCCTACCAATTACTTTAAATCTATGCCCTTTGGTTGTTGACCCCTCTGCTAAGGGAAATAGGTCCTTCCTATTCACTTTATCTCGGTCCCTCATAATTTTATACACCTCAATAAGGTCTCCTCTCAGCCTCCTCTGTTCCAAAGAAAACAAACCCAGCTTATCTAATCTTTCCTCATAGCTAAAATCCTCCAGTCCTCGTAAATCTCCTCTGTACCCTGTCTAGTATAATCACATCTTTCCTGTAATGCGGTGACCAGAACTGCATGCAGTTATGAAGTGTAGACAGCTAAGACAAGTAGGTGTGCCTAGCTCTGAAGTCTTGGCACCTGGGATAAGACCAAGTGGATGCTTCATATCTGAAATGCAGTGGAAGCTGCCGTTCCTCTCGCTACATGATCTCCTCTTCCTCGTCCCAATCAAGCACTGCGTTGGATTCCTAATGGAATTGCTCTGCTGAACACTGGTTGCTGCTAAGGAAGTGACATCATGTCAGCAACAGTGCCGTGGGAAAAGATGTCGTACAATGCAAAAATACATCTGGAAACACCAGCTGCAAGTTATGCATCAAAGATAATGCAGATATAGTTATGTGAAGTTTAAAAAAAACAGAACATTAGATGCAATATTAAACTGTCAATCATACCTTTAAGAATCTATGGGTGAGCACAGCTGAATGAGTGAACAAGTGTAAAGGAACACTTTTGGCATAGAACCAATTTAAAATGACTTTCTCAAAGTAATGAGGCTTCCGCACGCTCTGTGCAAGAATTTGCAACTCACTGAATTTGGCGCCTTGCGAATTGAATATTCGGGTCTAATTGTCAGATTCTGGGAGCTGTGCTCGTAAAATATGAGAGCTGCTTTGTGTGTGCGCAATTGCTGATTCAGCCCTTTTATTGAAAAGAATACAGTCACTTTGTCTCATCAAACCCCCACTGATGTATTTTTTCAGATTTTTGCTAAAGTGAGTTTGACCAGAAATCTTTCTTAGGCTCGGTTGAGTCTAACATACCTTAAAAAGATATTGCTGAGTTGGAGCCTCTTTGAGTAGCTTCATCTTTGACCTTAAATTCACCCTGTTTTGTTAACATTTATATTTTGCTTGCCATACCAACAAAGTGTAGCCAGAGTATATCCTGTGAAGTTGAACCTCAGTGAAGAACCATTGCAATAACTCGGGAGATCCTCATCAGCACCTCAAAAATAACTGTCTTTAGGAGCGATAAATACTCTGCAGACATTTTTTTAAAATTGGGCGTTATGCATTTGACATATTTTAATGTCGGTATAAGCATTTGATTTTTCTGGGATAGTAGTTGGTAATATCTTGTTACTGCTGAATTTAAAAGCTAATTGCACCATTTAAATAATTTTCTACTTGGAAAAATGTACTCTGTGGATCATGTGGAGGAGGAAAGGGTCATTAGCTGCCTTATTGCAGTCCCATAAGTTCTGGGATGTGGCAAATTTCATTCATGATTTGGACTGACAATTTCTGAGTTTCTTTTTCTGACTCAAACCCAGCTTTGCTTATTCCTCAAAATATACATCCTTTGGGATTTTCCACTGACAATGTCATCCAGCCATTGTTGTTAATTAAACAACAACTATTCTCCTGTCGAGTCACCTCGCTTTGATGCAACGCTAGCCTCCTTTTTGGAAAGAAAGTAAAATGTATGTTTTACAAATATTATGCAAAATACTGCATATATTATTGAGGTACTTCTTGTTTCTTACAGTGTAGCAGCAAGAATGGATTCCGTGAGCTAAAGACTGAACCTATGGAGAAATATACAACGTTTTGCTACTTCATTCTAGTGGAAGGGAGGATTTAGTGAGGCAAAAGCATGAAGGAAGAATGGGGGCTAGGCGGGGGTCGAGAAAGGTAGAGCTGGATGTCATCAGTGTACATGTGGAAGTTGACCCCATGGGGTCGAAATTGGATTTTGTACGCCGCCCGTTACCATGCGCGGGAGGCAGCTAACGGGCAGCAAAGGCCTACTGTCATCGGTTAGCGATGGCGACACCTAAATTGAGTTGGCTCTTTGGCAATACTGCACTGGCTACCGCCACCCGCGTGGTGACGTCATCCAGCGTGCAACGCCTCTTTAGCACCTCTTTAACACCTCATAAAAGGCCCAGCGGGAGCTCGAGAGCCAGCGGCAGTTGGTGAGAGGCGGGAGCAGCATCGGAGCGGCCTATAAAAGGAACAACGGGAGCTCGAGAGCCAGCGGCAGTTGGTGAGAGGCGGGAGCAGCGTCGGAGCGGCCTATAAAAGGCCCAGCGGGAGCTCGAGAGCCAGCGGCAGTTGGTGAGAGGCGGGAGCAGCGTCGGAGCGGCCTATAAAAGGCCCAGCGGGAGCTCGAGAGCCAGCGGCAGTTGGTGAGAGGCGGGAGCAGCATCGGAGCGGTCTATAAAAGGCCCATCGGGAGCTCGAGAGCCAGCGGCAGTTGGTGAGAGGCGGGAGCAGCGTCGGAGCGGCCTATAAAAGGCCCATCGGGAGCTCGAGAGCCAGCGGCAGTTGGTGAGAGGCGGGAGCAGCGTCGGAGCGGCCTATAAAAGGCCCAGCGGGAGCTCGAGAGTCAGCGGCAGTTGGCGAGAGGCGGGAGCAGTGTCGGAGCGGCCTATAAAGGCGGACTTGTGCAGCTACAGTGGGAGAGAAAGCAAAAAAGAAGTAGAAAGGAATCAAAAGGTGACATCACAGCCAATGGGGTAAGTGATTGGCTGGTGATTGGTGAGTAGCTTTTCTTTTTATTTTTATATCAGTAAGTAAACTGTAACATTGTTATTACCAATTTAAGGGTATCTAAGGGTTAAGGCATGGCAGGAGAGCTCGGTCAGGTGATATGCTCCTCCTGTACCATGTGGGAACTCAGGTACACTTCCGGTGTCCCTGACGACTACGTGTGTGAGAAGTGTATCCGCCTCCATCTCCTGATGAACAGCATTGCGGAATTGGAGTTGAGGGTGGATTCACTCTGGAGCATCCACGATGCTGAGAATGACATAAGTGGCACGTGTAGTGAGTTGGTCTTACCGCATGAGAAGGATCCACAGCCAGCTAGGGAATGGAAGACCAGCAGGAAGAGTAGTACAAAGAAGGTAGTGTAGGGGTCCCATCTGGTCATCCCCCTGCAAAACAGATACACTGCTTTGAGTGCTGTTGAGAGAGATGACTCATCAGGGGAGAGCAGCAGAAGCCAAGTTCATGGCACCATGGCTGGTTCTGTTGTACAGGAGGGCATAAAAAAGAGTGGGAGAGGGACAGTGATAGGGGATTCAATCATAAGGGGAATAGATAGGCGTTTCTGCGGCCGCAATCGAGACTCCAGGATGGTATGTTGCCTCCCTGGTGCAAGGGTCAAGGATGTCTCCGAGCGAGTGCAGGACATTCTAAAAAGGGAGGGAGAACAGCCAATTGTCGTGGTGCACATTGGTACCAACGACATAGGTAAAAAAAGGGATGAGGTCCTATGAGACGAATTTAAGGAGCTAGGAGCTAAATTAAAAAGTAGGACCTCAAAAGTAGTAATCTCGGGATTGCTACCAGTGCCACGTGCTAGTCAGAGTAGGAATCGCAGGATAGCACAGATGAATACGTGGCTTGAGCAGTGGTGCAGCAGGGAGGGATTCAAATTCGTGGGGCATTGGAACAGGTTCTGGGGGAGGTGGGACCAGTAAAAACTGGATGGTCTGCACTTGGGCAGGACCGGAACCAATGTCCTAGGGGGAGTGTTTGCTAGTGCTGTTGGTGAGGAGTTAAACTAATATGGCAGGGGGATGGGAACCAATACAGGGAGACAGAGGGAAACAAAAAGGAGACAAAAACAAAAGACAGAAAAGAGATGAGTAAAAGTGGAGGGCAGAGAAACCAAAGGCAAGAAACAAAAAGGGCCACTGAATATAAAAGGGCTGCAGGAGGGGTCAAAACTAAAAATCATGGTTTAAGAACTAGGATGAAAACACTCTCCCTAAATGCACGCAGCATTCAAAATAAAGTAAATGAGTTGACGGCACAAATCATTACAAATGGGTATGATTTGGGGGCCATTACAGAAACATGGTTGCAAGGTGGCCAAGACTGGGAATTAAACATGCAGGGGTATCTGACGATTCAGAAAGATAGGCAAGAAGGGAAAGGAGGTGGGGTAGCTCTGTTAATAAAAGATGATATCAGGGCAGTTGTGAGGGATGATATTGGCTCCAATGAACAAAATGTTGAATCATTGTGGGTGGAGATTAGAGATAGTAAGGGGAAAAAGTCACTGGTCGGCGTAGTTTATAGGCCCCCAAATAATAACTTCATGATGGGGCGGGCAATAATCAAGGGAATAATGGAGGCATGTGAAAAAGGAACGGCAGTAGTCATGCGCCGAACGTCCGATGCTAAAACCAGCACTCAGGCGGTGATACCGCCTCAAAAATGGCAGTACCGAATTTCGACCCTCATGTCTTTGGATGACGGTGTCAAGGGCTAGCATGACAATGTTAAGGGATTCAAGTAATGTTCAAGCATGCAGGACTTTCAATTATATTTCTGGTCGACATCCATGGTTGCTAAGGAATTAGCTGTTCATTAAGTTAATTTAAAAGGTGTAAGAAGAAAATTCCTTCAAAAGTTCTCCTCAACTCCCCTCGAAACATCCCCTCAATTATTTTAAATCTATGCTCCCGGGTTATTGACCTCGCTGCTAAGGGAAATAGGATCTTCCTATCCATTCTATCTAGGCCCCTCATAATTTTATACTCCTCAATTAAGTTTCCCCTCAGCCTCCTCAGTTCCAAAGATAACAACCCCAAGCTATCCAATGTTTCCTCATAGCTGTGCTATTGTTCCAGATATTGTACCATAATGTCATAATGATCTAGATAGTAAATGCATGTTAAGAAAGATTTTTTAATACTTATCCAAAAATGATCTCTTTGATTTCTGTTTTTGCTTCGACCTCTTGCAGTGATTTAATAGTTTAAATACTGAAGACAAGATATTGCTCTGTGTGTGTGTTGTGCTTACCAGATCGAATATTGTTGCCACCCCACTGCAACTAATTGCTTTTTCTGATAGCAATTTCAATATTTTAATAAAATAAGTTAAGCTGTAAGCACTCAACCATGTTAATACCTAAAATGGTGAATGACATTAGCTTAAGGAAGGTGATTAGTGAAGTTCAGCTGAGTGAAAATAAAATAAAATATATCTTTTAAACCTGTTCTTAATTGTTGTGACAACACATGGCTAGATTCCTGCTCTAAATCCATAAAGGCACAAAATAGTTTTATAAAATTAAATCAATCAAAAAGCGCAGCGATCAGCACTGTTTTTACTAAGTTATTACTTCACATGCCTCTGAGTTAGAAGGTTGTGGGTTCAAGTCCCAGTCTAGAGACTTGAGCACAAAAATCTAGGCTGACACTCCAGTGCAATACTGAAGGAATGCTGCGTTGTTGGAGGTGCCGTCTTTTGGATGAGACGTTAAACCGAGGCTCTGTCTGCCCTCTCAGGTGGACGTAAAAGATCCCATGGCACTATTTTGAAGAAGAGCAGATGAGTTCTTAATATTTATCCTCAATCAACCACAAAAAACGATTATTTGGTCATTATCATATTGTTGTTTGTGGGAGCTTGTTGTGCGTAAATTGGCTGCCACAATTCCTACATTACAACAGTGACTACACTTCAAAAGTACTTCATTGGCTGTAAAGTACTTTGGGACATCCTGAGATTGTGAAAGGCACTATATAAATGCAAGCCATTCTTTCTTCTTTCATGTTTATTATTGATATATTCAGGGGCAGGCAATAATTCTGATGACCTTTTCCCTTACTAAGCTATCCAACCCATTTGGTTTTACAGGCACTCAAAGTCAAATCAACTCATACAATTTGAAATCAATTCTTTTCAGAGGAGCCGTTAAACTCTGAAGTACTGAAAGATCTCTTGTGGTTTGAATGCATGAGGCACAAAATGCCGCATTCAGAAAAAATACTGAAATCAGGGCCCATTTTGCTTTGAGAATTTTGGTTAAAGTCGGTAATTAGTGTAAACAAGGGAAGCGCAGTTGTAATGTAAACAGATTCAGATTCGCAGCGGCTGGGTGATTTTCCTAATGCAGAATAGTAAAACATTCAAAATGCAGGAGCGTTACCTCATGGGATTGCATAACTATATCTCTGTAATTTTCCTTACATTTTTTGTGGTGGCTTCAAAGACACAGATCCTTCCCCAAGCACAAAGTTGACACCCAACTAGCTGGACACGAATTGGGACTTATTTTTTTAGATTATTAGAGAGTAAAATCATTATCTGTGAATAATTAAGCAGGTACGGCCAGAAAGGTCACCTATTCCTGCACATTCCCCTCAGGCAACCAGAACCACTAATCAAATGCACAGCATATTGCGTTCACTGTTGACTGAGCTCAAACCAGTGTTTTTGATCAGAAATAGAATATGTTACAGGCCTTTTTCTACCATAAAAGCTTGTGCATGATGAAGCTTAGTGCCGAGATATTTTTGCACTGCTCTCTGCTCCGGGCCCTTTGCACAAGCTCTTAATGTGCTGCACATTTGTTTCAAATGTACCTCTTCTGTCAGCGTAACATTGGAATCGATCCAACTTCACTTTCTGGATGATGTGGCCACTCTGTTAACGTATCAGTTTGAATCAATCAGGTGGTGTTCCCCATGATCCAGCAGCCTAGGAATGCAGTGTACGAGAGGGCTTTGTGGTGCACAAAGCAGTCTCACTTTCGCAGTGATTCCCTCAAGTCAGCATTGTTTGTGGAAGTGACTGGCCCGAAGGGAATTGTTTTACTAAGAATATATGCACCACGTTTCTTCAGCTGTCTCGATTTTCCCCTCCTTTGGTTGTCAGCTTCTCTTTTCGCCTGCCGAGCTCCAACATTTAAGAATCCACCACAGGCTAATTAACCTTTCATAAGCCATTATTGTATATCTTTGGAAAAGGCATTTCCAGCTATTGGTTTTGCACAACATCAATTGAACGGAATACTAGATAGCAAGGAACGTTTAATGGCCAATGTAATGGACATCAGTGTAAATAAATCTGGATGCTCTGCATGTAATCCAAATGATGAGGTGAAAAGATATTAACCTTCAAAGTTGCATTTCAATGCTTCAAAAATAAGCTGCATATGGTACATTTATCATTTATCTGACTATAACATAAGAACATAAGATAAGAACATAAGAAATAGGAGCAGGGGTAGTCCATTCGGCACCTTGAGCCTGCTCCGCCATTCAATAAGATCATGGCTGATCTGATCTTGGCCTCAACTCCACTTTTCTGTCCGTTCCCCCTAACCCTTGATTCCCCTGTAGTTCAAAAATCTGTCTATCTCCACCTTAAATATATTCAATGACCCAGCCTCCACAGCTCTCAGGGTTAGAGAATTCCAAAGATTCACGACCCTGAGGGAAGAAATTCCTCCTCATCACCATATTAAATGGGCAACCCCATATTCTGAAACTATGACCCCTAGTTCTCCATGAGGGAAAACATCCTCTCAGCATCTACCCGGTCAAGCTCACTTAAAATCTTATATATTTCAAAAAGATCACCTCTCATTCTTCTAAACTCCAATGAGTACAGGCCCAACCTGCTCAACCTTTCCTCATAAGACAACCCCTTCATCTGAGGAATCAATCTTGTGAACCTTCCCTGAACTGCCTCCAATGCAAATATCTCCCTCCTTAAATAAGGAGACCAAAACTATACGCAGTACACTAGGTGGTCTCACCAATGTCCTGTACCATTGTAGCAGGACTTCCCTACTTTTATACTCCATCCCCCTTGCAATAAAGGCCAATATTCCATTTGCCTTGCTAATTACTTATTGTACCTGCATACTAACATTTTGTGTTTCATGTACGAGGACACCCAAATCCCTCTGTACCGAGGCATTCTGTAATCTCTCTCTGATATTAATCCCATTCTGAGAAGAACTTTCTCAGAGGAAGGTTTTAGCTTGGGATGGGGCAAGTGTTGCTTTACACCTTTTCAGCCTTTTTATCTCCTTTTATCTCTTTGAAAGTGTTTTTTTCTAACATTTATTTTTCTTCTTCCATGTTGTCTGCTCTTCCTTTCTCCCCACCCCTCAAACAATCCTTTCCTCAAACAAGATTCAGGCTCTGTTACAGTTTCATGGGTAACTGTGTCCTTTCAGTACCTTATGCCAGTAATCATTCCTTTCCTACAACCTCTCGGATGGCAAGTCTTGAGGGCTAATCACTTATGGGACATCCTCACATGCCCACTTAACAGGGAGTAGGAACATTAATCAATTTTCCCCATCCAAGATTGGCTAACTCAGCACAGAGTAGGTATTGAATCTGTAGTTTTCCCATCTATTCAGTATCAAGGAATATATGTTCTGTGGAAGAAACTGTTTGTTTAAAACAATTTAAAAAATCTTTTGATTACTTTTGCTTTTATTTTACTGGCGATAGCACCAATCCTTTGTTCTGTTCCGGTCAGGCAATACCATATTGATAGCAGTTTCCATTTCAAGAGACAGGTTTTTACTATGTATTCCATTCTTGACTTCCTTCACCTCTATTCCACATATCATTGCCAATTTACAGTCCCCCAAAATGTATCGCTGTCTTCCACTGTTTAATATAACTCTTCAGTGCTATCTTATTCGAACCTGTCAACCACATTGACAACATGAGAAATAAGTTTGTTTATGATACTTCAGCTTCTACCTCAATCCATGTGTATGTCCCAATCTTTATTTCACTCTATTTAAAATGATTAAAAAGTGAATTATAATCTGTGCTTCCTGTCTGTGAGAGTTCTTCAATGTGATTGGCTGCTTAGCCTGCTTGATGACATCAATGATGCTGGATGCTGGAGATCTCCTAGATTCTGGAGTCAGAATCAAATTAATATCGGGAAATCCATGCCACAGAGATCGCTAGATTTTTGTGAGCAACTTTCTTCGAGGTCTGCAGTGAGCGCCGTCATCGTCGCTGACCGCAAAATCCAGGCCGTTCTAAATGAAACTCTCAAATAATAAGAAGAGGGAATTTAAATGAATAACAGGAGGCCTATTTTAGATGGGCTAGTGGGGATGACACTCTTTTGCTGGATATCACCAATCATTCTTCAAGCACGCTCATCCTGGGGCCATGCCAGTAACATGTTTGGTTTATCCTTCTCACTGAAATGAATTCCAGGTATTTACACCTGTATTTTATAGGAACGATGATACTGTGAACACCTTGTGGTGCCAACCAGTTGTGAAAGGCTTCGAGCCACATTTCCATGCTCGATGGCTACCTGAGCATGCACTGGCACTGGACATGGACAAGCAGGAGGAGAGACTGCTTACAGATCTTGGACAAGAACGGAAGGCTAGATCAAAATAGTAATGAGCAAGGGATGAGATGTCAGTTTGAAGTATTTCAGGATGTTATGCTATACTGACACACTGCAGTCCCGGTGTACATTCTGCATTCGGTTTGGGTCAGTAATTTCATGCGAGCAATCTTATTCAGGTTTCAGAACAGATTTGACAGTTTTCAATAAATGATTCAAGATTTTCCCCAATTTATTTCTTAAGAACATAAGAAATAGGAACAGGAGTAGGCCACTTGGCCCCTCGAGCCTGCTCCGCCATTTAATAAGATCATGGTTGATCTGATCATGGACTCAGCTCCTCTTCGCTGCTCACTCCCCATAAGCCTTTATTCCCTTATCGCTCAAAAATCTGTCTATCTCCACCTTAAATATATTCAATGACCCAGCCTCCATATTTCTCTGGGGCAGAGAATTACACAGATTTACAACCCTCAGAGAAGAAAATCTTCCTCATCTCAGTTTTAAATGGGCGGCCCCTTATTCTGAGTTTATGGGCTAGATTTTACACTTTTTTTGCATGCATAACATCTACTTAACGTCCATTTTATCGCTGAAATGAGGTATAATGGTCAGATATCACCCATTTAGCCACAAAATGGAAACTGACACCCATTTTTCGGACACTTATCGCCGAGCATTACTTTCCCCATGTATGTAACACCCGGGAAAAAATAATACCTCCTGCCCACTTTATTTTGTTGTAAAGATCACATTTGCCAAAACTAACACTCAAGAGATCGCCCAGGGTCATTTTTACCACCTTGTACACATCTCGCCCACAATATCACTCGCCCAAAACACTGCTCAGAAAAAATGGAACTGTTCTGAACGAATCACAGCGGTGTGGGTGCCATTTTTAAAATCGCAGGTCGCTTCATTCAAAAGGCTGCTTCAACTTCGGGGGAGTTTGGATTGACTCTGGAGTTCTTCTCAGGTGAAGTGACCATTTCAACAGACAGCTTTTCAGACTCTGGACGATTGGGGTTTACTTTGTAGGTGTATTTTAGTGTGGAAATGATTGCTTCTGATCAATCGCTATTATACTTTCATTGCAATGGGGCCAGCCATTTCTCAGCCTGCATCGATTGATACGCAGATGCTGCAGACTGCAAATGGCTTAATGTCTAATGCACGTCATGATGTGCCCAATTTAAGACGTGCCAGAATGAGGAGGCGGTCCAGACCATATACACCACGCACTTACAGGGAAAAGAGGTCTTACCTCGACGTGTCCAAGCACACTTGCTTTTGGAGACTGCGCTTCCACAAGGTGGTGATCAATGAAATATGTGAGCTCATCAGGCCACATATGCAGCCTGCGATCAGGACATCAGCGTCGGTCGAGGTCAAGGTCACCGTGGCACTGTCTTTTTACGCGCCGGTTACTTTCGGGCCTCCGCAGTCGGCATTTCCCCTCTGTCTCACCATGCCACCCATCGCTGCATTAGACGAGTCATGGAGACCCTGTACACGCTTCCCTATGACCATGGAGGCTCAGACTGACAGGGATAGAACATTCTACCGCATTGCGAAGTTGCCCAGGGTGCAGGGAGCAATACAGTGCACTCACATTGCCATGCAGCCACCTTCTCAGAATCCAGAGCTTTTTCATAACAGAAAAGGATTTCACTCCCCGAAGGTCCAACTAGTTGTCGACCACAACCAGATCATAATGGCAGTGAATGCCAAATGTCCGGGCAGCTTCGATGCGACTCACATCCTGCGTGACAGAGCTGTCTCTGACATGTTTAAGAGTCAGCCACAAGGACAATGCTGAATGCTTGGTGACAACTGATATGCCTAACCACCTGGCTGATGACCCCTCTGCGTTACACGCACACCGAGGCCGTGAAGTGATACAACCAAGAGCCACAGAGACACATGCAATGTGGTCCAGAAAACAATAACTGTGCTTAAGCAGCGCTTTAGATGCTTGGAGCACTCAGGAGGGGAGCTACAATACCACCCTGAGCAAGTAGCTCAATTCGTGGTTGTGTGCACCATGCTGCACAACCTGGCTATTAGGAGGGGACAAGAATTGCCAGAAGGGACTGATGCTCCACCTCAGGAGAGAGAGGAAGAGGAGGACTAGGGGCTGGACGTTGACCTAGGGCCAGACAATCAGGCTAACCATGCAACCATGCCCATGCCCCCCTCAGACTGCCGGAAAGGGCCTGTGGTGGCTACATAGCTGTGTTGTGTGTGCAATAACTCAATAGGCTTAGTACCGTGAACTCACTTGTGCGACCTGACTACTTTATTAGCTCTCAAAGTGAGGATTAAACATCGAGGCTTTCTTTATATTCAAGGGCTGCACGTGTGTGTCTGTGGCCCAATGACCTCCGACGGTCACTCCCCCTGGTGGCAGGTAAACCCAGGCATACAAACATTACAAGCTGCAAGACTCTTACGTCAGCAGCTCATAACTGAGCGATTTGCCTGAAAGAACTTTGCTGTGATTGACAACACTGACACACTGCTGTGTGTGTGCTGCTCAGACATCAATGGTGGGCATCACCTTGGTGCCAGTTAAAGTTTAAATTGATTCAAATTAAGTTTTATTTAACCCTTTCATGTTAAGGAATCACTAGTGTGTAATGGTCCAGCTATCTGAGACAATGAGCAACAAGGTTATGTTGAATAAAAAACATTTTATACGATCATTGGTCTGAAATCATAAGTATCATGGACAAAAATACCCCATCCCCACCCCACTTTTTCGATCATTGACATCAATCAAATGGTCAACATGTCCAGCAACACAGAATACAAATGCAAAGCAGGAGGGTGGCTCCCTCCCCCATACAGTACAACAAATTGCATGCACCCAGATGGAGATTTAACACAGCCAGCGCCTGCGGACATGCACCTCACTTTCTTTCCCCCCGTCCCTTCTTCTCCCCACCTCTACTCCTTCCCCTCCACGATCCACGCTGCCTGGCCGAAGAGCTCCTCAGGCGGTGCCTCCCTGGGGGGGGGATGAAGGCAGAGGCGGTGGTTGTACGGGTACGGGAGCAGGGGCTGCTGCGTGTAAAGTCCTTACTCTACAGCATGAAACCACACGAGGCACATTCCAGGGACAAGGCCGATCAGTGACCTTAACTCTTTATTACAGCACTCCAGAAGTGATGACCCTGCGTGGGACCTCCCTTTATATACCTGAGTGATCAGGTAAGGAGTGTCTCCCAAAGGTTCACCCCCTGTGGTCAAGGTGTGCATCTGTGTTGAGTGTATACAGTAATACAGTGGTGTTACATTGTAGTTACAAACATGACATCACCTTCCCCCCGCCAAAGTCTTATTGGCATCATAGGTTAAGTCTTTCAGGCGGTCTGCGTTCCGTTGTGGAGCGCCGCAGTTGGGGCTCTGGTTGTTGGACACTGACGTGAGTGTCTGTCACCTGTGGTGATTCCGGCCTGTCTGGGCTGACCTCAGGAACTGTGCATTCCTCTGATTGTTTTTGTTGCATGTTCACTGGCGGTAGTGTGAGCTCCATCTCATGGTCTGCTTCAGGTTCCTACGTGTCATTGCTGAACATTTTTTTTACCTGGTCCAGATGCGTATGGCGTATCTGGTCATTGTTGAGTTTTACCACATGACCCTATTCCCTTCTTTGTCAATTACGATACCCTCGAGCCATTTGGGCCCCATGGCGTGATTGAGGACGAATACAGGATCATTTATTTCAATACATCTCCCCCTCGAATTACGGTCATGGTACTCGTTTTGTGCCTTACTATGCCCTCAACTATGTCGGTCAGGACTGGGTGGATGAGGGACAACCGAGTTTTGAGTGTCCGTTTCATGAGTAGCTCTGAGGGTGGGACCCCCGTGAGCGAGTGAGGGCGGGATCTATAGGCCAGCAGGAGGCGCGATCGGCAGCATTGTAGGGAGGGTCCTTGAATCCTGAGCATCCCTTGCTTAACGATTTGGACTGCCTGGCCATTGGAGGCCGGCTTGAACGACGCAGTCCCGATGTGGTTGATGCCATTGTCCAACATAAACTTCCGGAATTCATGGCTCGTGAAACACGGGCCATTATCACTAACCAGGATGTCCGGCAAGCCATGGGTTGCGAAGATCGCACGTAGGCTTTCCACAGTGGTGGATGACGTGCATGAATTCAGGATGATGCACTCGATCCATTTCGAGTATGCATCTACCACAATAAG
This sequence comes from Pristiophorus japonicus, assembly GCF_044704955.1. Classification (NCBI taxonomy): domain Eukaryota; kingdom Metazoa; phylum Chordata; class Chondrichthyes; family Pristiophoridae; genus Pristiophorus; species Pristiophorus japonicus. The sequence goes on along the minus strand of NC_091987.1, from coordinate 194,460,582 downwards.
GAACATCTTACCCATGAACGGGCCCGCATACTCAATATGAATGCGTGACCATGGCTTGGTGGGCCAGGGCCACGGGCTGAGCGGGGCCTCCCTGGGGGCATTGCTCAGTTGGGCACATGTCGTGCACCTGCGAACACAGTGTTCCAGGCCTGAGTCAATTCTGGGCCACCAAACGTGTGACCGGGCAATGGCCTTCATCACCACAATGCCTGGGTGCTTGCTGTGGAGTTCTCTGATGAACGGCTCCCTGCCCTTTTGGGACATGACTACCCGGCTGCCCCATAGTAGGCAGTCAGCTTGGATGGAGAGTTCATCCATCTGTCTGTGGAATGGTCTGACCTCCTCAGGGCATGCTCCGTGTGCGGGCGCCCAATCCCCAGTCAGGACACATTTCTTAATCAGGGATAGGAGGGGATCCCTGTTTGTCCAGATTTTGATCTGGCAGGCTGTGATAGGGGAGCCTGCACTGTCGAAGGCATCGACAGCCATGACCATCTCAGCGCTTTGCTCAGCTGCCCCCTCGGTGGTGACCAGTGGAAGCCTGCTGAGCGCGTCAGCGCAATTTTCAGTGCCAGGCCGATGCCGGATGGAGTAGTCATAGGCCGCTAGCGTGAGAGCCCATTGCTGTATGCGAGCTGATGCGTTGGCATTGACAGCCTTGTTGGCTGACAAAAGGGATGTGAGTGGTTTATGGTCCGTCTCTAATTCAAACTTCCTACCAAAGAGGTATTGATGCATTTTCTTTACACCATAGACACATGCAAGCGCTTCCTTCTCAACCATCCCATAGCCCCGTTCTGCTTGAGAGAGCGACCTGGAGGCATAAGCCACAGGTGGTAGCTGACCCTCAGCATTACTCTGCTGCACCATGCACCCAACCCCATAGGACGATGCATCACATGTCAGAACTAATTTTTTGCAAGGGTCATACAGGGTTAACAACTTGTTTGAACACAGTAGGTTTCGCGCCCGATCAAAAGCCCGTTCCTGACAGTCCCCCCAAAACCAATCGCAACCCTTAGGCAGGAGCACGTGTAGCTCCAACAACGTGCTCAAGTTCGGCAGAAAGTTCCCGAAATAGTTCAACAGTCCCAGGAATGAACGCAGCTCCGATGTGTTGTCGGGCCTGGGAGCTCGTCGAATCGCCTCTATTTTGGATTCGGTGGGCCGAATCCCATCTGCAGCAACCCTCCTGTTCAGAAACTCAACCTCGGGAGCTAAGAACACGCATTTAGACTTCTTGAATCACAGGCCTACCCGGTCCAGTCGGTGCAGGACCTCCTCCAGGTTGTGGAAATGTTCCTCGGTGTCTCGACCCGTGATGAGGATGTCATCCTGGAATATGATTGTTCCAGGGATGGATTTAAGCAGGCTTTCCATGTTGCGTTGAAAAATTGCGGCCGCTGATCGAATTCCAAACGGGCACCTGTTATACGCAAACAGTCCCTTGTGCGTGGTGATGGTAGTCAGCAGTTTAGATTCGTCGGCCAGTTCCTGGGTCATATAGGCTGAAGTGAGGTCCAACTTGATGAACAGCTTGCCGCCTGCCAGGGTGGCGAAGAGGTCCTCCGCTCTCGGGAGCGGGTATTGGTCTTGTAAGGACACCCGGTTGATGGTGGCCTTGTAGTCACCACAGATCCTGACAGAGCCATCCGCTTTAAGAACGGCGACAATGGGGCTCGCCCAGTCGCTGAATTCAATAGGCGAGATGATGCCCTCTCGCAATAGCCGGTCCAATTCGCTCTCAATTTTCTCCTGCATCACATACGGCACCACTCTGGCTTTGTGGTGCACTGGCCTGGCGTCCGGGGTGATGTGTATCATTACTTTAGTGCCTTTGAAAGTCCTGACGCCCGGTTGGAAAAGTGACTCAAATTGTTGTAGGACTTGTGAGCACGAACTTCGCTCCACCGAGGACATTGCGTGAACATCCCCCCATTTCCATTTCATCTCGGCTAACCAGCTCCTCCCCAACAGTGTGGGACCATTGCCCGGGACAATCCAGAGCGGCAGCCGGTTCACTAAGTCATCGTGCGTGACAGCCAACATTGCACTGCCTAGCACCGGAATGATTTCTTTGGTGCAAGTTCTTAATTGTGTCTCGATTCGTTCTAATTTGGGTCTACTGGCTTTGAGTGGCCATAGCTTCTTGAATTGTTGAACGCCCATGAGTGACTGGCTGGCCCCCGTGTCCAGCTCCATGTGTACTGCGATACTGTTCAATAAAACCCTCATCATTGTTGGTGGCGTTTTGGTGTATGAACTGTGAATATTCGCCACATGGACCTGCTGAACCTCGGCATTCATCAATTTGCCCCAAAAGCCATCCTGCCTCACAGAACCCTCTTCTGGTCCATCTGTCTCATATATTAGTCTGGCTGCAGGCTTTCTGCACATACGAGCTAAATGGCCACTGAGGTTGCAGTTTCTGCAGACAAACTGTTGGAATCTGCAAGATCTGGCTGAGTGTTTTCCCCCATACCTCTAGCATGAGTTAAAGTTTCCATTGTTGGGGACAAAAGGGCTGTGGCCAGGAATTCTGTGCTGACTGTCCCTCTGACTGCTCTTAAGTACCCTATTAATTGGGTGTCAATGGCCCCATCCCGGGCCGCATTGTCCACTGTGATGGCATGAACGTCCGCTCAGCCTGCCATTGTCTCTGTTGAGGTCCTACTCTGGGGTCTATTACTGCCTGATGAATGTCGGACTGCCCCTGCCTGCCCATGGGGCTCTGAGTAGCATTGAAGATGGTGACTCCCTGATCCGTCGCCGCATTGGAGGCAGAATTACACGCGTAAATCATTTTCGTCTCTTCCTCCCCCGCCATGAAGGTCTGAGCCAACAATGCCGCCGCCTCCAAGGTCAAGTCCTTGGTCGAAAAATTCCCGCATGACCGATACCCTCGATAAAGAAGTTCCTTAGCATCTCCCCCCTGCAGGCATCTGTGAACTTACAGAGGCTGGCCAAACACCGGAGGTCCGCTACAAAGTCCGGTATGCTCTGTCCTTCACGACATCGGTGGGTGTAGAATCTGTGTCGAGCCATGTGTATGCTGCTCGCCAGCTTAAGGTGCTCCACAATCAACTTGCTAAGCTCTTCAAAGGTTTTGTCCGACGGCTTTTTGGTTGCCCGTAAGTCCTTCATGAGCGCATAAGTCTTTGGCCCGCAGCTGGTCAAAAGATGAGCCCGATGCTTGTCGGCCGTTGCATCCCCCAGCCAGTCTTTCGTGACAAAGCTCTGCTGAAGCCTCTCAACAAAATTGTCCCAGTCTTCCCCAACACAGTACTGTTCATCTGTGCTACCGGTGGCCATTCTCGTTGGTCGTGAATTCCCGTTTCTCGTCGCCAATGTAAAGTCCTTACTCTACAGCATGAAACCACACGAGGCACATTCCAGGGACAAGGCCTCGCAGTGACCTTAACTCTTTATTACAGCACTCCAGAAGTGATGACCCTGCGTGGGACCTCCCTTTATATACCTGAGTGATCAGGTAAAGAGTGTCTCCCACAAGTTCACCTCCTGTGGTCAAAGTATACATCTCTGTTGAGTGTATACAGTAATACAGTGGTGTTACATTGTAGTTACAAACATGACACTGAGGGGGGATCATTTTTTGATCCAGAAGCAGGATCTTGGTCCTGCCTCTCACCTGTCATTGGCAGTGATGGTGCAGAACCTAGGGGTGGAGTGCCGCGCTCCGGGACCACTGTGAGGCCTGTGCCAGCAGTGTTCCTGGCTATCGCCTCTAGCGCCTCCGCTATCTGTGGAACGTACTCCGTCATGGTGGCCAGCTGTCGGGATATGCCCCTCAATGCACCGAGGATCATACTCATTTGTATCTATTTGTGCCGTCAACTCAACTATCAATTGACTCGTACAAGATTAAGCCTACTATACAAACCAAGCCAACCGTTTGCCATATAATTTTTGGTTATAAGCTCCAGACACCTAACTCAGTACTGGTATTCAACTTGGCGCATGTACATTGGGAGTGAAAATATTTTCTTGCCTCCAGTCCTAACTGACATTTTTATATATTTAAATAGAATGGCAAGAAAAACAGCACCTTTGCCAGAGTTTCTGATGATGGAATATTAGATGCTTTGAACACATAACAGATAAGTGGAAAATATTCATTTTTTCTGTGATAAAACAAAATGACAATGGACATAGTGAAGATTGTGTCCTGATGGTTGTCCCTAGAATTGTTTTTTATCCATTCACACGATGTGGGCATCGCCGGCAAGACCATCATTTATTGCCCATCCCATGAGCAGGCCAGCTGCTCTATTACATTAAAGACAATACTGGGACCTGGGCCAATGACTGAATTGTTTGAGGAAGTGACTAAAGCAGTGGATGGATGAAATCCTGTGGATATTGCCTACTTAGATTTCCAGAAAGATTTAGATAAAATTCCACTTAAGGAGCTATTTAGAAATAAATAGATTGTGGGATTTTTTGGGGAAATAGTATAATGGACTGAGAGTTATTTAGAATTGGATTATAATGGGAGAGGAGTATATTGGGCCTGGTGATGAATAGAGATCTCCAGAGTTCTGTGCTAGTTCATCACTGTTCATTATTTTTGTTAATGATCTTGAAAAGTGTGTTGATAATACTGTTATTAAATTTGCAGACGATATAAATATGTGTGCAAGGATTGGCAATAAGTAGGAGGTTAGCAGAGGATAATTAAAATGTATAGGCTCTCAAATGGCAGATGCTATTTAATGTGGAGAAGTCCTGTGTTATGCACATGAGGCCAGACAACATAAAGCATTCCTATTGCACGAATGGATGCCCCGTGAAAGTAAGAGAGCAGAAAGAGACATAATTTACCAGTCACAACAGGTTCACAACAATGTGAGGTAGCTTTAGGGAAAGCCAATGGAGTTTGTGGAAGTATTACTAAGTACTTTCCCACTTGAAGTATTGTGTCCCGTTTCAATACCAGGCCACCACATGTGGGATCTGGCCATCGCTTTCATCATTACGATGCCTGGGTGGGTACTGTGGAGGTCATTGATGAAGGTGTCTCTGCCCTTCTTGGGGACCACTACTCGATTGCCCCACAGAAGGCAGTCTGCGTGTATAGACATTTCATCTTTGCGCCACTGGAACGGCTTTATCTCTTCCTGCATTTCCACTGGGACACTGGACCAGCTCCCGTGAAGCACACAGCTTTTGACTAGAGATAATAAGGGGTCCTGGCTTGTCCAGGTTTTGATCTGCCAGGCAGTGACGGGTGACTGCTCACTCTCCAACGCTTCCATAACCATGGCTAGATCTGGGGGCTGCGCCTTTTCCACCCCCGTGGTGGGCAATGGCAGCCTACTGAGAGCACTGGCGCAGTTTTCAGTGCCTGGCCTGTGTCGGATGGCATAGTTGTATGCGGACAACGTGAGCGCCCATCTCTGGATGCGGGCCGATGCTTTGGTATCTATCCCTTTACTCTCGGAAAACAGGGATATAAGTGGCTTATGGTCAGTTTCCAATTCGAATTTTAGCCCAAACAGGTATTGATGCATTTTCTTTACTCCATAGACACACGCTAACGCTTCTTTTTCAATCATGCTGTAGGCTCTCTTAGCCTTAGACAGACTCCTGGATGCATAGCAACCAGTTGCAGTTTCCTGAAATCATTAGCTTGTTGCAATACACACCCGACGCCATATGACGATGCATCATATGCTGGTACCAAACACTTATATGGATCATACAACACAAGCAATTTGTTTGAGCATGACAATTTTCTCGCTTTTACAAAGGCATTTTCTTGGCTTTTGCCCCAAACCCATTTGCCCCCTTTTCGTAATAAGACATGTAGTGGTTCTAGCAATGTGCTGAGACCCAGTAGAAGTTACCAAAGTAGTTCAAGAATCCCAGAAACGACCGCAGCTCCGTCACGTTCTGTGGCCTCGGTGCGTTCTTGATTGCCTCCGTCTTCGTGTTGGTGGGCCAGATGCCGTCCGCCGCAATCCTCCTTCAGGCGCCAGGAAAAGGCACTTCGAGCGTTTAAACCTGAGCCCACACGGTTGAGTCGACTAAGAACCTCCTCCAGGTTTTGCAGATTCCCGACTGTGTTCCGACCTGTGACCAAGATGTCGTCCTGGAAGACCACGGTGTGCGGGACCGACTTCAGTAAACTTTCCATGTTTCTCTAGAATATCGCCGCCGCTGATCGGATTCGAAACGGGCATCTGTTATAAACAAAAACACCCTTGTGCATGTTGATGCAGGTGAGGGCCTTCGATGATTCCTCCAGTTCCTGCATCATGTAGGCTGAAGTCAGATCCAGCTTCGTAACGTCTTTCCTCCTGCCAGCATTGCAAAGAGGTCATCGGCCTTTGGTAGTGGGTTTTGGTCCTGCACGGAAAAACGATTGATAGTTATTTTATAATCGCCACAGATTCTGACGGTGGCGTCTCCCTTGAGGACTGGGACAATAGAACTGGCCCACTCGCTGAACTCAATCGGTGAAATGATGCCCTCTCGTTGCAGCCGGTCTAGCTTGACTTGTACACTTTCTCTCATCATGTACGGTATTGCTCTCGCCTTGTGATGGATGGGTCGCGCCCCTGGAATTAGGTGGATCTGCACTTTTACTCCTTGGAATTTCCCGATGCCTGGTTTGAACAGCGAAGGAAATTTGTTTAAGACCTGGGCACACAAAGGGCCCAAGTTTCGGGCCGCGCCTAGAACGGCGCAGCCCCGACCTGGGCGCCCGTTTTTCGCGCCACAAAGTGCGCCTAAAAATAACTTACAGATTCTCCGGCTCCTTGCAGGTCCTCTGCAGCCAGGCGTGGCGCAGCACGAGCTGTGGGGGGCGGAGCTAGGTCCCTGCGCTGAAAATAGTGCTGGGACCTCTGCACATGCGCGCTACAGTGGGCTGCCTCCCACGCCCAGCTCCTGCTTCCTCCCGACCCGCATCGCCTCCCGCTCCCCGCCCCCCGCCGTCCCCGGATCGGACCCGACCCGGACACCGACCCGACTCCCGCTTGCCCCCACGCCCCCCCCCCCCGCCCCCGGACCGGACCCGACCCCCCGGACCGGACTCGACCCGACCCCCCGGACTGGATCCGACCCGCGCTCCCCTCCCCCCCCCCCCCGACCTGACCTCCCTCTCCCTCCCTCCCTCCCCCGCCCCCCGAGCCGAACCAAATCGACCTCCCTCCGCCCCCCCCCCCAGACCTGACCCGCGCTCCCGACCTCGACCCGCGCTCCCTCCGACCCGACCCGCGCTCTCGACCTCGGACCCTGGACCTGACCCGACCCAACGCCACCTATCTGTAAATCTGGTGCTGGGGACGGGCCCTGCCTGAAGTCTTGGGCCGGGCCCAGCCCGTTCAGCCTCCCTCCCCCTTCTCCTTTCCCCCCTCCCCCTTCTCCTTTCCCCCCCTTCTCCTTTCCCCCCTTTCCCTTCTCCTCCTCCCCCTTCCCCTTCTCCTCCCCCTTCCCTTTCTCCTCCCCCCCTTTCTCTCCCCGTCCCCCTTCTCTCCCCCCTCCCCCTTCTCCCCCTTCCCTCCCCCTTCTCCCCCATCCCTCCCCCTTCCCTCCCTCCCCCTCTGCCTCCCTCCCTCCCCTCCCCCTGCCCCCCCTCTCCCTCTACCCCCCTCCTCCCCCTCCCCTCTCTGTCAGAAACACAGACACTGACAGACAGAGAGTGAGAGACACACACAGACAGACAGAGAAATAGAGACACTGACAGAGACACACTGGGGGGGCATCCCAGCACGCTGTTGGAGGGCTCCCGGTGCTGCAGTCGGTAAGTAGAAAGTGTTTTATTTATTGATTTAAAAAAAAAATTATTTCTTTTTAATTTTTTTGATTGATTTATTGGTTGATTTATTGATGTTTTTATCATTTATTATTGATGATGGCTCTTTATTTGTAAAATTGAAGTGTTTAATGTTTGTAAACTTCCCTTTAAACCCCCCTCCCATTCCCTACGCCTGATTTGTAACCTACACCTGATTTTCTAAAGTGTAGACAAGGTTTTTTCCAGCGTACAAAAATCTTCACTTACTCCATTCTAAGTTAGTTTGGAGTAAGTTTTCACTGCCGAAACTTTGAAAACAGGCGTAAGTGGCCGGACACGTCCCCTTTTGAAAAAAATATTCTGTTCCAAAGTGAAACTGTTCTAACTGACTAGAACTGGAGCAAACTAAATGCTGAGAATTTGAATTTCTAAGATACTCCGTTCTACACCAGTTGCTCCAAAAAACAGGAGCAACTGAGGCCGAAACTTGGGCCCATTGTGTCGTTAGCAGGCGATAGCGCTCAGACGTCGTCCCAGTTCCAGTGTATCTTTCCCAGCCAGCTCCTGCCGAGCAGCGTGGGACCATCGCCCAGTTCCACCCAGAGTGGTAGCTTGTGCACCGCTCCATCGTAGGAGACCTTTACGGTAGCACTGCTGATTACAGGAATCAGTTCTTTCGTGTAAGTTCTTAGTTTCGTGCAAACTGCAGTTAAGACTGACCTTGAGGCCTTTATGCCCCACAACCTTTCGAAAGTCTTTTTGGCCATGATGGACTGGCTCGTGCCCGTTTCCAGCTCCATTGACACCGGAAGTTCATTTAGTTCAACATTCAGCATTATCGGGGGACAATTCGTGGTGAATGTGTGCACCCCATGTACCTCTGTCTCCTCGGTCTGAGGCTTTGGTTCATCGTGATCCTCCGTGGATCTGTCCTCCTCTGCAACATGGTGGTTTGCAGGTTGAACAAGTTTTGCAGCTTGCCTGCACACTCGTTGGAGGTGTCCCATTGTTCTACAGCCCTTGCAAACGTATTCTTTAAATCGGCATGAATGGAAACGATGATCACTCCCAACAAGGTGTTAATGGCCTTGCATTCATCACCCTTGATGGTGGACTCTGAGTCATCTGCGGACGTACAGCTGCAGGTTTGTGTGACCTGCCCTGTATGTTATGATTCGAAAACAACATCACTTTGTTCACAGTACTTGTAGCAGCACTTGTGTGCTGAGAGATTTGCTTCGTATTGTCCCTGGTGGCAATGAACGCCTGGGCTATCGCTATGGCCTTACTCAAGGTTGGTGTCTCTACAGTCAAAAGTTTGCAAAGTATGGTTTCATGGCCAATGCCAAGTAAGAAAAAGTTTCTGAGCATGTGCTCCAAATGTCCTTCAAATTCGCAATGTCCTGCAAGGCGTCTTAGCTCGGCGACATAACTCGCCACTTCCTGGCCTTTAGACCTTTTGTCAGAGTAGAACCGGTACCTCACCATCAGAACGCTTTCCTTCGGGTTCAAATGCTCTCGGACCAGTGTGCACAAATTGTTGTATGATTTCTCCGTGGGTTTCGCTGGAGTGAACAGATTCTTCATGAGGCCATACGTTGGTGCACCGTCAGACAGTGAGGAGGATCGCTCTTTGTTTGGCAGCGCTCTCTTCCCCATCTAGCTCATTGCCCACAAAGTATTGGTCGAGTCGCTCCACAAAAGTTTCCCAATCGTCTCCTTCGGAAAATATCTCCAGGATGTCCACTGTTCTCTGCATCTTTGGGTTCGCTATCTGTATCTCATCGCCAGTTGTTCTGTAATGAGAAAGAGTCAGACTGAACACTGTGAGCTCAAAGTAAAGTGTGACCGTAGTCTTTTATTGGTCTCCAGAGTGCCTCTCCAACCTGTGAAGCCTCCTAAATACCTGTGCTCCCAAGGGATTATGGGATCCCTTGGGACTCCAGGGGATGAGCCCTCTGGTGGCTGTACAGAGTAAATACAAGTCCACAAAATGCTTGAAAGAGGACATTGGAGAGTATCAGGAATTAGTTAAGTTTGGCCAGTGAAACATCATGGTTACCATGATCTCCTAGGATTTTTTTTAATTGCCTTATGAAGTCAGAGGAATTTACCAAACTTTTTCCTGAAATTAACCACAGATTGTTTCTCTATGTTTTTGCCTCCTTGGCATCAATGACTGTTAGGGAAGGTGATGCACCAGATGGAACCGTCCAGAGGTTAGGATGAGGGGCTTTATCTTGTCTATTTTATGTAGTTATATGTTTATAAGTCATCCATTTCCTCTCTTGGCTGTCCGTTTCTTCTTAAACAGCACAGATGCTGACCACCAAATGATGCTACCATACTGGATCAGCACCAACCCCCAAAAACATAGAAACATAGAAACATAGAAAATAGGTGCAGGAGCAGGCCATTCGGCCCTTCGAACCTGCACCGCCATTCAATGAGTTCATGGCTGAACATGCAACTTCAGTACCCCATTCCTGCTTTCTCGCCATACCCCTTGATCCCCCTAGTAGTAAGGACTACATCTAACTCCTTTTTGAATATATTTAGTGAATTGGCCTCAACAACTTTCTGTGGTAGAGAATTTCACAGGTTCACCACTCTCTGGGTGAAGAAGCTTCTCCTCATCTCAGTCCTAAATGGCTTACCCCTTATCCTTAGACTGTGACCCCTGGTTCTGGACTTCCCCAACATTGGGAACATTCTTCCTGCATCTAACCTGTCTAAACCCGTCAGAATTTTAAACGTTTCTATGAGATCCCCTCTCATTCTTCTGAACTCCAGTGAATACAAACCCAGTTGATCCAGTCTTTCTTGATATGTCAGTCCCGCCATCCCGGGAATCAGTCTGGTGAACCTTCGCTGCACTCCCTAAATAGCAAGAATGTCCTTCCTCAAGTTAGGAGACCAAAACTGTACACAATACTCCAGGTGTGGCCTCACCAAGGCTCTGTACAACTGTAGACCCTGTACAACCAAAGCACGTTATTGATTATTGATGGTTCAATGATAGCACAGGCAAAACTTGTCTCCTTTGTTCTCTTTTCTGAATCAAATAACAGAAATGCTGATTTATTTGTCACAAAACATATTTATTATAAAACCATTTTAAAAATAATTACCAAAAATACTGTTATATATTCTCCTGGCTGGAGTGTCTTGAACTAAGGGCACAGTCTCAGGATAAGCGGTCGGCCATTTAAGACAGAGATGAGGAGGAATTTCTTCACTCAGAAGGTTGTGAATCTTTGGCATTCTCTGTCCCAGAGGGCTGTGGATGCTGAGTCTCTGAATATATTCGAGGCTGAAATAGATAGATTTTTGGGGTCGAGGAGAATGAAGGGATATGGAGATCGCGCGGGAAAGTGAAGTTGAGGTTGATGATCAGACATGATCTTATTGAATGACGGAGCAGACTCGAGGGACCGTGTGGCCTACTCCTCCTCCTATTTTTTATGTTCTTATGTTCTTATACTGTCTCCACAGTTTGGAACTTTCTGAAAACTTGTGAAATCGTTTGAGACATTCAGTAATGCCAATTTAGGTTCCTTCTGCTGTCACAACTGTTATGCATAGCAAAGCTGCTATATTGGAATCTCTTCATGTGTATGAATTCTGATGTCTTACTAAGGTATTGATAAGCTGTTATGGTACCCTGCAACCAGCAAGGGTTGTTGAGTCAGCCTTCAATAAATCTGACGTTTTCTGATAAGCCTCATTCACCAGTCTGAACATTTTTGCATTCGTTACTGTTCCTGCATATATCTCACTGCCTCCATTCTGAAGTCCTGACAGTCCTAAATCTGACTGCTTCTAGCTGTCATACAATTTCTGCAGAACAAGGCAATTTTCTCTTGTCCTACACAAACTACTGAAACTTAGATATCGGTTTTGGAATAAACTTTCTGATATATTCTTTTTTTGTAGTGTTAATGTTAGAAAAAAAGACTTGCATTTCTATAGCACCTTTTACGACCTTATCACATCCCAAAGTGCTTTACAGCCAATTAAGTACTTTTGAGGTGCAGTCACTGGTCCTGATGAAATGCATCCCAGGGTATTAAAAGAGATGGTGGAAGTTATAGCAGATACATTCGTTATAATCTACCAAAATTCTCTGGACTCTGGGGAGGTGCCATCGGATTGGAAAGCAGCTAATGTAACGCCTCTGTTTAAAAAAAGGGGCAGACAAAAGGCAGGTAACTATAGGCTGGTTAGTTTAACATCTGTAGTGGGGAAAATGCTTGAAGTTATCATTAAGGAAGAAATAGCGGGACATCTAGATAGGAATAGTGCAATCAAGCAGACGCAGCATGGATTCATGAAGGGGAAATCATGTGTAACTAATTTACTGAAATTCTTTGAGGATATAACGAGCATGGTGGATAGAGGTGTACCGATGGATGTGGTGTATTTAGATTTCGAAAAGGTATTCGATAAGGTGCCACACAAAAGGTTACTGTAGAAGATAAAGGTACGCGGAGTCAGAGGAAATGTATTAGCATGGATCGAAAATTGGCTGGCTAACAGAAAGCAGAGAGTTGGGATAAATGGGTCCTTTTTGGGTTGGAAATCGGTGGTTAGTGGTGTGCCACAGGGATCAGTGCTGGGACCACAACTGTTTACAATATACATAGATGACCTGGAAGAGGGGGCAGAGTGTAGTGTAACAAAATTTGCAGGTGACACAAAGATTAGTGGGAAAGCGGGTTGTGTAGAGGACACAGAGAGGCTGCAACGAGATTTAGATAGGTTAAGCGAATGGGCTAAGGTTTGGCAGATGGAATACAATGTCGGAAATTGTGAGGTCATCCACCTTGGGGAAAAAAACAGTAAAAGGGAATATTATTTGAATGGGGAGAAATTACAATATGCTGTGGTGCAGAGGGACCTGGGGGTCCTTGTGCATGAATCCCAAAAAGTTAGTTTGCAGGTGCAGCAGGTAATCAGGAAGGTGAATGGAATGTTGGCCTTCATTGCGAGAGGGATGGAGTACAAAAGCAGGGAGGTCCTGCTGCAACTGTACAGGGTATTGGTGAGGCTGCATCTGGAGTACTGCGTGCAGTTTTGGTCACCTTACTTAAGGAAGGATATACTAGCTTTGGAAGGGGTACAGAGACGATTCACTAGGCTGATTCCGGAGATGAGGGGGTTACCTTATGATGATAGATTAAGTAGATTGGGTCTTTACTCGTTGGAGTTCAGAAGGATGAGGGGTGATCTTATAGAAACATTTAAAATAATGAAGGGGATAGACAGGATAGAGGCAAAGAGGTTGTTTCCACTGGTCGGGGAGACTAGAATAGGGGGCACAGCCTCAAAATATAGGGGAGCCAATTTAAAACCGAGTTGAGAAGGAATTTCTTCTCCCAGAAGGTTGTGAATCTGTGGAATTCTCTGCCCAAGGAAGCAGTTGAGGCTAGCTCATTGAATATATTCAAATCACAGATAGATAGATTTTTAACCAATAAGGGAATTAAGGGTTATGGGGAGCAGGCGGGTAAGTGGAGCTGAGTCCACGGCCAGATCAGCCGTGATCTTGATGGGTGGCAGAGCAAGCTCGAGGGGCTAGATGGCCTACTCCTGTTCCTAATTCTTATGTTCTTATGTTCTTATGTTCTTATTAATGTTGAGGAAGTCCAGAACCAGGGGTCGCAGTCTAGGGATGGAGGGTGGGCCATTTGGGACCGAGATGAGTGGGGACTTCTTCACCCAGAGAGTGGTGAGCCTGTGGAGTTCTCTGCCACGGAGGGTTGTTGAGGTCAGTTCACTAGGTGTATTCAAGAAGGAGTTAGATGTAGTCCTTACTACTAGGGGATCAAGGGGTATGGTGAGAAAGCAGGAATGGGGTACTGAAGTTGCATGTTCAGCCATGAACTCATTGAATGGCGGTGCAGGCTCAAAGGGCCGAATGGCCTACTCCTGCACCTATTTTCTATGTTTCTATGTTTCTATGTCACTAGTGTAACATAGGAAATGCTGCAGACAATTTGCACACATCAAGGTCCCACGAACAGCAATGTGATAATGACTAGATAAGCTGTTGTTTAGTGACGTTGGTTGAGGGATAAATATTGACCAGGATCTCGGGGAGAACTCCCCTGCTCTTCTTCGAAATAGTGCCATGGGATCTTTTGCATCCATCTGAGAGAGCAGACAGAGCCTTGCTTTAATGTCTCATCTGAAAGACTGTATCTCCAATAGTTCCGCACACCCTCAGTACTGCCCTGGGGTGTCAGCCTAGATTTTTTTGCTCAGGTCTCTGGAATGGGACTAAGCTATGGGTCTAAGGGGATGAGGGGTACTGTATTGTTGAGGCTCTGATGCATGCAATACTCTTGTGAAGTTGCCCAAATTCACTTATTTCAGCAGAAAAGGCTCATGTTTCATGTACTATGAAGCTGGCTTTAAAAGATTATATTCCCCTTGTTTCATACTCTTATATATGCTAACGGCAGATATGTATCAGTTACCTGTTGCTACTCTAATTTGTACTGGCCAGATGCTTTGTGCAGAACTTTTGCATCTGTGAGATCCTTATGTTGGACAACAAGCATAGGATTAGAGGATGCAATTACAAAATTCACTGTCTTGTCGAATTTTTTCACACAATGGAATTCCAAAGAAAGGAATTCATTCTGGGTCAATTGATACATTTAAAGAGGAGTGGGATTGATACCTTTTGAGAAAGGGGCAATTGAGGTTTTAAATGCATTGCTTGATTTCTCGGTGGGGGGGTGGTAGGAGAAGAAAATTAGCGCTCCTTAAAGGAGGGGATCAGCAGGTGATGATGGTAGTGATGGTGGACAGTAACGTGATAGCAGAATCACACATGAAGGGCTCAATTTTCCACATGGGCGATTTTTGGTGCAGTTGAAGAGGTACGTCCAGTTTTTTGGGCCTGACTGCGCTAGAAAAAAAAAGTTCAGAGTTTCGCCAGAATTAACTTTGAATTTGGCACGGCGCACATAGGTCTTAAGCTCTGTAGATGGAGCGTAAGGCCCGCGCCAAAAACGAATGCTGCCAGGTAACGAGGGACGCTCTGAAGGGCTGAGGGGCTGAGGCTGGGCTAGAAACGGAAAATGACGCCGCTGCTATCCCAGGTCAAAAGGCCCCCCGCCCCAAGTACCGGTGCTATCCCGGGCCAAAAAGCCCCCCCACCCCAGATGCCAGATGAAAGGCACCCGCCAAAAAAAAACTCCCGTTTTCCACGTGAGGGGTGTGATGTGCCCACGCACTTTCAGAGCATAAAAATTAGAGCTGCTGCAATATGGATCATGGGGCAAAGATCAGGAATTGTCAAGCAGATCACCGCATGAATCCGTGCTTGCCCTTGCTGCCTCTACCCTTGGCCGATGACTCAGACCTTCTCCCGTTGGAACCAAGTTGCTTTTTTCGAGCACCTCATGGACAGCGATGTTCTGGTTGGCGGGTGTGGGCCCTAAGAGACAGTATTGTGGAAGGTCTGGCTCGGGCCTCCTCTGCCTCTTCCTCGCACTGTGGATGCACTAGCACACCACCTGAGGTTGGTCTGGGGATTGGAGTGGGAGTGTCACCAGTTGAATCTGTCATTCGCCGCTGGCCAATGAGAGCCTGGGCGTGTTCCCTTATTGCAGCAGCTAACTCTGTCATTCCCTCCCTAATCTGCCCCAACAGTGTATCAGCTACCTCCGACATTCTCTCTCTAATGTGTTCCCATTTCTCCCGAGAGTGTCAGTTATACTGACGACCATCCCGCAAGCTCATGACCCACCCTACTCATGGTGCCCAGGAGTGGTTGGGTAAGCTCAATGCTCTTCCTACTCATTGCCATGAGCTGAACCACATCTGTTGGATCCTGCATTTCAGGTGAGCGCTCTCGAGCTCTCCTTCCCCTCCTCACCCTGGGTGTGGCTCGCTGGAACCCATTGGGACCCACAACCTTGGACTGTGGGACACCATGAAATGTCCCCTTGCTCGTACCAGTCTGGAAAGGGGTTGGCACATCCATGTGCGGCATCATCTCTTTGAGATGCAGTGTCACAGTCTCAATATTGGGGCCTTCTCGCTCCTCCTGCTCATCCTTGTCCTGATCTTCCTGTGGAAGTTCTGCATTAAAGACTTCATCCTGGTCAGGCTCCTCTGCAAATAATTGTTCTTCCGTGGCAGGGGCTTGTGATTCCTCAGTGGCTATAGGTGCACGAAGGCACCCCCCCCTGTCCTCCGCTGTGGTCCTGCGGGTTGAGGTAGTGGCATGGCTTCCTGCTGCTCCTCCTCCTCCTCATCAGCCTGCTCTCGACCTCCTCTTCCCCTGTTGCCTGAGATGGCTCTTCAACTTCCAGTGCCTGCTGCCTCATGATCGCTAAGTTGTGCAGCATGCAGCACACGACAGTGAACTGACCGACCATCTCAGGGGAGTATTGCAGTTAGCCTCCAGAATGGCCCAGGCATCGGAAACCCTGCTTTAGTATTCCAATTGTCCTCTCAATGATGTTGCATGTGGTTATGTGGGACATGTTGTATCAACGCTCGGTTTCTGTCCGGGTATTGCGTAGCGGGGGGGTGTGGGGGGTGGGGGGGGGGGTCATGAGCCAGGTGGCGAGCCCGTAGCTCTTGCCCCCCAGCAGCCAGCTCTGCCCTTCTGGCTGCTGCTGAAAAATGGCAGATATAGCGCTCTCGCATAAGATGAATGCATCATGGGTGCTCTCTTGATATCTTGCATCAACTGCCATGATGCGATGCATGTTCACCAGGTTGATTCCGGAGCTGAGGGGGTTGACTTATGAAGATAGGTTAAGTGGGTTGGGCCTCTACTCATTGGAGTTCAGAAGAATGAGAGGTGATATTATCAAAACATATAAGGTAATGAGGGGGCTCAACAAGGTGGATGCTGAGAGGATGGCCCAAGTTTCGGCCCACGCCGAAAACGGCGCACCTCCGAGCTGGATGCCTGTTCTTCGCGCCTAAAAGTGCGCTAGAAAAAAACTTCGATATTCTCCGGCTCCTCGGAACTCGATCTCAGCTTGGCGCGGCACGCTCTTCACAGCGGGGGTCGGAGCCAAACACTCGCGTCGATTCTGTAAGTAGTGGGGGGCGGATCCAATTTAAATGAGCCAACGTGGTGCCGGCAACCCTGCCCGTGCGCGTTGCAGCGTGCGCGCACGCGCAGTGTCAAACAAACATTGGCACTCGGCCATTTTTAAAAGGACTCGTCTGCCGGCCAGCCACTGACGCCGCTCCTATCCCATGGCCGAATGGCCTCAACCCCCTTGAAAAGCTGCGTGCGTCTGGTGTTGATCCTTCGGCTGCCGGCCAGCCACTGACGCCGCTCCTATCCCATGGCCGAATGGCCTCAACCCCCTTGAAAAGCTGCGTGCGTCCAGTGTTGATTCTTCGGCTGCCGGCCAGCCACTAACAGAATGAAGGCCTGCCTGCAGCACAGCAGCTCGAAGCTTGCTGCCGCTGTTGGGGCTGCCGTCGAGACACTGACGCCACACCCCTGCCTGTCTCCAACATGAAAGGCCTGCCTGAAGCACAGCAGCTCGAAGGCTGCTGCTGTTTCACACAGGTAGGAACATGGTTTATTTAATCTTTTCTTTGCTTATAAATTTTTATTCAGGTTGAATTTATTTGTATAATATTTGTATAAGTATAACTAAGGATTGATTGTAGAATTTAATGACTTCCCTCCCCCCTCCACCTTGTTCCCTACGTCTAATTTGTAACCTACGCCTGATTTTCTAAAGTGTAGACAAGGTTTTTTCGAGCGTACAAAAATCTTCACTTACTCCATTCTAAGTTAGTTTGGAGTAAGTTTTCACTGCCAAAACTTTGAAAACAGGCGTAAGTTGCCGGACACGCCCCCTTTTGAAAAAAAAATTCTGTTTCAAAGTGAAGCTGTTCTAACTGACTAGAACTGGAGCAAACTAAATGCCGAGAATTTGAATTTCTAAGATACTCCGTTCTACACCAGTTGCTCCAAAAAATCAGGAGCAACTGAGGCCGAAACTTGGGCCCGATATTTCTACTCATAGAGGAAACTAAAACTAGGGGGCATAGTATAAGAATAAGGGGCTGTCCTTTTAAAACTGAGATGAGGAGGAATTTCTTCTCAGAGGGTTATAAATCTATGGAATTCTCTGCCCCAGAGAGCTGTGGAGGCTGGGTCATTGAATATATTTAAGGAGGAGAGAGACAGATTTTTGAGCCTTAAGGGAATAAAGGGTTATGGGGAGCAGGCAGGGAAGTGGTCAGGTTCACTGGTCCATGATCAAATCAGCCATGATATTATTAAATGGCGGAGCAGGCTCAAGGGGCCAAATGGCCTACTCCTGCTTCCTATTTCTTATATTCATATGTCGTCTCAGACCATCTGGACATTTATGAGTGAAGCTCTTTCCTGTTCCTGTAAACCTCTGAATTGTTCAAAGGTACTCGCAAGGCGATGTGAGTACAGTCTATCGCACCCTGCACCTTGGGGAAGCCAACATTCCTTGAGAAGCCCACAACCCTGTCACGCTTTGCCTAGGTGGTCATGGGGGAACTTGATGGAGTTGTCCCTGCAAGCGTACACTGCAGTCATGACCTGTCGAATGCAGCTATGTGTTGCATGCTACGAGATGTAGTTGAAGCCTGGAATGAGCCGGAGGCACAGAAGGCAAGTGCTGCAGTCACCTTGACCTCTATGGGTAGTGCAGTCCTCCCCCCGCTTCTCGGCTGCATGTCTGCCCTGATTAGTTGGCAGATCTCAGTGATCACCTCCTTCCGAAAGCGCAGCCTGCAAACGCAGTCTGCCTCACTCAGGTGCAGGTATGAGTATCTCTCCCTGAACACCTGATCCGGGTAAGGCCACCTCGCCATCATTCTTCGAGTTCTCTTGCTCCTGAGATATTGTTGTCTTATTAATCTTCTCCTTTGCATAGCCATGATGCAAAACGCTCTTACTACAGGAGCCATTGCTGGGATCGCCCCCGTTGTTTTTTCTTAGTTGCAAACAAAATGAAACTACTCACACAAAGCACCCACACCTTTTCCCTCTCTCTGAAAAAGGCTGCTGCCTGAGTCCATGGACCACACCCTGGTCTGCGCATGCGCATCAATAGGCTGGGTTTCTATGGTGACGCAACGCTCAAGGCAGAGATTTGGGGCACACACAGCACAAAATACATGGGATAACATGAAGACGTAGGGCAATATTCACTATTTATTGTTTGTTGCAGACCTAATTGGTTTTCTCTCCTCTCTGATGATCATCGGGCTTGAGCACGGAACGCCAGCCAGCAGGATCGCTGGCCTAAAGGCCCCACCCCCCCCCAACCCTCCTGGTGCTGCTCCTATCCCGGGCCAAATGCACCCCCCCCCCCCACCTCCCGCTGGTGCTATGTCTTCAGCTTGGCTAATACAATGGCGTCTTCTCTCCACCGATTTTATGTTCTCTGCGCCAATTTCCTTAAATGTAGGGAAGGTTTTTCAAAGGGTGCAGTGTGCCGCTTTAGAAAAAAATCGTACTTGGCCAAACTCATTTAAATGGCCAGAAGTGGCGCACCCAGCAAGTTCCTAAAAAATCAGACATACCTACTTTAGAATGGCATGAAAACTTTGGCGAGTCTTGCAGATTTTAGTCTGGTCCAAAAAAAAGCATCGTACGCCAAAATAACAGCACAGAATGGTAGCGAAAATTCAGCCTGAAGTATGGATGGAGCAGTCTTAATGAGCTAAATGGTCTTTCCTTACTTTGGAGTTCACGTTCTCGTGTAGTTTCACTCATTAGCTTCCTGAGTGGGAAATTTACCCATAATCTACCAGTTCTGTTCATATCACATTGGGTAGAAGAAATACATATCTATCTTTAGTACCTTTATGATAATGGGGCAATTGAATACAATATACTTTTCCATTAACTTGAACCTCAACATTATTAATAAGAAATTGTGGGGGCGCAATTGGCTAACCCCAGAAAATAGGCATAGGGACTGCGTGCTGCTTGCTACGCAATGAACGGGCGCGGGTTAACCGTGGACCATGATCCCAATGCCTGTGTTTGGGGGTCAGCTAATTTCTCATGATTGTTCTGAAAGAGTTAAAACAATTCCATATAAGGAGAAACTAATAAGCAAACATATCCTTATTTATAGTTCATGTAATAAGCTGAATTTCTAACGAACAAGTAATCATATAGTTACAGTCCAGTTAACAATTCCTTATTTCTGCTATCTCACATCACATTCTTCTTGCAGTTAATTGCTGTTCAACCATGTGAATCTGACCACAAGTCTGTATTTAATTCTGTATTTTCGAACATTAGTTCTAATCTAGTTGGTGGTTAGTTCACACAAGCATGACCTAATTAAAGTGGCCAGTGCTATAGGGGTAAGCTTTAATAGTTTAATTTAAAGTTAATTGACCTCCATCTTAGGTAGGTGTGTATAACATTACAACATCACGCTTGTCCAGTTACCAGAAATGTCATCTGCTTACATTATCCAAGTATGGGATTGGTAGTAGCCTGCAGATTGACTATTTACTCAACATGCAATTGACCACAAATGAAGAACAATCATAGAGCAAAGTGCTCAAATAAATCGTTTTATTGAAAAGAAATGTAATTTTCAAAATTTTCAGTTGACAGATAATGAGAGTAAAGGATACTTGGTTTGTGGCTCTGTTGCATTGAATGAAACTATTGCAACTTGACACAGGCACAAGTATAATTATTTTCCTTAGATTACAATATTGCTTCATTAATTTGAAATCACATGCATTGAGATAATTGATTAGACAATCAGTTGATATATTCAGCAATTAGTTGTACAATTGTTACAATAATATTTTTTCACACAATGATAGTGTTGATTAA
The DNA here is from genome assembly GCF_044704955.1 of Pristiophorus japonicus. NCBI lineage: Eukaryota > Metazoa > Chordata > Chondrichthyes > Pristiophoridae > Pristiophorus > Pristiophorus japonicus. The sequence goes on along the minus strand of NC_091987.1, from coordinate 194,439,976 downwards.
TCATCTCTAAGCAATGCAGACATTCCAGATTAATAAATAATAATTGTTCTCCAATTCTTATTTGCTAATATCCCACTTAACCCCGAGGAAAAACATGAATGATCAACACACAATGCTGTGGCATCATTACTCAAATCTGTCACTAAGTTTGCAATGAACGTTAACAAGATGCATATTATCTGCTTGTAACAAGTTCTGTATGGAGATCAAAGTGGGTGAGCAGGATGATTAATATATTGAGGAATATTTGTAGCATTTTGCACCATATCTAAAATATAACTGAGCAAATGATAGTGGAACGAAGAGAAATACTGAAAATAATTAATCTATGGTTCAGTATATATCTCTACAATGATAACATTTAAGCATTAAAAATGTGTAGAAAATCAATTTGCTAACATTACATAATGGGAAGCTTGTACAGATCTTGAAAGCAAGTGCTCTAAAGACTCATCTTTTCTCTATCCAATGTAGATATTAATCTTAGGAAATATGCTTTATCTGCTTTCCGTTGTTCAGTTGGCTACACCAGGTATCTGATTCCGTATTTATAGTAATATCAAGAACTGAATCCAATATATCCACAATTTCTGCTGTTTCTCTCGTAACCACAGCATGTTCCAGCTGGGGACAAATGCAATTTGATAAATGTACTATTAGGCAGAAGTGGACCCGTGAATTTCGGCATTTTGTAGTTTGTTTGATTTTTTCACTGTGCTAGCATAATAAGCACTCTGCCTGCGAAAGGGATTCAAAAGGACAGTGGTGATTCTTCCAGGTCGCAGATCGCTAAACTGAAAGGCTAAGGACCCTAAATTTTTAACCTTTGGACAAGACCATGAAGGGTTCGGGGGTTTGATCCAAGCTGTTATCATATATGATGAACTTCCTCGGAAAGGGAACTACTCACTTCTGCCTCATATGAGTAAATGAACTTGCTCTGCTTTGAAAATATCTTGAGGAAGGATATTTGTACTATCTCGATGGTGTGGGTAGAAGTAAATTTGAACTATGCAATGTTGTGGGTATTGTGGATTCGCAACTGTATATATATATATACATATATATTAGTTTAATTACATCTGCACATTGCAGGCAATGCAAGAGTAAGTAAATTGTACCATGCAGTATCGGAGTAAATACAGTTATACCATGTACATGATGTGGCAGTAAGTAGATTCAAAACATAGAAATTTACAGCGCAGAAGGAAGCCATTTCGGCCCATCGTGTCCGCGCCGGCCGACAAAGAGCCACACAGCCCTCGGTCAGCAGCCCTGAAGGTTACATATAAACCTATGAACAATGAACAATGACGGAAAGGTAAAGAGTACCCAGCCCAACTAGTCCGCCCCACACAACTGCGACACCCCTTGCACCGAAGCATTCTACACTCCACCCCAACCGGAGCCATGTGATCTCCTGGGAGAGGATCTACAAACAATGTAGATATTGTAAAGCACATCTTTAACATTCAGGTAGTTCCTTTTCAATTGCAATACTTAGAAGTAGCATATGTTCTGTTTATAAGACTAACGTTTGATTCTTTTAGACAAACAGTGCTGCAAGAGGGCCTGGCAACCCAATGTAATGCAGGCTGTGACTTGCTTCATTATCTAAAGTAAGAGTAACCCTGAATGCAATGTGTTGGTATACTAATACTGTGTTGGTATACTAATACTAATACTGTGTTGGTATACTAATACTAATACTGTGCCACAGAAAGGAAGGGTGAAGCTTTACACTCACTACTGTTCTCCACAGTCGAAGGTAAAGGTTTGGTGGAAGAGTCAGAATATTCAAGGACAAGTACATGAAATTACAGAATGTTACCAGACCCAACCCCTTTGCCCAGAGCGACCTGGATTATGGGTAGGACAACAGTGTCTAGGTCACAGGAGGCAGTGTAAATGGGACCAACAGGGGTGTCTATGCCTTGGCCCTTGCCTAGAGCATGCCCAAAGGCATTAGCCAGGCCGCTTATAACAAGGCTGCTTTCCACCTTTTATTCAAGAGTCCATCAGGTCTATGCTGGTAAGAGGGAAGATTTAATCTATGTGATAGGGGCAGCACAATCCTAAATATGTTATTTATAAATACATTTACGGCATTGCTGCATTTAGTGCACAGAACAAATCTTCGTTAGTGTTATGTATGCATGCTTGTATTGTTATATGGAGCCCAATTTTCCACACGATAAAAAACTGGTGCCACTCCGAGCTGGGCGCCCATTTTTCGCGCCTAAAACGGCGCTTAAAAAAAAACTCGCGATTCTGGAGCGTTCTGCAGCTCCTTGTCTGCCTGGTGCAGCGCCCAGGGGGGCGGAGCCTACACTCTCGCCGATTTTGTAAGTGGGAGGGGGCGGGTACTATTTAAATTAGTTTTTTTCCTGCCGGCAACGCTGCGCGTGCGCGTTGGAGCGTTCGCGCATGCTCAGTGTGAAAAAAACATTGGCACTCGGCCATTTTTGTAGTTCTTTGTAGCTGTTTAATTTTTGAACATTTTTTTAATAAAACCACATTAGCACTTGTTGCCTTCTCACTGTCTCCTCCCCGCCCCCCCTCCCCCGCGGGAAAGAACGGGTGCCTCCTCCCCCCTCTCCCCCCCCCGCGGGAAGAACGGGTGCCTCCTCCCCCCTCTCCCCCCCCCGCGGGAAGAACGGGTGCCTCCTCCCCCCTCTCCCCCCCCCGCGGGAAGAACGGGTGCCTCCTCCCCCCTCTCCCCCCCCCCGCGGGAAGAACGGGTGCCTCCCCCCCCCCGCGCGAGTTGAACGGGCGCCTCCCCCCCCCCGGCGGGAAAGAATGGGCGCCTCCTACCCCCCCCGCGGGAAGAACGGGGGCCTCCTCCCCCCCCCCGCGGGAAGAACGGGGGCCTCCTACCCCCCCGCGGGAAGAACGGGGGCCTCCTCCCCCCCCCGCGGGAAGAACGGGGGCCTCCTCCCCCCCCCCCGCGGGAAGAACAAGGGCCTCCTCCCCCCCCGCGGGAAAGAACGGGCGCCTCCTACCCCCCCGCGGGAAGAACGAGGGCCTCCTCCCCCCCCCGCGGGAAGAACGGGTGCCTCCTCCTCCTCCCCCCCCGCGGGAAGAACGGGCACCTCCCCCTCCCGTGGGAAGAACGGGTGCCTCCTCCTCCCCCCCCCCCCCGCGGGAAGAACGGGCGCCTCCCCCCCCCGCGGGAAGAACGGGTGCCTCCTCCTCCCCCCCCCCCCGCGGGTTGAACGGGGGCCTCAGGGCAGCATTCTCTGTGCCTGAAGCACTATCACACAGGTAGGAAGATGGTTTATTTAATCTTTTCTTGGCTTATAAATGTTTATTCAGGTTGGATTTATTTGTATAATATTTGTAGAAGTATAAATAAGGATTTATTGTCGAATTTAATGACTTCCCTTCCCCCCCCCGCTCCCCCCCACCTCGTTCTGGACGCCTAATTTGTAACCTGCGCCTGATTTTTTAATGTGTAGAACAGGTTTTTTCAGTTCTACAAAAATCTTCACTGGCTCCATTCTACTTTAGTTTGGAGTACGTTTTCACTGTGGAAACTTTCAAATCAGACGTCAGTAGCCGGACACGCTCACTTTTGAAGAAAAAATTCTGTTCCAAAGTAGAACTGTTCTACCTGACTAGAACTGCAGAAAAAAAAATGTAGAGAATTGCGATTTCTAAGATAGTCCGTTCTCCACCAGTTGCTCCTAAAAATCAGGTGCAAATCATGTGGAAACTTGGGCCCATGGTATCTGTAACACTGAATGTACCTTACACTGTGTACACCTTACTGTACACCAGAGGGTGCTGCTGCTGGAGACCTAAGGGTTGTCTATACACTGCGGGTAACCCAGTATAAAAGGGAGCTCACAGCTTGTGGTCCTCACTCGAGGAGCTGCAAATAAAGGACTACAGTCTATACAGTTTAAGTACCATACCCTTCCTCGTGGAGTCATTACCAAAGGTGCCTGCATACACTACAACTGGCGATGAGGTCACGAACTACACGCTCAGCATGTCGAATCTCAGCAACTTTCAACAATTTACCGATGGGGAAGATTGGGACGCTTTTGTAGAAAGATTGGAACACTTCTTCATAGCCAATGGCCTGGATGGGGACACACCAGCGACACGACCGAAAAAGCGCAGGGCCATCCTGCTTAGCAGTTGTGGGCCCACCATCTATTGTCTCGTCAGGGACATGCTAGCCCCAGAGAAGACAATCACCAAGAGCTATGAGGAACTTGTAACACTAATACAAGAGCAACTAAAACCAAAAGAAAGCATCCTCACAGCCAGGCACCAGTTCTACACTTACCGGCAACCCGAAGGCCAAGAAACTACTCAGTATGCTGCACACTTAAGAAGACTAGCTGCACCGTGTGATTTTGGAGACCACCTTAATGAAACACTAAGGGATATATTTGTCATCGGAATCGGCCACGAGGGACATCACAGTCACCCTTGAGAAAGCAATTCATGAGCCAGGCCTACACGGTTTTGGCCGGCAACTCACGCGAATACTGACTCAGGACTCTAAACCAGTGTGCGAAGTGCACTGCATGGCTACTTCTAAAGGCAGAAATGCTGCCCCGAGTCCTGCAACCCTGAGTCCGCCACATGGGGCAAACCGGATGGCCCCGTGCTGGCGCTGTGGAGGAAACCACGGGGTTCACCAGTGCTGCTACAAAGACTATACATGCAAAGGCTGCAAAGAAAAAGGGCACCTTCAGAGAATGTGCAGAAAAAGCTGTACTCACCGCGTCACCAAAGAGTTGGCTGATCACCGGGGCTCCGACACAGATGAAGATGAAGCTGCTCAACCCCTGGAAGAAGAGATGGAATTATACCTGCTCCACCGAAAGTTCTCCGTGGACGATGGAAGTAGACATCGACAGGGTCCCAGTTTCCATGGAGATCGACACAGGGGCGAACCAGTCTGTGATGAACCAAATGACCTTTGAAAAAATTTGGATGAATCCCGCCACTCGACCAAAACTGTCTCCTGTCGAAGCGAAGCTGCTCACCGATACCAAAGGTAAAGTCCAATTGTTGGCGGCATAGACGTCCAGGTCTCCCAGGGCAGCGTGTTGAACAGACTCCCCCTGTGGATTGTTGCCGGCGATGGTCCCACGCTGCTGGGAAGAAGATGGATGAACCCGGTCCAAATCAGTCGAAGTGGTGACGGCCTCTGAGCTCCAGCAATCGACATCGAACATGGATCCATCGCTGCGTCTAGAGATTCCACTGTCCAGCTCGACTGCGTGGCAAAATCTCCAGGACCACAGTCGGCGAATTTTCCAGGACCGAAAACCCAAACTTCTCCTTCCGGGCCAGGGCAGGACTCCAAGAGGTGAAAATCATCGAGAAAGGTGGACTCCTGACGTCCATGGCCGAATCTGAGGAAGAAAAGACTACCACAGCCTACCTGGAGGAGAACCAGAAGATGGCGGCTGCACCACGAGGAGAAGAATCTGCAATCAAAATGGCCGCGACCAGACCACGAGGGACAGCATTGGAGGAACGACATGTGACACCGAGCGGCCAATCAGATTGGAAGGCTCCCTTAAAGGAGACCGGTAACCAAAAGAATTTAAAGGGGCAGTTTCAACTTAAAGATGACAGGGACTTTAAAGCTAAAAATGTAGGAAAAGGGTACAAGTATGATAATGTAACCACGAATTGTGATGCTGGTGTAACTAATGTGAAAAATGAAATGAATGCTTGTGTAAGTAAGGTTAAGAACAAGCTTGTTATGTGTGATGATTATGACAGAGAGTTTGAAATGCCTAATGTAACCATGTCTGGTTAGACCATGATACCAAAAAGTGATGCAAATGTTGTTATTAACAACGTAAAAGCAGTCAATAATGTAGACTCGACTATGTATGACCAGAGCCGTGGTGTCATGTATACAAGTAGAACACTGTTAAAGGACACTGGGTTCTACAGGGACCATGCAAATGCTAGAGGAATCCCCCCGTGGGAGACCCCCAGGTCCAGCTGGCTACCAGACCATGTAGCCTGGACCTTTGGAACTAGTGTGATGCCCCAGGAAGGACACAGACACACCCAGTGGGAGCAGACCCACTACAGGGACAGTGGTCAATGGGCAGCACTGCTACCACCACTGGCAACCTGCCCCAGACCAGCCCTACACTCCCTGGCCACCAGGGCCAACACCAGGGGCGAGAAGCCAATACCCTCCAGCTTTCCCAGCAAACCCTGGGGTGACCACTCTCATCCCAATTGGAGAACAAGGAGCCCACACAGTCCTGTGGCCCTGCCTACCACCACACAACTACCCACATCACAGAATATGCACCCTACCCGCTGCTGCAATGGCTATCCCACTGAGGGATCCCACAGCAGCGACACCCACATGGTCTGTGTGTGATGGCGGGGGGGTTGGGAAATGTATGAGGCCAGTCTCAAGTACAGGGATCACATCTGGCACCTACACAACCCTCACCACAACCTCCCATAGCCCACTACTGATCACCTCCCCAGGTCATTACAATAAGGACTTGAAAAATGCTTAGGTGGAGTGTTGTTATGTATGCATGCTTGTATTGTTATATGATGTCTGTAACACTGAATGTACCTTACTCTGCACATACCTTACTGTACACCAGAGGGTGCTGCAGCTGGAGACCTAAGGGTTGCCTATACACTGCGGGTAACCCAGTATAAAAGGGAGCTCACAGCTTGGTGTCCTCACTCGAGGAGCTGCAAATAAAGAACTACAGTCTACACAGTTAAAGTACCATACCCTGCCTCGTGGAGTCATTACCAAAGGTGCCTGCATACACAATAGTTAGTTCCAAGCTAGCACCTCACTTACTTCTGTAAAATATATACCATGTCTTTATTCTAGATGTTGTTGGTGAAGCAAAAACATATTCCGTTATTCTGCATCAGAACAAATCATCCAAGTCACTCTAATTGGAGAACATCCTTGACAAACAGTTCTCCAACAGTCTTCTTCTACGTTTTAAGCAAAGCAAAATCAGACTAATGCCACAACTGGATTATTGCTACTGATGCCAATGGCCATCACCTCGACATGGTTAATGTTAAGCTCCCAACACATGCCTACTCACTTCAATGCTAATAGTTAACCAAATCAAGATCGGACAAGTTGTAGTGGTCACCTGTGATTATACAGAATAATGGTTTGGTAATACACAGATTTTATAATGGCATAACTGCCTCAAATGTCTCAGGGTCTGGGGCAGGATATCAGTGTAAAAGGGGAGAGAGATAATAGGCGCGGGCAGGAAATTTGGAGAGACCTCGAAATGTTGGGTCTCCACCCCAACGAGCAAAATATGGGAATTCCTGTTGGAGACACAGCTGGGTAGAATTTCCATCTACTCCAGTGAAGGCTTGACATCGGGAAAGAAGTGGGAATGGTGAGGTGATAGTACCTACTGGAATTCCCACTGGTCCTACCTACTTTGCCGTGACCGAGTTGGACATGGCAGTTCAAAGGACAGGTGTAAGCGAGGCCAGCAGGGGTGTTCCATGTCATGACCCTGGAGTAGAGGGGTGTATGTCTAACTTTCCGGATAACATTAAACCAGCAGTTACAGTGAGCTGTATAAAATTGTAAAAGGTTGTAGATAGATTCAGCAAGTGAGCAGGTAGATCAATTAACAAAGTGTGAGATGCTAATTGTAGTTAAGTGATTTTCTCTCTCTCTTCTTTCCCTCTCCTACTCACCACTCTCCCCCAGCAAAGAGTAATGGGATGCTGCTGCCCTTTGGGCTACTTTGCACCTTCCGTTGGTGCTAACGGGGCGCAAATGAGTTTGTGACTCATGCTAAATTCGGCGGGTTTTTGCAGTAGCGGTAACATGTAGCGCCCCACTCTGCCGTGCTGGCATTGCTGTCGTCATCACCGTCGCAGCACCCTGGAAGGTAAATTGGCCCTCGCCCCCTGGTTTAGCGCCTGGTGCTAACAGCGGCAGCTTCAGCAATTGGGTTTCCAACACATGCCTACCCCTTTGCTGAAGGGGAGGGGGGGGTGTGGGGGGAAAGAACGAAATAAGAGAGAGAGAGAGAGAGAGAAAAACACCACTTAAATACAATTAGCATCTCACACTTTGTTACATTGATCTAGGTTAATATTAGACAGATACACCCTCCACTCCAGGGTCATGACATGGAGCACTCCTGCTGGCTGGAGGAGTGCTATTTAAAGGTGCAAGCAACTGATTAACTTTTAGATGGTCAATAATATTTCTTTCTTAGTTTTACATAGGATGATAGGCATTTTGACTGATTTGCAGTTGAAGGCTCATAAAGATTTGTGACTTTCATTGAGGACAGATTTGAAACTCCAACATTGATATTGTTTCCTGGGGACTGTGCTGGCACTGGATCTCTTGCTCCAGCATCACCATCAGAAGCAACTGAGGCACAGAGAAAGACAGCAAAATGTGGCCAGAGGGCTCTGAACAGGAGACCTTGCCCTCCCAGGGTATTCCGGCAGCAGTTCTCCCCCATCAACTTCACTGAGGAACACTGTGTTCGAAGGTTGCACTTTAGCAAGGACGTGGTCACAGAGCTCTGCCACCTCTTGCAAGCACACCTCGAGCCTCAGACCAGGGTGAGAACGGCTCGCTCAGTGGCAGTCAAGGTCACCATCGCGTGGATCCTTCCAGTGTGCAATAGAAGACATCTCCAACATCTCCCAGTTTGCCGTCCATTGCTGCATCCGCAAGGTCACAGATGCTCTCTTCAAACCCATGACCAGAGAGAAGCAGCACAAGCATGCATGTGGCCTTGCCAAGATAGCAGGCTTCTCCATCATGCAGAGCGCCATTGACTGCACCCATGTCACTTTACGGGCACCGCAAAACAATCCTGTTTTGTAACCGCAAAGGCTACCACTCACTGAATGTGCAGGTCGTGTGTGACCACACATGCCTCACTGTCAATGCCCGCTATCCTGACAGCAGTTATGATGCATTCATCCTGCGCCAGACCGGTATGCCAGCTCTCTTCCAGCCACCACATGAAGCTCACGGCTGGCTGCTCAGAGACAAGGGACGGCCACTCTTCACCTGGTTCATGACTCCCCTCCGCAACCCCAACACTCCTGCCCAGCACTCATTTAATGTTTGGCATGCTGCCACCAGAAACATCATTAAGCAAACCATTGGAGTGCTCAAGCAACGGATCCGCTGCCTTGATCGCTCGGAAGGAGTCCTCCAGCACTCGGCTGAGCTTGTGCCCCTTTTCCTTGTCGTCTGCTGCATGCTGCACAACTTAGCCATCATGAGGGCGCAGCCATTGCCACCAGGCTTTGCTCCACCACCTGATAATGGGGAGGACGAGGAGGAACAGGAGCAGCAACAGCAGCGACGGAGGAGGCAGGCACTTAATTGGCCTTCTCAAGGGTGGTCCTCGACCGCCTCATCAGTCCTCGGTTCCAATGAATTCCAACCAATTCCCGGTTGCTCTGCCGTCCACATCATTAAATCAATTTCTCATTCCATACCACAGCCCCAGAACTGAAATGAGAGACAGCACAAATTTGCAACATTCCAATGACATTTTTATCCGAAAACATTAAACACATATATAAACAATTACATTTACTATTCACCCTTGTGCAAAACCTTATATCCCTTTTAACATGTTCCATATGTGTGCAGCACGGCTGGTGCAAGGCTGCTGAGTGTCAGGGCCAGAGACAACAGATGGCCTTGCAGGATACCTTTGACCAGCTCTGGGCCAGGAAGGCCCGGCTGTCGACTGCACCACCTCAGGCTGGGCGGCGGCAGTCTGGGTTGGCTGGATGACAGGCAGCGACAAGTGCAATGGCGGACTGGCAGTGGTGGGATCAGGAATGCTGTCATCCTGAGCGAGGACAGCAGATTCCTGCTCCACTGACCCATTGCCACTCCCCCGGGGCAGCACCTCGGCATCGCTACTAATCCGCTGGAGCACAGACTGGTGGCCTGCTGCGACACCGTGAGATCCTCGGTTGATTCTGGTGGCCTCAGCGACGATGACAGCAGTCAGAGCTTGTGCATCATCCAGCTGAGACTGCATGAGAGCAGTCTGAGCTTCGATGGCAGCAACCATTCTCTGCATTACAGCACTAAGACGTGACATTGCTTCCACCTGTGCTGCAATGGAAGCTGCCACATCAACTATGACAAGCATCATGAGGTCTGGGTCCCCACAGTTTCTCTGGGAGACCACCATTGTCTGTGCCCCACTGAGTTCAATAGCGCTTGCTTTACCGCCCCCTGCCCCTCCTTCCTGGGTTGCTAAAGCCCAATTTGGAAGAACTTCAGAATCCTTTGCGCCTGCCGCTAAATTTTCAAAATTAAAAAAGTTAACGCCCCGAAAGGGGCTCTACCGAATTTCTCCCCCACATAGTACACATGCAAGTAAGTAGTACTGCGCCTATACAGAGCGCTAGTCAGGACTCATTTGGAATATTAAGGGCAATTCTACAAGTCCACCACGGGGAGCCTCAACATAGTTTTGAGAACCCCACCTTAGGAAGAATATGCTGGAGGGAGGTCAGTGATGAATCACCAGAAAGATACCGAGAATGGAGGGGTAGTTATTTCCTCGGAAGTTAAGAATTAAGGGATATTGGAGGGTGGGGCAGGTGCTGGAAACTGCTTAGGCCAAAGCGGCCATTGAAGGACCATAAGTGGAGCAGTCCCAGTAACTATCAACCATCACCCATTTCGCGATATCGCCCAAGTCACATCTCACCCTGATCGTTTTTAGTTTTGAGTCACTGAAATGACCTATCCATCTTGTCCTGTGACTTTTTCCTTCTTTGTTTTCAATTAGGAAAGGATATAATGTTGCTTGTTCTAACAATTCTGCCATAAATTCTGAATCATCTTCATTGGCTGCTTCCTCCAGCTGTTGCACCATTTATCTGTTCTCCCCCCTCAGTCCCACGAGCATCCTTTCAATGACTTACTGATCAATGACTTACTGATCAATGACTTACTGATTACAGGTTTATTTTCCCCTGTGCTGAAGAAACAATCTTCTACTGAACTCTTGTCAACCAATGACAGTTCAGCCAATTTTCTGCAGCTCTCTGCCCATTTTATTCAGGTGTCGTTGACTGTTCATGTTATTTTTTTTCACCAACCAATATTTGTCCAGTATATTTTATGCTATTTGACATTTGATTTATCTCCTCTGCTCTTCCTATACCCAATTGTTTTACTTGCTGCCCTCCATGCAATGTTTTCTAATTCACCTGCAGGTCCAAGTTCCCATCCTGGGTGCTCATTCTTTGTCTGATGTTTGAAGCACCTTGGCTTCAGTTCAGAGACCACTGACTGAGCCTTGAGATCGGTTGATCATAAGCAAAACTCAGCAAGGTTGATCATTTTCTGAGTTCTGCAAGACTGAATTTTATTTTGGTGAAGACACGATGAACAAATATTAACATTTTTTCACGCCTTGAAAGAAAGAGATTACTCGCCTTTCGAACCAAAAACTTTCATGGGTCCTTCTCCTGACTCTCTGAAGCATTTCACATGCAATGAATTACTTTGAACTGCATTTGTTATGCAGGCGCCCGTGGGAGCCATTTTGGGCCACGCAGGATCAGTTTATCGCCACCGGAGTAAAGTTATCTGGATCTGTTTCGGGTCATTTTGTGAGTCTGCCCGGGAGCCTCACCTGCCAGTGGCACTAATCGGAAATTCAGGCGGGCACTGCCAACGGTTTCCCAACCACAGTGGTCAGAAAACCATGAGCTGGGCATGCTTGAATGTTCACGTTGTACTGCCAGTGAATGAGGATCTATGACTGCTGCACAGACACATAGAAATCTCCCTCGTATGTTGATTGCACTTTTGGACTCAGCAATAGCTGCAAATTCCATTAAGATTACCAGTCCTCAATGGTTAAATAAATGTATTCAAAACATTTCGACAGAAACAGACAGAAAAAAGTTAGAATGACTTATTGTTCTTTGTTAAATTTGATTTCTGCTGAGGTTTGCTGGAGATAATTTCCGTGTTTTTCATTTATTTGCAATCTCAATGCTGTAAGGTTCATCAAAACACATCCTTATATCACTTGTGAATGAGTTACTGTGACAAACATAATGTACACCTTTCTTCTCCCGAAATGCAACAATTTCCAGTTAAACATGTGAGCATAACATATTTCTGACACTATGGCCACAGCATGAATGACCAGGGCAATACCATACTGATCTCATTATAATCTCCTGATACCCAGCTTGTTATTAAATCAGCCTTTCTTTGTTGTCGTGTTACATTGATTTTTATATAAATTCTGTAATTCGTGCTATGTAATGGTTGGTTGTAATATGGAGATACCATCTGTAAAACCCAACCAGGAGTGAAATTATATAGCGGATAATAGATGGCTGGCAGCTAGTTACAAGGCAATAATTCAATTGAGCGGTTCTGATGATATCATAAACCATGAGAGCTAAGCTTAAGTAGTTTATGAACAACAGCAGAACCTTGAGACTGAATTACTGTCCTAGACTCACTGCTGGACATTTGTTATTCTTTGTAATATATTTTAAAAGTTGGTTTTCATTTTTTTTCTGTAGAGGTTGCATTTAATATGGTCGATGGATTGTGAAGGAGGTGATGGTAACCATAGTGAACAAAGAACTCCGATCCCCAGCATCACATGACTGGCACCATTATAACACATTTCTCCAGGCAGATTACGGGATAATAGGCACCATTTCTAAATGAATTAGTCTTCTAAATGAATGGGATTAATTGTGCCACCGTTCTTAACTGAGACTTGCTCACCTCAACAATAACTTAGTGAGCCAGTCGCAGCAGCGCAAAGCAGATCAACACTCTCGCCTCACCAACAGTCCGTGTTTATCGCTTTAATGAATGGATGTAAAATTATAGGCTGCTGGTGTGCAGTTTCACAATATGCAGTTCCAATGTGCGCTGGGGGCACAGAAGTGGAATTTTTTACTCAGAAATGATTTGAGTACAAATTTCACGGGCATTTGAGATGGTCTCTTGGTCAATCAAAAGATGACACCTAGCTAGCTTATTGTTTGCCTAACAAAGTGGGTTCACATAGCCAGCCATTAGGAATGACAGTATGCATTTGCAGCATTCAAATCTGTAACATCCTGCCATGAGCCTAGGTGACTGAATAAACAAAACAGTTGAGGTGATTCTTTGCAGGCACCACCCTGAACAAGGTGGATTTATATAGCACCTTTCACGACCACCTGACATCTCAGGAGGCATACTGATCCCCGTGACATTTCCAAGCAGTCAGCTGAATGTGGATTTCTTCGCAACACTGAAAACAATTTTGCAGTAATTCAATTAAAATATTTACCCCACAAGTCTCAATACAATCTATAATATAAGGACTCCTGCGACATTCAACAGGACCGATTTTGGATTTGTCACAGCCACAACTGTGGCAAAGGAAGCCACAGCCTCTCATACTGTTGCTATATATTTGGTGTTGATTTGAACATATTCAGCATGTTGAAATGTGGCATCAGTGCCCTGAGTAATGCAGAACTGAAATATAAACTGATTGATGCTTGCTATGTCTTCTGCAATTGCCTCAAAAGAGCTTGTGGCAAATAAGTTGACTGCCATTGTTGCATTTACTGCTAATCGCAGCACAATTGATGTTGCAGCCAGCAGACCTGGTTCCAAGTGAAGGCAGAATTCATCTATGGCTTCCTTGATGAGTCACGGTCTCCTGCCATGTTCTTCCTTAGTGAGTCCAGGCAAGTTCAGTGGAAACACTGCCTGAGGTAATAATGGATCTTGGTGGTCCTCCAACTCTGGCCTCGGAGCTCCCTGGCTTTCCACTGCCACTAATCTTCCTCCACCTCCAACTTGTGTAGCAATGGCTTCACTTCCCACCCCTTCACTACTACCTCTGGAATCCTCCCAACCTCTTCTGGGGAAGAGGAGGTTGCGGGAGCAGGATAGATCCCTGGGGGATTCCTTTGATGATGGGCTCAGCTTCCACATGAACGATGATGATATTCAGCTCTACCTTTCCACCATCTCGTTCAACCCTTCCACTGTAACTGTGTTGTCAGAAATCTTATCCAATGTCTGGTCGTGGTGTGTCGCAATTTCTTCCAGTTAAAAATTGGGAAGACTTAATGTAAAGTCCTGTCCCCTCAGTACAGACTCACACGAGGCATGTAGTGAAGTCAAGGTCACTCTGGACCTGCACCTTTATTTCACAGCTCTGGAATGCTGCACTTGTCTGAGACCTGTCCTTATATACCTGTCTCTTGCAAGTGCACCCCTGGTGGTAAGGTATGCTGGTAGTTACAGGTCATATCTTATTACAGTCATGTATAGCATGTTAGGATACAGTTATATATAATAATGTAAGATACATGACATCACCCTCCCCAAGGTCTTATTGTCTTTATAGGTTCAGTCTCTCAGGTGGTCTACGCTCTCGCACGGAGTGTCTGAGTTGTGGTTTAGTTGTTTGCCTTGGTGTCTGTTTTTCTTTGGGTGTGGTTGCTGGTATCTCGCCTGGGTTGTCTGTTTCGATTGGTGTGATTGTTGTTGACTCGCCTGGGCTGTCTGTTGGGATTGCCCTTTCCTCAGGTTGTTCCCTCTGTCTGTCCACCAGGTGTGGTGCGAGTTCCACATTGTAGTCTGCCTCTGGTTCCGCAGTGTTGTTGGTAAATCTGCTTTTGACTTGGTCTACATGCCTCCGGCAGGTTTTGCCATTGTCCATTTGTACTACCAGTAGCCTGTTTCCTTCCTTGCCCGTTACTGTCCCTGCAAGCCATTTGGGACCCCTGCCATAATTTAGTACAAACACTTTGTCCCCTATCTCATTGCATCTTCCCCTCGAATTTCTGTCATGGTACTCAGTCAGCTTACGGCGCTTTGCCTCAACGATTTCATGCATGTCTGGGAGGATTAATGAGAGCCTTGTTTTTAAAGTCCTTTTCATCAACAGTTGCGCGGGGGGGATCCCAGTCAGTGAGTGCGGACGAGATCTGTATGCCAGCAGCAGTCGCGACAGGCGACCCTGCAGCGTGGGACCTTGGATTTTAAGCAAGCCTTGTTTAATGATTTGCACTGCTCTCTCCACCTGGCCGTTGGAGGCCGGCTTGAATGGTGCCGTCTTGACGTGATTTGTGCCATGGTGAATTATAAAGTCTTGGAATTCTGCGCTGGTGAAGCACGGACCATTGTCACTGACCAATATGTCAGGGATTCCGTGCGTTGCAAACATGGTTGCGAGGCTCTCCACAGTGGTGAGGTTGTGCTCGAGTTTAAAATGGTGCATTCGATCCACTTTGCATTTACAACTACGAGGAACATTTTGCCCATGAATGGGCCCGCATAGTCTACGTGCACCCGCGACCACGGTTTGGTAGGCCAGAGCCAGGGGCTCAGTGGAGCCTCCATGGGGGCATTGCTGAGTTGGGCACAAATGGTGCACCTTCGGACGCAGAGCTCCAAATTCGCGTCAATACCAGGCCACCAGATGTGGGATCTGGCTATGGCCTTCATGAGAACGATCCTCGGGTGCTCGCGGTGGAGCTCCCGGACAAATGCCTCTCTGCCTTGCAGAGGCATGACTACTCGGCTGCCCCACATCAGGCAGTCTGCTTGTAGTGATAGCTCATGCATGCGCCTGTGAAAGGGTTTTAATTCCTCAGGGCAGGCATCGCGAGCCTCTGCCCAGTCACCGGTTAGGACACATCTTTTTACTAAGGATAACGTGGGGTCGCTGGCCGTCCAGCGCTCTGATTTGGCGAGCCGTCATGGGCGAACCTGTAGACTCAAAGGCATTGATTGCCATGACTATCTCACAGCCCTTCGATGGTCGCCAGGGGTAGCCTGCTGAGCGCGTCGGCACAGTTGTCTGTGCCTGGTCTGTGCCTTATTGTGTAGTCGTAGGACGCCAGCATGAGAGCCCATCATTGAAATCGCGCCGAGGCATTGGCGTTTATTGCCTTGCTCTCGGATAGGAGGGACGTGAGGGGCTTGTGGTCGGTTTCTAACGTGAACTTGGCCCCGAAAAGGTATTGGTGCATCTTTTTGACACTGTACACGCACACGAGAGCCTCCTTCTCTACCATTCCGTACCCGCACTCCGCCCGCGAAAGTGACCTGGAGGCATAAGGTTGTAATTTGCCCGCACTATTGACATGTTGCAAAACGCACCCGACCCCATACACTGACGCATCGCATGTGAGAACTAGCTTTTTACCTGGGTCAAAGAAAGTCAAAACACTGTTGGAACACAGAAGGTTGTGTGCCTTATTGAAGGCGCGTTCCTGGCTGTCCCCCCAAAACCATTCGCACCCCTTCCTGAGTAGCACATGGAGAGGCTCCAGCAGTGTGCTTAAGTTCTGCATAAAGTTCCCAAAGTAATTGAGTAGCCCGAGAAAGGCGTGCAGTTCTGAGACATTCCGGGGCCTGGGTGCCAGGCGAATTGCTTCTGTTTTGGACTCTGTTGGGCGGATTCCATCAGCGGCAATCCTTCTGCCCAAAAATTCAACCTCGGGTGCAAGAAACAGGCACCTGGATTTCTTGACTCGTAGACCTACCCGATCCAACCGCTTTAGTACTTCCTCCAAATTACGGAGATGGGAGTCGGTGTCCCTGCCCGTGATAAGTATGTCGTCTTGAAATACAACCGTCCCCGGGATGGACTTGAGTAGTCTCTCCATGTTGCGCTGGAATATGGCAGCTGCCGACCTGATGCCGAATGGGCATCGATTGTACATGAAAAGGCTTCGATGTGTGTTGATGGTGGTGAGTAGCTTGGATTCCTCGGTCAATTCTTGCGTCATATACGTAGATATGAGGTCTAATTTTGAGAAAAGTTTACCTCCAGCCAATGTGGCAAATAAGTCCTCCGCTCTGGGCAGCGGGTACTGGTCCTGTAGGGAGATTCTGTTTATGGTAGATTTGTAGTCCCCACAGATTCGTACGGATCCATCAGGCTTCATGACTGGGATGATGGGACTTGCCCAGTCGCTAAATTCCACAGGTGATATAATTCCTTCCTGCAGAAGCCTGTCTAATTCGTGTTCAATCTTTTCGCTCATCACATAGGGTACAGCTCTGGCCTTGTGATGGACCGGTCTAGCATCCTGTGTGATGTAGATTTTGACTTTGGTAACCTTTGAAAGTGCCCACACCTGGCTGAAAGAGATGTTCAAATCGCTTTATAACTATTGAGCAGGAGGTCCGTTCCTCTAATGACATGGCATGGACATCATCCCATTTCCAGTTTAGTTTTGCCAGCCAGCTTCTCCCCAGCAGTGCTGGGGGGTCTCCAGGGACAATTTACAGGGGAAGTCGGTTCACTGTCCCTTTGTGTGTGACAGAGAGCATGGCGCTGCCAAGGACTGGTACGATTTCTTTGGTATAGGTCCTTAGTGTGGTGTCGACCCTTGTGAGTTTTGGTCTGTCTCTTTTATGCGGCCAAAGTTGTTCAAATTGTTGAGCGCCCATGAGAGATTGACTCGCTCCCGTATCCAGCTCCATGTTGACAGATATCCCGTTGAGTAGGTCCCTCATCATTATAGGAGGCATCCTGTTGTAGGAGCAGCGGTCATTGATCGTGTTGACCCGCTGTACATCGGTGCCCCGGGTACTGTCCCCACCATCTTCTGGTCCGCTTTCCGACCCATCCGATTCATATACCAGCCGAGCTGCTGTTTTTTTGCACATGCGGGCCAAATGCCCTGTATATTCACAATTTCTGCATCAGCCTGCTGAAATCGACATCCTCTTGACGAGTGCCCACCCCCACACCTCCAGCACAGACCTGTTCTATTGTTTAAAGTGTCGCCAAAGAATGAGCTGCGTCTAGCTGATCTCTCTTGAGCTTCTCTCAGTTTGTAGTTGATTGCTCGCATTGTGGGTTGATGAGGTGTGAACGGCCATTCCTGTGGCCCTTGATGGATTCTGCCTGCTGTCGACAGCCTGTTCTCCTGGTTTTGTCTGTGTGTGGGGGTAGCAGCTTGTTTAGTGCTGTGAACTTCTTGTTCCGATATTTCGTTAGTTGTCGTACCTGCATTGTAAATCAACCTCGTTTCTTCTTCCCCTACCAAGAATGTCTGTGCAACCAGTGCTGCTGCCTCTAAGGTCAGGTTCTTGGTCTCTATGAGCTTTCGGAATATGCCTGCGTGGCCTATTCCTTCAATGAAAAAGTCTCTCAGCATTTCTCTCCTCAGTTCATCGGAGAGCTCACATGAGCTAGCCAACCTCCGAAGTTCCGCCACGAAGTCGGGTGTGCTCTGGCCCACACAGCGTCTGTAGTTGTAGAACCTGTGTCTGGCCATGTGTAGGCTGCTCGCTGGCTTCAGGTGGTCTCTTACCAGTGTGCTCAATTCTTCAAACGACTTGCTTGCTGGTTTCACGGGTGCCAACAGATCCTTCATTAAAGCGTATGTTTTCGAGCCACAGCTAGTCAAGAGATGGGCTCTTCTCTTGTCTGCCTTATCATCGCCTAACCAGTCTTTGGTTACAAAGCTTTTCTGGAGCCTTTCTATAAAGTCCTCCCAATTGTCTCCCGCATTGTACTTTTCATCTGATCCGTTGTTCGCCATTCTGTGGATTCTGTAATCCCGTAACTCGTCGCCACTGTAAAGTCCTGTCCCCTCAGTACAGATTCACACGAGGCATGTAGTGAAGACAAGGTCACTCTGGACCGGCACCTTTATTTCACAGCTCTGGAATGCTGCACTTGCCTGAGACCTCTGCTTATATACCTGTCTCTTGCAAGTGCACCCCTGGTGGTAAGGTATGCTGGTGGTTACAGGTCATATCTTATTACAGTCATGTATAGCATGTTAGGATACAGTTGAATATAATAATGTAAAATACATGACACTTCAGGGATCATCTCTTGCCCCCACTGCTAACTCCATACCCCTGTTAATCCCCCTCCATGGACATTGTCTCAGGCTGAACCAGGCTGTTGACAATCTATTCAACATCGAGCTGATCTTCCCACCTCATATACTCTCCATCACAAGAACTGCCTACTTCTAACTCCGTAACCTTGTCTGCCTTGGCCCCTGCCCATCTATCACTGAAACCATCATCCATGCCTTTCTCACCTCCAGACTTGACTCTTCCAATTCTCTCCTGATTGGCCTCCCCATCTCCACTGTCTTTAAGCTTCAACTCATCCAAGGCTTTGCTGCCAGTATCCTATCCCACAGCAGGTCCCACTCACCTATTTGTGTCTGAACTTGCTGACCAACGGTGGCTCCAGGTCCCCAGCTACTCCAATTTATAATTCTCATCCTCATGTTGAAATCCATCATAGCCTCACCCATCCCTATCTCTGTAACCACCTTCATCCCTACAATTCTCAGTTCCTCTTACTTTGGCCTCTTGTGCAACCTTCCCATCTCTTTTGCCCACCATTGGCAACTATGTCTTCAGCTGCCTCTATCTCCTCCAGCTCTATCGCCTTTCCTAATATTTCCTTTGTTGGCTTAATGTCCATTTTTGTCTGATTATGCCTCTGTGAAATGCTGTGGGACTTTTGTTTATATTAAAGGCATGAATCCAAGTTGTTGAGTTAATTTTGACCTTGTGTTTGGACATTCCAACTCTCATCCCTCAAAATTATTAGTCAAACTTCACAGCTGATCCCTCTAGAATTCCAGTAAGTATTGCCTGAGAGAATCATGCATTTATTTGACATGTGGCACAATCCTAATTGTCAAAAAGGTTTCCTGTGCATCTGTTGCTGCTTCCCACTTTAACCTTGTCTCTGTGTTTTAAGCTTCCAAATTGTTATTTAGCAGTAATTCCACAGATTGTGTTGATCATCACCCTCTTTTTATTTGCGTTATCAAGTTCCTCTCTATTGCCGTGACGAAGGATGTAGGGAGATGTGAGCTGAGCACTCTAAACTTGCTGTCACTCAAGAGGAGGTTCCGTACAAAATGTCTTCTCCCAGACTTACTTACGAACAATGACGGACAGGTAAAGACCATTTGGTCTATCGAGCCTGTCCCACACAATTGCGATACCTTGCGTATCACAACATAGGTACTCCACCCCGCCCGAAAGCATGAGACCTGGGAGAGGCAAAATAACAGATTAAAAACCCAGGCCAATTTGGGAAAAAGAATCTGGGAAATACCTCTCCGACTCACCTAGGTGATCGAAACTAGTCCAAGAGATCGCTCTGGTCATTAAATTCCTTGCAATACCTACCTTCTGGAAGAGGTGATCTCCACTGCAGTCAGAAAGAAATCCGGCTTTCGCTTGAAGGAATTCAGCGAGTCTGCATCCACCACATGAAATGGCAGCTTGTTCCAGAGGTCCACTATTCTCTGGGAAAAGAACCACCTCCTGACATCTAACCTAGATCTAGCCTTATACAACTTAAATTTGTGACCCTTGGTCCTGCCTAACCTATTTAATTGAAATAAACTGTCAGCTGGAACACCGTCTATTCTCTTATAAACCTCAATCATATATCCCCCTTAAGTCTACGCTGCTCGAAGGTATACAGTCCCAACTCTTCTAGCCTATCTTGATAATTAAGATGCTTTAGACTTGGAATTAGTCGAGTGGCCCTTTTCTGCACCCTTTCCAGGCCTTAATGTCACTTTTAACGTAAAACACGAAAAAGATGATGTACACCAACATTTATAACATTTCTGATCATGTTCTTACCGGCATTCTTTATTTTATTGATGCTGGTATTATCATTTCCTCTATAAAGGTTCCCCTCTTGTTCCTCTAACTGTAAACTCTAACTGTGCTGGCTTTCGATTCCCAATCAAGGTTATTCATGCTCTAACTCATTCTTTCCTGGGACTTCAAACTGTGGACTTCACAGGAACAGTAGCATAGTGGTAATGTTACGGGACTAGTAATCCAGAGACAAGAGGTCAAATCCCACCATGGCAGTTTGGGAATATAATTCAGTTAATTAAATAAATCTGGAATATAAGTAATAGTGACCATGAAACTACCAGATTGTTGTAAAATCCTATCTGGTTCGCTAATGTCCTTTAGGGAAGGAAATCTGCCATCCATACCCAGTCTGACCTATATGTGACTCCAGACCCACAGCAATGTGGTTGACTCTTAACTGCCCTCTGAAATGGTCTAGCAAGCCACTCAAGGGCAATTAGAGATGGGCAATAAATGCTGGCCTTGCCGCCGATGCCCATATCCTGTGAACGAATAAAAAAAATTGCCCTTCTCCCATACTCTTCTGACACGCTTGATGCCACTTAACTACTCTCTGATGATTTATCTTGTAATTTCTACTACTCTTCAAGCTTGGCAGTGTTCTTCACAGTGGAAACTTGGCCTTTCACCGAGGCTTCTCAATAATAAAAAAAATAGCAATTGCGATGAAATATTTTGCCGTTAAATCATAGATACTATATAATGTTCAGGGGAGTACTTGGGCCAGTATGAATGTGAGTAGAATGCTAAATTGGAATGTCTGTGGAGTGCCAATGAACTTTCATCGCCCTATCATTACATAATCAAATCACTTATCAAATAGAAAGAAATAGATGCCATTAGAACAGCTATTTCAATTCTTTACTGTGAGTATTGGGATGTTAAGTACAAGAGGATAATAAACATATCAATGGAAGACTAATTGCAGAAACACAGGGGAATGATCTAGCACTAACCAACAACAAAATAATTAAGATTGATATCATTAACTTGTGGAAATCCTGCTTTGCAAGCAGGTTGTCCAAACTGATAAATGCCAAGACCACTCTACCACTTCCGAGTCACTGGGGCAAAAAATGCTATTCGGAGATATTATAATTTATTTTTATTATCAGTCATCTTTATACAATTGCAGGCAAAAACATAACTGGGATTATTCCAAAGCTGTTGTAAAAATGTAATTGCTTTAAACTCATGCCAAACTGAGGGAGTGTGCGATGGGAAAGGGAGTTTACCTTCACTGTAAAGTTATGGGGTGGAGTTTCCACTTTGGGCGCAATCAGCAATCGGGGCGCAAATTGCGCTCAAAACTGTGATGGTTGTCCGACATGAAGTTATGGTTCAAGTTTCTGCTCAAACTCATTGGCATAATCACAAACATAAAGGGGGGAAAATTGGGGTCGGAGGCTTCCTTCGTACGAACACCTCCCACCCGAAAAAAATCTACAAAAGTACCGGGTGGTCCCGGAGGAATGTAGGATCATGGTTGGAGGCCTAGATTCTCTGCGCAATGCACGGGGAAATGGCCTTCAGGTATGTACGTATGTACGTACAAGCTAGAGTCACGTGGGCCTGGACCACCAATCACTATGCAGTATTCTCATTGATAAAAATGGAACTCTGTTTGTACGGTTTCCCATTACTATCAATGAGAATAACCCCCTAAAACACAAACACAGCAAATAAATAAAACACCTAATATATATTTACAATGAACTGAAATTAAATATAATTAAATGTTTTAAAAGATTTATGTATTTTTGGGAGTTTTTTTCATATGCTAAAAATTAATTTACCAAATGGACAGGGTTTTTAATACAAAAATGAGTGTTTAAATTTAATTTTTATGTTTTAAAATTCTTACGCTGGTAAAAGTAAGCCATGCGCCTGCTTTCACCAGGCGTAAAAGTTTGAAGGACATTCGCTGGGCACGAGTTGGGCAAATAGCCCAATCTCTCCCGCGCAAATGTCCTTCTCCTGGGGATGCGGAGGATCTGTCAAGAGAAATCTTGACAGATCGGCATAGCCGGCTTTCGGCACATGCGCATCGCGCTCTAAAAATTGTCTTTTGCGAGGTGTCGCCGGGTCCGTGCGTACTCTGTATGGACCTGGCCAGGTCGGGATTTTCGGCCTGTTATCTTCCACTAACCAGCGCAATTGGGAAGCATTTTACAACATTACTGTTTATTTTTATTTTCTTGCGTTAAAAAATATTCCGTGATATATTTAAGAGTGATAACCTGGTGCAGTTTTATTAATACAGCCGGTTTACGAATAAAAAATAAGCATTTGTAATCAGTGTGTCTAAGTCCATCACCTGTGAGTAACCTGATTTAAAAATAATTGAAAATGACTTAAAAACTACACAGAAACATTTATTAGTTTCATTGGTGTACGCTGGTCAGTTTCTTAGTAAATTAAATATCTTTTAATAATCTAAAACTTTTAAAAGATGCCTATAAGTGCCTTTGCACCGAAAAAAAAACGCATTTTTCAGAGCCTCTGCGAAGGCCCACAAACGAGAACAATTAGTGAAAACTTGCCACGGTGATTAATTCAATCTTGGGGCGTGGCCAGTTTTGTGGGCGGGGCCGACTTCCAGCCAGATTTTTTTTTAAACCAGCGCAAAATATCGCAGAAACTCGACTTACACTGGACGTAACTTGCGCTTGAAATTGCTTGATCTTTTATGATGGTTTGGCCGATTTTAGATGGGTAGTGCTGGAAAAACCAGTGCAACCGAGCAGAAACTCTACCCTACATCCTTGGATCCATACAGAATTTAACCACAGCTTCTTTGGACAGCACTAATTTCTTTATAGTTGTTTTATTCTTAACTAACTTAATAGGAGCAGATTTCTTCTTAATGCAATCCCTACCAAGCTTTGCTGTGTTTGATAACAAAAACTTGTCATGCAGTGCATTGAAAGGAATACGTGACTTACTTGCCTCTGAAGGTGGGGAACTAAAACCAGAGATCAGCAAATGACCACCATCAGACCACGAGCTGCTGGACCACCATTTTGTTCTGTTTGTAGACAGACTGCACTCTTGGTCTACTGTTCCCACATTGCTGACTTGTACAACATTCCGACCTTCCATCTTTTGGATGGCACGTTAAACCAAGGCCCCGTCTTAGCCTCTCAGGTGGACGGAAAAGATCCCAATGCACTATTCGAAGAAAAGCTGGGACGCTCTCTTCCAGTGTCCTGACCAATATTTATCACTCAATCAACATCACGAAAACAGACTATCTGGTCATTTATCTCACTTGCTGTGCGCAAATTGGTTGTCTCATTCAAAAGTGATTAATTGTCTGTAAAGCGCTTTGGGACGTCATGTGGTCATGAAACATAGAAACATAGAAACATAGAAAATAGGTGCAGGAGTAGGCCATTCGGCCCTTCGAGCCTGCACCACCATTCAATGAGTTCATGGCTGAACATGCAACTTCAGTACCCCATTCCTGCTTTCTTGCCATACCCCTTGATCCCCCTAGTAGTAAGGACTTCATCTAACTCCTTTTTGAATATATTTAGTGAATTGGCCTCAACAACTTTCTGTGGTAGAGAATTACACAGGTTCACTACTCTCTGGGTGAAGAAGTTTCTCCTCATCTCGGTCCTAAATGGCTTACCCCTTATCCTTAGACTGTGACCCCTGGTTCTGGACTTCCCCAACATTGGGAACATTCTTCCTGCATCTAACCTGTCTGAACCCATCAGAATTTTAAACGTTTCTATGAGGTCCCCTCTCATTCTTCTGAACTCCAGTGAATACAAGCCCAGTTGATCCAGTCTTTCTTGATAGGTCAGTCCCGCCATCCCGGGAATCAGTCTGGTGAACCTTTGCTGCACTCCCTCAATAGCAAGAATGTCCTTCCTCAAGTTAGGAGACCAAAACTGTACACAATACTCCAGGTGTGGCCTCACCAAGGCCCTGTACAACTGTAGCAACACCTCCCTGCCCCTGTACTCAAATTCCCTCGCTATGAAGGCCAACATGCCATTTGCTTTCTTAACCGCCTGCTGTACCTGCATGCCAACCTTCAATGACTGATGTACCATGACACCCAGGACTCGTTGCACCTCCCCTTTTCCTAATCTGTCATCATTCAGATAATAGTCTGTCTCTCTGTTTTTACCACCAAAGTGGATAACCTCACATTTATCCACATTATACTTCATCTGCCATGCATTTGCCCACTCACCTAACCTATTCAAGTCACTCTGCAGCCTCATAGCATCCTCCTCGCAGCTCACACTGCCACCCAACGTAGTGTCATCTGCAAATTTGGAGAAACTACATTTAATCCCCTCGTCTAAATCATTAATGTACAGTGTAAACAGCTGGGGCCCCAGCACAGAACCTTGCGGTACCCCACGAGTCACTGCCTGCCATTCTGAAAAGTACCTATTTACTCCTACTCTTTGCTTCCTGTCTGACAACCAGTTCTCAATCCATGTCAGCACACTACCCCCAATCCCATGTGCTTTAACTTTGCACATTAATCTCTTGTGTGGGACCTTGTCGAAAGCCTTCTGAAAGTCCAAATATACCACATCAACTGGTTCTCCCTTGTCCACTCTATTGGAAACATCCTCAAAAAATTCCAGAAGATTTGTCAAGCATGATTTCCCTTTCACAAATCTATGCTGACTTGGACCTATCATGTCACCTCTTTCCAAATGCGCTGCTATGACATCCTTAATAATTGATTCAATCATTTTACCCACTACTGAGGTCAGGCTGACCGGTCTATAATTCCCTGTTTTCTCTCTCCCTCCTTTTTTAAAAAGTTGGGTTACATTGGCCAACCTCCACTCGATAGGAACTGATCCAGAGTCAATGGAATGTTGGGAAATGACTGTCAATGCATCCGCTATTTCCAAGGCCACCTCCTTAAGTACTCTGGGATGCAGTCCATCAGGCCCTGGGGATTTATCGGCCTTCAATCCCATCAATTTCCCCAACACAATTTCCCGACTAATAACGATTTCCCTCAGTTCCTCCTCTTTACTAGACCCTCTGACCGCTTTTATATCCGCAAGGTTGTTTGTGTCCTCCTTAGTGAATACCGAACCAAAGTACTTGTTCAATTGGTCTGCCATTTCTTTGTTCCCCGTTATGACTTCCCCTGATTCTGACTGCAGGGGACCTACATTTGTCTTTACTAACCTTTTTCTCTTTACATATCTATATAAACTTTTGTAATCCGTCTTAATGTTCCCTGCAAGCTTCTTCTCGTACTCCATTTTTCCTGCCCTAATCAAACCCTTTGTCCTGCTCTGCTGAGTTCTAAATTCCTCCCAGTCCCCGGGTTCGCTATTATTTCTGGCCAATTTGTATGCCACTTCCTTGGCTTTAATACTATCCCTGATTTCCCTTGATAGCCACGGTTGAGCCACTTTCCCTTTTTTATTTTTACGCCAGACAGGAATATACTATTGTTGTAGTTCATCCATGTGGTCTCTAAATGTCTGCCATTGCCATCCACAGTCAAACCCTTAAGTATCATTCACCAATCTATCCTAGCCAATTCACGCCTCATACCTTCAAAGTTACCCTTCTTTAAGTTCTGGACCATGGTCTCTGAATTAACTGTTTCATTCTCCATCCTAATGCAGAATTCCACCATATTATGGTCACTCTTCCCCAAGGGGCCTCGCACAATGAGATTGCTAATTAATCCTCTCTCATTACACAACACCAGTCTAAGATGGCATCCCCCTAGTTGGCTCCTCGACATATTGGTCATCCCTTATGCACTCCAGGAAATCCTCCTCCAACGTATTGCTTCCAGTTTGGTTAGCCCAATCTATGTGCATATTAAAGTCACCCATTATAACTGCTGCACCTTTATTGTATGCACCCCTAATTTCCTGTTTGATGCCCTCCCCAACATCACTACTACTGTTTGGAGGTCTGTACACAACTCTCACTAACGTTTTTTGCCCTTTGGTGTTCTGCAGCTCTACCCATATAGGTTCCACATCATCCAAGCTAATGTCCTTCCTAACTATTGCATTAATCTCCTCTTTAACCAGCAATGCTACCCCACCTCCTTTTCCTTTTATTCTATCCTTCCTGAATGTTGAATACTCTTGGATGTTGAGTTCCCAGCCCTGATCATCCTGGAGCCACGTCTCTGCAATCCCAATCACATCATATTTGTTAACATCTATTTGCACAGTTAATTCATCCACCTTATTACGGATACTCCTTGCATTAAGACACAAAGCCTTCAGGAAATGAAAATTGCTATATAAATGCAAGTACTTTCGTTCATTCTTTCTTTCTTGGGAAAGCTCCTTGATAGGTTCAATAAAGTTCAGCGTGCATATTTTGAGTAGCAGTCTTGTAATCTGAGTAGGTATTGACGCCGGTTTCCAAAAATCCACCCCGCTGTATAAATGGGGCGGATTAGGAACATGCAGAACCACACCATGTTGTAGAGCTGAGAGGGATTCCACAGCATAAAGAGTCATCAGTGCCTAACCCTAAATATTTATCCTTGTTTTGTGGCAGTCCATGTGTTAAGCGAGTACACTATTAGAATGGGTCACTTTCATTTCAATGTGTAGTTTATGTTTTTATTCATTCACATGTTATTTTAAGTGGAAAGTTAAAAACACATTCTCACTATGCAAATACTAATATCAGTGTTTCATTTAAACCGTCGAGGTTAGCATTCACTAACTGCAAAAAATGAGCCAGGGTTTAAGGAGGAAGGAGGGTTTGGGCCAGCGGGTTTCCTGGGAGGCTGGGCTTCCCACAGGACCTGCCGACTTTAACAGCAGGGCCTGATTTGCATATGAGGCCTGGGTTTCCTGCCCACAGCCAGTCAGGTAGCATAACCCAACCAGCACTTCACGAAAATATTAAATGCATTAAAAAAAAGATTGCGAGCTAGAAGAGACTGATAAGCAGTAAGCACCTGCTGAAAAATCTCACCCGTCAGCACTCCAAATCTTGACTGTGGAGATGGAATAGACGCAGAAGAACACAACATTGTGGAGAACATGCTGCGAATTGCCACTGTAAAGTAGCAATCCTTTTTTCAAACCTTTCTGTCTGACTGCAGGGGGTGCTTTGAAAATATTGATACCCTCTGGGGGACCACGTGTCGTAACATTCTGGAAGACAATGTCAGCTGGGCAAAGGCAAGTCCTCACAGCTGTGTTTTATTTATTATAGAATCATAGAATGATTAGAAAGAAAGATTTGGATTTATATAGCGCCTTTCACAACCACCAGACGTCACAAAGCGCTTTACAGCCAATGAAGTACTTTTGGAATGTAGTCACTCTTGTGATGTAGGAAACGCGGCAGCCAAAATGAGCACAGCAAGCTCCCACAAACAGCAGATAATGACCAGACCATCTGCTTTTGTTATGTTGATCGAGGGATAAATATCGGCCAGGACACCAGGGATAACTCCCCTGCTCTTCTTCTAAATAATGCCATGGGATCTTTTATGTCCACCTGAGAGGGCAGACGGGGCCTTGGTTTAATGTCTCATCCGAAAGCTGATATCTCCGACAGTGCAGTACTCCCTCAGCACCGCACTGGAGCATCAGCCTAAATTTGTATGCTCCAATCCCTGGAGTGGGACTTGAACCCACAACCTTCCGACTCAGAGGCGAGTGTGCGAATGCCGTTTGGTATATGTGCATATCAAGCAGAAGTGCCAACTATAGAAGAACACAAATCACTTGTACAGGAGTTTACACCGTTTATATAAGTACTGTAAACGTGCCACAGCAGAGGAGTTGTTATTTACGATCAGGACAATTTGGCTTTGCGTGGGTGATGCATGGTGATGAGTAGCATCTCAGTTAACTGCAGCACCAACACAACTTATCCTGGTCTTAAATATCAACTCCCCTACTGTGGCAAGCTTATAGCATATAAATTCAGGAGCAACTCGTGCGGCACACACAAGCTTTAATGTATCACATAGAAGTTAATCAAATTTTGTCCTATGTGCATTGAGTATTTCATGGAGGTGCACAAGCATGAATATAATGTTGTATTTTATGTTCTCCTAATATCTCCTTTGGTTTGACATCCATTTTTAAATATACCTTTCTGAAGTGCCTTGGGATATTTTTCTACATTAAATGTGATATACAAAAGCAATTTAGTGTTGTTCTTCTTAGCCAAGATATTTGACTGGGGGCAAAAGGTGGGCATGGGGCCAGGCCATTTTTACTCCCAGGTCTAATTTAAATAGACTAAGCCCATCTCCTGCCTGAATGCAGCCTCGATAACCAATGTGTCGGGCCAAAGTGTGGAAGTCTGGCGAGCGACGCAGGAGGCCCTGGCCAGGGAATTGCTGGAACATCCCTGGCATTTAGGTAAGTTGTGGGGTAGGCATTCGTGGTCGGGGTGAGGTGGCCAGGGCCCTAGGTTTCTTTGTGGGGGCCCGGAAGAGCACTCCTGCTCCTCCTAGGCCACAAGGAAACCTTTTTTTTTAATTCACCTTTCTGGCCCTCTTTTGGGCCTTTGCACCAGTGCTTCTGGCGAGGCAATCACCGAGTGCAAACATGCTGGCCCAGCATTAAAATGTAGTCAGACGGAAGGATTTTGGATTTTTCAATATGGACCTTTAATACTAGCTGTTAAGGAAGACTGAAATGTTGGACTAGAAACCCAGATTACTTGTCACAAGAGCAGAATTTGTTTAACCAGAACTGTTAAACCTGACCAAAATCAAAAGGCATGCTGGGATGTTTACCAAATTCAAAAGATCTCATGTATATTATTATTGAATGGCTATTAAAATACAACATTATATTCACGAATATGATATAATTGGGATTACGGAGACATGGCTCCAGGGTGACCAAGGCTGGGAACTCAACATCCAGGGGTATTTAACATTCAGGAAGGATAGACAGAAAGGAAAAGGAGGTGGGGCAGCGTTGCTGGTTAAAGAAGAAATTAACGCAATAGTAAGGAAGGACATTAGCTTGGATGATGTGGAATCTGTATGGGTAGAGCTGCGGAATACCAAACGGCAGAAAACGTTAATGGGAGTTGTGTATAGACCACCAAACAGTAGTAGTGAGGTTGGGGACAGCATCAAACAAGAAATTAGGGATGCGTGCAATAAAGGTATAGCAGTTATCATGGGCAACTTTAATTTACATATAGATTGGGCTAACCAAACTGGTAGCAGTACGGTGGAGGAGGATTTCCTGGAGTGTTTTAGGGATGGTTTTCGAGACCAATATGTCGAGGAACCAACTAGAGGGCTGGCCATCCTAGATTGGGTGATGTGTAACAAGAAAGGACTAATTAGCAATCTTGTTGTGCGAGGCCCCTTGGGGAAGAGTGACCTAGGATCCTGAACTTAAGGAAAGGTAACTTCGATGGTATGAGACGTGAATTGGCTAGAATAGACTGGCAAATTATACTTAAAGGGTTGATGGTGGATAGGCAATGGCAAACATTTAAAGATCACATGGATGAACTTCAACAATTGTACATCCCTGTCTGGAGTAAAAATAAAATGGGGAAGGTGGCTTAACCGTGGCTAACAAGGGAAATTAGGGATAGTGTTAAATCCAAGGAAGAGGCATATAAATTGGCCAGAAAAAGTAACAAACCTGAGGAGAAATTTAGAATTCAGCAGAGGAGGATAAAGGGTTTAATTAGGAGGGGGAAAATAGAGTATGAGAGGAAGCTTGCTGGGAACATAAAAACTAACTGCAAAAGCTTCTATAGATATGTGAAGAGGAAAAGATTAGTGAAGACAAACGTAGGTCTCTTGCAGTCAGAATCAGATCAATTTATAATGGGGAACAAAGAAATGGCAGACCAGTTGAACAAATACTTTGGTTCTGTCTTCACTCAGGAAGACACAAATAGCGTTCCGGAAATACTAGGGGACCGAGGGTCTAGCAAGAAGGAGGAACTGAAGGAAATCCTTATTAGCCAAGAAATTGTGTTAGGGAAATTGATGGGATTGAAGGCGATAAATCCCCAGGGCCTGATATCCCAGAGTACTTAAGGAAGTGGCCCTAGAAATAATGGATGCATTGGTGATCATTTCCAACAGTCTATCGACTCTGGATCAGTTCCTATGGCTAGGAGGGTAGCTAATGTAATACCACTTTTTAAAAAAGGAGGGAGAGAGAAAACAGGGAATTATAGACTGGTTAGCCTGACATCAGTCGTGGGGAAAATGTTAGAATCGATTATTAAAGATGAAATAGCAGTGCATTTGGAAAGTAGTGACAGGATCGGTCCAAGTCAGCATGGATTTATAAAAGGGAAATCATGCTTGACAAATCTTCTAGAATTTTTTGAGGATGTAACTAGTAGAGTGGACAAGGGAGAACCAGTGGATGTGGTTATTTTGACTTTCAAAAGGCTTTTGACAAGGTCCCACACAAGAGATTGGTGTGAAAAATTAAAGAACATGATATTGGGGGCAATGTATTGATGTGGATAGAGAACTAGTTGGCAGACAGGAAGCAGAGAGTCAGGATAAACAGGTCCTTTTCAGAATGGCAGGCAGTGACTAGTGGGGTGCTGCAGGGCTCAGTGCTGGGACCCCAGCTATTTACAATATACATCAATGATTTAGATGAAGAAATTGAGAGTAATATCTCTAAGTTTGCAGATGACACTAAGCTGGGTGGTGGTATGAGCTGTGAGGAGGATGCCAAGAGGCTGCAGGGTGACTTGGACAGGTTAGGTGAGTGGGCAAATGCATGTCAGATGCAGTATAATGTGGATAAATGTGAGGTTATCCACTTTGGTGGCAAAAACATAAAGGCAGAATATTATCTGAATGGCGGCAGATTAGGAAAAGGGGAGGTGCAATGAGACCTGGGTGTCATGGTACATCAGTCATTGAAGTTTGATTAGGGCAGGGAAAATAGAGTACGAGAGGAAGCTTGCAGGGAACATTAAAATGGACTGCAAAAGCTTCTATAGATATGTAAAGAGAAAAAGGTTAGTAAAGACAAACATAGGTCCCCTGCAGTCAGAATCAGGGGAAGTCATAACTGGGAACAAAGAAATGGCAGACCAATTGAACAAGTACTTTGGTTCGGTATTCACTAAGGAGGACACAAACAACCTTCCGGATATAAAAGGGGTCAGAGGGTCTAGTAAGAAGGAGGAACTGAGGGAAATCCTTATTAGTTGGGAAATTGTGTTGGAGAAATTCATGGGATTGAAGGCCGATAAATCCCCAGGGCCTGATAGTCTGCATCCCAGAGTACTTAAGGAGGTGGCCTTGGAAATAGCGGATGCATTGACAGTCATTTTCCAACATTCCATAGACTCTGGATCAGTTCCTATGGAGTGGAGGGTAGCCAAAGTAACCCCACTTTTTAAAAAAGGAGGGAGAGAGAAAACAGGGAATTATAGACCGGTCAGCCTGACATGAGTACTGGGTAAAATGGAATCAATTATTAAGGATGTCATAGCAGCACATTTGGAAAGAGGTGACATGATAGGTCCAAGTCAACATGGATTTGTGAAAGGGAAATCATGCTTGACAAATCTTCTGGAATTTTTTGAGGATGTTTCCAGTAGAGTGGACAAGGGAGAACCAGTTGATGTGGTGTATTTGGACTTTCAGAAGGCTTTCGACAAGGTCCCACACAAGAGATTAATGTGCAAAGTTAAAGTACATGGGATTGGGGGTAGTGTGCTGAAGTGGATTGAGAACTGGTTGGCAGACAGGAAGCAAAGAGTAGGAGTAAATGGGTACTTTTCAGAATGGCAGGCAGTGACTAGTGGGGTACCGCAAGGTTCTGTGCTGGGGCCCCAGCTGTTTACACTGTATATTAATGATTTAGACGAGGGGATTTAATGTAGTATCTCCAAATTTGCAGATGACACTAAGTTGGGTGGCAGTGTGAGCTGTGAGGAGGATGCTATGAGGCTGCAGAGTGCCTTGAATAGGTTAGGTGAGTGGGCAAATGCATGGCAGATGAAGTATAATGTGGATAAATGTGAGGTTATCCACTTTGGTGGTAAAAACAGAGAGACAGACTATTATCTGAATGGTGACAGATTAGGAAAAGGGGAGATGCAACGAGTCCTGGGTGTCATGGTACATCAGTCATTGAAGGTTGGCATGCAGGTACAGCAGGCGGTGAAGAAGGTAAATGGCATATTGGCCTTCATAGCGAAGGGATTTGAGTACAGGGGCAGGGAGGTGTTATTACAGTTGTACAGGGCTTTGGTGAGGCCACACCTGGAGTATTGTGTACAGTTTTGGTCTCCTAACTTGAGGAAGGACATTTTTGCTATTGAGGGAGTGCAGCGAAGGTTCACCAGACTGATTCCTGGGATGGCGGGACTGACATATCAAGAAAAACTGGATCAACTGGGCTTGTATTCACTGGAGTTCAGAAGAATGAGGGGGAATCTCATAGAAACATTTAAAATTCTGATGGGTTTAGACAGGTTAGATGCAGGAAGAATGTTCCCAATGTTGGGGAAGTCCAGAACCAGGGCTCACAGTCTAAGGATAAGGGGTAAGTCATTTAGGACCGAGATGAGGAGAAACTTCTTCACTCAGAGAGTTGTTAACCTGTGGAATTCTTGTCCACAGAGAGTTGTTGATGCCAGTTCGTTATATATATTGAAAAGGGAGTTGGATATGGCTAAAGGATCAAGGGGTATGGCAAGAAAGCAGGAATGGGGTACTGAAGTTGCATGATCAGCCATGATCTTATTGAATGGTGGTGCAGGCTCGAAGGGCCGAATGGTTCTATGTTTCTATGATTGTACACCTCTGTGAAATGTTCATTGGCCCTGAATTTGTCATCGGAGGCATACATTTTTGAACTTACCTGCTGGCTCCAAAGCGATGGAGAGTTTGCGTCTCGGACCTTCAGGCATACACCTGCGTAAAGGCCAATGGATCCCAGGGACGCAGGCGCTTCATGTGGGATCACATGGACCCAGTCCCCCAATGAGAAAGGAGCATTCCATTGGAGTCATTTCCAAATGGAATCCCCAAATAATTAAACAATTTAGACAACTCGAATAAATATAGCAGTTCTGATTTTCAAATTTAATTAAAAGTCCCTTCATTACAAATACAATAAAAACATAATTTGGGGGAAAATAATTTTAAACGTTTTAATCCTGGCCAATTTTTGCATAAACTAATTTTTTATTTAAAACATTTTAATTTTAGATTTATAATAACCCTTACGCTGGTGAAAACAGAACCTACGCCTGCTGTTACCAGCTGTAAGGGTTTTGTAGGCAATTGCAGGGCAGTAATTGGGCAAATAAGCGAACTCAGCAGCAGTCAGTTCATGTGCTCTGACCAGGCGAACATTGACAGATCGCAAGTTCCGGGTTTTCGGGTATGCGAAGCGCATGCAGAAACCCGGAACTTGTGGGACGTTTCTGAAGACACCGTAAATTCTGACCCATTTTATACAATGCACATCGGACAAAAGTTGATACCGTTATAGCTTGCGTGTGCCTCACTAGTTACTCCTGTATTGATATGCGATAAACTTGCCACAGCAGAGGAGTTGATATTTAAGACCCGGATATATTAAAGTGAGAACGGTTGTTACTAACGACTATGTTAGACTTGCTGTACCTTTGGGGCAGTAAGGAAAAGGTTAGAGAGACAACCACTCCCGGGCTGGACCTTGGAAACTATGAGATACTTATACACATTAGCAAGCTGTTTTGTAGCAGCATGAGGATATCAAACCAGCCATTTTATAGCAATTGCTAGGAGACAGAAGAAGTAGTAGCATAAAGAAAATGTCAAGGATGAATTAAATCCTTCGGGCTAGGAATTGTGCAGTGCCCTGTTTGGGGCAATAACATTTCAGGGAGCACAAAAGTATCACCAGGCGAAAAAGATTTGCTGCTGCCAGGAACTTCCGATTTAGCGCTCCAAGAGGGAAGTGGAGTGCTAAATCAAATGCTACCATTTCCATTTCCCTTAGAGCGCTAAAGGGAGTGAGAGGGATGGTATTGGCAGAGCACAGAGCAATGTTCGGCACAACACTGCCGTCTTTATACGCTCCTTCCCTTGCTTAAAGGGAAGGGCCAGTGATGGGTTGAATGAATCTTCAGGCTGTCTGTGTTGGGCCACAGCACCTGAACTACGTGCCTAGCAGTACCAAGCACTCTACGAGAGTGCAGGGCTGAGCAATCGCGAGAGCAAAAGAAATCAGGAGACACCCAGAATGGGGACATAAATAAATTTTGCCCGATCTGACCATCACTGCCTTTAATTATTGTTTCACAAGCGGCCAGCCAAGGTGACAACACCTCCTGCAGCTGCCGTTGTTGATGGCCAGTGGTGCAGCAGGGGGTGGGAGAAAATATTATATCCGGGGCGGTAATGGGGAGCTACACTCTGGATAATGTCACGATTTGCAAGAGAGCAAGGAGGCAAGCGTTAGCGCCAGCGCAAAATGGCCAGGGAAGCTCGCGGGCATCGGTGATTTTGCCGCGCCCGGTCGGTAACTCCTCAGCGCCTTGTTACTGCCCCCCTGCAGGTGATAATGGGAGGGGCTAACCAGGCCAATTTCTCCCCTTTTGTCTCCTGAAGCAGAATAATTGATCATTCTAAGTTTTTGAGTTGTTCTTCTGGATAAGGATGTAAGCATCTTTATCTGCAAAGCTGTTGTGTCTTAATGTCAATAAAACCATTTATTTAGAAAACTCTCTCAGCCTCAGTTGATTCCCACCTCTCGTATTGTAAAGAGTGAGATAAAAAAAACTGACCGGGGGTCTGAATGATGTCATCAGACCCCGCCTTTTGAATTTCAATAAGGCCCTCTATTAGAGGTTGTTTTAAAATTTATGATTAGATATTCCATCCACTTCTCAAAAATCAATAAGGTTCTTAAATATTGGGGTCAACGTTTACAAGTTTATTAAGCGTACAGTACATACAATAGTACTTAAATGTACACTTACAAGATAGTACTTGCAACCACACCCGGCAGTTGGATTGGGGACTCAAACGTGTTACATAGGTCTTTAAAACTCCAAATACACATTACACTCTGTCACTTTTTACATATTTCATCCCGACTATGTGACAATCCACATGTTTCTGCATTATACAAAGTTAAAATACAACTCAATATAAGGAGAATTTAATTGAACTCGACACTTATCCATTTACAAGATGCACTGCAGCAACTCACCAAGGCTTCTTTGGCAGCGCCTCCCAAACCCACGACCTCCACCACTTAGAAGGACAAGAGCAACAGGCGCATGGGAACACCATCACCTGCAGGTTCTCCTCCAAGTCACACACCATCCTGACTTGGAAATACATCGCTGTCCCTTCAGGGTCGCTGGGTCAAAATTCTGGAACTCCCTCCCTAACAGCACGGTGGGAGTTCCTTCAGCACATGGACTGCAGCGGTTCAAGGCGGCGGCTCACCACTATCACCATCTCAAGGGCAATTAGGGATGGACAATAAATGCCAGTGAGGCTCACATCCCAGAATTAATTTGAAAAAACTTCAATTAATAAGCTGGTTTCATTACTTAACAAGCTCTTTTTCCATTGGCCTAACGGAATCAGTATAACTCCCTTACTTTTTTAACCTTATTAAAAATTTTGCTTTTCTTACATATAATTGCTATTTCATCAAATTAAACCATGATTATAAATCTGCCTTTGAACATATACCATTTGGTACCAGCTAACCGCCCAGTTCTACAGAAATCCCAATGAAAAAGATAAGATTTACCCAGATGTTTTCCTTTTGCAGGACGAACTGTTGCTCTTGCAGCCATTTTCAGCAATTACAGCTCCTGAAACCAAGGAATCAGTATGCAATGGCATTTTTAAATTATGTTCCTTCTCTAGATCGATATTTGAATATAGGGGGTATGATTAAGATGTTTGCAGATGACACTAAAATTGGCTGTGTGCAAATATTATCTTTTTCATTGGGGTTTCTGTAGAACAGGGCGGTTAGCTGGTACCGAATGGTACATATTCAAAGGCAGATTTATAATCACTGTTTAATTTGATGAAATAGCAATTATAGGGAAGAAGAGCAAAATTATTAATAAGGTTAAAAAAGTAAGGGAGTTATACTGATTCTGTTAGCCCAATGGAAAAAGAACATGTTAAATAATGAAACTAGCTTATTAACTAAAGGAAAGTCATGGACTGCAGGAGGGTATCAATCTACTGGTCAGGTGGGCAGAACAGTAGCAAATGGATTTTAATTCAGAGAACTGTGTGGTAATGCACTTTGGGAGGGCTAATAAGGAAAGGGTATACACATTAAGTGGTAGGTCACTTAATAGTGTAGATGAACTAAGGGACCTTGGAGTGCTTGCCCACAGAACTCTTTTTGGAGTGCTTGTCCACAGATCCCTGAAAGTAGCAGGCCAGGTGGATAAAGTGATTAAGAAGGCATACGGAATGCTTGCCTTTATTGGCCGAGACATAGAATACAAGAGCATGGAGGTTATGCCTAAATTGTATAATACACTAGTTAGGCCACAGCTGGAATACTGCGTGCAGTTCTAGTTGCCATATTATAGGAAGGATGTGATTGCACTGGAGAGGGTGCAGAGGAGATTTACGAGGATGCTGCCTGGAATGGAGAATCTTAGCTATGAGGACAGATTGGATAGGCTGGGTTTGTTCTCCTTGGAAACAGAGGAGGCTGAGGGGAGACCTCATTGAGGTGGAGGGGTCAATTACGAGGGGCGTAGATTTAAGATGGTTGGTTGAAGGTTTAGAAGGGATTTGAGGGGAAGCTTCTTCACACAGATGGTTGTGGGGGTCTGGAACTCACTGCCTGGAAAGGTGATAGAGGCAGAAACCCTCACCACATTTAAAAGGTGCTTGGATCGAAACTTAAAGTGCTGTAACCTGCAGGGTTATGGACCTGGAGCTGGTAAGTGGGATTAGACTGGATAACCTCTTGTTGGCTGGCACAGATACAATGGTAAGTACTTCAGGGAATCCAATACGGCCAGAGTGGTCTCCTGGACTTGTTTCGATCGCCTAGATGGGTCGGAGAGGAATTTTCCCAGATTTTCTTCCCCAATTGGCCTGGGTTTTTATCTGTTTTTTTTTGCCTCTCCCAGGAGATCGCATGGCACTGGGTGGGATGGAGTGTAAAATGTTGCGATACATGGGATCGCAGTGTGTGGGGCAGACTGGTTGGGCTGGATGCTCTTAACCTGTCCACCATTGTTCATTGTTCATAGATTTATATATAACCTTCAGGGTTGCTGACCGAGGGTCGTGGGGCTCTTTGTCGGCCGACGCAGACACGATGGGCCGAAATGGCCTCCTTCTGCACTGTACATTTCTATGTTTCTATGTTCTATGTTTCTATGTTTCCTTCAGATTACCTCATATTGAAAGCTAACAGTGCCATAGAGCCAGTCTCAGTTCAGAACTTCAGTGGTCACTGCTTTACGATTGAATCATACTCCACACTAATTAACAAACCAAGGCTAAAGGCTAACATTACTACAATATGAAGAAAAATCAATAGCAGTGTTATACTAGTGCCCTTCAAATCAGTCCGATTAACCCTTTCCATAACCTGCCTCAGATGAACCAAAATGCACCTCTTCAAATGACGCATGGCGTGAAACCTGCAACGATTGGGTGAGTAAATCCCTGTAAGGATTTTAACCCCATTGTCATTGGGCTTTGGGGGTTAAAATCAGGATCCATTCACCCAGCTCCTCATGGGAGTGAACATATGCTATCGAAAAGTGTAAACTATTTAACAATGTTACTCAGAGGCCAAGTGATTTGTAAGCAGTAACAGAAAATTACACTACTGCTGTAAGGAGGGAGTTCTCAGGATGTTGGAACACAACATCCTTAAAAAGCCAAAGTGCTTGAACATAGACTGTGACACAGCTCTGCAGCAGAATTTCAGTTGCATTGATTTGCCCATACAACTTTCAGAGAAGAAGAACTTGCATTTAAATCGTGCCTTTCACAGCCAATGAAGTACTTTTGAATCGTAGTCACTGCTGCAATGTAGGAAATGTAACAGCCAATTTGTATCCAGCAAGAACAAACAAACAAACTAGCCAGGAAAGGCACAGCATGGATGAATAAAGAAATAAGGGCAATATTGAAACTAAAGAAAAAGGCATACACTAAGTTCACAGACAACAAATGAGAGAATTCCAGAAGGGAATATGATAAGGTTTGGAAAGAAGTCAAAAAATAATTAGGAAAGCAAAGAGAAATTACAAAATTAAATTATCAAGGAATATAAAACAAAATAATAAAGTAGTCTACAGGTCATCAATAACAAAAGAAAAGTCGAGATAGGGACAGATAATGACAGCAAAATGGCAGAAATATTAAATAATGACTTGGCAAATGGTGGGAAGCGGTTTTCCACAGGGATCGGTGCCGGGATCACTGTTGTTCACATTTACATAAACAATTTGCACTCGGGAATCGGAAGTACAATTTCAAAATTTGTAGATGACACCAAATAGTTAATGCAGAGGAGGACTGCAACAAAATACAGGAAGGGATTAATAAACTTGCAGAATGGGCATGTAATTAGCAAATGAACTTCAATATAGATAACTGCGAGGTAATACATTTTGGTAGAAAATATAAGGAGGCCACAATCTCCTTGGACAATAATGGAGTAGAGGAACAAAGGGATCTGGGGGTACAGATACACAGATTACTAACTGTAGCGACGCAGGTTAATAAGGTCATTAAAAAGCAAACACAGTACTGGGGTTCATTTCTAGAGGGATAGAATTGAAAAGCAGAGAAGTTATGTTAAACTTGTATCGAACCTCGGTTAGAGCATATGGAGTACTGTGAACATTTCTGGGCTCCACGTTATAAAAAGGCTATAGAGGCACTGGCGAAGGTGCAAAAAAGATTTACTAGAATGATACCAGAAACTGAGTGGTTATACTTCTCAGGAAAGATTGAACGGGCTGGTACTCTTTTCTCCAAAGGGTTTGATAGTGTGGACATCAAGAAGATGTT